>NC_135876.1:18653288-19253288 GCF_031162955.1 Sander vitreus
CCTTTTTTTTTTTTTTTGGTGTACTTGTCCAATTTGAGTATTTTTAAAAATCAGTAATTTTACTCAAAGTACTTTTTATCACAAGTATTGTACTTTGCTACATTTCAAGTCCCATCCATAACAGAATAAAAACAATATTCACATCCAGTTGTGAGATTAGAACAGAAGAAAGGAGTTACAGCTGCAGCTGTCTGTGGCCGCAAAAATGCAATCAAATTTAGGGATCACATCTTTGTGGGTTATGGTTAGCATTATTGTAGTGTGAATGTAAGTGTTAATGTTGCTGATATTGTTCCACTAGTGTGTACATGTATTTTTAAGTAATTTTACTTTCACTTGAGTAATATTTCCTTAAAGTAACAGTACTGTTACTTGAGTACAATATTCTAGTACTATTTCTACCTTTGAATACAGATTATGCGCTGTTAGTTACCAACATTAACAGTATCTTTGCAGTTAAGGTCAGGGTTATTGCACTTTGTGTGCATTTAGCAATTATTCACTGATTAGGCCGGACAAAGCCCAAAAGCGCTAAGTAAGGGAACCGTGTTGGTTTGTACACCAGGAAACACAGCACACCCCTTTCATCCACATACCAGGAATCAGTTTTGCAATTTTGCAACGACGGTGGTCAAGTCAACACGTGAATCAGCTGTTTTGTTCAGCGATTCTGTCACCAACACTGTGCTTCCACAGCAGTTTGGTGTTAGCAGGTGGAGTTTTCAACAACAGTGGAGTTTGACTCACTCCAAGCCATGCACACCGCACATACCTATCATTTTACCGCAGCAGCCAGGAAGTGCCAACACAGTTGTTTATTTTGTCCAGATGAGCTTTTGGGAGACTGCCTGTACAAAATGAATGTAGGGGCTTGTTGCTTTAAATGAATGCTAGTTTTTGTTCCTCTGCACACTTTAATCAATTTAGTTTCTTGTCGTACAACTTTTATCAGAGCAGAAAATAATTTATATGGCAATTGCATTGGTTTAAATGACTCTTCCGCTAAGATTTACAGGCTGAAAAATAACCGTTTATTTGGACTGTAATGATCTTAAATCTCGCTCTTCTCCAGGAGTCTGAGATGGTGAGAGAGACGTCACAGTGGGAGCGAGAAGAGATGGAAAAAGTGGTAAGTGAAACAGAAAATCCACGACTGTTTCGTGAAGGCTAGAGATGAAACTGTATTTGTCAAATCAGCGGATAGATAGCAATACAGCGAGGCCGGAGAATAAAAATGTTTTCTTCGTACAAAATGCAGAATACAAGTGTGCACGATACTGTAAGGTGGAGCTTTTAGATGCAGAATCTCAGGTTTGTCTGATATCGAGTGAATGAAGCTTCTCCTCTGCACCCTGTGTAGGTATTGTGTTTGACAGAACTATTCCTGCAATGTCCCACCTTGCATGCTTTTTTTCTGCTCCCATAGCTAATGAATAGAGTACTTTTTAATGTGTGCGGATTCTATCCTTTCTTTCCCTTCTGTTTTTCTCTCATCTCTCCTTTACTTTTGGTGTGTTTGGTGTAATAAAAAAACCATCCAATCATCCCATCTCCATACCACTTCTCCACTTCACCCTCTATAACACTTCTTTCCACTTCTGTAAATTCTCCATCTTCTCATCGCATCACTGTGTGGCTGTGTGTGGTCGGGGCTCTTCCCTCCTGTACTCTCCTCTTCCTCCCCTTCCTTTCTTGGTGAAGGAGCGTATGCGCTTGGAGCGTGAGGAGGCAACTCGCCTGCTAGAAGAGGAGACTGAGGTGAGACACTCCTCATTGGCAGGTCTGCAGACAACCTTCCTGGAAGTCTGTGCAAAAGGGCAGTCTGATCAAAAATACAATGGCACTACTTCCACAGGAGTTTACCATGTTGTTCATCTCTTTCAGGGAAAATATATCCTTTTTTTGGTTTTCTGATAGAAATAAGTCTTGAGCCACATTAAAATGGCTTAGTTTTACTGGAGAAAGTAATGTCCAGGTAGAGTACTTACTTACAGTTACAGGTAGAGTACAGTTCACATTTACAATGGAAGTATGGGTCCTTTACTTAACAAGAATAAGGGCTAAAAAAAGAAAATCGTATGCATCATGATTTTTTCTTACCAATGATTCACCTAAATATTTTCTGTTTATACGGTACTGCTGATGGCGACTACATCATCCAACAGGAATGGTTCTCTACAATTCTATACATAGTCTCCTCCAGTAAAAATATTTCACTTTGAATAGATTTGTGCTTGATGTGTGATAAACATCAGCCTAGTGCCCCTCTAACCTCTGTTTTCCATTATATCTCTGCAGAACATGGGCACTGGACCTCTAAAACTTGACTACAAGACCCTGGCTGCTCTGCCCACCACCAGTCTGCAGAAGCTCAACAGGGTAAGTCTCTATGTTTTAATGTCTTCTGGGAGCGGTAGAAGATACACAGGTTTTTACACTAACTGTTATGAATCATTTCTCAACATTTTTTAAAAAGAGTTTGTTCCTCTGAAGCTGTGAATTGGTGGTATTTCTGTACGGACTATGTTGGAAATTCAATGGCCTTCAAGGGTCAGAATAGACCTCTTCATGGAATCCCTTGTTTTTATGTCCCGGGAAACTGAGTGACCCAGAGCCGACCAGTTGCCCCTCCAGGAGCAGGAATGTTGACCTCCCTCTATGTGCAAAACTCCAAGTCAACATTAATGACGGTGGCTCCAAGGCCAAACCCATACGATCTATCATCTCAGAGTAATGTCATTGTGTCCTACATCAATTAACGAGAGCAGATGCGATCAACCCGGATTGAAGAAATAACATAAAGATCAAGGACTGATCAAGAAGTTTGGAAAAAGAAAGCGAAGACCAAGATTCAAGACCAGAAAATAAAATAAAAAAAAGAATTAAAGAGGCTATGGAAGAAAGAAAGTATCTATAAGGTACAGAAGGAGGTGGACTTGAAAAGGAAGCATGGCCAAAGGGAAGGCACTGGTCTGGTTGATAAAAAGAGTGCGAGTGTGTGAAAGAGGTGGCGAGATGGGGGGAAGGGGACAGCTGTCTGCTATCAACCAGCCTATCCTCTGCGATATTTTAAACCTGCATCTGGCTCTGAATTGGATAGAGTCTCTTGGGTGGGTGGGGTGCTAGACATGGAGGGAGGGTGTCATCTAAGAGGAACAGACCAAGTGTTTCAGTTGGAGTTCCCAAAGTCCTGATAGGAGTAAGTTTAAGGACATATTGCGCTGTCCTGTTTCCATCTTACCGTGAGTATAGAGGTGTTCCACTGGCGAGAGTTGACTTTTTGGGTTAATATTTATGGTCTTCTTTCTTTCTGTCTTGTTCATCCTCTCTCCACTTAATTTGATTTAACGTGTGTCTGCGTTAGGTGTCAAATGATTTTGACTCGCTCTAAGACTTGCTTAGACTTTTCAGAGTTCTTTTGAAACCTTATCACCAAAAGGATTACATTGCTTGTTCTGTAACTCACTCTTAAATACTCATCCTTGAACTATACCAAGTACTAAAGGTGTCATCATTTTTTCTTTTATTAACATTTGGGTCAGACAACTTCAAACAGGAATTATGACTTTGTTTGTGTGCCCTACTTGTAGATCGCTGCCTTTTTTAGATTGTCATAGAACTTCACCTACATTTCACATGCAGCTGTTAATGCTCGGTGCGCTAGAGCTGGATTTGCTGCACCAGCACACGTGGTCCTGTTCAAACTGTATCACAGTGACCCTTTATAACTGTCAGCATGTTGTTACCAAAAGTTTAGCTTAAAAAACAGAGATGGTTCATGTTGAAATCATTATAAAGCCAAAAGGTTTTTTTAAGTGATAGTGACAAGTTTACTGTGATTTTTATAAGAAGTGAGGTGATATGCATGATGTGCTACAGAGCTGCCTTCTAGCTTTTGTAACATCGCTGGAAATGAGATGGTTGAGAGTAAAATAATGGTAATGTACGATTCTTTACAATACTTTTCTTTTGGTTTATTGACAACATTGTATTATATCACCATCATCAATATATTTCCATCATTGTCCTTGGTGTTTACAGTCAACCAACCTTTATCAAGACAGAGACAGGCATTCAGTTGAACATTTAACACCCAGAAACATTATAAAATAGGAACTGAACAATTCATGAAAAGATGAATCATAAAATCAATGAGTTTGAAATGATTCAGTTACTGTTTCCCAGCATGGCTAGCTCAGTGTGTCGGCATGCTGGCAGACCAGCAGCCTCGCTCTCCTCTCTCACACCAAAACCCCAGCTGTCCCTCACAGTTTATGTCAGAGCCAAAGAGGCACTCGTTCACATTCCATCCCACTGACCCTCATCCCACCACAGACTCTTATAGTCAGCATGTAGGGAGGCACATTGCTGCTTCACAATGCTTGTTGTATTCTTAGTCCGGCTATTTTGATTAACACCAGATATGTCAAGGTCACATCTTATAGATTCCAAAGTTGGTTAGTTATCTGGGTTAACTTGAGGCTTTTTAGGAGGACATGACACGTCTGTGGTTACACTTACAGTATCAGGTTTCTTTATATGGGTTGAGTTAAACATTGCTCCTACAGTGACATCACCTGTCCTTTTATGTTCAGTACAGTAGGAGTTGAAGGTGTGCTGGAGCCTGAATGTCTCACTAGTCTGATAATATGGTTATTTAAGGTCGAGGCCAAGAGCCTGGACTGCAGTAATGTGTCTCGTGACATACAGCAGCAGAAGGGCTGTTTTTTTTCCATTAAAAAAAAAAAAATAAAATAAAAAGACCTCAAAACCACAGTCGCAACATTAAGGAACGGCTTGTTTATTGCTGAGGCGGAGAGATTAAAATGGGTGGACCAGAAATTTACTTTACACAGGTTTTACCTTCAAATAAAGCCGTTTTTAAATTGTGGTGAAAGTCAATATTCCCCCCCCCCGCCCCCCCCCTGTTTTAGCATTGTCATAGTGTTCTCAGATCCCAGAGCAATAATAATTTCCTTAGTGTGTTGAGTGAGTGGTTGAAGCTTTTCCTCTCCTTATTCCTTATTATCAGTGTCACTTTACTGTATCTGTCCTCCCTCTTTCTTTGCTCCTGTCCAGTTCTCTACTCCTGTAAGTCTGACTGCTCCCATGGAGGCCCCCCTTCAGGCCCAGTACGGAGCCCCTTTAGAGCCTCTGGGCTTTGGCTTAGGCCACACCACAAAACCCCTCAGCCACATGGACCCTGAGTCCTGCCTAAGTCTGAACACAGATCACGATTATCTTAATGGATCCCAGTTCTCCCCTAATGAGACCTCCGCTACTGACAGTGCTGGCTCATCATCAACCATTAATTCATCAACATTTGCACCCGAAGAAGAAGAAAGCCTGGTGGACTCTCAGCCCATCTGCTTCAAAGAGAACCCTTTCTTGGTGGCGAATCGCAAAGGAAAGGGTCGTCCACTTGGGGAGCAGATCCTGTCGGGGCCTCCTGTGGGCTACGGGAAGCAAGGCCAGCTTCAGCCCTGGTTGTTCAGCAAGGCAAGCTGCCTGCCTGAGTGTGGTTTGGAGGCAGCATGGTGTGTTACTGTGCACAGTTTGTTGTTTGTCTCACTTGTGTCCCTTGGAATGGATCATACAGTTGCATCAAGGCTCTGTGGAAGTTATGAATTTAAACAGTCGTGCTAATGGATCCAAAGAAATGCCCACTATTTTCTTGATTAATCAAGAATGAAAATGAACATAAGTTGCATCGCTGGATGAAATCCCTACACTTTGATTTATAAATGTTAGCTTTACTGTTTCATTGCACAGGAGGATTAATGTGGTTTAAAAAAAAAAAAAAAAGCTTTATCCATGCAAAGGCTCATAAGGAAAGTATTTTTCTCTAAAGAAGTGTGTCCAGGTTGTGTGTATTAATATCAGTATAACAACTAGCTGAACTGGTGCATGCTTTTTGCTGTGAGTACAGAGCTTGTGGCACCTCGTGAGGTATTTAGGCACATAGTCAGTACATAGTCAGGACCGACTGGAATGTCTGTCCCAACAACTGCGAGAGGTCATAAGTCAAGAATGAACATGACCTGCAAAAACCGTAGACTGTAAAAATAATGGACAGTCATCTGTTGGTGGACTGCCGTTCATGGATGTACGAGAATGCTACCGTTTTGAAGCCTCTTATAATGCATCCATGGGTCAAGCCAGTGTTGTGTATGGTTTAGGAAAAGTTGCCCATTTCCAACCCTTCTGAAGCGAGTCATCCGGCAGATTTTTGCCGGCGAGTAAATGCGCACCTCTGGGTACTGGCGCCGTTCATCTGCATATATGACAGTACAGAAAATATGCAAACTTTACCTTACCTAAAGTTACCAGCTAGCGCTAGCTAGCTAGCTTGGTTGGCAAAATGCTTCCGAACGCTAAACAAGACAATGTTAGGTGACCAAAATTTCACACAGTGAGAGGGTCAAAGTTTAAGATGTAAACACAGACTGCACCCCAAAACAAGCTGACTGCTATTTTAATGTACACAGTGGCATGGTTAACATTGCTAAGCCTCTGTCATGATTGACAGGTCGCCGTGTAGCCACGCCTTAAAGCATCCCCGGCTTTATCGTCATTTTAAAAATAAATAAATGGGACCATAATTTACAAGATAAACATCATTCTGTATTGAAGAAGACTTGTAAATAGCGCTTGAGACCATAAACTCATTATGAAAATGGTTACTGAGGTAATAGATCAAGTGAGAAGTAGGGTCATTTTCTCATAGACTTCTGTGCAAGCAGTCTTTTTGCAACCCTTCTGGAATTAGTAGAATGCAGGTTTATGGCACTTCCACGTTTTCGGACCCGGAAGCTCGTCCATTATTTTTTATAGTCTATGTCATAGCGTCTATGGTAAAAACGCACAGAAAAGTGCATGTTTATCAGCAAGAGATTGTTGGTTGAATTTCCTACAAAATCACTTCCGTAAAGGACTAACCAGTGAATCTTGTTTTGGTATTTCTTTACTACTTGTTGTTTAAGAGCAGTTGTTAAGTGTGTTTTTGGTGTTTGATCTTTGTTTTTCCAGGCGCCTCCTTCTGATTTCACCAGGACAGAGAGCCCAATCAGGGAAGCACCCTACTCTCCCACGATCCAACCGGTGAGCAGCCTTAACACCCAGCGCTCATGTAACACCCTCCTGCCATCCTTTTACTTTATTTTCTCCTTTTCCATGAGTCATTTCTACCGCCATAGAAGAGGTATTTTACAGTTGATCCTTTTAAACCTTTCCTCTAACCCATAGCCCAGCGACCACTCTTCCAACAGCTCCCTGTATGCAGGCAGGGAGACCCGCTTTGTAAGTGGGTCTTGTGGCCCTCTCTGCTCTGGCCTGGATTTTTTTTGCGTCAGCTGTTCTGAGCGCGCAGTCTGTTAATAAAACAACTAGTTTAGCTGCCGTGTCTGCTACAGTCCTACCAGTCTGTAAAGCATGTGCTTCTCCATGGTCAGCTGATTACTGATGCTTTGCCTCATGCAGACAATTGGATGTGCACTCAGAAATAGATTTTTGTCCTTAATGTCTCTACTGACCAGCTGAAGCTTCATATTCTCTCACAGGACAATAACAAAATAAAATGTGCATTTTTCCTTGAGCAAAGTTACCAGTGTAGTACAAATACTATGTATATAATTTAGGTGAACCTTGGTCATGTTGCATTGTTTGATAGTGTCTTTATTTGGCCTGGCGTCATCCAATAGTTGAAAAGTAGCGACTGTATGCACTGCTGGTTGAAACTCAAGTAGATGGTGCCGATCCATGGATTTTTATTTCATTGTCATTGTTTTATTTTCACTTTCTTTTGCAGGCACATGTTCATTACACCTCCACTCCTACTGCCAATGACAACACTTCATCATCAGTGAGTGTCTGTGGAGCTTGAAAACAAACTGTTCAGAAAATAACCTTTATAGTACATTAACGTTGGGCTCATCCCACTGGTTTACCAATGTATCAAGCCAATATACTCACCTCTTTACATCATACTGTATTTCTCATGCGTTTCCTATGTTGTTAAATTACTCTGAAGATTTCTAGGCATTTAAAGTGTTTGAACATTAGAATCTCAAAGAGCTCCTAACCCTAAAGAGAAAATGAAATGTATATTTAGTATGGGTTTAAGTCTCTCACATTACTTTAGCTTTTCCATCTAGAGTAACTTTCTGGAGGGACACTGGGTGTTTGTAATAAGAGGTAAAAAAAAAAGAGATAATTACATATAGGTATTGTTTTTGGTACAAACTGGTATTAAGCTTTAAAAACACCATTGATAAATAATCTGAATGGTAAATTATGCTCTGATTCATATCCACCATTAGCTTTATTCATTTTGAGTTGTCATTCATCCACATTGTCATGTGCGAAACAGATTGTGAAGCAAATGTGTGATTTTAGGCTAAATTAACAAAACTGCCTTGACTGATCTCTTCCATGAAATATAAAATATATTTTGTTTTCTCTCCAGACACGACCGGGTGCCATCCAGCCAGTCGGGCGCGTGCGGCAGAGTCCCTCCCCTGCCACTCCAGACGGACACAGTCCTAACCCCTTCCAGCATGGCCCCTCCCCCTTCAACTCCCAGACCTCTGTAAGACCCCTCACCACCACATAGTGCTGTTTTCTATCCACTCTCCGCTCTATGCCGCCTCCTTTGAGTGCACAGCCCCAAAACACTGTCTCTCATAGCAGTGCAGCAGAGATACAGATATGTGTTGTTTCTAAAGAGGCTACAACCAAAGAAAAGGAAGACCTGTATTTGAATGCACAGTGGAGTTGAGTCTGTGCAGGTTCTGCAGTCTGTGACCTCCAGACCTCCGATACCTGCAAACGGAGCGTCCAGCCCAACTCTGAGCTCCTGAATCAAATCATTTCTCATAATTACAGCTTTCTGAAATGTTCCACTTATGTATTTCTTTGGCAAGCAGCATAGTTGGATTGGTAAATAATGAACAAGCTATGATTTCATCTCACGTCTTCCTATTTGTTTCACAAAGGTGCTCATACAAAAAAAGTCTGTCATGGCTTTGGAGTTTCCAAGCTCTACTGTCTCTTTCTCTGGCATACTCCTCTCCTCTCTCACATGAAACCAGCCACCATGCTGTTCTCCTCCACAGTCTTCTTCAACTTTGCTGGTTTTTTTTCATAGTCTGTCCTCTCCTCCATGTCTCTGTCTGTCCGTCCTTCCCATCTCCTCTTCTTCCCCTCGGCTCCTTTACCATATGGACCTACCCCACCTTCCATGCCCCCACTTCCCCCCTCCCCCAAACCTCCCCCCTGCAGCCTCGCGCCCCCTCCCCTACCTCGCCCGACGAGTTCCCCATGAATGTCAAGCAGGCATACAAGGCGTTTGCCGCCGTGCCTCGCTCACTGGCAGTGCTGGAGCCGCCGCAGGTAGGCCGTGCTGCCCGGACTCCCCCGGGTCACAACGACAAAAGCATGCTGTGCTGATTGGTTGGTCTCGCCCCCGCTCCCTTCTGACTGGAGCAGGCTGTCCTATAAGGAGCCTGCGCCGTGTCGGGGGGGGCCTGTGACGTGCTGTGACGTGTGGAATGCGTTCATCGTTGGTTTTTTGTACTCCAGTGCCATCATCTGTCATACTGGTGTTGAGTCTTGATCCATTCGTCCATCCATGTGTGGCTCGTGTACTAATATCCAATCCCCCCTTTTTTATATATATATTATCCCAGATGCTAATCAGTCTGCCTGCTCTGTATTTCTGTCTTTGTCCTCAGTCTGAGTTTACTTAACTTTACTTACATCCTGCTGTGCCCAACAGGACCTGTACGGTGTGAAGAACAATTTCCATCCAAAGCAACCTTCTCCAGAGGTGAGTGAACAAATTGATTTAAAAAAAATACTAAAAGCACAGCTATCTGTTTCTTTGAAAAAGTGAGGATCGTATTATATTCAAGGTCTGGACTTTTACGTGTTCGTGCAAAATCAGATTCATAGCCTTAATGTTGCTTCGCTCGCAAGTTTTTCTAGTCCATTTGTAGGGTGTTTTAAAGTTAGTGTAGTTAGCCCCAATCATTTTTAAGAAGCCAGTTAACATTCAGGAGTTTCTGACCGCTTGTGTAATGTGTTCTGCTGAATATTGAATATGCAGCTGCAAGAACAAAATAAGGTCTAGAGATGCTGTAAGCTTACTGTGATTACATACTGGCTCTCAGTCTGACAGTCTGGTGACGACCTATGTGGCCTTTTCAGCCTGAGTTGAACAACGAGGTGTTTGATGATGACATAGATGGTCAGGAGGGAGCTGGTAAGGGTTTGACCCCCCGGCCCTCCCTCTCACCTGACCGTCGGGAGTATATGAGACTGGCAGGAGTGCCTCGCCTCTCCAGGCCGTCCTGGGACCTGCAGGTACCCACCGCCTCCGCCACATCTACAGCAGCCATGTTCTCTGTCTGGGTGTGCTTGGCTTGATCGGTGGTGGTGTCTCTGCTCCCAGACACTGGGACACGGCCGTGTTACTTCTGTCAATGACGGGACTGGCAGTTCATTGATTTTAAATCAGCCGATGGTGCTGGGTTCTGTTTTGATGTCTAATTTGTTTCTTTCTTCTCGGTCGGTGAAATTTTTCTCCTTTGGCATCTCTTGTGATATTCTCTGCTCTTTTGGCAAATGGCTCTGCAATAATGTAAATAGCAATTTAAAAAAAAAAATCGCCGGTGCTTCAGGTGCTACAACCTCAACACTTATCTATTATTATCTTTATAATTTTGTATTCTGTCCTTGTATTCTTGTTACCCTACAGAGTCCTTCTCCTGGTGGTAGGGACAGCCCAGAGCAGCGCTCCTTCAGGGACAGACAGAAGTATTTTGAGATTGACGTGAAGCATCAGACACCAGAGAAACCCAAACCTCGAGTGTCTCTTGTTGGAGAAGATGACCTCAAGAAAATGAGGGAGGAAGAAGGTGCGTTTGTATTGTGTTTTTTTTTTTATTGAGCATCCCTTGTTAGTAACTAATAAAAAACATCTAAATTGACTAACCTGATACTGAAATGTACAACCCTGTGTCTGTTTAACTGGGCCCAGAGAGGAAGTTTGAGCAGCGAGCGCGGGAGTACCTGCTGGATGAAGACGAGGACGACGAGGAGGAAGAGGACCTGGCTAAACAGGTGGCGCAGATGAAGGCAACTGGCAAAGTGTTGCTGGATGGAGTGGAGTACAACGTGGAGCCAGTATCCAGCCCATCCCAGCACTGTGCCACACCACCAAGTTACAACGTCACGCCACCAAGCTACTGCGGGAGCTCAGGGTAACAAGTTGTATATTATTATTGCTTTAAACGTTGTTTTTAATTTGTTTTGCTAATAGTTTTGTATGTAGGCCTTCCTCTGTTGATGGTAAAGGAGAGTCTCAGAGGAATTCACTGGAGGACAGCTTCAGGCTGGAGCAGAGGCCCAACTCCATGGCTGGGTAATTACATTGCACGCAATATCTTTGAATGTCTCTTTGCTGTTGTTTTTGTCACTGTAGTCATCACTGCTACTTGTGTGTCTTGTCAGTCTGATCCCAGTTTACCCCGGGGACTCGGCTGCTCCCATCCGCACAGCCAAAGCAGAGCGCCGACATCAAGACAGACTCCGTATGCAGAGCCCCGAGCTGGCTGTGGCCCTCGACAAGGAGCTGTCCCCTGCTGAGAAACGAGCTCTGGAGGCTGAGAAGAGAGCCATGTGGAGGGCAGCACGGTAAATATACACCGTCTTTTTGTGCATTTTTTTAAAGCTTTTACTTTACATTACTGTGTATTTTTAGTACGTTGATATTAAAAGGGATGTTTAAAAGGAAAAGTCTATCAGTTACCAATTCTATAGTTAGATAAACCTGTTTTAATGCAGTGTGGTAGCAGTTTGGCAGTGGTTATAAGAATGAATCTGTAAGCATAAATTAACCCAGTAAAGAGAGCAAATACATTTACATCAAAGTGGTCGCTGTCACATTTCTGATGACAGTCATGTTAACAATTCCTGATTATTGTCATTGTTGGCTGATTTATAAATCATCTTTGAAATGGCATACATTTTGGCAAATATACTTCACAAGTTACTAGAACCAAAACTGATTGCAGCAAAACAGTTTTGTAATAATAGAAAATCAAATCTTGGCAAGGCGTATACAGCAACTTTTTCTGAAAACTTCTATCAGTTGACTAAACCTCTATTATAAATGAATATATAAACTAGAGACAATTTTTCAAACAAACTGTAATGGCCTTTAGTAACTTCTCGACTGATAAACGGGAACAGGAACATCGTCCCCACTCTTGCAGAAGCTAGTTATGTCACCTGATCGTTTCACTGCTTTGAACCACTTTACATCTTTCCCCCTGAATTCATCTATTTTATACCAAAGTGGGTTTACACTTGTAGTTTATAGATACTTTATATATCATATTTTTGTTTTACACTTTTAATTTGGATTAAGTAGGAGTCAGAAGTGGGAAGAGAGGGGAAAGGTTTGTTTTCTTTGAGCAGCACGTTACTGTACATGTAACCTTGGACACGTGTGTCCCAGATTTCCTGATAAATAGTTTGCCATAATGATTGATAACAAGCTTCAATGTGCAGTGAACCCAAATATAAGTTCTCAGTCCATTCTGTGTCCTGTGTGTGTGGTTAGTCCGTCTCCTCTCTTAACTATTTTCATGTCTAGAAATCAGATCTTATTTACTATTCCTGGCTCTTCTAAATGTGTCGGTGTTTTACCTTCCATTCTTTGGTTTTCTTCTCTTTTCCTGTCTTTATGCCTTTCTTTCCTTCCTCTTCTCATATTCCTCCTTCCTTCTGGTGCACTTCTGGTCCTATTCCCTCCTCCTGTCTGTCCCTCTCCCTGGCCTGGCGGGGGCCCAGGCCCTGTGGCCTAGAGGACGATGTTAGGCAGTATGAGCAGGACCTGGCTAAGAGGCTCTACCAGGCCAGAGTGAGGGCATCTCAGGGCGCGGCCGAGGCCCCCCAGCCCCCCACCTCTTCCTCCTCCTCTGCAGCCTCCCAGCTCAGGTCTGCTCCTCGGCCCCAGCCACCAGGGCCAGACGCACGGCATCGTGGGGGTGTGCTGGGGTGCTTTGGCGTTGGGGTATTTTGCTAGAGGCCGAGTTCGGAAAGGTCCAAGCAAGCACTCGCAGCAACACTGTGACAGTGCTTCCACTGCCTTTCTAGTGCTGTCTTGCTTCTGCACGTCTTTGCTGTTTCCATTTCTACCTTTCCTCTGGTTCCCCCTCTCTCAATTCTCTGTCTTGTCTCTTCCTCCCTGCAGCACTCCTTTCTTTTGCGCCTTGCTGTTCTCTTGATTTCCATACTATTATTTGTACTAACACATCCCACAGTAAGTTTGCAAGCTATTTGTGAGTTGAGGGTAAGCCTACTAGCAGTAGGTAGTCCTTTTCCTGGAATGCCTCCCTTTTTTATTGTGCAATTAAATTAAACTGGTTGTTTGTGACAGCAAACCAGGACAAGGAGCACCCAAAATTAGTAGTGAGCAGCACTACACCCATCTGTAGCGGTGTGTGCCTCTGTCAGTCATTGTTTCTGTATTTCTTTCCTTATTTTCTACTGTCATTTATCTGATGGTGGTTGTTTCTCCTGTAGAATGAAGTCTCTGGAGCAGGATGCACTGAAAGCGCAGATGGTCATCGCCAAGTCTCGGGATGGGAAGAAACGTGGCACACTAGACCAGCTGACGGAGTCGCCCTCGCCCGCCCCAACACCCTCTCCCACACCTATGGAAGGTAGGAAGCTGCTCTCCTTCACACCGCTGAAGCCTGTTTACATGACAAGCATCTTCTTTTAAGTCATTACTTTGCGTGAATTCCTTAATATAGTGACAGACAGATTCAAGGTCAGTGAACTAGTGTGTACTGGATGTTGCCAGCGCTTAACTTAAAGTTAAGGGAGACTATGCATTTCCTGTCTTTGCCCCTCATTTTTGGAATATTTACCTCATTTGATTTAACACTTTAAAACAAAATATATAAATCTCTAAAAACTCTTTTATATATATATATATATATATAAGGGTCATACATGCATATTATATTAAAATGTATGTATATTATATTAAAAGGATAGACACAACAGAGACACAGTTAACATATGTACGCTGTATAAACATATACTTACTATTACTGTTATAGAAACTTCTCAAGACTAACTTATATTCCCTTTCTATTCTTTATTTTTTATTTATTTATTTTTTTTACTTCTGTTAACATCCTGCTAAATTTATTTTTGTGAAGCAACTTTTGTTTTAAAAAGTACTGTATACTCTATACTTAATTGCAAATTAAATCTAAAGCTTAATGTTTCATCCTGACCCTCATCCTAACTTCACATTTCTTGTTTTCCTCTGACAGAGCTCAGTCCTCGAGGAGTAACCTCTCCGGGCCGGCTGGTAAGTGCTAAAGCTTTTTCTTAATGTCCATTTTGTTTTTGACTGATTTTTTTTTTTTTTTTTCCTCTGGCTTTTGTGTCAGTGTGAACGGTTTACCGCATCCTTTGAACGGACTTGGAGAGCTGGAATCAGCAAATATTTGAGCAAAGCTGTTAACACTGACTTCAATTTGAGGAGCTTTATTTAAGAAAGGCAACAAATAAGATTGTTGCTTTACAAGCTGGAAAAAGGGAAAAAGTAGTTTTTTTTTCAAATCACATTTGCATTAATCCATCATCTTGCTCATTGTCACTCTAGCCAATCGGAGCTAAGAACACACTGGCTGTTTGAATCACCCATTAGCCTCTCTGCCTCCCTACTCTCCTTTTTTCTTCCCTCATCCCTTTCCCTTATTCACTTTCCTTTTGACATTTGCCTTCTCCATCCTTTTCTCCTCCTTTTTATATTTCTCCAACCCCCCTGTTTTCCTTTTCTCTCCCCCTCGACCTCTGCTCATTCCTGTTTGCTATCCTTCTAGTCCCTGTCGTCAAAGAAGTTTGACTACCGACAGTTTGCTGCCATTCCTTCTTCCAAACCCGTATACGACATCCAGGTATTGGCTGCATGTTGAGCTCCTGGGGCTTCGGCCTCCTCCCTTCCCCCTGGCTTTCCCTTCTGCCTCTCCCCTCTAGTTTCTCTGTTAACCAAGAGGCATCAGTGTGACTGAAGTCTAGGGATTCGGCTCCGTAAATGATCAGTACTTCCTGCTGTGCACTATAGGGATTGGCTCACTAACTCACTTGCACAATAAAGAGAGACTTGCTCTACATAAATGACACCGAATCAGCCCTGGGTCTCCCTCCAGTTCTGCCTCCCCCTTCCTGGTCTCCCACTTACCACTCACAAATGTAAGAGCATCTGTAGCAGTAACCCCTCACACTCATCTATCTCGCAGCTAACTAATCAGTCACAGACAATAACACTCAACAGCTGCAGAGACGCAGGCAGGTTTTTTTTATCCCACTAACCAGAATTGGTTCTGGGGGAAATGGCCACAAACACTCATCCACTCTCACATTCACTTCCATCAGCTGTCTTGTTTCACATGTGTCAGAGGTAAAACATTCTCCTCTAGATCTCCTCTCATGGTCTGGCTTTTGAAGCAGTTATCTGCTAAAGGGCCTACCTTTTAGGATAGAAGTTTTGTGTAGGTTTGTGTAAAATAGTTAAATTATTTTTCTCTGTGTGGAAAAAGAGATGGAAGGGGAAGCAGTAGAATCCTGGAGTGAGCTTGTCTTTAAGTGGTCTTTTATTTTTTGGGGTCAGTCATCTGTGATCGCGTGCGTCACTGTTAGTCTGCGTTCCTGATTGTGGGATCTTGTGTGGTTTGATTGTTGAGTGACCTCAGGTTGTTCGTTCTTCCCTTTGGCGGATGTAATTTAATTGACATCACTATATGTAAGTGTTTGCATGTTTCCTGCATATGAACTGACAAAAGTAGTGTTTAAAGGTTATGTGTATATTTACAGTATATAAACATAATAGTTGTGCAGAACACTGTAATCCAAATAAAATCAATGCAAACATTTACAAATGTAACAACAATTAACATGAGAGAGAAACTGAAAGACCAGCCTCCCTCTAAAACATGACATTGTGCTTTTAATGAATATTCATACAAACAAAACATCTGGTTAAAGATGCCAGATTGAGTGGAGAAATATCAGATAACAAAGAAGACGCGGTTCAGTGCAATTGCAATTACTGGAATTGTTGGGTCTTTGTAAATTATAGTGTGTGGTCTAGACCTACTCTATCTGTAAAGTGTCTTGAGATAACGCTTGTTATGATTTGATACTATGAATAAAATTGAATTGTAGTAAAAAGTATGTCGTTAATGGTTGGACGGTCCTCAGCTTGCAGCTCGTAGGGGTCCCCTGAGAGTGTCCCTAAGTAGAATAAACAGCTTCTCAACACTGATAACAAAGGAAAACATTATCACCACCGTCAACACAAAGACATCTTAACATGCTGCTTTGTTTTCCGTTGTGAATTGGTGACTCTTGTTGGTGCTGTACTATTGCTCTGTTGGCTGTCTCTTTTGTGGATGTGCCTACACTACACAACAAACCCCGGAACTGATGACCTAACTTAACCTCCCTTTCCTTTAACATGCCAATATCTCCTGGGGGAGTAGTTGAGTAGAGGTACTCTCTGACAGATTGGGAGCTTCAGCGCTGTCTGCTAAACCGGCAGTGAGCGGCTGGCACATCCTTTCGCTGCCAGCTCCACTGCTCACACGGTGATGGCTTCCCCTGGGATATAGGTTACTAAAACACAGCCGCCGCTTATTTACAGTCTCCTCTTCTCTTACAGTCCCCTGACACAGTTGATGACCTGCAGTTCATCGACGATGGCTCCAGCAACCCAAGTGAGTACTGGAGCTATGCAGTATTTCAAATTGTATTTAAACAGACAATAAGTAATGCATTTGTTACCTTAATTTCTTCTATCCACTTTGATTCAGGTGACTACCTTGGATAAGCAGCTCCTATTGGTAGGATTCTGAGTGCATGTGTTTTTGGGTCTGAATGTGATTGTACGCCTGAGTATTTATTGAACATGTGAGAAGAGTGTGTGTGTTAGTTTGTGCATTTATACTCTAACCTGCTAGTTGTGTGGCATAACTGTGGGTTCAGGTATTAACATGGATGTGTTTACCTGGGTGTGCTTTGCCTGCTGCTGCCCACCACATATGAAGCAGCACCTGATGTTGAGACCAAAGTGGGAGAGAAATTAGCTGTGTCTAAAGTAGTGATCTCACACTAACCGTGATCCAGACTGCATGAATTTGTTTTAAGTGTTGACTGAAACTAGTGATTACAGTGAGCTGATTCTATTATCATGTTGGTGTCGGGTTTACATGCACACATGAAACCGGGTTATACAAATAATGGGATTATTACATTTTGTAACTTGTTTTCAATAGGTATATTTGTCAAAAGAGGCTGTATGTGTAAGTTTGCGTGAAGTAGTGGGATTCTGCTAGATTTGGCATCATATGAAAAGCACAAGCATTAGCATGCCCACTGACTGACATGAATTGTTTGACATAATAAACTGAGATTTTTATGATTTTTTTTTTTTAACGGCATATGACATTTTTTTACAAAATGTTTTAAGACATACTATTCTATGACTATCACTTTTTATGACATATATGACTTTTTTTTTTTTTTTTTTTACAAAGTTTTTATGACTTACGATCCCATTTTTTTTTTTTTTTATAATAGTCTTTTTAGCACATAATATAGGCTATTTTTTTTTTTACGGCATACTGACTTTTTTGTAAATCTGCCAATACATGCAGCATATCACTCATCAGAAGTCACCCCTGACTTGATTTTGGAAGCATGACCTACTGATTTTAACTGTTAACAGCAGAGGAAACCGACTTATTTAGACTTTTACAGGCTACTATCCATGAATTGTAATTATCTCCTTTCATCCACTTACACTAGAAACCCAGTTAAGCGCAAACATGGCCAAGAAATCAGCTTACTGAAAAAGCCGACCATAACCCGGTCACTTAAGTGCACGTAAACACACTGAGTGAAACAATATTTTTTTAAAAGAGACTGTGAATTTGTTCTTGCAGTAACTTTAATGACATTGACTCTTGGGTTTATATACAGAGCCCATTGAGGTGGCTGGTTTAAACATGCAGTCACTGGATACGTCAGTTTTCTTCTCAAAGCTTTTGCCTGGTGTCGTGATCTGAATGTGGGGCTTCTCTCGCAGGTTTAAGGGATCCATCCACTTTTCTCATAAGTCCAGTTGCCTTCATCTTTCTTCCTCACCACAGCTGCCAGAAGTGATTGTCATGTAAAAGGAAGCTCAACTGCAGCAGCTTGATAGATGTGTTACTGACGTTGTTCTGTCTGTTTTTGTGTTAAGTGCCTTCTGCGAGCCCTGAGGCCGAGCTACCCACCCCGCTGCCTGCCACCTCAGCCCTGGAGGAGATGGCCCTGTACAGCAACAAGCGCAAACTGAGGCAGGGCCGCCGCAGCCTGGAAACTGCCATGCCCACGTAACACCCCACACTAAGAGAAGAAAGCCGAAGACATAACGCGAACACACCCATTTAGATGCACTGTGGAACACACCAGTGCATCCACAGGAGGTGCAGAGTCACCAAACACTACACACGGTGTCAGTATAGCGAGATTTACTCTCCCATATATAACCACTGCAGAGACTACGACACTGATAGTCACCACACGTACACACTCACTTATATCCTGCGTGCCAGTCTTGCCTATACACTCTGTGGATGAGTTGGCAAGTTGCTCAATAGTCCCTCAACGGCAAGAAAGATAGTGTGGTTAGCTAGGATCGCTACTTACAGACCATTCTTTTTGTTGTACACTTGGTTTACCAAGTAGAAACCAATCTATTTTAAAAAGGAGGTGACCGAAGTTTTTAGTTGTTTAGTTTTTGCACCTCTGATTTTACTGTTTTAAAGAAAAATGCATACTGGAAGAGAAAAGAAATGGGTCATAGCTATACTAACTTCTTGAATTATATTGTTAGGCTTTCATTGAATAGATTGTAAAATGTCAGGGGTTTCTTGAGACTTGGGCAGACAGGAGTGTATATATTAATTGAGGAGGGAACATCCTGCTACCTTCACAATCCCAAATTGTGGAGAGCTTTAAAAAAAAAAAAAAAATGCTACATATCTTTTTTTGCACTGCCACAGATCCGCTTTTTAACAACGTATATCTTAATTTATTGTTTTTAGCATTTTACTCAAATTGAAGGCCTTCTATTTTACACTGTTTTTAACCTCTCTGGTCATTGTGAGCACAAAGACTGATGCTTATCATGATTTATCTTTACATTTCAAAGATAGTTAGGGGTCACTAAATCAAAGATTTCAACTAATGAATTCATATCATTTATTGTACCTTTTTTTTTTTTTTTTCCAGAGAGAATCATATCTACAAATTAGATAGCTTGGACAAAGTATAGCTGTTGCACATCAGTGTCACACCTGTGATTGAGTGTGCTACATTCCCCTTGTAGAGAATATGACTGCACTGAAGGCAGCAGCATTGATCAGGCAGCTTTACAGAAACGGATCACAGTATCAAATACTAAAGTTTGGAACATTCATTTTTAGTATCATTAATTAACGGTACTCACCCTGCCCTGTTTAGGGTATTATTTTTATCAATGTGAATCATTCATTTCAAACCGTGAATTATCTGGGATATTCCAGAGTGACGTGAAGGTAGCAGGTGTTTTTATTTTTCTGTCTATGGTTTATTTAAATCTGACGCCACTGAAAAATCATTTATTATTGTGTGAATAATGTACAAATACTGATAGGAAAGCAAACTTTGGGTTTGAAACTGAGCCAATCTTGACCTAGACCAAGCGCGTGTCTGGACTGCTGACACATCTGGATTTGGACAGGCTTGGTATTGGGATGCTCTCTGCATGTATATTGGTTTGTTAATGGGAGAGCTGAGAGAGGCAGAAACAATTAGAAATTCCTCTCAAGACATTGTTCTTATTCAGTTCACTGCTTGACATACTGTCAGTTTATGTATCTGATGGGTATTTCTGAAGAATCACGGCATAGTAGCATTTGTGTTAATTTAATGTAGGGTCTTCTAATGATAGCTTTCCATGTTGCTCTCACTGACTGAAATTCAGTTTGTTTGATAACATTTGCAATGGCTGATATCTTCTTTTTTTAACTTTGTTAGGTAAATCTTTTTTTCAGATGGGTTTCACTACATTATTAATGCAGTGTTTCAAGTTATTGTTTATTCTTTTGTCTTGCGTTCTCTTTGGAGGCTTTTACTTGCAACTAGGTTGGAGGGAAAGGGTCAGAAGTCCTAGGGTCAAGGGTTAGCGCTCATACAAGACTGTAACTAGTGAATTTGTACAACCAAAGAAGTCTATTTTGTGGTTCAGGAATAATAAATTTTACTTTTCATTTAAGAAGCTGATTCATTGTGTTGTGTCTTTTGTGCTTGATTAAATGTGGAAAACCCCCAAGAGAAGAAGTGAATGCCTAAAAAGGAAAATTTAACACGTGGACACTTTAGTTAGTTACTTAGCTAACAGGTAGAATAGAAGGAAGTCTTCTCTGTCCAGACCTTGCAGACGAGTTCCTCTGCACTGGAGTAAAAGACAGTGCCGTCCTCTGTAGAGACAGAAAGCTTTACTTTTTGCATTATTGATTGTTAATATGTTATTTGATTAAATAAGGAGTTGTTCATTAGATCTAAAACAGAAGGGGACACCCACCCTTTTCAGCGTTCTGTAGCGGGCGTTGTAGAAGGACTCAGAGCTGGAGCTGTCAGGAAGAAGCCACTGGTTATCCTCCCCCTAAGATCAGCAGGGAAGCAGATAACTTTATACCAAAACTTAGTCAGAACCTTTCCAATACATGGCAAACTAAAATTATTTCCTTTCCACACCTGTTAGAAAATATAGAATCCTTGTTTAATTGAGTCATGCACCTATTTCTTTACTTTGTGTGACGTTTTTCTTTTTTACATCCAGGGTTTGCTTTATGGAAAACTATACCATTATCCACTATCCATTAAAGATGCAAAGTTGTAAATGTGAGGCAAACTCACTTGTTCAAGGGTCCTATCTATGGTTATGTCCAGCTCCTCTTCAGGCACCAGGAAAGACATCTTATACCAGTTCTCAAATTCTTGGACACACATGAGCAATTGATTATTATTCTGAGCATTTTATAGGGACAAAGATTCCAGCCATGATAGCAGGAAAGAAGATACAAGCTATTTGGAGAACTGACCAGAGAGCAGGCGCACCCTGCACTGATCCACAAGGTGTTGACAGTAGTTGACCTCTGCCTTGATGTCACGTAGCACCTCATATCTCTGCCGGTACAGGGCCTTCAGCTCTCTGAGCTGCATCAATGAAGTGCCATCTGGCTCCTGCAGCACTGGCTCCCCCTCCATAACCAAATACTGACCTTCATACAAAGACACACAAGGAAAAAATGTATTAACCTATCAAATCTAACTTTTGGCAGTATCAAAGCCACACTGTGCAGACAAGCACAGCTCAACAACACAAACCTTTATTACACATTTAAATAGGGCTGTGACAGTATGAATTTCTTAATGCAGTGAAAAAACAATGTATCCCTGTGGTTTGGCGCTTTATCGCCAATGCTGCCACCCCTAACCTGAACTGCAGTGTCTTTTTGGAGACTTTGTAAATTAAATCAGTAATGATGAATCCAACACTGAATGTCTTCTGTGATTATTCATCCAGTTGTGTAAAAAAAAAAAGAGAGTATAATATGCCATAATAAAGTCATAATATTGTATGTCCAAAAAAAAAATAAATCACAAAAAAGTCATAGTAAAGTATGTCAAAAAAAGTCATAAAAATATCGTAGTATAGTATGTCAGGGGGAAAAATCACGAAAAAAAGTCATAAAAAAGTCATAGTATAGTATGTCGAAAAACACATAGTAAAGAATGTCGAAAAAAGTCACAAAAAAGTATGTCGAAAATAATATAGTGTGTCGAAAAAAGCCATAGTATAGTATATTGAATAAAAGTCATAAAAAAGTATGTCGAAAATAATATAGTGTGTCGAAAAAAGCCATAGTATTGTATAGCAGCACGGTGGCCCAATGGTTAAGACTGTGGTCTCACAGCAAGAAGGCACAGGGTTCGAATCCACATAGAATGTCAAAAAAAAGTCATAGTATGTCGAAAAAAGTCTTAGTGTAGTACTGTATGTCAGAAAAAAAATCATAAAAAGGTCATAGTATAGTTTGTCGAAAAAAGTCATAGTATGTCGAAAAAAGTCATAGTACGTCAAAAAAACTAATAAAAATATCATAGTATGTTGAAAAAAGCCATAGTATATCAAATAAAAGTCATAAAACAGCCACAGCATGGTGACCCAATGGTTAAGACTGTGGTCTCACAGCAAGAAGGCACAGGGTTTGAATCCACATAGTAAAGAATGTCAAAAAAAAGTCATGGTATGTCGAAAAAAGTCTTAGTGTAGTACTGTATGTCATAAAAAAAGTCATAATATAGTATGTTGAAAAAGTCGTGGTATAGTATGTCGAAAAAAGCCATAGTATAGTATGTCGGGGGAAAAAAATCATGAAAAAAAGTCATAATATATTATGTTGAAAAAAGTCATAGTATAGTATGTTAAAAAAAAGTAATACAAATGTCATAATATAGTATGTTGAAAAAAATCAAAAAAAAGTCATAGTATAGTATGTCGAAAAAAGCCATAGTGTAGGTTGTCGAAAAAAGTCATAATATAGTATGTCCAAAAAAGTCACAGTATAGTATGTCGAAAAATGTATAGTATGTTGAATAAATCCATAGTTCAGTATGTCGAAAAAGTCATAGTATAGGTTGTCAAAAAAAGTCATAGTGTAGTACTGTAGTCAGAAAAAAGTCATAGTATAGTATGTCGAAAAAAGTAATAAAAATGTCATAATATAGTATGTTGAAAAAAATTCACAAAAAAGTCACAGTATAGTATGTCGAAAAAACTTATAAAAATGTCATAATGTCAAAAAAAAGCCATAGTATAGTATGTCAAAAAAAAAAAATTCATAATATAGTATGTCGAAAAAAGTCATAGTATAGTATGTCGAAAAAAGTAATAAAAATGTCATAATATAGTATGTTGAAAAAAATTCACAAAAAAGTCACAGTATAGTATGTCAAAAAAAAAAAATTCATAATATAGTATGTCGAAAAAAGTCATAGTATAGTATGTTGAATAAAGTCATAAAAAAAGCCATAAAAAAGTCATAGTGTAGTATGTCGAAAAAAAGTCATAGTATAATACTGTATGTATAAAAACATACACAACATTGTATAGCAGCATGGTTAAGACTGTGGCTTCACAGCAAGAAGGCACAGGTTTCGAACCCACATAGTACAGAATGTTGAAAAAAGTAATAAAAATGTCATAGTATAGTATGTCGGAAAACTCTGTCAAAAAATGCCATTGTATAGTATGTCAAAAAAGTTATAGTGCAGTATGTCGAAAAAAGCCATAATATTGTATGTCGGAAAAAAATGATAGATGATATAAACATTAGAAGTACCTTGACCTCCTCTCGTCTCATGCTGCTGTATAGTTGCTGTGGTGCAGTCGATCTCTCTCTTGACAGCATTGATCTCCTCAGTGAGCTGTCGAAGAAGACTGCGGCGTTCCAGCAGCACAGCCTTGTTCTCCTTAAGGATGCGGTTGATCTTGCTGCCTCGTCCCACTTTAAAATCCTCAAAGGCTTCT
This sequence comes from Sander vitreus, assembly GCF_031162955.1. Taxonomy (NCBI): domain Eukaryota; kingdom Metazoa; phylum Chordata; class Actinopteri; order Perciformes; family Percidae; genus Sander; species Sander vitreus. The sequence continues at coordinate 18,676,996 of NC_135876.1, forward strand.
GCTTTGGATGGAGTAGAGCTGGGCAGAGAATGCAAACTCTTCAGTTGCAATGGTATAAAAACAACACTGCACATTCCTTTTATAGAATTACCACTGATATCTGAGCTGACCATGTATTAGATAAGACTATATTCATATAATACATTACACATACTCAGGGTTAAAGGGTTCATTGCCAGGCGGTTGTGACTCCTGCGTGTCCTGGCTCTCTGTGTCTGGTTCTTGTGACTCCTGTTCCCTCTCAGGCGTCTGGACAGAATTCAGCTTTGATTTGGAAGCACTCTCCAAACGCTTCCTTGAAACTGGACTCCCCTCTCCCTGTCTCTTGCTTTGGTTGGATAATCACATTGAGTGTGCCATTAGGAAAACCAAACTAGTGCATTTAACTTAGTCTAGTCCTGTAGTCTGTAATCATGCTCAAAGTTTTGGAATTACAGATGCAATCATGGGGGATGGAAACAAGAAGTGTGGGATAATACAGAGGTTCACCTACCTCTGTTTGTCCCTAGACATTTTAGTGTTGGCTTTGGTCGAACTTGGGCGAAGAGCCTCCACATCCTCAGTGCTGTCTCTAGTATCCCACTCCTAAAAGAGTTTACAAATCAACATCTAATCAAAGCTCAATCACAAACAGGCTGTCAGTGGTACAATAGACAAATAGAATTACAACTACTAATTTCCACGAGATGCCCTGAACGGTGAATCAGATGTTGACTGACCTTGATAGCAGCTGTGTAAGCACTTTGGTCTTTCTCCATCAAGTTGAAGGTCTGGCATAGCTGTGCCTTCACCTTCTGTTCCTGTTCCCTGCTCACATAAATACATAAACATGCTGAATCACTTACCATTCAAATAAAGCCTCGTTCCGATTTTTGTCTAAAGAAACACTTCATTTTGATTTCAAAAGGTAGATGATACTCACTGCACAGCAAGCTTGAACTGGGCAAACACTGCTTGGACCTGCCTGATACTTATGATCTGTAATTAGATGTCATGCGGAGAGAAATTAAAGCCTTCAAAAAACAATTCTAAGCCAAAATTTGGTGTGACAGAAAACATTGACTGTGTTCTTCATTATGTTCTCACACTGATTTCCTCCAGGCTTCCCTTTAGGTACCTCTGAACCTGGCTGTGGATCTCAGCCAGCTGGGCTTCAGACAACGGCTCGTACATAATTCTCGGACGGTTCACCTGGTAAAGGGTGAATGATGGCATTTAACTTCTAATATGAACCAGCTGAAATGTGTTTCGGATTCTAATGTGTTAAAATGAACATTAGGAAGCACTGTCTGGTACTTAAACATAACGTGAGTTACATACTTTAATACAGGTCGAATTACAGTATTTGTACAGCAGGGCTCGATATTAAGGCTTGTCCGGGAAAAGTGGATTTTTTTGTAGGGCAAGTGGAAGAGAAATGTACTTGCCCCACTGGACAAGTTAAAACTCAGACAAAATAAAATGCCATTTTACTTCATGTTATGTGCCACTCATTACGTCTATTTTACCGATTTCATTTTACCGATTTGAAACAAATGTATTTTTTCCCCACAATCCGTCAAACCAGCGTCCAACTCAGAATGCTTTGATTGGCCAATCAGGAGTCGGTCCAAGTAATAATCGCCCGCAGTTTAAACATAAATTTTTACCTGCCTCCGAAGAACAGTGGTGGAGACTAGAGTGGAGATTGATGTTTCTTCAGGCTCCGCAGCACGGCCAAGTGCCATGGAAAGCACCAAAAACAATTAACCTTACAACAACAGCACCATACGAGTTAAAAAGGGAAAGAGCTGGAGAGATGAATTGGACTGGGTGCGTTATGAAGGAGTAATGTCTGCGGCAACCCAACTTGGCTGTAAGTGATGTTAGCTAGCTAGCATCGGCAGCTGTGTACCTACCAAGCATTAGCAGCATTTGTGTCGGTTAAATATACGTAGGTCCAAAGATACAGGAGTGAATAGTGTTCCAGTTATGTTGCCGATGTGATTTACCCACCTGGACAGACACAGTCCATACTGGAGCCTGCATCAAGGTCAGACAGTTTTAGTTTTTACACCAAGTCACCACTACCTCTGGAGATACACTGCACACCGGCGTGCAAAGTAGGCCTGCACGATTCGGGGGGGAAATATGAATCACGATTTTTTAGCTTAGAACTGATATCACGATTCTCTGCCATGATTTTTTTCTCACGAAGTGTATTGTTTATTGCACACATGAACCATGACAAAACAAAACAAATTGGCAGTACCAAATAATAGATTTTTCTTTGGCACCTATAGCACATTGCGCATCAACCACAAGCCTGTAAACATAGAGGCTTCAATGAATAAAGAAAATAAGTACATACTGACCATTTAAGTAGGCTACCAAAAATAGTGACATATAACACATTGAACTAAATATGGCCCTGATACAGGCTCTATCTGAACTTCTTGAACATGTCTTAACATAATTAAAACATGTCAATGTCAAATGCTTTCAATAAATTAATTGAAGGAGAAAAAAAAAAAAAAGAGTTCACGATTTTATAACGATTTATTGTGCAGGCCTAGTGCAAAGTATTACTTTGTATTATGGATTCGACTGTGAGATTGGCAATCAAATCCTTCGATCGAAGCCTTGAATATTCAGGGTCACTCCTAGAAATTACTATACCTCATTTCATATTATGGGGTAATGCATATATAATAAAAAATAAAAACAAAATAAAAAAGAACGAAGCATACTGATTTGGGCATCGATAACCATGGCAACGACCAAAGTTTCAAAGCATTTGAGTCAGCCATAAGACATATTTCATTATAACACATTATAATGAAATCTGGGCTGTCTCACCATTTTCCTGTGAGCTCTACTCACCAATGTATTGTAGAAGGACAGTTCCTCTTTCAGCATGTGTACATCCTTCTGAAGTTTCTTGATCTGAGCCTAATCACAACAAAAATGTCATGAGATCACTCACAGGAGCACAGCACAATGCAGACTGTAAACAAAAGTAATATTTGTACCCATGCAGGACCTCCCTGAGTATTTTTTGTGTCACATGAAATGGTATGTGCAATATCATGTAAACTCACTGCTGGATCCATGTGTTCATTAACAGCAGGGTTTGTCCGGACGCACATCATTCTGCTGGCAAAACGCAGTGTAGAGAGCTGCAAAGAATAGTAATTATCATCCAGAGCTGAAATGACACCACATGCAGTAAGAAAGAGACTGCTTTTTTTTAATATCATATATTCCACTGCTTACTGTTTCTTCTATCTGTGCAGCCTCACCATAGATGTTGGCCACAAGCACAGTGTTGCAGTTCCCTCCTGCAGAAACAGACAAATGCATTATGTTTTACAAGTATTACAAAAAAAAGGTACCACTTAAAGCTTTAGTGCATAAGTTTTTAATATTAATGAACGTCCATTTCATTTAAGCCATTGCCAAATGAGTTGATACAAAGTTAATTAAGACTATCAGCTCCACAAAACTCTCTGTATTTCTCAGTATGACTATGTTCAGAAACTGGTGTCATCCGGCGGCTTTGGCGAAGATAATTACTTCTCTAAAGAGTCCATTTTTTGTAATCCTCCGTTTTTTGTTGTCATTACTTAGAAATTCCTCATGGGGGAGAGAGAAACTACGCACTATAGCTTTAAACTACCAAATTTCCACCATCAGCATCAGTCATACTGCATGCAGTCTCACCCAGTGAGTCCTTGAGGGCATGAGTGAGTTTACTCTGTCTGAAGGGAACATGGTCTCTGCGACGGTCTGCCAGGGCCAGGATGGCCTGTTCCAGGAAAGACAACGACTTGTTGATGTACATGGCTTCTTTAAACATCTGACCCTCTGACTGGAAGGAGAAGGTAAAATGAAGTGGGAAAAAATATAAAGTTACATGAAAAATCTTAGAGGAGGCTTATTCTTTTTTCACTTTGTCTAGATGATCAAAAAGACAAGATTATATAACCAGGCAAATTTAAAATAGAATGTGATTCTAACATCCCACCTGGACATTACCTTATTCAAAGGATCTAACATGTTAAAGTGTTAAAGGTCACATTATGCAAAATGCAATTTTTGTATGGCTTTTCAACATAACTATGTGTATGTGTGAAGTCAGACATTCTCAAACTCACCCCGGTCTTTCCCAGCCTCTCTGACCCGGCCAAATCCACCAGATTCAGCTTGGAAGTGACATACTTGGCAACAGACAAAGTCCGTGAGCGAGACTGTAATCAAGAAAGACATTTTCTCCTACTTAAAATCATATGCAGGAAAAGGCATGTAACTACAGTAAACAATACTGTCAACCCTTAAAGGTAAATGGACTCATACCTCTATATGCACAGTGAAAATACAGTGGGACCTGGAGGAGTTTCTGTTCAAGGCATGAGATCCAATAATGCGATTCATCTCACCCTGAGTAAAGAAAACAGCTTTATCAAGGTTACATTTTCAATGTATTAATCCATTAAATCCTGGAACTTTAATAACTTAAGACGGACTTAAGTACGTCTTTAATAATGACTCCATTTAATTTTTTGGGGTGAATTATTCCTTCAAATAGGACAGGTTTTTACAGCAGTTAACATCAGACCTCAAACAGCAGGTTGAGAGCCTCCTCCTCACTGTGGACAGGGTGAAGAGACAGACCCCTGATGAACACCCCTCTGCCTGGCTCCTCCACCACCACCATGCCACGAGGAGACAGTGGTAAATCTTGCAGCGATGACAGCAGGTCCACCAGGGTCTCATTGTAGATCTCCAGGTAGGACAGGTGCACAGAGAAAACATGCTCAGTCCTTTTGTCCATCTCCTGAAACACCTAAAAAACATTTAAAGAATGAAAAAAAAAAAGAAAAAAAAAAAACATATTTAATTAAGTGGAGCAGCCAGGGTCTTTCAGATATAAACATTTTCACATGATGCGATTACCTCCTGAAGGGCCCGAGGAATGATGCCTCTTTGCTTGTACGATTCGGTGGATCCTGTCATGGTGTAAGTCTTTCCTGCACCTGTCTGCCCAAAACACATTAAAGTACCTGAAAAACACACAACAGAAGACAATAGATTATATAAAAATTTCTTGGAAGATAAATCACAAGGGAATTTGGGCCCTTTAACTGGCTGTGATAGAGTCACAAGACAAAAGAAAAACAACAAACCTACAGTGTGTTGACAATAAGTTTTGCTTATCTGGTATTAATACTCAACTACACACACCACACAGTTTTAAGTATATAGAAAGATCTACCATTATAGCCATCCAGTGCTCCCAGTACCACCCGCCTACACACTCTGGCGTACAACTCCTCCTGGGATACATCCTGCAGGATGCCTGCCAGCTGGAATGACCAGGAACTCAGCTGACTTTTCCTGGAGTCCTGGGGCTTCCTTGAGTCTTTTCTGTGATGGATGTTCACTGTCTGGGAGACAAGACACAAAAAGAAGTTTTAGGTGAAACATTACACTACCAAACACAGGAATTATTTTCAAGCATAAAAATGCATTGAAATTATGCCAGAAGATGTCCACTGTGCTGTGTGTTCCAGGACTGAAATATTGTATCTGAAATGTGATGCAATTTGTATTCTAAGTAACTTTAGACATGTTGTCTTGTCATAGCAACAAAAGCACATGTCTAAGCAATGGCTCCGTTCCTTTTTAATTGTCCCAGTGAGCAATCATGCATAATATCAGGGCCCTGGAAATAGACACTACTGCAGCCATCATTAAGTCAAAAGAAAGTTGGTGGAGGTTAATCGTTTGACTTCAAAATTAAATTGAAACGTTTTGTACATGTCCTAACTAAATGTCTAATTACAGCTTCTTGTTAACGATGGTTTTAATGTACAGTAGCTTTTTTAAACACATTTTTTTAGGAGGCCATTTTTTATAATGACCCAATGTTATGTGTCTGTACGTGTAGCTATAGTATGTTTATGTGAATGTGTAGCTATGCATGTATGTATGTGTGTATGTATGTATTATGGCATGTATTAATATTGACAATTAACATGAATTGGATAGATTAACAATATGTATTGTTGTCTTGTTTATTTGTATGTTGTTTGAATGTGTTTTTATCGTGCACTCCTGACTGCAGATCACGTTTCCCATTTGGGATAATAAAGTGACTGAACTAATACACATTTATGTATATACATAAGTGTATTATTATATATTGGATATATTGGGCCGACCTAGCTAGTAACGTTAGTCTAAAAATCATAACTTTTCGTTTTAAACGTTTTAAACCAGCGTGCTTTCGCTTGCAAATTACAAAAATTCTTCGTGCTAAGTTTAAATTTTACCCCCAACCAATGAAAACAAAACTTGCTAGCTAGTTACTCGTATTAAAACCATAGGTCGTAAATATTAAACCGGAGATGTACCTGTCCGTCAGGAAGACATTCAATGAGGTCTTGAGAGAAGTGTGCCGTTGGTCTGATTCGGACAAACACTCCGACTCTACTGCTGTGAGCCTTCATACCACCTCTGTCAGAGACACGACGACAACCCAACGAAACTCAAGCCAACCGCCTCTCAACCTGCTGTACTGTACAAATATATTAACTTAAGCCACCTATACTATTTAACGAGAGGTTTCAGGTGAGAATAACGTTAAGTAATTTCAGCTCACTTTATCGGCTCCAGTTCATCACCTCTGTTAACCCGTCTGTGGTTTCAATTCAGCGTCATGGCAACGACCGCGCGCGCGCAGTATGGCAAAGTGAGTGACCCAGCGCCTGACTATAAACCTTTGTTTTTAAATCATACACTCATATTTAAATATACAGAATTAACACACACTATGATTAAACTGATTCTTAAACACGCCAATTAGTTATTCAGTTCGTTAGTCATATTTTGTAAATTACTTAATAAAAACAATGAAACCATCCTCTAAAAAAGCGCATATTTTTTGTTATTCCAACTCGTGATTGGTCATTCATAAGAGACACTTTATTTTTTATTTGATCAACTAACGTTACACAACTACAACTGCATTTCATAGTGCAATCTGTGTTGTATAATGACGACAAGAGAGCTGATCATTGAATTAATGAATTCATTAATTTATGCATTTAAGACTATTGACTTAATACACTTATTTATTACTTTTTTGGATTTAATCAATGGAATTTAAAAAGTATAACTCTAAAAATTAAGGAGCCTAAATAATGAAAAATGTATCAAATAAATGAGGCCATTAAAAGTTATTTTCAATATTCGGTCTTTAAATTAAGAACAATGATTTTATTAATTATCTAAATGCCCTATTTTCTTGTTAACAAAAAAAAAATCATATTTACATTAAGTGGTAATCACCAAAATACATTGTGCACACTCTTTAATCTAACAAAGGTGTTGGAAGTATTCCCTTCCTAATAAAATATTTCCAAAGTCAATTTTCGAAGTATTTTAAATCCTACACGGTTTGCTAGGTTGCACTCTCCCTCTCTGCTTTTGTTGGCACATTGCTAGGGCATTAACCTCACCAACGTGCGCATGCATTTGCACCCTCAGAAGCAAGACAAACTAGAGATTAAATACTCCCCTTTGTACCTTTAGGTTTTGTCCTGTGCTTTATATTTAAAGCTACAGGCATTCATTTTTAGCCACTAGGGGGAGGAAAACATCAAAACAAGCACTAAAAACCAACAGCTAAATTGTTGTTTCTAAAGTGAAGAAAATGGGCTACTTGCACATCAAGAAGGCAGACACAGAACAAGATTAGCATCAACCTAGTCTCGCATTGCCAGACCTTCCTCCACAGCGCTGCAGAGGAATGTCTGGCTAGTCCATACAACATTCCTGGATAGGAGAAAAACATGCTCTAGTTTATTGGCACTTCTTTAAACCAATCACAATCGTCTCAGGCGGCGCTAAACCCCAAAAACAGCAATGGCGCCTCTGCAAAATAGTCTCGGGAAGGAACTTGTTTTTTGATGGAACGTGTACGTTCAAAAGTTGTTTTTTTTCGTGCAACAGAAAACTCAGATTCAACACATAGTCTAGCTAGCTGTCTGGATTTACCCTGCAGAGATCTGAGGAGCAGTTAACCATAGTCCTCATAAATCGACCTGGAGTTTAGAATGCCAACACAAAGAAAACGGAAGGTGAGGGACATCTGGCAGAACTTCTGGCAGCACCGGAACAATCCCATAAATGAAACGTTGTCGATATAGACTAGCATCAACCTGATTTGGGATTTGAAATATCTTGGGCTTTGGTTTACAGATGCTCACCTGTCATGGAGTAACTCTGTAACACACATTACAGTTGTTCTTCACTAAGACTCCACCCACTGACAAGGACACTATAAAGAAGGTGTATGTGCAGATAGGAGGCTAATCTATGTTCAAGATGAGAGGGCTCACACTGCTCTGTTTGCTTGGATTAATTCTCACAGCATCCACTCTAAAAAGGGCGAGACTGAGTTTTCTCGAATTTACTGATCTTAAAAGATATGGAAGGATATAACTTTAACTATTAAGAACAATTCTGTAGTTTGTTTATTCTTTTTCTGTAAATGAATGATAATTTGCTAAAAGCTGCTTTGTTTGGAATCCAATGTCAATGTCCTTACTTTCCAAACACTGTAATGTCCTTGAATTAAGGTTTCAAATTCCAATTCCATACAACCAACTAAATGGTGGGTAGTCTGGGAGAAAGTCATATCACCATTTTCCATGAGATGAGAGAAGTCAAAGTATGCAGTGTCAAATATTCTTGGTAATAAATGGCTGTTAACCAATGAACAAGCTGGACTTTGATATTTAGCTAGTGAAGCACAAATCACTTTAGCATAAACAAACTGTAACAAACTCCACCTACTGACATGGGCACTATAAAGCAGGTGAATGTGCAGATAGGAGGCTAATCTATGTTTAAGATGAGAGGGATCCCACTGCTCTGTTTGTTGGGATTAATTCTCACAGCATCGACTCTATCAATGGTAAAACTGGTGATTTTCCCCAGATTTTCTTATCTCAAAATATACTGAAAAATGTTGTAACTTTAAGTTATTCTCGCAGCATTACCAAGACCTGGTGTGTTAGGCTTGGAGATGATAGGCTACTATAAAGGAAATTACTTCAATTAATTAAAAATACTAAATGCTATGTTTCTGGAGTTTCATTTTGATGCAATAGCTTACATGTTATGTGAATGTTACTATGCAGGCCACAAATGTATGGAAGCAAAGATTTTAATATTACAAGCAAATTAATACCTAATTGTTAAATGTAATCACTGCTGCATAGTTAAAGTTCGACTAAAACTTAATGCTGAAATTTAAACACCACTTACAATTAACAATTAAAGTGATATTTAAATTTCATAATTTAGGTATTCGGTTACATATAAATTATAATTATAATGGCATTTCAATATTTATTGTGACACTACTCTGATGTAAAACAACTAAAAATACATTTTATTTTCATAGTTTTTTCAAGAATCGAACAAATCAGTAGAGGCTACAGCATTTATCATACTGCTGCTATTTCTATTGATTATTTAGTTGCTTTATTTACAACCCAAAGTCCATGTCCTTTGCAACAAACTGTCAAATGCATACTAAGCAAACACTATCATGACCTTGTAATAAATTATTCTAAAATACATTTACAGATGCCAGTAGGGAGTTTATATCCGATGGAAAATGAGAATGGGACTAACACAACAACCAACTCATCAATGGTGGGTAGACTTTGTGGGAGAAAGCGATTTTAACATTGTCCAAGCGGGTTTTGGAAGTCAAAGTATGGTGTGTCAAATGTTTTTGGTAATGGGGTTGTTTGCTTTGGAGATCAATGGCAGGTTTTTTTCAGCTTTCTCTCTAGACATGAGTTGTGCTTTGATCTTGTGATATCTACAGGATCTCTGCCTTCCTGTATAGGGACGAGTGTTTTCTATAATATCTCTTGGTTTCAAAGAAGAGTATTGACTTTGGCACTGACTGAACCTTGGGGCCTGTGCCTGAAGATTGCCACTGATAACTTGGTTTCATAAATTTCACATTATCCAAACGTTTCCTTTTACTACAACATGTCTTAATTTTGTATCCAACCTGTTAGGCAAAGTACTTCATTCTCTTTGCAATGATTTGAATATTACACAAATTTTACTTTGCCTGACTTCAATTATTAATTCTAAATTACACCAAGGGTTAAAAATACATTTAAATTTTTATTACATGTATTGTTCAATTTCTATGTAACAGGTTCATTTATCCCACAGAAGTGTGAATAACCCAAAGACAGCATACATTAGCCTTCTTTCACAGTCCAAGAGTTTGATGCTGACTATAGGACTTTCTGCAGACCTTGCAGGAACAAGCATAGGCAGACTGCTGTGTCATTGAATTAGAGTAAATATGTATATACTTTTTTATTAAAGTGCAATGACTTTCTATTTCAGGTAATACAGGATCGCAGATAATATATAGTACAGGTATGTAGACTTTCATAAATTAAACTAAAGATTAAACATCTGACTGTTCTTTTTCATAATATTCGTTTTGATGTCTCACTAAGGGAAGCAAGCCTCACTGCGACCCTCAGAAGCACTTTTCTCATTACACCAATCCTGATTGGCTGGTAAACGCATGTCCACCTACCATAAATAGTGTGTGCGGATGGCAAAGCCCCATTCAAAAACCACTTCTCACCCGAAGCACATCTCGGGTCAAGGTTAGTCAGACAAAGAGAGGGACCATATCCTCAACATCCCAGTCGTTCCAGAGGGTTATCTTGGCTCTGCGTTAGTCTCCATTCAACGCAGGTGTCAGGCCAAGAAAAATGAGGATGAAGCACTCCAGCTTTGTCTAACTTGTAAAACCTCCTCATGGGGAGCAAAAAACAAGAGAACCACCTGATAGCCTCTCTCTCCACAGGTGACGCAGGTGACTCTTTGTTGTCCAAACAAATCTGTTCCGTTCAGATTATGTCTGAGTCTACTCGGTCTTATGGTGTCTGCCATCCTAGTGGTGTGTCTCGGTCGCCTCCATATGAGGGAGTTCCAGTGCTGGGTGGCTTCCCTCAGGCTGGACCCCGTGCGTTGTGGTGTTGGTCACACGAGAGTGCGTTATGGTGCTGGAGAGCCCTGTCTTTCCTGACCTCGGCGGTGTTCTCTCCCTGAAGCATCTTCAACTTCCGTCGCTCGGGGGTCATAACCGTCTTCGTGACGGTGTATATGAACTGTAAGGGGGGTATGCGCTCCCGACAGGAGCAGGGAGTGCCTACTCTCTCTCAGAGAGGCGCACATGCCACTAGCCCTGAACAGGGGGGCGGACCGGCGGACCAGCTGTCCAGGGGTGCCCCGCTATACGGGGAATGGACACCCGAAGATCATGGAACAGATTTGGGTGCGCATCAGATTTGGACGCGCTACGGCCGTGCCACAGTGGATCTGTTCTAGGGCTGTTGGAACAAATTCCAAAAGTCGAATATAATTTGAATAGTAAAAAAATCAATACTATTCAAATGCTGAAATTACTATTCAAATGTGATTTGTTTTAATAAATAGGTTGGCTAATGTTAGCTAATCTCCCTATTCTCATGTCAGATGAACAATAAGTTACGGGAGTGAGAAACACAAGGCATTGTGAGCTAACGTTAGATACCAGGTAACGTTAGTACAAGGGGGAGTGACAAGCTGCGGCTGGAAATCAGAAGAAGGATGGAAAATAGTTTTAACATGACTTTAAAATCGACATCCACCGAGCCAAAATGCTTATGTTATCAATAGTTAGCTCGTTCTGGTTTCCTAACTGCGTCGCGAGTTATAGGAGCTTAGCTGGGAGCTTCAAGAAGACAGCTAAAGTTAATGTTAGCTGCCCTACAGCTGTCAGAGTTAGCTTCAAGTTCATATATTACCTTCTAACAGCACCGTTTGGCTTAGTTATCAATGCCGTTACCATCGTGGCTAACACTTTTGTTACTTAGTTTATGACAAGAGCCGCTTCACTACACATGTAAGATAATGTTTCACTACAGAGTTCTCTGTTGATTTGTGTTTGTTGCTGTGTGCGTGTTGGAAAATAATGTAAACAGAGAGCGGCGTGCCAGAAATGCAATGCGCCATGACGTAGGTCCCCTTCAAGGCCAGGCTAATGTTGGAAGTCCCTCTAGTGGACAGAATGTGTAACAACAACCACATGCTTATAGTGGTATTGACAATGCATAAGCCTGAGTAGTGTAGTACATATTTATAACAGGCTGCATTTGAGTATTTCATATTCAAATTGTATTTGAATATTTAAAGAAATTACAAATGAAATTCAAATGGTATTATAGAGGAAGACTGACAGCTCTAATCTGTTCGCGTCAAAAGAAAACGCGCAATGAGCAATGTTTTTCTCCCTGCGCAGTCTGGGAGCTCCCTCAGCGTAGATGCACTAGTGCACGCCTGGCAGAGGTGGAAAAAGTACTAAAATATTGTACTCAAGTAAAAGTACCAATACTTTAATGAAATATTACTCAAGTACAAGTGAAATTACCTATCTGAAAAATAACTCAAGTAAAAGTAATAAGTAGTTCATTTAAAATGTACTTTAAGTAAAAGTTACTTAGTTACATAAAAAAAACAAAAAACTGTTAAACTTTGTCAGTGTCCTACATACTAGGGCTGCACAATTGATCGCAATTTTATCGAAATCGCAATATGGACTAGTGCAATATCCAAATCGCAGAAAGGCACAATATGTGTCAAACCATTCTGAATGAAGTATTGTGGTGCTGCAGAGACGTCCCGGCCTACAAATCCTATCCTACAGACTACAGAAAACATCTTTGTTTGGTACAGATCCTCACAAATATCAAACTATAATCATTTTAATTTTTTAAGATTTAATATTAGTCAAGGAAAATGAGAATAATGATACAAACATGATCATTCCCTTCAATATCATGAATCACATTGCAATCGCAATATCAGTCAAAATAATCGCAATTAGATATTTTCCTCATATCGTGCAGCCCTACTACATACGTTGTCCTACGGGTTGCTAGTGCTAGACAAAAATTAACAATGCCACGAAACATGTTGTTTTGCTAATTGGCAATTTGCTATTAGTCATGAAAACTTAGTTTGAAGTCCCAATGCACAAATACTTGTCAAAACATGCTCCTGCAGATTAGATGTGGAGTTATTAAATGCTGCCAGTTCAGTCACCTTTGGCAGGCACATCTGGAATTGCATGATGATACTATTGGCCCTCTTGAATTTAAATGAAAAACAGTCTTTCAAATGTGGCCAAGGATTTTCGTCGTTTTGGGCAGCAGAATTCGATGTTTCAGCTAGGATGACATCACCACTGCCATCACTGCATATTTTTTATTTATTTTTTTTACTTTTTGCTTGGCATTGTCGGTGTTGTGTCTTTAATCAAACTTTTTTTTACTTTACTGACAATAGAGCTTTCTTTCACTGCAGTGGTTCCGGGTGCGATTTTTTTTCTTCCTTTCGTTTTTCGTTAGTCTAAGTTTTTTTTTTATTCAGTAACGTACGAGATTTGTAATGTAGCGAAATACAATACTTCACTCAAAACGTAATCAAGTACATTTTAAATTACTGATTTTAAAAACTACTTGAAAAATACAAAATACACAACAAAATTACTCAATACAGTAACGTGAGTAAATGTATTTCGTTACTTTCCACCTCTGACGCCTGGCCCCAATCCATCTAGAACAGGCATCGAGATTGGTCACCTGGTATTCACCTGGCTGCATCATATATTGTACCTCAATCATCAGGTATCATTCATTTTCATTTTGGCCACAGACACAATGAAACTAGCAATAGCGAGCACTTTGTACTAAGAATTCTTCAGGACAAGTAATAAGTTCAAGAATGGGAACATTTCCATTTTAAGTAAATAATATGGCCTTATTTTATCCTATAGTGTGTTACTCTGTGCTTGCTTTTTGATTATTACAAATAATAAAACAAAAATCTTAAAGTAGAAGATACTGTATACTGTCTCTTATCACATACATTATTAACAGGTAAGTAAGTGGTCTTGAAGAGGATTTTTTTTTTTGTCTCGGTATTGAATGTCTCTCATAGACCTTTTTCACAGCAAACATGTTGACATGTCATAGTAAGAAAAGCACAGGTGTATTCAAAACCATTAATGATGGCTGCGTTCCACTTAGGAGAGGCCCTGGTGTTGTGCATGCTGACTCACTGAAATAGCTCACTGGGACACTAGATGGAACTGAGCCGTCGTTAAGGTGATCAGTTTCAGCTGTGCTTTTCCTACTATGACAAGTCAAAATGTCTGCTGTGAAAAAGGTCCATTTGGACTCAGTCTTAACTTGGACTTGAACCTCTTTGGACTTGGTCTTGACTCTGTCTCGACTAGTCCTGGTCTTGGACCTGTCTTGGACTCGACAAAGGTGGATTTGACTAAAGCCCTGTTGTTAGCTCTGGCCTCAGCTAAACGGGTTAGTGATATTCATGCGCTCTCGGTGCACCCTTTGTGCGTTAAGTTTGCCCCAGGGGATGTGTAGGTTACATTGAAGCCCAACCTGGCCTTTGTACCTAAGGTGATTGGTTGATGTTCTCCTATTTACCTGCTGGCTTTCGCAGCCTCGCCTGGTGAGCAGCGGGGGCACGCACGTGTTATGTCCAGTTCGTGCTGTGCGCACTTACATGGATAAGACAAGGGGTTTCAAACGGAGAGATCAGCTGTTCCTTTCCTGGACTAACCCTCACAAAGGGGAACCTGTCACAAAGCAAAGCCTCTCCTGCTGGGTGGTGTAGGCTACTGGCCTTGGCTTGTACGGGTCAGGGGCTTCAGCCTCCCCCGGGTCTGCATGCACACTTGGCTCGTGGCTTGGCCGCATCCTGGGCCCTATTCAGGGATGTTTCTGTTAGGGACATTTGTGCTGCAGCGAGCTGGTCCTCGCCTCTCACTTTTGGCAGGCACATCTGGAATTGCATGATGATACTATTGGCCCTCTTGAATTTAAATGAAAAACAGTCTTTCAAATGTGGCCAAGGATTTTTCGTCGTTTTGGGCAGCAGAATTCGATGTTTCAGCTAGGATGACATCACCACTGCCATCACTGCATATTTTTTTATTTATTTTTTTACTTTTTGCTTGGCATTGTCGGTGTTGTGTCTTTAATCAAACTTTTTTTTACTTTACTGACAATAGAGCTTTCTTTCACTGCAGTGGTTCCGGGTGCGATTTTTTTTCTTCCTTTCGTTTTTACGTTAGTCTAAGTATTCAGTAACGTCACTTTGAGATTTGTAATGTAGCTGAAATACAATACTTCACTCAAAACGTAATCAAGTACATTTTAAATTACTGATTTTAAAAACTACTTGAAAAATACAAAATACACAACAAAAATTACTCAATACAGTAACGTGAGTAAATGTATTTCGTTACTTTCCACCTCTGACGCCTGGCCCCAATCCATCTAGAACAGGCATCGAGATTGGTCACCTGGTATTCACCTGGCTGCATCATATATTGTACCTCAATCATCAGGTATCATTCATTTTCATTTTGGCCACAGACACAATGAAACTAGCAATAGCGAGCACTTTGTACTAAGAATTCTTCAGGACAAGTAATAAGTTCAAGAATGGGAACATTTCCATTTTAAGTAAATAATATGGCCTTATTTTATCCTATAGTGTGTTACTCTGTGCTTGCTTTTTGATTATTACAAATAATAAAACAAAAATCTTAAAGTAGAAGATACTGTATACTGTCTCTTATCACATACATTATTAACAGGTAAGTAAGTGGTCTTGAAGAGGATTCTTTTTTTTGTCTCGGTATTGAATGTCTCTCATAGACCTTTTTCACAGCAAACATGTTGACATGTCATAGTAGGAAAAGCACAGGTGTATTCAAAACCATTAATGATGGGAATTGGGAATTTGGGAATGCGCAAGTGTAACAGCCTAAAATGAATTGGAGACAAACTCAGAGACAGAAGTGTTAACATACCGTACAAGTGTCAACTTCAGATTATTTTAATTATTATAGATCATACTTACATTATGGTAAAGTGATTATTTTTCCCAGTTAAATGGTACTCGGGAAGTAGTTGACAACACAGACGGGTTCCCACCACTTGCTGATGGAGAGGACACCCAGGTAAGAAACTGTTTAGAACTTAAGTACAACAAAATACATAACTGTTGAGAATCTACGTGTGTGTGTGTGTGTGTGTGTGTGTGTGTGTGTGTGTGTATGTGTGTGTGTGTGTGTGTGCGTGCATGCGTGTCTCTGTGTTGTGTGTCTGTATGTGTGTGTTTAAGAGGATGTGGTAATTAACTATAAATAAGCTTTTTAGCTGAAATGTAATTTTTTTTAATCTTTTCCAGGGAAAACACAAACAATGAAAGATGAAACAATGAAAACACCAGGCATATCATCATTCTGCTACTGCTTCTTTTCATTAAACATTTCATCAAAACTATTACAAATGTCCTTTTATTTCTAATTTGGTTATCTTAAGGTCAGTGTTGGGTTGATTTCAAAGAGATTAGTTCAATTTAAATAATTTATCTAGGGCTTTATTCAACCAAAGAAAATGTTGGTTGACTGAAATTCTACGTACTCTATTGATTGGTCGATGGGGCGAAAAAATCTGCATGTTATTTCTATATTAACTAAATACTGACTGTACTCTACCTGGTATGGTTGTGTGTCCATTAAAGCATTTTTTTCCTGAGACCACTATACGTTTTCAATGCTTTGCAATGGGAGCGCCGCATAGTCACACAATGCTACAAACACTGGTGCTGAGCATCTATTCTGCGCTGAGCGCTACACACTTGGAGTTTTTTTTCTGTTGGCAGAGAAGTGAAGAATGTTCAACTTTGGGTAGAAAGCTGTGCTCGCCACTGTCACTTTTTACACAGCTGTCCATTCACAGTGGAGGGACAGGGCAAAAACCACAAAGAACAACCGTCACGTTCTACAAGTACAAGCGCTGAACAACAACAATGGAGGAGAAATTAATATTGCTAGACCGTACATATCAGGGCTGGGACGATATGCATTTGTCCCGATTTGATTCATGATATATGGGTACCGATTCGATTTTCATTTATTGCGATTCTAGAAGTATTGTGATTCGATAGTAAAAAGTATTGCGATTTTTTTCTCCTTCTTTAACAAAAACAAAAGTTGAATAATACACCTCTACAGACAATATATCATGATACATTTCTAAAAACTTGTTTTTTAAGAAGAATGCACATCACGTCAGTCAGTCTGATATTTATTTCATTTGTAAAGAAGTACATAACATGTATTTTCTGCTTTCTGTCTGTTTTGCTGGAAACTAATATGATGTAGTCGCCATCAGCAGTACCATATTGGTAGAAAATATTTAGGTGAATCATTAGTAAAAAAATAAATAAAAAATATTGAATCTAGGAAAAAGAATAACATTATAAAATTGTCGCAAAACAAACATGATACGTACGATTTTACATTTTTTCCCCCACCCCTAGTACATATTGTCCTCTCTACGTACGTGCTTCAGCCTTTCCTTCTTAAAAAGCAAGGGCCAGAACAAATACTCTACCTTGTTCTGACTCACATGGTGCAGACAGCCGACATTTTTACTTACGCGGATATTCCGTATCATAGCAACCAGACTCAACAAAGGCAGATAAAAACAAACCTGCGCCTCCAAAAGGCACTCTAGCACTCGCAGCTGGGTCATTTTAGATGAACGCCTGGCATTTTTAGCTAAGAAAGAAATCTTTGGTGGACAGGCGGCCTTATGAAAGTAACACCAGCGATTGTCTGACATTGAGAATTGGGTGGTCAAGAGCATATCGTCCAACCAATTGACCTGGAAACATCAGCCCAAAATGTATCCCCAATTTGACAAAATTGACAACTACTCTAAAAAACGAGATACTGTAACACAACAATTCATTACCATGAACACACACATTGTAGTTTATTTTGACTAGGGCTGCACAATTAATTGCAATGTTATCGAAATCGCAAAATGTACTAGTGCTATATCCAAATCGCAGAGGGGCGCAATATTTGTTAAAACCATTCTTAATTAAGTTTTGTAGTGCTGCAGAGGCGTCCCGGCCTACAAATCGTATTCAACAGACTAAAGAAAAAAATCTTGTTTGGTACAGATCCTCGCAAAAATTTACACTGTAATCAATTTAATTTATTTTTAGTTTGTTCAATGAAAATGAGAATAACAATACAAAAAAGATCATTCCCTCCAATATCGTGAATCATATCGCTATATCAGTCAAAATAATCGCAATTAGATATTTTCCTCATATCATGCAGCCCTAATTTTGACTCCACCCCAGATACGCGTCCTGCTGCTGTATACTGAAAATAGCCCCCAACAAATGCACTATTTACTTCTGTTTGGTCAAGTTTGCACACAAAAAAGCCCAATGCCCAGCTGTTTGTTTTAGGAAAATACTTTTTTTTATATTATATAATTTTAAATATATATTTGTGAGCCATTTTTAAAGATGGGCTTGGAGCAGAGTGCAGAAACATGTGGGAGTCAGAAAGTATTGAGAGACAGACAAACCCATAATTCATGACACATGAAAATGATAGAAGTCTTTAGTTGACAAAAGTCCAACAATTTAATCTACTGGTCTATTAATTTAAAACTATTAACTTTAATTAAAATGTCTGGAACGATACTGTGTACTAATACACATAAACTTTTGGTTATGAAATAGGGTTTAATATTTTTTTTATTTTCAGTGTAATGCCTTTTACTTCCAGTGGCCAAATGAGAGCAAAACGACATTTGAAAATGGGACTCAGTTTTGTGTGTGTAAGCAATTTATAATTTGCTAACAAATATACCCTGTTGGACTTTGAGATTAAACTCAAACACTTTTATGCAGTACAATATGTGTAATAGACTCCACCTACTGGCATGGACACTATAAAGCAGGTGTATAAGCAGATAGGAGGCTAATTTGTGATCGACATGAGAGGAATTACACTTCTGTGTTTGATGGGATTCATTCTCACAGCCTCGGTAAGATGTTAATGCGTTAAGATTGGTGGAAGGAAACAATTTAAATTGGTTAAAAATAATAAACACTACTATATCACTTTGGGTTGTGTGTGTTATACAGTATGGTTTGTGTTTTACTCTGGCTCTAACCTGCTATAAAAGTACTGCGCTTTGTTACTTCGCAATGACTTGCTATGACAATGCAATGACAATGTGTTGCCTAGAGCTAAGAGGTAGTCAGTCTACTTTAGTCTTTCAGATGTTGTTTAGTGTACTGTATATTCAACATTGTAGGACTATTTCTTAACTAACAGTTTTAAAAATAGATTGCAGAACCAGACTTGAGATTTGAACTTAAGAACTTTGACTTGAATGAAGAACCTTCATTACCTCATTATTATACAAACACCCAATGTTGTAGCTTTGGTTTTGGGTTTAATGTTTTTTAAGTGCTATTTCTTTTAATTGCAGTGGCCTAAAGGAAGCATGATGTCGCTTGCCAAGGTAAGTGAAAACAGAATAAACAAAAATTCAAAAGGATGCATTTTTTGTCTTATTTTGCTGAGGTTTAGCAGCAGAAAAGCCACACAAACCTTTTGTGAATTCGCACCAAAGTGTTCTCATATAGAACGGTCGTATATTTTGGAAGTTCCGTAAATGTTTTCTTCTTCTGTTTTCAGCCCATACCAGTTCAAATGATCCAAGTAAGAAACTATTCAGAAGTGCTCAACATAATTAGTGTTTATTATGATTTTAACTTTAATTCATTAAAAATACTAAGTGCTTATGTTCTGTAGTTTTCATTAACCTAAATGTTATATCTTAAATGTTACTTGAATGTTACATTGAAGGCCTTAAATGTATGGGACCAAAGGCAGAAGCAACACTTTTTTATTACAGGCAAATGAATACCTAATTGTTATACGTAATCACTGCTGCATTGTTATGTTTACATTTGAAAATCACTGAACTTGATGTTTTATTTGATATCCAATGTCCATGTCCTTTGCAAACAAACTGTCCGAATGGATACTAAGCAAACACTATCATGTCCTTGCACTAACTCATTCTAAAATAACATTTTCAGACACCACCAGGGTCTATATATCCAATGGAAAATGAGAATGGGACTACCACAACAACCAACTCATCAATGGTGGGTAGACTTTGAGGGAGAACATGATTTTAACATTGTCCAAGAGGTTTTTGGAAATCAAAGTATGGAGTGTGAAATGTTTTTGGTAATGGGGTTGCCTGCTTTGGAGATCAATGGCAGGTTTTTTTCAGCTTTCTCTCTAGACATGAGTTGTGCTTTGATCTTGTGATATCTACAGGATCTCTGCCTTCCTGTATAGGGACGAGTGTTTTCTATAATATCTCTTGGTTTCAAAGAAGAGTATTGACTTTGGCACTGACTGAACCTTGGGGCCTGTGCCTGAAGATTGCCACTGATAACTTGGTTTAATAAATTTCACATTATCCAAACGTTTCCTTTTACTACAAAATACTTAATTGTGTATCCAACCTGTTAGGCAAAGTTTTTCACTCTCTTTGCAATGATTTGAATATTACACAAATTTTACTTGCAGGCCTGACTTCAATTAATAATTCTAAATTACACCAAGGAAATACATTTTATTTTTACATTACATGTATTGTTCGATTTCTATGTAACAGGTTCATTTATTGTTTATTTGTTGCAAATGTAGA
Source organism: Sander vitreus (assembly GCF_031162955.1). Lineage (NCBI taxonomy): Eukaryota > Metazoa > Chordata > Actinopteri > Perciformes > Percidae > Sander > Sander vitreus. Next base: position 18,697,719 of record NC_135876.1, read on the forward strand.
CTAAAATGAATAGCTATAGCTGTTCTCAGTTTTTTTGTGTCTTCATCTGCAATTTATTCCTGATCTGTCAGATTAAAACTATTTCCAAATTTGTCATTTCCAAACAAAATAATGTATTCTGGTTCTATCTACTTGGCTTTAATTTGCAATGTTGTAAAGCCCAAAGGGAGCATACATTAGCCTTCTTTCACTGTCCGAGAGATGGATCCCGACTATAGGACTTTCTGCAGACTTTACAGGAACAAGCAAAGACCGACTGTTGAGTATTTGAATTAAAGTAAACATGTATAAACTTTCGTATGAAGTGCAATGCCTTTCTATTTCAGGTACTAAATGATGGCAGACCATATATAGTACAGGTATGTAGACTTTCATAAAGTAAACTAATGATTAAACATCAGTTTTTTAGGAAGATGGGATATATATATATATATATATATATATATGTGTGTGTGTGTGTGTGTGTGTGTGTGTGTGTGTGTGTGTGTACTTACATCATGGTAAAGTGTTGCTGATTATTTTCCCCGTCAGTTAAATGGTACTCGGGAAGTAGTTGACAATACCGATGGGTTCCCACCACTTCCTGATGGAGAGGACACCCAGGTAAGAAACTGGTCAGAACTCAAGGACAACAAAATACATAACTAGCATCCTTAAATAATTCTGACTTTTTCATTTGATGTTGAATGTCAAATAACATATAATATGAAAAATGCAATTACTAATCTCAATAATACTGTTCAGTATACGCTAGTGTGTGTGTGTGTGTGTGTGTGTGTGTGTGTTTTAAAAGGGGTGTGGTGATTAACGATAAATAATCAAATTAGTTTTTAGCTTAGATGTGGTTTCTTATCTTTTCCAGGGAAAAAACAAAAAATAAAACCCAACATAGCAGAGGGCTCAACTCATTAGACACAACCCCTGATGGAGAAGTACCGACATCAGAATGACAAAATGACCAGGCATATTGTAACTCTGCTACTGCTTTTTTTAATTAAACATTTTATCAAAACTATTAAAAATGTCCTTTCATTTCCCAATTTGGTTATCTTAAGGTCAGTATTAATCCTTTTCAAAGACAAAAGTCCAACTGGCCTCCTAAATATAAAACTATTGAATTTAGTCAAAAAGTCTGGAAAATACTGTGTACTTATACCCACTTGTAAATATTAATACATTGCGTCATTCACAACTATCACTTTTGGATTGATGCAGTAGCAAACCGTGACTTTTAAACACTGGCCCTCTGACCCCCCTTCCCTTGTCGGGAAAAAATGTATGACAATTCCAGCTGTGAGACAAAAAATGAAGACGCTAGTCCAGCCTCAACAATGCAACGAGCAAACAGCGCGGAGAGAGTGAGTATTATCACCAAAATAAAAAATAAAAACAGCTGATGTCTAAAGCGAAATGCAAATCCTCCTTACAAATAATCGCCTCATCACACAGGCTGTGTGTGCACACTTGAGCGGAATATGGTGACAACCGGCTGGGGTGCAAAATGCATGACAGCGACCCCCTCCTACCACACGAAACAACTACATTTCATGTGCCTTCACATCATGACAGCGCGCACACAGATAAGTTACCATCAGCAACAGACACAGAACCATGGACAGTAAACAGCGATCACACCACCACAAACAAGCAACATTTTAAATAATATTAGATTAGCACAGCGGCCAATTAAATATATATGTAGGCTATGTATGTTATGGTTTATTTGGGAAACGGTCATTATGCAGAATTACAGATTGATGGTAATTTTCATGATAAAAGTTTTCCCTAATAAACCTTAAAGTGCTCATATTATTCTTTTTTTTGGCTTTTTCCCTTTCCTTTATTGTGTTATATATCTTATTTGTGCACGTCATAGGTTTACAAAGTGAAAAAGTCCACCCAAAAGGACTTACCATCTCCAACAGAAAACACAGTTTACAAACTGCTCCAAACAGCTCTGTTGTAGTCCTGCATTTACTTCCGTGACGAACGTGCATCACTTTGTAACACACGTTATAATGCTCGCCTAGCTGCTAGCATGGCACTCCCTCATACTCTGCTTCTGACAGGCTGGTTGTCCTTACCTAGCTACTGCACATGTGCGACTCCCAACAAAGCTGGAATAGAAGTGTGATGCCTCACTGCGCTCAACTGACAGAGTGAAAAGAGGAGTGTTTTTTTTAGTTTTTAAAAAAAAAAGTAAACCATGTAAACCTATTCTAATATAATCTCTAAATACAATTATGAACCTGAAAATGAGCATAATATGAGCACTTTAACATATCCAAAGCAGTGGCAGCGGCGGCCAGAATAAAATCCATTTTAGATTTTAAATAACTTAACTTACCAATGATGATTGCATTAAAACGAGGTTCATGTGTGACGTTAATTGCTTGAGTCAAAATGCCTCTCAAGCTCAGATGTAGGACTTTCTTTGCCGACTCCACCTTTGCATTAAAAGTTAATCTTAAAAACGGCGTGGATAATAAATTCGCAATGATGTCCTCCTCATAGCTTTGATCCTCCTCAGCAGCGATAACGTTACTCAGCTTCCATCATGAACCAGCAGGCTGGCTAACGTTAGCTAGCCTAGCTAGTTTATCGGTGGTGCTAGCTTGTATACATATGTCTGGCTTGTGCCCACAGCGGGCGGAATTTGTCATAAAGTTAACGATAACAAAGCCCGCCCATTTAGAGTGAAGATATGATTGGTCTATTTGACTGTCATTTGAAATTATTCTCTCATTGAAAACTATTGCCTGGCCCTCTGTAAATGTATAGCTGGACCACCAATCACATAGCTGAAAGCACAACACCTTCTTCCTAGCAACAGCAGAGGCAGAAAAAATTCTGATTCTTTTAAAATATTTATTGAATATCTTAGGCCCTCACAGAGGGGATAATAGACTCCACCTACTGACAGGGACACTATAAAGCAGGTGTATGAGCAGATAGGAGGCTAATTTGTGATCGACATGAGAGGAATTACACTTCTGTGTTTGGTGGGATTCATTCTCACAGCCTCGGTAAAACAGTGCGTTGAGATTGGTGGATTTTAGCAGATTTACTGAAAATGATAAACACTACTATTGTGCTTTAGGTTTTGTTTGTTATGTTTTACTCTGGCTCTAATCTGCTAAAAAAGAAAAGAAAGAAGTACTGCACTTTGCTACGTACTTTGCAACAACTTAAGTTTCTCTCAACTTGATTTGTGTTACCTAGAGCTAAAAGGTAGTCTATATTAGTCTTTTAGCTGTTAGCCTATTTAGTGTGCTTTTAAAAATAGGTCGCAGAACCAGACTTCAGATTTAAACTTGACAACTTTGTTTGTTGTTGTTAATCCCCCCCCAAAAATAAAAAAAATAATCAGTGAATAAGCTGGAGCATGTATGAAACTGCTGCTGTCTCTATGAAACAAGTTTATTGATTATTTCGCTGCTTTGTTTGAAATCCTTTGTCAATGACCTTGCAGAAACAGAATAAACAAAAGGATATTATTTTTCAAGCTATGGTTGTGGCCCAACCGTTCTCTTAATACATCCATGGGCCCAACAGATATGCCTTTCAGGCTCCGCTAAGTAAACTATCGTTAACGCTATCTATGGCAGGCCAGGGCAGTTAACTTTAGCCTGGTCTAGCTAGCGGTAATGTTAACCTTAGACATGTGACGTGTAGGGAATCTTGTTGTGGAGCTGAAACAAAGGGACACACTACAATGCTCATTTACAGCAACATACCTCAAGCTACCAAGCATAAGGTTGCACCAGTTAGTGGCAGTTACCATTTGAACAGGTGACTTGGGTGTGTTGTTACTTCCAGGGCTAACGTTAGCTAACATCAATATCAGCTCCAGAATTGATGGCAAACTTACTTCCACCACCTCGTTAATCTTATCCATCAACTTGTTCTTAAATCGGTGCTTTCACCGTCTGCTCGGTGTTATTATAGTTGTCCAAGTTTTCACTATAAAAGTCTTGCCAATTTCCAACAAATTGAGTTTAGTTAAAGATCCTTTATACTTAGCCCACCATTACAACTTCAACTCCGTTTAACCGGAACAGGCCATGGACGTATTAAGAGAACCTGTTCTCTTGGTCTTAATACATCCATGGAACAGACACACAGAGTGCGCTTTAATACCATGGATGTATTATACGCTGTAGCACCACCTTATGGCCGGCAAGAATAATAGCAGATTAAAATGGGACCTGATCAGAAAACAAAGAGTCTTAAATATAAGGCCTTTGTTTATTTGCAGAAAAGTTTCTTCAAACTCCGAGACAAAGTATTATCATATCAATGATCATATATTTTGGAAGAATTACTGTAAGGTCCTGAAATGTTTTCTTGTTTTCCTTAAGACCACAATACCTCCGTTCAGTATCTGGAACCCTTTTGACAATGACTCTGGTTTTCCGCATAAACCAGCTGCCGTAAAAATTATCCAGGTAAAAATGTTTAATTCAAATTGTGTTTAGTAAAAGATCCTTTATACTTAGCCCGCCATTACAACTTCAACCTTGGCCAACATTTCTAAAAATCCTTTTTTCGTATTGGTCTTAAGTAATATTCGAATTTTCTGAGATACTAAATTTGGGGTTTTCATTAGTTGTCAGTTATAATCATCAAAATTAAAAGAAATAAAACACTTGAAATATATCAGTCTTGTGGAATGAATGTATACATTATACAAGTTTCACTTTTTGAATGGAATTACTGAAATAAAATCAACTTTTTCATGACATTCTAATTATGACCAGCACCTGTAGAATGATCAAATATTTTTGGAAAAATCCCTGTAAGGTCTTAAAATGTTTTTTTTCTCCCCTCTTTAAGCCCACAAGACCTCCGCTGATCAGTATCTGGAGCCCTCTTGACAATGACTCTGGTTTTCCGCATAAACCAGCTGCCGTAAAAATTATCCAGGTAAAAATGTTTAATTCAAATTGTGTTTAGTAAAAGATCCTTTATACTTAGCCCGCCATTACAACTTCAACCTTGGCCAACATTTCTAAAAATCCTTTTTTCGTATTGGTCTTAAGTAATATTCGAATTTTCTGTGATACTAAATTTGGGGTTTTCATTAGTTGTCAGTTATAATCATCAAAATTAAAAGAAATAAAACACTTGAAATATATCAGTCTTGTGGAATGAATGTATACATTATACAAGTTTAACTTTTTGAATGGAATTACTGAAATAAAATCAACTTTTTCATGACATTCTAATTATGACCAGCACCTGTAGAATGATCAAATATTTTGGAAAAATCCCTGTAAGGTCTTAAAATGTTTTTTTTCTCCCCTCTTTAAGCCCACAAGACCTACGCTGATCAGTATCTGGAGCCCTCTTGACAATGACTCTGGTTTTCCGCATGAACACTAACATGAATTCTGTTAGTGTTGCTGCCTCCTTCAAATAAAAAGTTCAAGTCTGTTGTGTGAGAAAAGTTCCTTTTATTTGTTAATATGCTTGGTATAAGGTCATTTGAAACGGTCTACTTTTTTTTCCAAAAAGCGCTGGAATTTTTTAATAAATTTACCATGATTTGTCAAATCGAGACACTAATTAAATAAGTGATTATGGGAGGCATAGCAGGTTAACACAAGTGTCAAGTTTACAATTAGACAACACCTTTTATGGAAAAATACACTGTATACAGTAAATCCCCATTTTCAACGTTTAAAGATTAGGACAAGACTTCAGTCACATGGATCACTTTATTTTCTGTGTTAGGCTCTTCTCTTTTCATCACAAATATTATCTACGTCCACCCAAAGTGTTCCAGCAGAGATCAATGCTCCGACATCTTTTATGGAAAGGACCGAAACAGAACATGAATCCAGTTCCTCACCTTTCTAAACATAACTAGGTTTGTAGTAAAACCCCATTTGATTTTAACTGGGCATACCACTGTTTTGTTAAGTGGATAGTACTCTGTTGGTTTGGTGACATTTCTTTTCACAGACATGTAGTCACTATAACTCTCTGGAAATTAAGTTATGCACAAGCTACCGGTTCTACATAACTGCAACAAGGGCTGACACAGCACATTTACTTATGAGGAAAAGCCTTGATTTAAAAAAAAAAAAAAGTCTTAAAACTACACCACTTTACAACAAATTATAAAAGTTGTGAACTCAGTATGGCCAAACTACCTCAACAAATATGCTTTTAAAGTGGTTTGGTTTCCTGTCATTCTTCTGGATACTGTAACATCTGTGACCATCTGGTGTCAAACCACAGTAAAGCATTTGTTACTAAAAGAATGGTTTTGGATTAGAAACAAGCTTTAATTTCTCTTTTGCTGATGTCTAAAAAGACCAATATGAAGTAGGGGCAGCAAAATCCAACAGTGGATATGAAAGACAGTTAGTAGTTGTAATCATCAGGCAAACTACAACAACACTACATTCTTGAACAGAAGGATTTTCTTTGTTTGTGTATTGTGGGGGAAGACAACAAGCCAAGTTCTCTTCAGATGACAAAGCAGTTTCTCTATCAGTAAGGCCACTTTATATAGAAATTCTAAATGAGGACCACAACCCATCACTTCTTGTCCATAGATCTTTGCAGAGTGTCATCGTCATGAAGGAAAAAAAAACAACAACAAAGCTTCAAGTTTCTAAATTAAAGAGCCTGATGGCCGGCTTCTATGTGGGGGTGGTGGGGTTGGCTGGTGTTTGCCCCGTTCACCACCACAGCGGGGGAAAAAAAAAGCTCAGTCCACATGGTCACCACCAGCTATGCTGCTGAGGTAGTATCCCCACTCCTGAAGCCCCCACCGCAACTCAAAAACACACCCCAAATTACCATGTGCGATTGGGTTATAACGATCTTGCAAAAAAATAGATATTTTCACAGAAGTTTGTAAAATCATCTTGCCTAAAGTTATCCTCTGTGGCTTTATCAAAGCAAGATGAAGTCCAGAGAAACGTTGCGCCACACAACTGCTGCTCTGAGTACAATCCACAAAGGACAAATATGTCGTCGTCCATTGTTGCTGCTGCAGTGTTGTACGTTTGGGTGTATTTTGCCAATTCCTTTTCAATTCTTCCCTCTTTCAACAGCCCCTTAAGATGCAGTCCTTCAGTTTTGCCAACCAATATATGTAAAGTGTGTTACTATTTATTTAAAGGGAGTGTCACTGTATGTGGTGCAGTGGTATTGCTGTTTATGTGTGTGTGTGTATGTATATGAGGCTGTGTGTGTGTGTGTGTGTGTGTTAGTAACCAGTGTTAAGATGGTGGCAAGATGAGCTTTTTCAGGACTGCAGTCAACACAGCTGGAGTTGCGCTTCCTTCGAGGGGATTGGCAGGACCGTGCTGAAGGGGCCAGGGGGCGGAGGGGAGCTGCTCTACTTATCCCCCAGGATGGCATACTGGTTGTCAAGCTGCAACTGCTGCATAGAGGCGCCACCGGTCTCCTCTCTACCACGGTTCCTGTGTTTCACAACTTCAAAGGTCTTCTCCATTTCTCTGTCCCTAAAATATAGACATGTATCGCTTCAGTCAAACTGCAACAAGACATCAACCTCCCATGTTAAACAAACTATTGTCACTGAACTCCACTTACTTGCGTGTCTCCACATGCTTGGCGGTGGCCAGTAGAGAGGGGAACTGTGCATCATTGAAGATCTCAGGAGGGCCCTGGGTGGGAGCTCGTCTGGTGTTTGACATGCGAGCCCCTGGAGGGCGATATACACCAGAAGGCTTCGACTCGGGCTCTTCTACATCCTCTGTAATTATGAAAAAAAAGAAAAGAAAATCACACCCGTTAGAAAGAAGAAAACTGATTTCCAGGGGCAAATTCATTTTTATTTGATCAAAACACATTAACTAGAAGGGCACTCAGAGGGCAGATCTCCTACAAGACATGCCCGATCTCACAATATTAATGCAGTGGGAATTTCCCCAGTCATGAAGGCACATTTCCAATTATTCCGACACCACATGAATGTAGCACAAATGCCCTATGTTAACAAAAGTGAAAAATATTTTTTGTATCCGCCCTGTTTTAATTTAATGGGTTTCTTTCTTGGCCCATGCCACACCCTTCCGCTAGTAGTTTTCCCACAATCCTGCTGACAAACAAACCGAGCCAAAAACAACCTACTTGGCGGGGGTAATATTTAGAGGTTTACAACTGCTTCAGGCTATGTACATGATGATTTTATGATCAAACTAATTGAAAACGTGTATGGCTTGGAAAATATTGGAACATTGGAAATATTAGCTCACTCATAGGCTCGCATGACCATACAGTATCCCATAATTAGCAAACGTGCCAAATAAATATGAGCTCAGTGTAATTAACAGAACTAGGGTGGAAAACCCAATAGGAGTATTCTTCATAAGCAGTGGTATGTTCATCCCCTAACTGTGTTAATCACTGACCCTTTTAAAAAAAGGAAGAAAAAACAAACATTTTTTAAGTTGGTTTACTTACCCACAGGTGCAGCAGCAGGAGCTGGAGCAGCACCAGACTTGTTCCAGGGACCAGACACTTTGTCTCCGCTGACCAGAATGATCTCTCCATCCTCTCCAACCTCCTCCTTCTCGTAGTCCTCCTCCTCTTTCTCATCACTGCAAACAGCCAGAAGGCAGTTGAGATGAGGTGAACCCATGCCCTATCTAGGATTTTTTTTTCCTCCCTCTAGTTCAATTTGACAGATACCTGCTTGTAAAACATGTAGATTTATTAACGTGGCCATATTATGCTCATTTTCAGGTTCATAATTGTAATTTGAGAGTGTATCAGAATAGATTTACATGGTTTAATTTTCAAAAAACACCATATTTTTGTTGTACTGCTCATTGCTGCAGATCCTCTTTTCACCCTGTGTTCAGGTCTCTGTTTTAGCTACAGAGTGAGACCTCTCAACTTCTGTAACATCTTTGTTGGCAGTTGCACATGCATGCACATACATTTTTTCAAAGTTTGTATGCGTGTGGAAGCACCAGAGACGCAAAATAACACCCCAAATCCCAGTGATTTTTTTCATAATATGGGCACTTTAAATTTAAGAGCACATATCATTTGCATGTTGCACTGAAATCTATGACAGAAACTTGTATGTAAACTAAGGATGGTGAAAAAGAAAACAGTTTACACGTTTTGCCTAAAAGTGATATGGAATAGTCTGCTGTGTGTATAAGTATTGTGTATTAGATTTAATTCAAATAATAAAAGGTAGGCTCGTCATAGCTTGATAATTGGACTTAATTGCCAGTTCATCATCACTGGAATAAATCTTATCTGGAGCCAGGCTAATTGTATCATTACACCCTGCATTTGCTTTACAACCAATGCACAATGGCAGCTACATAAAAACAATGTGTCTGACTGTGGGTGTATTTTAAACTCTTGCAAATGCTGTCATTCTTGCTGCTGGCAGTAGTATGGTTGGTTAAAAAAAGGAAATGTAATTGTTGGAAGACCAGTCGTAGGGGGCATGGTCCTTAATGGCCCCCTACTTGATGGCACCAAGGCTGAAATGCAAACAAAAACTCTGGACAAGGAGTTATGACAACCACATACATATTTCATTCTCACCTTATCTGTAAAGCTTGGAGCCGGAGCCCACTGTAGTCAACTTCTTTCTGCTCAAACTCTTTCCATTCCTCGTCCTCCTGGGCAGAAGGATGCATTAACTCACAGCAAGCTACAGTAATACGACATTGGCAATATTGGTAATTCTTAAGATTGTGAGGCTCTTCTTTAATAAAACATATGCACTCTAGCCAGGTATTCCTAACAAATGGTTAACGTTTCACATAACGGGTTGGGTCAACGTTAACCACCAGTGTGACAAGTTATTTAACCTTATAGATAACTTAGCTTTGTCACACAATCCTATACATGTTATCTGAAAGCTAAAAGGCTGTCAACACCGTGTTAACTAGTGACAAATGGCGGCTCGGCCTAGTTGGACAGCCACGATAAAAAAAAAAAGAAAGAAAAAAAGGTGGATGACAGCATCCCCATGCACACATAAGGCCTTTAACACAATATTGACTAATCAGTGCCTCTCAAACATTCACGTGTAAGTGTATTTAGACACAAAACTGAAGCAAAAAATAAAAAATAGCACAAAACTCGTGACGTGCTAAATTTCGTATCTCGTTAGAATGTGCGCCAGGGGAAGCCATATGCTAGCTTTTCTCCCTTCATGTCAAAAATATATATTACACGCATGGTTTTTGTTAATAACTGGTGAAACGTTATTATAGGCGTCAGCAAGCAGGAAGCTCATTGTGACGGAGGATGCAACATTTGACACGACACCGGTATCTGGAAAAGACGCCAAGTGAGTGGCGTTGGCTAACGTTACCTTTTCAATTTGTGCGTCTTGATTGTCGTTTTTCGCCGATTTCTCCTTCTCCCTCTTGGTCTTTTTTATCACAGCCGACGTGGGCCCGGTGGTGGACTCCTTGCTCTTACCTTTCTCTTTCTTCTTCTTTTTATCCCGCTTGGCAAAGAAATCGTCCAGGCTTTTCTCTGGTGGTAGATCCGCCATTTTCAAAGAGCAACGTTAACTAGTACGCTAACCGAGCTATGACAAATGTGAAAATCTGCTCTTCGAGAGTGAAGACAGCTGTTCAAACGGTCAGAAAATATGGAGTTACTCGTTACTCTGACGGTTTAACTTCTGTTACAGACTGATAAAAACGTCCACCCTGGATCCCTAACTGAATCGACCATGCCATGCACGGGCTATGGGGCTATTTGACAAATCTGTACCGTAACCCGGAAAAACTTCGACCCTGAACCGGAAATATTATGAGCCAAAAACTAAAGTCACAATATTAGTCAACTTTCTCATATAAATCAATATAATATAAGTCATGTTTAATTATAAATGTATTGTATTTGAATTTTTTAAAAAGAATCCTCGAAAAATAAATGCAAAAAATATTTTAAATTTGAATTCTTAAACTATTGTTAATTTTGTTTTAAGGAGTATTTTAATGTAAGGTATTATAGTGAGTGCCTTGATCTACAGTAACGAGTACATCATATGTTTTGTCTATAAATAATTTTTTTCTGCAAACTAACTACAGCTGCTAAGTGTGAAGATGCATAATATGAAAATACTAACCTAACCTTACAGAGACATGAAAACTGTATACAGTAACGTTACTTGAGTAAAAAATAAATAATAATACATTTAATTGGCTCATTTCCTCCAGGAAAAGAAAGAAATCAGAATGGGGTTTATTACCATTTTCCTATCAAAGAGAAAAAAATAAAAAATAAAGTGCTGCAACAGTCTAGAACATAAATATAGAATATATAAATCAAAATGATGACTCTACTTACTACTATCTAATAACTTTGATTTATTATACTCTAACTTTGACTTAAAAATCAGACTTTTGGTTTACCATATCATATTCTCTAATTATTGGGAGTCACTATTACCATGCATATGTTCTGAATACCGAAATGTCTGTTTTTATATAAAATTGTATATATTTGTGTGTATTGTGTTTGATATTTAAATCATTAATAATTATTACAATTAATTAGAAGCGATGGTGGCTGCAGATAAAATGGCAGACATCCACCACAAAGCCACAAACCGTCTTCTTACTTTCTGTTAAAAATGTGTCAGATATATTGTCATGCAATAAAAAAATCCTGACTTAATATACGGTATCATGATTTTGAGTTACCATGAGTATTTTTTATTTGCCATTCCTAACATCATTCATAATTTTTCTTCCAAGTGCATATGTTGTATTTGATTGTAGTATTTTCGTTATTTGAAATTAATATTTCTATTTTTTTGTAAGTATTAAAACTGTCACATGGATCTCAGAACAATTCTTCCAGGATTACATTTTTGAATATGCCTGCCATCTCAGGGTAAAATATATTTTTTTTAAGACCAAATTCTCAGCCTGACCATGTAGTTACAGAACAAGAACACGCCTGAGTGGAGAGGATGCATTTATGGGATTGTTTACAAAGGAGGCTAAATCAGTATTTTGAAATAGATGAAGTTTAAAATATGACACAGCACTTACACATCTTATTTGGACTGAATATAACCTCCAGACATTTTTTAATAGAAGAAACTTTAAACTCCTGCATGTATTTGGACCAAAGTTGCTAAACAGTAAGAGGCCAGTCAATAATATATAGATTTCAAATATGGACATAAAAAAAGACACTTTAAGTAGTTGAACTGTCATGTTTTGCCACATTTGAAAAGGCCTACAAATCTATTAATAACACTCATCAAATTAAACCTCTCCTCAGCAGTAAAGCAGGCTTGTAAACAGATTATTGAATTGATGCAATTTTCCCAGAACTTGTCCACTTGGCCACATGCAGCACTAGTGCACAAAGAGAAAATTCCAGCTCACCGCATCAATAGATGTGCTGTGGTCGGCAAGACTGTTTACACTGCTTTGTTATATAGCCTAGTAAACCAGGAAGTATGATATCTAAATAACATGTGCAGTATAGATCTAATACTTGACAAACAATTGTGTGCTTAGTGTCCAAAATCAATCTGCCATGGCAATATGAGAAAATGTCTGTTGATTACATTCAGTTTTAAAGAGGATAAATCAGACAAACAAATCAGTCTGTGTTTTTCTTTGTTTTATTGCTCAGTAGTAAAAAGTACAGTGTATACTACAGTACAAAAAATACATAATGTTTAACACTGCTCCACCGTGCCACTGAACGTTTTGTAAAATATCCACTTTTGAGCGTGCAAAACAAGAAGCCCAGCTGTGAGCATCCAATGCAGGAAACATCAATATGTTTGACTGTGTTATTCAACATCACCTTTTGAATCAGGGATTTCAGAACATCTCACAATGCAGAAGATCTTTAGCGACGATAAAGACAGGCAGCATTGATTATTGAATAAAACTGCAGCAATACAAAATAAAAACAGAAGGACCACAGGTTCAATGATTAAACAAAATATGCACTCTTTAAATTAAACTGTCTTTGTATGTGCTCACAGTAAATATTCAGCATACATTATTTATCTCAGTCTTTTTAATGGTCAAGATTTTTGCCAGCCTCTATCAAGTATTATGTGGTCCAGCAACTAATTCACAATCATTCAACATTTCAACAAACACAGTTTGCATTGATGGACAAACACATTATTTATGGAGGGAGACACTTACGGTAGCGAGGTTGGTCTAATTGTTTCCTACAGCGCTGAGAAACTCTTTCTCAAACTGGGCTATAATAGCCAGTAGCCACTCCACGTTAAAGACGAGAGACAAACAGACAGACACACACACACACACACACACACACACACACACACACACACACACACACACACACACACACACATACACACAGAGAAACAGATAAAACTGATCTGAAAGTGATACAAAGTCTTGTTTGACTTAAAGTAACAGTGATATTTGGTTCAGGTGGGCAGCACATTTTAACTCATCCGTCCACACTCACAGTATGCTAACATGCACAAACAGGGCATTCACACATACATACTGAATATATATATGTAAAGACTCAATATAGGGAATTAAGACATCTATGTGGTCCTTCCTTAAGAGAAGCTGGTGACACATGAGGGGGGAAGCCAGTTTCATTTTGACATCTCTCAAAAATTGCTAGATGCAGACCCCGAATCACCCAAATATTCTGCTCAAATTAAACATCAAGATATGGGCCCGCATTTATCAAACTGCTAAAAATGACATTGTTTTACTTAAAAGTAAAAATCCTTCACATATACTGTATATGCACAGTCAAAAGCTACTTGTCAAATTTCTTGAAATGACTTAACAATACTCTAAAATTCACTCCAGATGTATCAGGGGTGCAAACAAGAATGAAGCTGGCATTGATTTTGTTTGCGATGGTTTTCCATGCATCTACATTGTCTGTGCTTGTTGTCAATGTGGTACCAAACTCCTTATCTTATGTACCTTGTCTACCAGCAGCAGAATTTCTTTCCTATTCCAGTTTGCAGTTAACTTTCCAGGTAATGTTTTCTTTTCATATTTAGCCAATGTATGTTTTAATCCCTATTAAAACTGCTATAAACCTGCAATACTGATTGTTAATATGTAAATATCTAATATAGCCACTTTAAATGTTTGATTTTGTTCTGCTCTATTCTGCTGTTGTATTGTGTCTTAGTTTTCTCGGTTTTATTTTACTCACGTAATTCATCAAGTCTCCAGAAGTGCACTGTAAATAAAATGTATTATTATCATTAATGATGTATTACAAATATATTTGATTGTTGTTCATTTCATATTGTAATTGATTATGGAGATATTAAGGATTTCAAATAAAGGAAATGTAATCTTTAAAAAAATTATATCTCGTGTTTTTGAAGAATATCATCATTGAGTAAATGTAAAAGAACAATAGGGCCGATGTACAGTAGAGTAAATCCATGTCTCTGATTGGCTATTCCAACTCAAAACAATAATGTGATTAATCAAGCAATCACTTGAGAGCTGCTCTTGAAGGTTACTCTTACACTTTGCTTCAAGTCGCTTGATAAATGTCTCCACTCTTAGAAGAACTTATTTACTCCTAAGTTTGCTCTTTGGATCATTCTTAAGTGTATTTCTCAGTTTGATAAATATGGGCCCTGATCTCACATACAGTATATCTGTATTCCCCCCCCCCCCCAAGAATGTAGGTGCTATATTCAAGTTCAACAGGCCATAAGTATTTTGCCATTGATTCTAAAAGAAAAAATAAAATTACGAAGAACAGCATTAATGTTTTCATAGCATGTTTCTTTCTCTAAAGCAGATTTCATGTGGCAACATCCACAGTGCACTCACCATCAAGCCACTGTAATGAAACAAAACCACATATACTCTGTATTTTATAAAGACAATAAAAACCTTTTATCACAATTAAGCCTTTTGTAGAAAATGTACATCAGAAAAATATGCAGGTGCATCCTCATAGTAAATAGTGTCTGTTTACATCACTTCTCTTTCAGGTTGCCTCTTTGTGTTTGTCATATACAGTATAAAGTCAAAGTCTCTGAATATTTACCACATTTATAAAATAGACAACAGTGGGGGGAGTAGAATAGGAGAATCCGACAGTCTCTTTTTTTGTTCTGTCTCTAGATGGCGGAAGCTTTGTCTCTGTTGATGAAGAGGGTCTCCTGGCAGAAAGGGTTAACCAGGACCACGCTGCTGCCGCTGTAGTCTCCATTAGGGGGTAGACAGGTGTCGTGATCCTGCAAATACACACGCAGAAAAGAAATTAGCGCAGGTGGCTAACTGTTAAACAATAGTGATTAATAATTCACGCTTCAGTCCTCATCATTAGGGGACACGCTGCAGTCTACTGTATCTAAGTCACTCTACAGGCAATGAGCAGACAGTCTAGTGTAAAAGGGAACAGAAAAAAATATGGGTTTGGTGCATCCACCCTGTGGCTTTTAAGGAGATGGTGAACAAAGATATCTGACAAACCTAGATGAGCAGAGATACAAAGGGAGGCGGAGGGGAAGATGTAAAAGGGAGGGATGATGCAGAAGAAACAAGACAACAGAGGCACTTAATGTAGGGGGGGAAGGGGTGTAGAAATGGTTGTTGATGGTGAGTCAACAGTAATAAGGCAGTGCTGGAGGAGGGAGGTGTAAAAAACTAAATGATTTGTGTTACAGCAGGAATGAGACTATTTTATCAGCAAGCTCCAATCAAATCAAACTAACACTGTCATTTAGGTTTTGATGGTCATTTCTCCTGGAGCACTGTCATTATAAAGCACCAGGAGAAGCTATGAGGCTGCTGCTCTATAGAGGGGTAAAGCAGGGGGGTGGGGTGAACAACACCTGGAAGTCCCCAGGGGCATCCTACACATGATCCAACCTCAGCGTCTCTCTCCTGATGCCCCCACAGGCGGCAAATGAATGCAAATCGCATGCAATGGATGAGGAATAAAAGAAAGGAGACACACAGTGAAATGGTCACTGGAGTAATGGTGAAAAAGATCATGCAAACAGAACAAAACAATGGTCAATCGAAATGACATGGGGAAGAAGAGGAGGCAGATCACACATCAACTTGTAAAAAGTATACCAGTGTTATAGACTTCCTTTTCCACCAGATGGCGCTGTGATGCACTAAAAACTAAACATGCATTTAATCCAAATGTTATCTTGTTATTTTTCTTAGTATAACAGAGACCAAATATCATTTGGAAATTGCCAGAAATAAACAGGGACTGGGTAAAAATAATTATTCACTTAATGGAAATGAACTAAGGCAGCATATTTACATTCTCAACTACATAAAAGCCAATTAGCAACATTTCAAAAGATGTATATGTGCGCACGAGAGCAAAGAGCTTATTTAGAAGGCCATATTCTCTGTGGTCTAACTATAGGTTGAATAATTAAATATGTTCTCAAAAATCATATCAATATTCAGCATGACGAATGCAGAAAAACACAAATAGTGTTAATTGGAATGCATTGTTGTATGTTATTTTCTATATAGCTCCAGTATTTAAAGGCTGTATCTAAAACACCCTCATCAGAATATTCCTGACAAATGGACTCATGATCTAATATTAGTATAAAAATGTCCACTGCAGAACAACACCCGCTTAAGAATATTGATCAACCACGACCAAACTAAAAATCACAGAATTTCACGTTTTAATTTTTCATGCAACTGCTCAATTATATTTTCTGTAGTTTTTGTCCGTACATTATGGTCTAATGTTCTTTTAAAGCCTCCTCTGCACTGACTGGTGAAAAATACTATATTCCTGAAGTTTTTACCTCAGTCAATTGCTGAATACGTAGACTGAAAATCCAATCCAACTGTGTGCTGTGTGTGTAATCATATCATGTCAGCACCTCCTCATGTCATAAAACCCTTAAAATTCCCAGAAATATTACAGAGGACACAACCTAATTGGTAGCTACAGTCGTGTTCATCATATAAAGCTGTTGTATCAGCTTGTTACAAGCCGTAAGTAGAATGTATAAGGTTTAAAAACTGTGCTTGTGAATAAAATAAAATAATTCTGCCACATGTTTGAATTCAGCAACAGTATGCATTCGTTATAACAGTATATACTGGTATACTGACCCTTGTGTTGTCTTCCCGTCGACCATGCAACTTTTTTTTCTGGGTCAAAATTCTAAATTAAAACTTTTTTCACTTCTCCCCAATGTTTTTGAAGCTTTCACGATATTTTTGTCACTTTTCCGATGTCTTTGTCGATTCTTTCTGCGCTTTTTTTTTAACGTTTTTCTTTATTATTTTTTTTAAATGCTATAAAATTGAATAAAACACCCAAATTCAATTAAGTAGTCAACTGATCATATATTTTACTTGTGAAGAACATTGTATGGAACCATCCACATTATTTGTTTTGACAATTTGATTGACAGAAACCCAAATTCCGTATCTAAACCTTTTGAAAATGGGTCAAATTTGACCCGAAGAGAACAGGAGGGTTAATAGATTCCCTGTAGGGAAAATCCCTTTTGCTTGTTCAAAAAAACATCTCTGTAAATCCTAGTGATACAGTGTCATGCTTCAGCAGACCTTGAGGCTTGCTGACTGAGGAGATTGAACATGGCTCCTCTTGTTGTTGCCATACTCATTATATTAAAATCCATTCTGCTGACTGATAGTGAAACATCAAGTGAATGTACCTCCACTTCTGTTTGCATTGCAAAACAATTCCGCCACAGACCAGGACAAACATAGTCTAAAGTCAGTGCCGCGTTATTCAGATGCTATTTTAAGGGCGCATGCTTAGCCGTAATGTAGAGTGTGCACACCGCGCATACACTTTGCTTCTCTCATCTCACGGATCCAGCAGTTCCCATTTTTGCAAACCATACATAAATACAAGGAAAAATATGACCTTGTTTTACACATTTCCATGAATCATGGATGTGTTGATGACATAAATGAGTAAATATTAGAGGACTTAAGGAGATGTGATGTTGAACTGCATGTGCTGATGACACTTAACCCAAATGCCTCAGCAGCAGCAGCACGGGAGAGGAGAGACAGAAGAGCTGCATTGTCTATACTGAGGTAATCTTGGTCTAATGTGGCAAAAATATCACCATGCATTCATAACTTCGTGATTCAGTGAGAGTGAGCCCAAAACATCGGAAAGTATGTTTTTGTGACATTTCTTTATTTACATTTTGTCAAAAAGAAAACGTCTCCTCGGCTGTGAACTGCTCCTGGCGTGCGCCCATGGATGTATTAAGAGTGTTCGCCTAGCAAATCTGCCATTATAATAGCAATCTGCCATGGAACAAGCGCGCCTGCTTTTAAAAGGAATGTGAGATAACGCTCTGATTGGTTTATTGCATATTACGCCCAAACCACACCTATGAGTAATGTAGCTACTTCAGACCAACCCATTTTAGATTTGCGTCGCAAGAGTCATTTATCCCGCTGGTATAATAGCAACAGCGCCCGAGATCCGCCCACAAAGCTACTTGCGTTTGGCGTTTGATACTTGCGTTTCAGATCAATAAAATAGGGCCCTCAGTGTGCCAGTAGTTTGTACCTCACTCTCCAGAGTGTGTATCTCTCTGGGCAGCTCCACAGCGTGCCTGCTGAAGTAGTCCATGGTGATGGCGTTGTTCCAGTAGCTGAGGTTGTTCTCCTGACTTGATGACTTCTTCTTCCTCCTCATACAGCACACGGTCAAAAGCACAGCTGGAGTGGGCAGAGATGGGAAAGGAAAATGAGTGCAAAGACCGAAAGAGCTGCTGCTTCAAATAGCCTCTAAAAGTGCCTACATAGCTGCTCAGGTAGAGGCTGTCATGTTTCCAGACAACATGCCACTGTTACAATAAATTGTGGTTTAATAGGAAAAATACCACCCTTAAATACAGTTTGAAAAGGCTACAGGCGCCATGCCTTGTAGTCATTTTGAGCTATCTAAAACAACCAAGCTATCAGCTATTAAAGACATTTTCAGGAATCATACAAGAAAATACTTTATTAAAAATCAAAGGGGAAGAAATCTTTATTTCTCCATCTCAAACAAAAAAGGGTTTTGCCTAAGGTGCAACTAATATAACTATGCAACTATGTATAAAAAATACTCTTCCGTCCTTGCAGTTATTATGCTATTGCACTCTCTCCAATTTAATGCAACAAGATCAGGCCCTGAAGGGTGTCTGAGGGCATTCTAAAAGATGAGCGAGATTACCTACTAAAGTAAGTCTAAACCAGGAAAGTTAAAGAAAAGTGTGGGTGCGAAATGAATAAATGATAGCATTTTATTATAGAATAACTCTACCATGACCGATGGTGAAAGTTTCCTTAAAAGGACATTTTCATCAAATACTTTGTTTTCTTTCCAAGAGTAAGACGAGTAGATTGATAACACTCTCAAAGATGGGAGTGGTATCGATTTTTTCATCTAACTCCACAATAAAGTAAATGAGCCAACTTGTAGAACTTTTCCTTATGATAGTAACATTAATAGGTTTTAAGTCAAGGTCAGCCAAACTCTGAAGTAATCTGGCACTTTTTTACATTCATTAATTTCAACTTTTTAATGCTGCTCTAACATAACTTACAGCATGAGGACACAGGCACACTGATGGCCAGCACAATCCACACAATATCCATCCTGCTCAAGCAGATGGTCATGCGGGACAACGGGGATTCAACGGTGGGGCCTGAGCTGTTGCCGGGCGTCCAGGGGTCCTGGGTGGTGACAGGCACCTGCCTGTTCAGGAAGTTCCTGCTGGCTGTGGAAGGGAGCTCCGAGCTGTTCCCCTGAGCATGAGCATCCTCGACTGAGCTGCTGTTAGAGAGCACCCCTCCATATGCAGTCACATTCCCCAACCAGTGTCCCAGCAAGGCATTGTCTGTACCGTTCCCACGACCCTCCTCAGTGGTGGTCTCGTGGGGTGCAATGTGGTTGTTTGGGAGGATTGTTGGATTCTGTGTCATGAGTCTGGGCTCAGTGTACAGCGCTGGAGTGGTGGAAGTTAGATTCTTAGGTGGGCTCTCGACTTGAGGGACAGACCCTTGATTCGGCTCTATCATTAGTTGATAAGTGGGGGGCTCGAATACTGCACGCACCTCCCGCACGGTGATGGCGTGGTGTGCGGCGCCCTGAGCATGCTCCCTGAGTTTCAGGCCTGGCGCAGGGTCAGCATTCATCGATGAAGAGGAAAGGGAGGGGCGCCCGACATCTTCCACATGTTGCCGGGTGGGGTCGGTGGGTTCTTTTACACTCAACGTCTGAGGCTCTACGTGGTGTGCAGCGAGCGTATCTCCTCTGTCTGATCCAGAGCTGGACAGAAGAGTCAGGGGGTTTGGAGCTCCTCTAGCAGTAGTTTCCATAACTATATTTGGGGCCGCTGTGCTGGGAGATTTAGGGCTGCTGCTGCTGGCCTGGTTAGTGCTGACAGTAACTGGGCTATGGACTTGAGGTACCCTGACCAATTTGTGCATGTGGCCCTGGTTTATATCAGAGCTCAGCTCCAGGGGCTGATTCATGTGACTATCAGCACTCACAGTGTTTGGGGTGACAGTATTTTTGTCATGAATGGGAGGGTCGTCATGAGCCTGGCTGGAAGTTTGGGTTGTGTGAAGCAAGGCAAAAGGGTGGCGGGCTACTGTTGGGAGGATAATGTTTGAGGGTTGATCGCCTCCTTTGGATGACCATTCCCCGCTACTGGAGCCTTCCGGATATAAGTCCAGATGGGGAGGTTCGGGAACAGAAAGGGGGCTTCTGTGGGAGGCTGCCATGGAGACAGAGTCCTGGGATGTCTGGCTGAGGGACAGCTCCTGTTCTGATGACACCAGTCCTACTGGCAGTACTAGGAATGCTAGAACACCTGTAGAAAAAGAGAGAGAAAGCTGGTAATTAGCACAGGATGATGTAGAATATCCTTTTAGAATCATGAATTATTGGATCACTTCCCTGCAAGTGTGTATTTTCAGCATGTCTGTCTTTACATCGTTTCTCTCAAGGATCTTGCCCTGCAGAGCTAAACAAGAGTGTAGCCCGGCAGTTGAAACTGACTGCTCAGGTGTTCAGAAGAGACATAGCCTTGTCTCGCATTCATCATGCTTCTCAGCCTTTAATCTACTGAACTGCTGTGTTTGTCACTCACCTAGTTTAACTAGGGGAGTCCTTTATTAGGTGCATTATTCACTAGATGTGTTCCACTGTTTGTACCCATGCATGTATAAGATTTAGAGGATCTACTGGCTTTGTTACTCTCTAAAAATTCTTAAAGAGCTCACTCTTTACTGAGATCATGAAATAACAAGCAATTATTTGATATCCATCTCCAGATAACACTAAAAATGAAGGTAATTTAGTGGCATATTTTCGTATATATTTCCAATAGAGTTTTGATCATTTTCACCACTGTTTTTCAAGTAAAAATACATTTGCAGCCAGTGAAATTGTCCTTTGCTTCATGCTCAATATTAGTCTAGATGAAATGTTGACATATTGTTTACAGTTAACAGATTAATGACAGTCATAGCATCAAAATAGCCCACTTAACGTGCTAAAAAGCATCTTAGAGAACCTGACAGATTCACTTTCTTAAACTCAATCCCATAAGGAGGCTGTGTAGTAACAAGCCATTAGCAGGTGCCTGTGGGGAATATTGGTCATAGTGTCATAGAGGGAGGAACGTACAAAGGCTTATTCATTTCCCCTTTGCTCCCTCCCCTCCATCCCTTATTGACACTGTTAAACACAGCTGATGTGACACATTAGCGGAGCTCCCACCGGGCGGTTTGTATGCATTCAGTTGAGAATAGAACATGCAGTAGCACAAAACTAACATTATTCTGTATGACTGAGGTTAGGTAGCCTGTTTTTGCCACAGGATGCTGAACTAAAGATGCTTTCGAGAATACTACAAGTTTCTAGGTTATTTTGACACATTATTATTCTGCTTAAACCATTATTGGTTTCTTGCTTAAAGGATAAGGCTGGGGTTTATGTCAGCTGTGGAGTCAAACATATTTGGTCTGCTACCGAGAGTTTATGGCTGCAGGAGAGTGTATGTGGGAGCAACTAAAATTAAACTATAGCGTGTGTGTGTGATAATGGTAATAAAGGACAACAATGGGGCTGTATGGCACAGACAAAGAAGAAATCAGGCTTTGGATACACAGACCTTTTAGTAAGATCAAGTCATTGTAGGTTTTGCTTTTTTCATAGGATTTATTGACAAAATAAAACGTAGAATTTCGCCAGCCTTATCCTTTAATAATACTCACTGAAATAATGCTTAAACTGATGTGTAAGGATCCAAAGATATGCAAAAATAAATAAAAATTTTTTAATGCCATTTAAAAGAATGCATAAATACCAAATATGTACTATATTGTTCAAAAGCTTTTGAAATAATGTTTTGTAACACTGCCCAACCCTACCACACAACTTTAGCTGAATTAATAAGCAACAGATATACAGACAGGGCCTGGATGGCTATCTTGCTTGTGACAAAGAAAAGCCTCCAAGAGGTTGAGAAGAAAAGGGCACTGACATGAAATAGACAAAGAAAAATTTGGAAATGTATGACTGTGCAGAGAATTGGGATTCATGAGGTCTGCGTCAGAGGGCTTTGGAGGGAGAGAATTAAGAATAATACTTAAGACTGCATTGTTTGGTATTCATAAAACCTTAAAAAAAACAAGTCATAGAAACACACAGTCTAAAGCCACCGATGTGACCCAGATGTCGTGGCCATCGTTTAACTATGGGGCTCAGTAACTATGGAAACCAAGTTTCCATTACCAAGAGGGGCAGAGGAGAAGGAGATGGGAGAATAGGTGAGAAAGGAAATCTGTTGAACACAGAAAGAAAAGGGGTAGAAAGGGACACAATATTTTAGAAAATGATGAATTGATGAAAAAAAAAAACCAGCCCAGGCACCAGTCAATATCAGTCATCTTAAATTTCTTTGACATAGAAAGCTTCGCCATCCTCTTTCCTCTTTGTTCACCAGGGATTTAAAATACACCACAGCAGAACCCCAAAGCACTGACTATTTAAACGGAGCCTCTGAATCATTAATCATATTCCTCCACACTCAATCACACAGACTACCAGCACAGAGGGTCCAGGCCCTTTCTTCCATTAACCAAGCCCGTCACAGCTCTAATCCACAGAGCCCACTTCAGACTCATATCTGAGGAGATAACACACACGGCCATCCTTGATTTATGACTGCTTGTCTCTCCTAAGATGATCCTTTAGGCAGGGAAATGGGACACAGACAAACCCAAGCTACCAAAGCTTAAGTATTTGGGCTATTGTTGATTGTCTGTCATATGAATAGTAGTCTGGCTTAACGGATATACATTGCTGTCTCAGTACATCCAGCCTGACATCTCTTAGCGCCGCCCATAACAGTTGTGATTGGTTTAAAGAAATACAAACAAGCTAGAGCCTTTTTTCCCCTATCCCAGAATAGATAATCCATGTAGCCAGACCATACTCCATCGCTGACACAGTGCTGTGGAGATAGGTCTGGCAATGCAAGACTATATGAATAGTGGTTACATTAGAACACATTTAGTGGATAAGGCCCTTTGAGATGCTCAAAAGACATTACATTTCACAAAATATTCCCGTCCTAAAAAAAGGTGCATTAACAAAAACACAAACAGAGAAAATGAGACAAAAGACTCAATCTGGATAATATATAAAAGCATTATGACAAAATCATAGTTAAAATATATCAAATATTATTTTTTAAGATAGGAAAGGTACCTCACATTTCTCTGTATAATACAATTCTCTGAGACTTACAGCTGCAAGCAAGGTAGAGTAATAATTATAATGTTAATTATGTTCCATTGCAAATAAAAGTAGATAAAATAAATGAAAGAGGTCAATTAAGAGCGAGAGTGTTAATAATGCCGTAGTGGCTTGAGTCATACCGTCAATCATGTACCCAAACCTGGCTGTCACAACCTGGCACCCCGACACTCTGCTTCTACTGAATAAAACACCCAGATTTCCTTGAAAAACAAAGTTATATCAGAAATGAACAAACTTAATGCTCTGGCACACACACATAAACAGGAACACAGTCTTCTGATTTGTCCGGGCGATCTGAAACTCAGCATAAGACGTGCGGTTTCATGCTGATCTGTAACCAACATGGAGATTAATATTCACTTTGGGACTTTGCAGTTTGTCCAATCATATTTTATTGAATATCGCATCTAAAATGTTAAAAGGGAGAATCTGCTTTTTAAGTAAGCTTGCACTCAGAATGTTACAAATATGAGAGCAGTAATTTCATCTAAGACTAGTTTCTTTATACTTGCTAATGTTCGTCGTGCTGCTTGTTTATGGTTTGGGACACCTCACTTGGCTGTATAGTGCTCACTTTGTGTTCCGTAGTTTGGGTTAGCGTTGTTACCGCTCGATGCTGCATTTCTAATTGGAATATGTGTAATGTTAGATAGGTTGAGCAGACAGATATCTGTCAAAGTGTGGCATGTGGTTAAAAAAAAGTACCACATCCAAATTTATTTCTAAGCAGTAATTTTACTGGTTTCCAGCAAGTTCCCAGCTAGCTTAAGTGAGCAAGCAATGCTAAAAACAGTGCAGATAAAGACACAGCGTGGTTGAAAGAAACAGAAAAAAAAACTCCACTGCCACCAATGTACTGTAACTAAACATCTTGGGTATTAGCCTTAATGGGTTGATATAAGACAAAGACATTGAATAGGACTTTGAGACACATGAAGAGCATGTCTAGTAATGCCTATTTTGACTTAATTATATGGTATATTGCTGTGTTAAGTATCCAAGTGGTCTACACATACACTGTGTTGCACACTGAAGCAAATGGGTGTAATTTGTCACAACATTTGTGCGTGTGGCTGATGGAGTGAGAGCGTAAGCAGGGTGAATGCAGACAGAGAACCCGGCCCGGCTTCCACAAAGACATGCAGCGGGGGAAGCAGGCACTGCGAGTGAATTAACTGGAGAAATGATTGAAAAGGCCCAAGAACTGAATTGAGCTTTATGAACATCCATTATTGAGTTGAATCACTAGGAAGAACATGAGAAAATTGGATGGAAAAGGGGAAGAATAGCGAGGTCGGACAGGGTGGGAAAATGTGCAAAGAGGAGGCCAGAGGTGTAGTGGGGAGTAAGAGAGGGAGATGTGTGGGTGTTTCATCAGTGATAAAACATGAACAAAAGCAAAAAAGGTTGGATTGGACACATTAGACCAAATAACGTGTAAGAGATAGGAGAATATAGGAGGCATTTAAAAAAAACAAAAAAAAACATTTGTCTTGCTCAGCAACACTCGTCTACTCAGCATTATTTTTCCACCCTTGTGCCTGTTGGCTGTTTTTGGCCTGACATGATATTTATTTCTCACAAGCATAAAAAACACCCAGAAAAAGAGTCAGTCCACTTTCAGTAGGGATGACACAAAGGAGGCGAACAACAAGAATTCTCTAAATCTTTGCTCACGAGAAGACAAAAAAGCCAGCAAAAGTAGGTTTTTAAATTTCAATGGTGACATTGAATCAAAGGTCTTTGTCCTTGTCTGGAATAGGGGGCGACACACAGCTTACACTGTTATCACACACACCAACCTGTTGCCCTCACTATCTATATCACCCAGCTGATCACCTCAGAATAGCACATGCTGATATCATGGAGACAAACAATGTCCAGGTGAAATTACTGTGAAAGTATGCCCCCATTTATTTGACTAATGTCGCCTGTTTTCCAATACCTAAGCTCAGAATGTATGGAGGGAGGGGCAGATTATGCAGGAAAACCTGCTGAATTAGGGCTCTTTTGAATAAATAGGAAGCCGGTGACATCCGTTGAAGTCCTCCATTGATGCCATCAGGGACATCAATAAATCATGTTGCAAAGCAGGATCCTGTGCACTGATCCAATGCAGGCTTTGTCCCAGCAATCAGTCATTATTAGACTCAATGTCAGGGGACAGGGGCCAGAGCGGCTGTCACTGAATCTAAAGTTACACTGTTGGTGAAATAAAAAAATAAAAAACCCATAACATTTACTTCTGCTGATGAAATTCTGCATGCAACTTCCACTCATATGTTAAGACTCCATTCCAGAAGAAGCATATTGTTCAGGCACACTAATCAATCATACTGGAGCACTTACAGTAGTGTGTGGTATGCAGGCTATCAGTGATTATGCACTAAACTGGCTGCATAATCAATCCTGGGGGGGGGGGGGTACTCACTCGTGGAGAGTGGGATATTTATCTTTCTTTCCAGGGGTCACCTCATGCTACACGTGATGGAGAACAATGTGGCCATGAATGTACAGTGACAATCTGCCTATGAAGCAAGTGTTGGAGCGAGGCCAGTTGTGTCGTATCATCAGCGGGCAGCTGGCAGTGGCACTATTGAGGGCTCGGAAGCCAAAAATAGGAGCTGCAAAATCATCCATCAATAAGGCTTGTGACGGTTCGTCGGGCTGTACTTCTGAACTGTAACTGCGCCGTCATCTCCCTGCTCAGGCAGCATGACGGGGAATAAATGAGGGACTGCATGTATAGGGAACAAAATGCAGACATTCAGTGAGAATCTGGCCAAGGTTACATACTGTATATATATGAAACTGCAACCTGCATTAAGATTTAATGCCTAATAAGCATAATGATGTCCTTCATGATATTTTTATTAACATTAATGTTCTCTCTTTATTATTGCTCTGCATGCTTATAATAAAATATGTACAGAACGTTTTTACGTTTAATCTTATATTGGATCTTGTAGTCCAGGGACTGCAGATAAAAAAATAGCCGTTTAGCTAGTTCTGGCATATATATATATATATACACAGTTGTTTTTTTAATGTTTATTAGTGTGCACTGCTCCTGTTAAATTAATTAAGTAGTAAACAAGCACATATATTTAATATTTGATTGTAGTTGTTTTAGGTGGTAATGTTCATGGTCAAATCATGGGATTAAAGAAAAAACAAATGGCACAGTAACAACTTGGATCATCGGCACTTTTTAGAGGAAGATTAACTGGAATGATTCATTTCTATACTGTACTTTCTTTTACAAGACAGTATCAGACAGCATATCAAACACTTATTGTAAACTACTAGTGTCATGCTTTTTGTGTATCTGGAACAAGCTGAATCTGCTAGCAGAACATGTATCATCAACCCCTACAATTTAATCTATCTATATAATTAATCTACTTTATATAATAAAAAATAGCAGAAATGTTTAATTTTTTATTTGCATCGTTCAGGGTTTTACACTCATCAATCAGAAGCAAAGCAAGGCTTGTTGCAATAACTTAAAGGTATCTTGATTTATGGATAATTTTGGTACTAGTAATAAAAAAGTATAGGTGGAGGTTTTGTATCACTTCAGAACAGGTTAAGCAATAGCTCAATTTATTTAAGCACTGCCGTTTTCAGGGGTCTCAGTGCTGTAATTTGGTGACATTGTTCTAATCTGAAAGCAGAAACCAACAAAAGATCTATTACTATTAATTTATGTAGTGTTCATTTATAGTTTTTGCAAATTGTATTTCACAGCATAAAGGTCTTAATGTTTAAAATACCTCTCCCCACAACCAGGAATACATTCTGGTAGAGAAATACTAAATCCTTCATTAAATGTCTTGCTTAGCCTAAAGGTAGATTTTTAATTGTAGAATATGAACTCCCCTATAACCTCAGACTTCCCAGAAAAATGCAGAGGATAAACCTCAGTGTATTTAATGGTAACTATGGTCCAAAATGTTAAAGGTCCAATGTGTAGGAATTTCTCCCATCTAGCGTTGAGATCATATATCGCAATCAACTATCTCGCACCACGCAGTTCAAAGTACGTATTACAGCTATGGTAGCCTTCATGCCTCAAAAAGACGGTCTCTTACTCTTTTCAATATCCTTTTTCTTTTTCTGGGCGAAGAAGACTCCTGTTCCTGAAGTTTGGACTTTGAATATGTGTGGTCCTCCATATTTCCTTCTTCAAACTTGCCAGGGCCGGGAAGCTACGATACCCATTAGCAGCATTAGCAGCACCTGTGAGTTTATCATGTGACAGCGAAAACACGAAAGGCGGAACAGTATGTCCTGTATGTCCCTTAACGGCTAACGTATTTCAAGATGGCGCATGAATATGGAGCGTCTATCCCAGTTCATGCAAATGAAAATGTAAAATTTCAAGCCAAAAGGAATACTTGGAATTGATGGTGGTGGTAAATATTCATGAAAAAGGACAAGTTTGTGAACGGGCAACACAGATTTAAATAATGAACAACTAAACACGTTACACACTGGACCTTTAAAGTATCTGACAGAGCCAGATGAAAACCGCC
Organism: Sander vitreus; assembly: GCF_031162955.1. Lineage (NCBI taxonomy): Eukaryota > Metazoa > Chordata > Actinopteri > Perciformes > Percidae > Sander > Sander vitreus. Next base: position 18,726,047 of record NC_135876.1, read on the forward strand.
ACAAGATCAAAACATTTCTTTCTTTCCAGCACCTGTAAAGGTTTATTTTGGATTGACCTGACCTTTGACACAAGACTGAAGGTGTATGAACAATAAATATATGGCGGTTTGTGTCTATCAACAACCATGTCAACGTGCCCCTGAGCGAGACAATTCAATTTTATTTATAGTATCAAATCATAACAAGAGTTATCTCGAGACACTTTACAGATAGAGTAGGTCTAGACCACACTCTATAATTTACAGAGCCCCAACAATTCTAGTAATTCCCCCAGGAGCAAGCATTTAGTGTGACAGTGGCGAGGCAAAACTCCCTTTTAGGAAGAAACCTTGGCAGACCCAGACACAAACCCTCTGCCTACACTATCATTCTAAGTTGTCTCTGGATAAAATCATGAACGCCTGATATGTAAATGTATAAGAACTTAAGGGAATCACTCTATGTCCACCTCTTTATCTCATAGGATAAAGATGCATTACTGGTTTGGAAGCCCCAGGGCATTGAACCATAACCAATAATCGTCCTCACCACCCAGCCGGCCCTCCATGGATCACATTTAGCCTTGTTTATGCTAATCACAACCACTCCAGAGCGGCGGACAAACCACCATGGGATTCCCCCAAAAATCCCTGGGGGCAAATGGAGACGGCTTTATCTACAGTGCTCATCAGAATACCAATGAGCCTTTATCACATCATATCGGCACACACACCATGACTCTACTCCCTAATACAAAATGAATTCATATCTCACTTTCGAGGATAAAGGCTGACAATACTGCTGGGTGTTTTCTAAATGTTTTTGTGCTTGAGCCATGTGCTCTATTTTGAGTAGTGATGCCTCTAATTGTTCTGTTGTAATGTTTGTGTTTGTGTTGTAGTCGTCTTTTCTTCTTTAAACCTCTATACCTTTATAAGCACTTCGTAATCTAGGTTTTCAAAAGGTGCCTCTACTACCATTGCTATCACAAATTCATACACCATTAGTGATAATATTACTCCTGCTGCTATTACTACTAGTGCTAGTATTACTATAACTGGGAAGTTGAATTAGTTATGGTGCTTGAATTAGTTCTGCAGACAAGGTTAGACAAGCAAAACAGTCACTACTTTGAATTTGGGGGATTGAGGCCCTTTACCTGTAGCCTACATCTGGGGTTTGAGCCCCTGTAAACCTACACGTAGACACTGTTCTTACAACTACAACTGCTAATCATCCTCTTCCTCCTGTCACTGTGAGTCAATGTTACGGAAACAATGAAACAAGGATGTGTCATTCTCACCACATCTACGTGTGAACACAAGACAATTCAATGACAACATTTGTTTTTATTAACAGGGTTGTAGTAAGTAAAAAAGAAAGGTAAAATGCTTGTTCTTCCTCTTTGGTTATGTTGTATGTGTACACTTTATCTTTCATAAATGAAGCCCATATCACACAAGAATACCAAGTTTCTTCATTTAACGGCTTTTATAACTAACTTCATAAACGCAGCAGATCAAGACAAGACAGATCCTTCTTGAGTTCATCCTCATGTACAGGTGTTTATATATTTTTTGGACGTACAGTATAAATAGAGTGTCATCTTGACGGTAGCACAAACAGACAAATTCCTTTGGTTTGCTCCTGGGTGTGTTCGTCTGCCAATTTGGGTAGAGTGTCCCGTGAGGGGGGAAACAGACAGATAGGGCATGTCCTGCGGACCGCTGAAACCGCCCTGGTGGAGGAGGACTGGATGGGTGGAGTGGTGGAGGGCACTACAGATGTGAGCCCTGAGATAAGAGGGGAAAGCTTTCCTAACAGGATAATGGCTTCCTGTTTGAATGCTCCGCAAATTGTTTGTCGATTACGGCGGCTTTGAACAGAGACGCGCTTATTTGAGAATCAGGCGGAGGGAGAATGCGAAAAACAAGAACAACAAAGACTCCTTGTGCTGTTTACTGGGTTATGATGAAGCTACTGTGACAGCAGGAAAATATCTAACAGGAAGGAGAAACATTAAACAGGATGTTGTCTGGAATCTGGGGCGAAAGAACACTGAATTGCAAGCCTGCAGTTATACATCTCCATTAAAGTTAAGTCACAGACACAGCTAATGCTTTCCACTTATAGAGGATTTCAACATTTTTACTGTGGTTGGCGGCTTTAAAAAGAACACAAACTGTTGCAACACACTTTAACCATACAAGACACAGTCCGATCGGGAAGAAGCCTTGTATACTCATGTACACTTCCCACCAACTGGTCTTTCAAGGAGCTGCCTTCAAAATACCATTTGCAAGCAATTGCCTTACTTGTCGGGCTTTGCTTTGACTACCGTGCTGCCAGACGAAACCTAATTTACTAGAAACAAATAGGTTCTCTGCATTGTTTCAGGTGCATTATGTCATCACAACATGCTCGCAAAAGTGCATAGGGAGCAATAACAGAAAAGGTAGAAGAACAAAAAACAACACAGAGGGTGACCAGAGGAAAACTTGTCCTGCTCTGACACCTGTCATGATGCGGGATCATTTATCGTAGTTCTCTTCTATCTGCAGCATCTCTTTTCTTGCCCGCAGCCTGAGGATGTTAAGACACATCTGTCTCCTGCAGATGGCTTTAACAGAGAGAAATGTCTCTGTATAGCACAGAAACAGAGATCTCAGGTGGGCTTTTCAGCTCTGCACACTGTAAAGAGGCAACCCTGATGTGAGCGTAATGTGCCCGAAGAAACTCGGGCCTCAGGCGGATCTCCAACTGCAAAGCAAAAGACAGTGTTGTTGTTGTGCTTTTAAAGAAAGAAAGACATATGGTCTTAATATAAACTCTATACAAAGAAAATAGTCCGCAGTTCCGACTCCCTTCTTTTAGATTAAACCACAATATGACCTTGCTCCACCTCTGCTACAGCTTAAAACACTTCGCTCACAGCAGTCCAGTCCGAGTTGATCACTTCTGAGGGATTGAGGCAGATTTGTCAGACTGCCTTTGGCTCCGCTGCCTTGAGGGTGCATACCAGATATCATCAGCCTGTTTAGCTAACCGTCCAGGAGCCTGGTGGGTCCCAGTCTGACCTCCATGTTCCATATTCATGTGACATTGTGCGCTGGTAGCCTGCCAGAGCTGTGTACAGAGCCTTGATCCTCTGAATTTAAAGCAGCACAGACAAGCTATGACAAAAACTAGGGGGATACAGCCCTGTATATACAGTATCTGATATCTACAAATAAAAGTTCCTCAAAGACATTCATCAGGACAATTCGCACAACGAACTACCAGAATGCACCAAGTTACTTGTGTACTTTTAGAAAAGCATCACCCTGGTTGCACACTCAGGATGCCCTGTTGATGCCCTATAGTCCCCCCACTGTGTCTACTCACTCAGCAGCTGGCAGCGCAGGACCTGCAGGCTTGTCTTCATGGTATCATGTGATCCGGTTCCTCCTCCACAGTGCTCATGGTTCTCTAGTAAAGGCAGAGAGAGTGTGTATCAAAATCACATTCAAGTCATGGTCAAGTATCAGTGTGATATACTACTATGATTATGTTTGGGCAGGTGTAAGTAGAGTAGACATGGAAAAGTAAGAAGGGATTGCAAATAAGATTGTGCGGCTTAACCTTGGCAGTTTAATCTTTGTAATGACTACCGCAAAACAGTTACACCTCTCACAGTGGATAATATGAATTCCACCCAACAAACATTTCACAATATAAGACCAGGTAGGAGTGCAGTGGTGGTAACCTCAGCTGCTAGGCTCAATCAGCATTGGCATCCTGCAGGCTGTACTGGTCAGTAAAACCAATTATGGAGCATTAAACATTGACCAGTAAGCCTTGTTCTGAGACAGCCGCTGCGTGTGTCAGGCAGACAAGTACCCAGGGGTGCTCTTTAGTAGAATGACTCAGTGATGACCTTCTGTTAAATGAAAGAACACACACACAGACACACACACGCACGCCTATGCCTCATACTCACACAATACACACACACACACACACACACACACACACACACACACACACACACACACGCACGCACGCCTATGCCTCATACTCACACAATACACAAAAACAGACACATACTTCTGAAGTATATTCGAACATAAAAACACATACACCGGACATACCTAGGCACCCTTCACCCTACCTGCATTAATAATCTGTTCTAAGTGTGGCATGTGAAATGGGATTCACGCCCCCCCCCCCAGGAAGAGAGGTCTGGTATCAGCAACCTGTGTTTCTGTGGGAGACGTGTGAGATGAGAGGGACAGACAACAAAAGCACAGGGTAAAAGGGTGCTGATCCTTTCACAAGTCTTTATTTCTCATAAATGGAGCCCCGCTCTGGAGACTGAGGAGGCAACACACTACATCTGAGTCATCCTGTTTATATTGCTGCCATTGTGGCAACCTTTTAATGATTTTAAACCACGTGGAGCTTTAAATCTGAACTATGCAAGCACAGACTATTTTGAGATATTTTGAAAAATGCGTTGAATAAGGGTGGAGGTATCAGCAGAACAATTGAACAGACAATTGAATGGATTTCTGGTGTGTTTGCATTTTAACAAGGGAAAATCAAAAGCATGAAATAATGGGCACAGCATCGTATCAAATGACAATTTGGAAAAACACTTTTTTCACTTTACTATTACAGCATTCCAAGTGTTTAGAAAATGAAAACAAATGCTCGGTGCTTTGCCGCTCTTACAGTAACTATAAAGGCGTAGGTTCAGACCCAATATAGTGCGAGTAATTGCAAAACAGTTGAGGCTGCAAGAATACACTAGTAACAGCAGAAAATAAGTTTTTTCCAACTTCACATCTGAAGAAGTGACACTAGCAACAACGGTCCCAAACCCATCCCTGAATCCACCATAATGCTTCAGTAATAGTAGCTCCGTTGCAGCTTTACTCCTTTCCCGTGCTTTCATTTTTTTAGCGTCATGTTCCTGGCCTAATGAGCTCAATGGCAGTGTGTGAAGAGAGCAGCTGAGCCTCTCAACGGTGATTACACCTCATCAACGCTGCCATGCCATCTCAGCCTCAAAGACACGCTCTTTAATTTGCAGGGCACAAGGGGTGAGGCTAGGGGATGGTGGGTGGGGGAGAGAAGAGATAGTGGCAGGGTGTTGGATTTATACTCAGATTTTTATCTTAGATTTTTTTTTATAATTATTTATATATTTGTACTCACAGCCCAGGTGAAACAAAATATATACTTCAATTATACTTTTTAAAGAATAAGAGTAACACACACAAGAGTACACTTTGTGCTTTTTATTGTCACCTTCAAGTATACTTTAGTGTACTCAAGTAGTCCTTGAGTACTACTGGAGTAGTACTTGAGTATACTTTGTGTAAATAGTATGCTAAATTGGCACAACCTTTTACAAACTTCAAGTGTACTTAAGCACACCAGTGAAAAACACACGTGTAGTACAATTGTATGATATCACAACTGTATTGGAAATATATTTTAAGAGGCATGCAGTTGAACTGATAGTAGTTTAAAAGTGTATTTTGAAGACACTGTTATCATACTATAACATTACTATTATTGTAGCATGTCTCTGTAATATTTGAAATGAACTTGTGTGGAGGCGAAGTAAGTCTGTTCACACAGACATTGCCACACGACACGTAGTGCAAGGAATTGTTTATTCCAAACTGGGAAGAAAATGGGGGGACATTTTTAAATGTACGCCACCTCCACCCTCCCCAAAAATACAAAAATTATGAAAAATTATTAATCTTAAATAAATGAATTATTTTATTGCACACAACATACACAAGACATCAACACTGTCTTCAACTATAATAAATCAGATGTAAAAATGCATCACATTGACATAGCTTTTCTTCTGATTTACATCATGAGCTTAGCACTTTGCACATAGCAGCATAGCGTCCTACTGGAGAGGGGAAAAAAAGTTGCATGGCAACTGACATGCACACAGACGACAGCCATCACCATGGCAACCCTAATAGTACATGTATTCAAATTCATTCACAAGGACATTTCGGGGCTCAAACTGCATTGGGAGGGGGGGAAAAAGGAGAGGATTTGGAATTACAGAAATGTCCACTCTCCATGGGCAGAGTGAGAAATCCAGTAACAATCTGCTTTCCTCTGGGACTTGGTACAGGCTTTGTAATTGCAGTCCTGCTGACAGGACCTGGTTCCCGAAGGTCCCAGACTTCAGCAATGAATTGTGTGTCTGGAAGGGGGTGCAGACTAGAGGCTAAACCCAAGGTCACCCGAGACGTCACAATGAAATAAGCCTGTTACTCCGTTTCTCTGTGGCCACCAGCCGCAGGGATAACAATGCTTTTAATTTTGGACTTCCCTCTATTCTGCGTTTTCTGTATAGGAGCTGTGGCAGCAAGCTGGCCGCTTGCCCACAGTGACTGCAGCCTGAGAGCATTTTCCATAACGAGAGAGGAGGAGAAGGAGGCGGAGGGAAGGGAAGGGAAGTGTGGGAGGCGACAACAACGGTGTGAACTACAGTTCTCTCACAGTCAAATGATAACTGGACCTCCAATCACATCTGTTCTTACTGAAGCTTTTTCCCCTCCAGTTCTGATGCCACGCTCTCACGCCTTGGTTTATCTCTTTGGCATAAACTGGAGGAAGCTTCTGTCTGGAGGTACAGAATAAAGAGAGGTGAAAGGTCAAAGCTGCAGCGTGGAAGTAATTGGACAGATACAAAATACAGTAACTGAAAATCATCTTTCAGCATTTACAGCAGACTTAAAGTAGGTTCATATAAAAATCTGGTTGCATCGATTCTGAATTCATTGCATCAAAGGCTTGACGTGATCTCAGCTCCATTTCAAGTTGTGTGAAAACAGCTTCCCTCAGCCCTGCCCTTCCACAGCGACCCAGGGGACATGTTCACACACAGGGTGCCCGTTTTTCCTTTGATGCTGTTTTACCCTTTGATAAAAGTCAGCAAACAGTCCCTGATAGCTCTATTTCTGCAGTCTTGCTCCGTCCATGTGTTTCTTCCCAAACCGGCGGAGATTAATGGGTGTAATTCAGGAGTTAAGCTTCACCTCAAGGATGGGTGGGGTGTTGACACCATTTTGGTGACCTTGCAAAACAACCAACTGCTTAGCACCAATCATGTGAGACTGACTCATGTGCAACAGGAAAGCTGATTACCGATTACAGCTGTGAACAATTCTGTTATGAAACCATTTTTCATCAGTGGTAGGGTTAAAAACCAGTGCCAGTGACTCAGACTCTGGGGCTTTGATAACTTAATTGTCCAGCCAGGGTACACAACAACTAAATGATTACCAGTATTGATTCCATGCAACAACAGGCCTAAATTAAATGCGAGCGGCACGAACGACAAAGCAGGAATAGGTTTCCAGGGAGCTTTCGAATCCCTGAAGGCGGCCATATTGCTGAGTCACTATGGTGAGCTGTATGCGTGAGCGCTGTCAGTCATGGCCCTGGATGGTGAACCTGGCAGGATGAGTTGCTCGGTGCTGCGTCATAAAGGCTGGCAGAGGATGTGTGGGTTATCAATCAGCACCATTACTCCCTTCCAGGCTCTGCCCGCAGTACAGAAACACACTAGCCATTAAAAGAACATTAGGCTCCCAGCATGCTGTTCACTCTGAAGTAGCACAGAAGGAGACACATCACCCTCTCTGTCCTAGCCAGTCACTATATTTCATTTGGTTTTACAAAAGCAGGGCATGAAAAACACTGTTAAACTGTGCACGTCAGTCAACATATTAACTTCAAAATATAATTTATTTCAAAACAACATTGACTAGTTAAAAAACCTTTAAGTGTGTATGTGTGGTCCAATGTAAAGTGTAGAGCCACCTCAGAGACCCATAGGGTTCTATGGTCCCCAGAGGAAAAAAGCATATTTTGCTCCAAAATGTTCAGCTATTCAAATAGGTCTGGTAACCTATAAACTTATCAGAGTTTTGTAAGTAAAATTAAAAGAATGGGGACAGCTCTTGTGTAAGTGCTGCAATTAGAATAGAGACCTACAGAAATATGAACTCTTAAATCTGCTAATTTCTTTGACCAGCGTGAAATATGTTAAGGTAACTGTTTCTGTGTCGACCGAAATTATGTTGGCAGGATGGCTATGTTACTTAATTCTGACTGGTTTCGTCAAAACAACAACTTCTCTTAAAGGGGTGATGGAATGCAAAACCGATTTTACCTTGTCATAGTTGAATAACGACAGTTCGGTGGGTAAATAGGACATACATAGAAGCTCAAAATCCCATTGATACCCCTATCCTCTGCAAATCTCACATTTTGAAACTGCCACTGAAAACGGGCGAATCTGAACAAAGCTAAAAGTTGACGTAAGCATCTCAACTCCTAGTCTTTGTCACGCCCCAACATTTGCATTGGCTACACCACTGACCTGAGGTCAGCTTAGTCTTCTGACTCTGGCTAGGTCATGCAGATCTCCAGAGGTCCGCTATTGAATTACTAAATTCACTTCTGAGACTTTTTTATGCGAGAAATCAACTATGTAGAGGTCAAATATGGGCCGTTTTATGAAAATTGATGGCTAATTGCAAATTTTGTCAGACTGTGTGTCGCAGTTCAGCAGGAGCTCAGCAGGCTACGTGACAGCGGCCGGTGCTGCCTTGCCGCCCGGCGTGTCCTACTTTATAGACTCCGGCTCTATATACAGTGGGGCAAAAAAGTATTTAGTCAGCCACCAATTGTGTAAGTTCTCTCACTTAAAAAGATGAGAGAGGCCTGTAATTTTCATCATAGGCACACTTCAACTATGAGAGACAAAATGAGGAAAAGAAATCCAGAAAATCACATTGTAGGATTTTTAATGAATTTATTTGCAAATTCCTCGGGAAAATAAGTATTTGGTCACCTACAAACAAGCAAGATTTCTGGCTCTCACAGACCTGTAACTTCTTCTTTAAGAGGCTCCTCTGTCCTCCACTCGTTACCTGTATTAATGGCACCTGTTGAACTTGAACTTGTTATCAGTATAAAAGACACCTGTCCACAACCTCAAACAGTCACACTCCAAACTCCACTATGGCCAAGACCAAAGAGCTGTCAAGGACACCAGAAACAACATTGTAGACCTGCACCAGGCTGGGAAGACTGAATCTGCAATAGGTAAGCAGCTTGGTGTGAAGAAATCAACTGTGGGAGAAATTATAAGAAAATGGAAGACATACAAGACCACTAATAATCTCCCTCGATCTGGGGCTCCACGCAAGATCTCACCCTGTGGGGTCAAAATGATCACAAGAACGGTGAGCAAAAATCCCAGAACCACATGGGGGGGACCTAGTGAATGACCTGCAGAGAGCTGGGACCAAAGTAACAAAGGCTACCATCAGTAACACACTACGCCGCCAGGGACTCAAATCCTGCAGTGCCAGACGTGTCCCCCTGCTTAAGTCAGTACATGTCCAGGCCAGGAGTTTTCTAGAGAGCATTTGGATGATCCAGAAGAGGATTGGGAGAATGTCATGAAACCAAAATAGAACTTTTTGGTAAAAACTCAACTCGTCGTGTTTGGAGGGGAAAGAATGCTGAGTTGCATCCAAAGAACACCATACCTACTGTGAAGCATGGGGGTGGAAACATCATGCTTTGGGGCTGTTTTTCTGCAAAGGGACCAGGACGACTGATCCATGTAAAGGAAAGAATGAATGGGGCCATGTATCGTGAGATTTTGAGTGAAAACCTCCTTCCATCAGCAAGGGCATTGAAGATGAAACGTGGCTGGGTCTTTCAGCATGACAATGATCCCAAACACACCGTCCGGCCAACGAAGGAGTGACTTCGTAAGAAGCATTTTAAGGTCCTGGAGTGGCCTAGCCAGTCTCCAGATCTCAACCCCATAGAAAATCTTTGGAGGGAGTTGAAAGTCTGTGTTGCCCAGTGACAGCCCCAGAACATCACTGCTCTAGAGGAGATCTGCATGGAGGAATGGGCCAAAATACCAGCAACAGTGTGTAAAAACCTTGTGAAGACTTACAGAAAACGTTTGACCTCTGTCATTGCCAACAAAGGGTATATAACAAAGTATTGAGATGAACTTTTGTTATTGACCACATACTTATTTTCCACCATAATTTGCAAATAAATTCATTAAAAATACTACAATGTGATTTTCTGGATTCTTTTTTTCTCATTTTGTCTCTCATAGTTGAAATGTACCTATGATGAAAATTACAGGTCTCTCTCATCTTTTTAAGTGGGAGAACTTGCACAATTGGTGGCTGACTAAATACTTTTTTGCCCCACTGTATGGCGACAGCAGGGGATCGAATCAGTGAAACAAATAGTGCGACTGGTAACAGAGCCCAGGGAAGAACCTGTGACTGACTTTTATATCATTGGAAAGACGACACCACAGACTGAATATCAAGCATTTGGAATGATAGGAGGAGGTGCGCTGTCAGTGGATGCATTTGTTTAGCGTTGAAGTCAGACCTGACTAACAGCACACACTCAACTAAAACTAAAATAGAAGAGGTTGAGAGAAAGTGAGCACAGCTAAAAAGAAAAAAAAAGGTAAATTACTGCGCTTCATTACAAAACCTTCATGTACTGAACATCACAAATAGATAAGCTCTTAGATGATCTCCAACACTGAATCCAATTTGATGGATTTCGACAGACTTCCCAAGTGGATTTTTGGCTTTCTGGTCATAGACGGTGCAGACACTCACAGACCTGTAGTACCTGCAAATGCTCTGCACAAGCTTATTCCTTCTCTCCTCAGAGAGTTCTTGAGCCAGGCAGTAAAGGAGCAGACAAATTGGGATGCAGCTCACCCTCGCCACTGTCTGAGTCGTAAATATCCTCCTCTTCTCTGTCTCAGTCTCCCTCTTTCTTCTTTCGGTCCTTATGTGACCCCTGACTGACTGGCTGAGTGAGTGACTGACTGCTACGGCGAGCGGCTCTCTGGTGATGAAGAGTAATGTGAGACTACAGGGTGTCACGTCCCGCTACGCTTGTCACAACCAGTAGCACAATCAAAAAATAATAACATCGCCGCAAAATAGGTGAAAGGGGCTTAAGGATGACAGTTAAATTCCCCACACTTACTGGATGCATAATGACATGTGCCAGAGTGATTGGGCTTTTTGGTGCATCGGTCTGAACACAATCCAGACACTCATGGAAATGCATGCTTTATGCATCCCAGCTCTGCAAAGGTCATGATAAAGCAAATCCACAGCATGTCACCAGTAGAAATAATAATAAGGTAGTGTTTTTAAATCACCTCTTTGGAAATTTATATTTGATCAAACAAGTGATTATCTGACTGATCAAGCTGATATGCGTGACATATTACATAAAGAAGGATCTAAATAAAATGGATTCGTAGCAGCATTTGGTCGATAGGAGATTGCATTGTTTCAGACTGTGCTGTGCTGTTCAAAAGGAGATATTTGATTTGTTTTCTTTCCCTTTGTGATTTTGCACTAATTAAGGGAAAATGAGGTCCTGTGTGGACAAAGCAGAGCAGTAGTTTTGTTCACCAAAGAGAGAACAAGGAGGAAGACAGAACAGGTCAGAAGGCAGGATGAAAAATGAAAAAGATTTCTGATCAGCAGCTTAGCGAATATGTGAATAATTAGACTGCAAAAGAAGCTAAAAAAAAATATGTTTGCCAAAATGAAAGCGACCCTTTCTTCGCCCTTTTTTCTCTTTCATATCTAAAACGCCCGAGGAAAAACATTTGATCAAAGTCTCGGCAGATCTCCAGACCGTTACATCTCACGGTGTGCAAGTCTGCCTTTCTAGCTTGGCCATATTGATTATCGGTCCAGGGCCGCTCAATGAGGCCACAGTAACGGATAACAAGCACATAATCCTCCACGTAATGGCTGTCAAAGAACTAAATTTACACTGGGAAAATAGGCTGAGAGACCTTTGATGAAGTATTTGACCTCATCCATCAAAGATTTTATCACCGCTGGATAGATACGCCTCTATAGACTCCTTTCTCTAACTTCTAAAGCATTATTTTTCCCTTTAGAAATACTATTTTCACAATTGATTTAGACTCAACTAATGTGGTTTTGACTACAGCTCTCGATTTAACTTCCCTGAGGCGGAGACAACCGGTTTATTAAGTGTCCGTTCAGTGATAGCTTTCATTGTTGTGTGTTTTCAAGGCATGGGTGCTTGGCAGGCTGGGAATGATAGACTACCTTTGCATAAGTGCACGGCTGTCTAACTCCCAGAAGCCAGGAGACGACAGAGGGAGAGGCTGTTACCGCTCTGTAAAGTGATCTCAGGGCTTCTCTTCTCCTTCATCTCCCATCTAGTCTTGCTCCCCACTTCTTTAATGTCATGTCATGCTTTCACCCGAATAAGTATCCTCCTCTTCCCCTTCTCTCATCTTTACTTCAAGCTTGGTCTTCATGCTCTGAGTCCCTTGAACCAAAGGGGGTGTTTTAAAGCTGCCAGAGTCTGGAAGCTGGAAAATGTATTAAAGACATTTAAAAAAAAAGAAAAAAGGAAAACTAAGAAAACAAGGATTCTAAACCTTTATTATAGCTATGTGCATCTCTGTGCACATTTTCTGCATCTCCATTACTGTAGCTACAACGAGGGAGAAATATGCAGACTGATCTCTGAATGAAGAATTCATCATTAAAAAATCTGTAAGATAAGGCGATATGCCAATTGTTTGGTGCATCTTTAATTTCTAATTCTGATGTATGCACAGTATATGCTCTTTTATATTTGTCAATATTTAAGGAACAGTTAGCAACATCCATGGGGCATCACATCCCATCCAATCACATCTAACTGTTCAATCTGTTCTCTGCTCTGATTGGTGAGGCAGAAGGTATTTTTAGCTCCAGATATTCAATAAAAGCAGACACCTCTCCAGAGGTTTTAAATTGAGACAAACAGACAAGCCAACACCACAGCAAAATAGCATGACACAGCAGTAGCACTTCAACACCAAGGGTGCTGTCAGCCACCATCTATCCTCCAGCCTCCCAGCGGGCATCACAGTTAACACAAGGCATCCCTGAACGCACTTTACCCTCTTCTACCGAGCAGGTGAATGCACAGGCTGGTGCACAGGCTTTGATACACTGAGTGAAAACCTTGGGCCTGGTGAGAGTAGAAGCACTATTAGTGCACTGCAGCACAACTGCTGCAACATTAAACTGAGAATGACCATTTGTCAAAGTGCTTAGAAGTCCCCTATGAGAAGCTGTTTCTGAGGGGAGAGGTAGTGGGCTTAGGCCTCGTCCACTGGCCTCAGAAGAAACGATGACTCATACATCGATATAGGTTAACTGTACTGCCATCGAATCCAGACGAGCTCTGATGAAAGGATGAATACTCACATGTGAAAGACACAGTTGAACTGCATGGTTCACGTGATTCATGTCATCTAACAAAGTGTCATGCATGAACATGAAAGCAATTTTATTTGCCTTGAGGGTAAGAGATTAAAAATGTAGTGGTGGAAAATGACAAACCAAGAGGTTGGACCCTCTGGGCGTGAACCTAGCCCTACTATTCTAGATTTTACTCCATGCAAAGTAAGAAGCCCCGGGTTGCCACCAACATAGAGGGCATAATACCATAAACAAGCTTAATCCCTTCAAGCTAGCATAACAGATTTAACAGGGTGGGACATTGTGCTTATTTCAACATGCTGAGGGTTGAGGGCAAAAACAAACTCTGGGCTGTTAAGGCCGTTTTATGCTTCTGCGTCGAATCAAAGGCGTACCCCCGCAGACCCCTCTGCGTCTACGCCGGACCCTACGCCGTAGCCTGACGTGCACCTCTCGAAAAATGTAACTACACGTCGCAGCTACACCCGTCGCACGGCCGTGGCTTGGTAGCGTTGCATTTCCCCTGACTCATTTCCTGGTTCTCCTCCATAAACAACATGGAATCAAGGAGAGGGTTAACTTTTCCTGCTACAGATTTCCCACTTGGTCAGAAAACACAGGGGAGACACATTGTTTCTCTCACTATGACTCTACAGTCGGTACTCACTCCGAATCAAATCGCTGTCACTCTCTCACTTCTCCCTCGCTCTACCACACACTCCCCCCACACACACACACATGCTGTAAGCTACGGCGAAAGCTCTGCGTGGAGCCTCCGCAGAAGCATAAAACAGGCTTTAGAGTTGTGTCAGAGTGGTTTAAAGTCTGATGACTCAAGATATCATTACTGCTAAACATGATGCAAAATTGTATAGTGGATTAATAGAGTAATGCAATAGAACAACTATTGCTTGGCCCTCTGTAAATGTATGGCTGGACCACCAATCACAGAGCTGAAGGCATAACTTCTTCCCCAGCAACAGCAGAGGCAGAACAATTCTGATAGGTCAACAATTAATTTAGCCCTTCACATTCCAACACAAACCAAATAGGCAGATTTGAAGTTTGTTCCCTCAAAAACGTTTTATTTAGATGTTGATTGTGACTCTAATTGTTGCTTTAAATTGTAAAATACTGGATATTTGACCAAATAATCCTGACTCAATTTACTATCTTATATAATATCTTAGATAATTATAAGTTATATTATAAAAAAAGATTTTTGAGATTATTTTTGTCAAACATATTGATTGCAAGGCCAAGAATGAATTTCTATGCTCAAATACTGTATAGTTTTGCCTCTTCAGGCCTCTAAAAATATTTTTACATGAAACAATGTGAGAGGATAACATTCACAACACTCTTTGGTTGAACAACTCATAGATCTATGCAACCTGTGACAAGTAGTTAGTCACAAGTTCGTCTTTAAAGAGTAACAACCAAATAATGTGCTGAGTGTTCTTTACAATTGAGACTCAAACGCAACAAAGAAAACTAAAGCAACTGAGGTAACCATAAAAGAAAATGACTAACCAAGGAAATCCTTTTGTTCCAGAACAATACTAATATTTGGATTTCAAGATGTAAGGGAACAAAAATGCAGTTTATTTTACTATTTCCTGTAGACATACGAGCTGATAATCTTACTAAAGAGTATCTATGAACCATACGTCCGGAGCAGGACAGGAAACAAGGCCCTTTGGTGCATTCAGGAATGTCCATGAGGTCGACACAGCAATCCTGTGCTGTACAGAGTTTGCATAACGAAGGGGAAAATACATATTGTTTCCACTGTCTCTCTACACTTCCTGTCATAGTTCATGGGCTGCAGACATACTTTCTGCAGAAACGTAACGTGTAAAGCACACACCTCCGAAAGTCCAGGAAGTTCCTTACTCTACACACACATTCCTAATTTTACCTCTTGACGCAGCCTCTTGTCTAGTGACAATGGCAGGAACAAAAAGCAGTGGAGAAGGATGTTTTTTGGAGGGGGGGGGGTGTATTGTACCTCGTTTCCTTGAGCGGTGCAGCAGAGACTGCTGAGAGCCAACTGGTACGAGTAACCGAGAGGAGAAACATCCGTAGAGAACGTCCAAGGTCCAGAGATTTCCCACCGGGCGACGACCATGTGTCCAGAGAAGGAGGGAGAGATGTTGTATTGTTCTCCCCTCTCCTCCTCCTCCTCCCCCCTCTGCTCCAACCCCCACTATTAGTGAGACAGATTAACTACAAGAGCTGCTAGTCCTGAAAGTGTGCCTGGCTCGCTGTATGCAGACACACACACATCGCATCAATTACGCCTTCTTCATGTGATTCAGGCTGATGGATGACGGCAGATGCACTCTACAAAAACATGACAAAGACAATTGGCCTGAAACTGGTGAATTTACTTATGGATGAGCTGCCCAGTTGCTTAATTCTCCGAACAGACTAAAGGCCTAATAAGCCAATTACACAAAGACTAAATTGGATGTGGTGCAACACGAACACACAAACACACACACACACACACACACACAACAATGCATGCAAGTTTGTGATTGGCACAATCCAGAGGTGATTCAATTTTAGAGTGATGGAGCCTGGAGTCTACCATCCGGACAGGGGTGACCTTTCTTCTTCAGACACCACAGGAGAGTGCAATGATTAAAGAAGTGGTATGTGGTTTGGAGCTGAAACTTGATGGAAAGGGAGCAGTAATGACTTGAGCAAGCACTTTCTGCGGCTCTGGGACTGATGTTTGCCTGGAGATGAGAAAAGATATGACGGCCTGGGCACCTGTCAGGGTTGGCATTTTAAAGTGAGACCCTACTGAGGTCAGTCCAGTGGGAGTCCAGTTACAGAGGAGGAGGTGTCAAATGGGCAGAGTTGTGATATGGATTTATATCACAGAGCAGCCACCCTGCAACTATACTTGCCAGGGTGAAAGTATTGTTGTAAGAAAAGCAGCAAATAACAAATATAATTGGCAGAATTTGAACAATCTTGCGCGTCTATAGACTGGAATGTTAAAGAATCAAGCAGACAAGCACTATTGGGTAAGAAATATCGCTGAAAGAAAATAATTCATTAGCAATAAAGTGAGCACAAGTGATCGACCGTGTGTGTCGTAAACTCACATAATCAGAATTCTTCTTAAGCTTTGTCCACAGATGGTCAAAGTAATTTAAATATGGCTGTTCTGATGATTTTTTACACTGTAAATAATCATCAGATGCGTCCATATTTATATATTTTTATGATTATTTATTCAGAAAATAGTGGACAAATGAACATCACTATTTCTCAAAGCACAAGATGGTGTCTTCAAATTGCTTGTTTTGTCCAAAATCCAAAGAGACTCACTTAATAAAGATATGAAAGAGAAAGCAGCAAATGTTCACATTTGAGAACAAAATGCTTGGCATTTACCTTAAAGCAAGACTGAGAGTCTACAGTCATGGGCAATATGTGGTAGGGTTAACCACATAGCCTCCTATGTGTGGCTGTACTTCGGTACACTGATGCTTTGAGCTTAATTGTAGCAGGATGCTAACATTCTCACAATGACAATGCTAACATGCTGTTTAGCAGGTATAATGTTTACCATGTTCCCCGTCTTAGTTTAGCTAACTTAGCATGCTACCTAGCAGCATGTTAGCATGTTATAAGCACAAGCCACTCAGCTAGTTTGGCTAAAAATGACTTAGAAATAATAAATGATAATGAAATTGTTGTCTATTAATTTTCTAACACACAATATATTTCTCTTGAAATGTTGAAAGCCCGTCACAACCATCCATCACCTTGGAAACAATCCCAGTTCCAAAGACATTGATTAATCATTGTTGTCAATGACAGAAACCTTCAATGAGAAACAGCCATCAATATCTTACCGCGTACAAAAATAATCCTCGTCTGTGAAAATGGAACACATAGTTGATAATTGCTGTCCTGCCCACAGGGTCATGCTGAACCGCTGTGAGCAAAACAAGCAATTATTTTGAATCAAATTTGAAGCCTTCTGTGATGTAGCTACTTTTAGAAACCTCTCTTTCACAACTCTAACACTCCTGAACAGGAGCACACAAGGAGGATTCATGTGTTTACGTTGAGTAACTGATGATGGTGATTCATTGCATTGAGCTTTGGTGTCACATTGAGCAAGTCTCATGCAAGATTAGTAAATAACGTTGTTGCCATAGGTATGAGGTAGCCTTAAAGTTTGAAGAGTGTGACGTTCACGTAAGGAGCTTTCTTTCAGACATGCAACATCCATCAAGTTGCTCTCACAGACGCCTATCCGAGAAATAATGAAGCAATCAGTGCTACCATTCAGCACGCTCATTACTGACGCTAGCCCAGGACGCCCACCACAGCATTTCAGAGTATGTGTGTGTCTGTTTTTTTTTTAAATGCTTTCCAGGAGAAAAACGTCCCACCAATTACCAGAGGATGGAGAGCTTTGGTTTGCCCGTGCCATCACTCATGGCGGAATAAATGAATAGGTAAAACAGCAGAGGAAAAAGTTAGACTCAGCATGACACACAAAAACACAAAAAAACACAAAAGAACACACACACACACACACACACACACACACACACACACACACACACACACACACACACACACACACACACACACAAGTCAGAAGTGTTTAATATTATGGATGAAATGGTGTTTCAATCAGCTATGGTGGGGAGGAGGTGGAGCTGCGAGCTTGTGGTTGATTTGGTTGGTAAGCTTCACAGAGTCTATGACTAAGTGATAAACCACAGATGATACACGCCCTTTTTTCTGACATCAAACAGATAAAATAATGAACATGAAAAGATGATTACTGTATATCATCAGGAAAGTTCATGGTGTTTTTGGTCTCCACCCACTGGGGGACAGAATAAAAGGAAAAACAAACAAAAAGTGTCACATAGTGAGGGCAGAAGATGTCTTCAAATTGCTCTTTCGTGTGAGCAAGAGTATAAAAACCTAAATATATTAATTTTATAATGATATAAAACAGAGAAAAGCTGCAAATTGTCACTTTGAGAAGACGTAATCGGCATTTTTCAGCACTAGCGTAAACAACTGGCGAAATGTTTATTGATTAAACTTGCTTGGTGCCAACTCTGTTTTTTGCATTTACCGATAGGATGGAGGGACAAACTGTGGGATTCAAAAGGTATCCAGTCCTGGGTTTAAACCGCCACGAAGTAGAGTTGCAAAGAGACAAAACTGTGCCAGAAAAATGAATGTCAATGGCATTCCAGTGACCTGTTTACGGCTATCGTAGTTAAATGTCAAATGCTTGGCCCCCGCGGGAAGACAGAGCTGGCCAGGGAGAGAATTTGCAGGTGTCGCTCCCTCCATCACTCTGCTGCCTCTCTCTTCTGTGTGATGTTGGGCATGAGATAACACATTGTGGATGAGCAGCAGGATCTATTATTAGTGGAAGAGTGAAGAATGGAGCGAAAGCTCAGGGGAAAGCAGAGGAGCGGGCCAAACCTCCCTGACATTATTTTAAGAGTTGCTGTGGTGACAGTTTCTTGTAAAGATGACGGAAAAACTGTCACAATTTAAAGGACCATTCCAGTGGTTTTGCACATTGTAGCTAATTTAGTACAAATCCCTTACACATCACAGCTAACCATTTTGCAATCCATGCAACTATGTTTTAGAACTTTTTTGTCTTTGTCGTTTAGGCATCATTTCTCTTCACTTTATGAAAATCACACTTCTTTTTTCCCTCTGAATGGTGTAATCCATCTCATTGAACATCATGTCTGCATTCATTTTGATCAAAATAACATTACTGTTGTCAGGATTAACATGTAGGGTTGGTCCTCTCGTCTAACTCTCCCAGGATTATAACTTTAAGGAAGTAACATTTGCAAACACAATTGAATAGTCCTTGAAGTCTGCAACTGTGTGCAAAGGAAACAGAACCAGATGCATAAACTCTCATTACAGTGTTGAGAGAGGGAGAAAAATCATTGCAGTTACTACGGGATGTTTGACACATCGTATACCACAGCGAGCTGCAGTGTTTTTACAGCAAAAACAGCCTGCGTGTGACCAATTTATTTGCAGCTTAACAAACCCAAAACGTCAAGTCATCTCTTCTCTTCAAAGGACACTCTCCTCTTTAGGGAGGAGGGGGGAGTCATTCCAGCAGTTGTTCACAACAGTGCCATTCTCAGTATGAGATAATCTGGGTATGAACATGGATCTTATGGTACAGTGGATCAGGGGCAGAACCATATGAAAGCGAAAGAGAGTGAACAACGCTTTAAAGAGGAAGTATGTCTAAGTGTCTTGTGTTTGACATAAAGCCAGAAGTCTGCCTAGAGGCTGTCCACTCACATTTTGCTGTTGCCATGTTGCTCCTTTCTGCTGCCAATGCTGTACTCGCTCCAGCATCAACGTCCTCGCTACACGATAATGCCACTGTCTCCATGGTGATGTAGCTGCCACAAACCACCATCCCTGCTGCCACCACTACCAGCAACACAAACACATTCACATACACAAACCAGGCGATATCCCACTGTGTAATTTTGCGTGTTTATTTTTTATTTTTTAAATGCCGCTCTGTGTATGTAAATTAATTTGCAGGGCCAACGCCTCGCTCCATCTTATTCAGTACTAATGCTGTCTCAGATTACTAGACAGCTTTCCAGCCCCCCAGGGCCATGAAATCTTTTAGACTAGAGAGCGAGACGAAGGAGGAGAATGGGAGCAAAACCACATAAACTGCTCTCTAATTTGGGGTGACAAGCACCGATAGTTTAATATTTGAAGAGTTCTTCTAGAGGTTGTTAATGCAATGATTACGATAAAAATGTCAGCTCCCATGACACCTTTGGCAAGGACGGCATCAGAGATATGAGCTGTGTTCGAAACCGTTCCCTATCACTGAAATAGTGCACTATATAGTGTTTTGCCATTTTGTAGTGGTGTTCGAAATCTCTGCGGTTAATTTCATTCACTATATAGTCCACTATAAAATATCCACAACGCACAGCTAATTTCAGTGTACATACGATGTAGCCTACATTTTACTCCCGTATACCACAATGCAGCGCGGCCGTTTTTTCCCAGAGGAGATCTAGAAGCAGAAGTCACCACGAAAACTGAAAAGGAAATGGAACGGGCTTTCATTTCTAAACAGTGTAAATGTAACATTCAACATAAATACAACTTTTTACTATTCTCCTGAGTGCTCGGTTTGTTTCAGTATTAGTTTTTATTTCGGTTTGTTTACATGATGCTGGCCGTGCCCGCCTCCGTCACACACATAGACGCCGCATCTACTGATGATGTGTTTTCAGTGAGTGTCCAAAATCTCGTTTGGTCATTCCCTTTATAGTTCATTATTTAATAAACACTAGGGAATAGTGAGTAAGTGAATGAGGGGACGGTTTCGGACACAGCTATACTGTAGCACCATTCTGGCTTACATGCTTTAGCGGTCATGTAGCCTAAGAGTTCCTAGGAAAACCACCTTTCCTATGCTTTTGTTATAAAGAGCAGTTTGGCACTCTATCACAGTCTGACAAATCTTCCTCCTTCTGTCTCTTCTTTTATTTACTTTTACCTCATGTGACCTGGAAGTGGACTTGGCTCTCATCTTGCCAAGCACTGTACATGAGCAACATCAGCCCCGCTGCTTTTCAGCCCATCAATCAGGTTCTCCAGCAGCCATGAAATGAGCCATATGCGGCATGGGTAGGGCAGAGAGAGAAAACAATGGTTTTATATTCTCAAGAGCACCAGATTTCCTTTCCTGGCATTCAGACTGCCTCAACTCGGACTCAAACAGCGTGAAAAAGGGTAGGAAAGGAAAATGCTTCGATTAAGGCATAAGGGTAAAATAGAGATGACCAAACGTTTAAGACAAGATAGGGGAGTTGTTCCCCCGTCACCTCAATCCTCCACAACAATTAGCTGCTGACAGTGATATAGAGCGCAATAATACGCTCTACCATGGGGAGGGGGCTCCTCAGTCCACAGCATATGGTGCCACTTTAATCCGCAGCCTCTTTCAGATGAGTCTGGACAGAAAACAAGGTTTGATTTTAACTGAATGCATGCGCAAAAGATTGGAGGCCGGATAAAACAAAGGACTATGAATACAATTTGCTGTATCCAAAGAAGTACATTCATCCCTGACAAGTATTCATAAATTATAACTGAAATGCTTTTTGATGTTACGAGAAGTTCAGCGCTAAAAGAACTACATGTAAATGGCCTGTTTTTATATAACGACTAATCAAAGCACTTTCACATAGTACAGGAACCATTCACACACTGTGGCCGAGGCTGCCGTACAAGGTGCCACCTGCTCATGAGATAAACATTCGCACACATTTACACTACAATGGCGCAGCACCGGGGGTAACTCGGGGTTCAGTGTCTTGCCCAAGGACACTTGCACTGCAGAGCAAGGGATCGAACCACCAACCTTCCGATTAGCAGGTGACCGCTCTACCACTGAGCCAGAGCCGCCTGAATATCCTGATTGAAAAAGTTGTCAAGGAAACCAAAGACTAGAAGCTCTTTCTTTTTTTCTTTGAGGCATTAGTCCTTATAGGTGAGTCAGCCTCAGACCCCATAATTATCAGGCTGACACTCGCTAGTATTGTCCCCCTCTATCACATGACCCCCAGGCTGGGTTTGCAGGGGTAACGTGTGCCCCCCTGGACCATTTCTCCTCCCACCAGGCCTTGTCATAATCCTATTAGGCCCAGTCATCTGCGCTGCATTAAAAAAATGTGATGATTGATCCTTAAACACCAACCCTCTGTGTCCCGAGGTTGCTTACAGAGGAGTCCCTGTGTTTCACTTTTCACATGTGGGTATTAAACACTTCTCCGCCACAAAATATGAGAAACATTTTATCTTTCTATTCTATCCTTTTTATTTTATTTTGTGTGACAAGACAGTTGGATTAAAGGGCCAAACTGATCAAATAGAGAAAGATAATTACTGTTTTGTGATTAGTAGGTAACTGTTACGCTTAAAAGTCTTGCCTGTGGAAAATAAAACCTGAAAATGGTTTAATAGACTGAGGGGATAAAGACTTGAGTTAAGTCCAGCCTCATGACTTCCTTATACGGGCTCTGTGAAAACTTTTAAATGACAGCTGAAATCCTTTTTGGCTTTCAATTAATGTCATTTATATTATTTTCTTTTTTTTTTTAGATCCTTTTTATTGTTTTTTTATATGCAGACATACGGAACAGAGAAACACAAACTGAACAAGAACCCCCACCCACCCCAACCCTCTGTGGTCTTGAGGAAAATAAAACAAATAAACAAACAGAAACCACACCTTGACACCTTAACACCTTAACAACAGCTATTTCCTGTGGAGGAACCTTATGGGCCCCTCCTGGCACAGAGGGTGACCATCAGTGGGTGGAGGGGCAGATTGGAGTGGCATGGCTGCAGCTGAGGAATGTGAAGAATTCCCCATTGTAAACACCTCATGCTCGGATGGTCGCCACATTCTCATCTCCCCGTGCCCATCGCCCCCTTTCATCATCATAATGGTTAGTTATTCATTACCAACTATCTGCTTTTCCTGTGCCTGCTCAGGGCAGGTGGGGTTGCTGCTACTCAAGTCTTTCGTTTACCTAAGGCACCTATATTATTCAACCCCCAATGCTGAGATACTACTGTATGCGGTATGGCTTTCAAATGTTAACACTTCGAAAGAGAGTTTTTTTTTTGTAAGTACTACCAGCCCAGGCTCCCTCTGGTCCTATGGGACTGCTCTTTAGTTGATAGGATCATAAGTGGATAAATGGAGGGGGGGGGATTTTTCTTTTTGGTTGAATAGAGTGGCTTTCGCTTGCTTTACAGCGTGGCACCTCCCCCCGTGGTTCCTGTATACGAGCCCTGATCTCAGCTTAAATAAAATTCATTTCAAAAGCAGCTGAGGGCCTTCGTTAATACTGCCTGGCATTTAGAAAACACAGGAAAAGAAATGGCACAAGCACCGGCCTGCTTTTTCCTCCCCTTTGCTTAGGTGAAATCCTGTTTTGGCCACATGCTGTTTTGTCAGGCCGGACTAAGGTGCGAAGTCCATCCTGAACACATACTGTGCAGCATGAGGGGCCCATGGGGGCTGCATTCCACCTCATGGTGTACCACTCTCTACCAGTCATGAGGGACGCTTAATTACAAGCATGAAACCCACTAACACTGCCATAGCTGCATTCCCCAACAGTTTCCCATCAGTTGGACTTTCTGCTGCAATAGTCAGAAAACAGATTTTCCCTTTTCCTGGAACTCCCCTGATACGTTTGTTTAAGGGAGGTCTGTTGCTCTGGATGAGAAAGCTGATAGTTTCCGGGTGTTTTTCAGTGTTAATGTAGACTTTTCCTGACATTGGCGATAAGAGAGCAGCTGTGGAGACTGTTCAGTTGCTGCCCTCTAAAAATTCTTCCTAATGTTGACATGAGATATCGCACCAAATAGGAAGCTGTTGAAATGGCTGACTTTGGCCTCAATCATGCAGGATGTCAGCAAGAATTGGCAGGATTTGTCAGTGACAACCTACAGGCAAAATCCGGTAACACTTTACTTGAAGGTATCTACATAAGAGTGACATGACACTGTCATGAACGTGTCACAAACATTATACACCAGTCATAAACGTTTATGACATAACGCTTCTGTCAGACAGTGTCATTCGGTTTTTGTCATGACAAGTTAGGGTTAGAGTTAGAGAGTTAGGGTTAGGGTTCATGTGTCATGACAGTGTCATGTGTCATGACAGTGTCATGTCACTCTTATGTTGATACCTTCAAGTAAAGTGTTACCCAAAATCCTCTAAAAATGTCCTCTTTATGTCATTCATCCAGTCTTGACTTTATACTCTTGTATTTTTTTTCGATAAATCAATCAATCAATTGCTTAGTCTATAAAATGTAAGGACATTTTGAAAAATACCTATCACATATTTCCGGTACCCAAAGCGACGTTCCTCCAATTACTTCCATTTCTAAACAACTTATAAGAAAACATTAAAATATTAAATTAAAAATGATATAAAGCAGCAAATCCTCACAATTAAGAAGCTGACACCAGAGAATCTACGGTGCTTTATGCTAGCAGTGTGGCTGGTCCACCACCATTATTGCAACAAATATTGAATGGATTTTAATGAAATTTTGTTTAGGCATTCATGGTCCCCAGATGACAAATCCTTAAAATTTTGGCAAATCTTCTGACTTTTTCTCTGGTGCCACAATGAGGTTCACATTTGTGGTCTTACGTAAAATGTCTTGACAATACTGACATCTGGTAAAGACATTTATGTTCCCCCGAAGATGAATTCTCACAACTTTGGTAATTCCTTATGACACAAATCGTCTTAATGTATCAAATTACATTCAATAAATGTTGACAGAGTTTGCAGCCCTGCGTGATATCTCTGCAGATATATGGCTGGTCGCCGAGCATTGTGTACAAGGAATAAATGTCCTCATTACTGTTAAGTGCTTTGCTCATATGTTCCCTAATATCCATTCATGGTATCACAGCATGTTAGCTCGCCCCGAGGAAGCTGTCAGCTACAGATGTCAATACCCTTGCTGACCCCTCTCCCTCCCCCCACCACTGCACACACATGGCACTAGAGGATTGTCCCCCAGAACAAAGAAATGGGGGCTTTCTGTGGAGAAAAGGCAACCAAACATTCTTTGCACAATGGAGTGGCCGGCAGGTTCAATTAGTACACACTTTACTCTATACTCTATACATCCCACTGTGCTTGAAAACAATGCTGGAGCTCCACACTCATAAGGGGTATTTGGTGATGCCGGTTTGTTCATGGTGGTCTTACGTTTTAAGAGAGTTTCTCCTATTGTTGCTGCCATGTTGCCTGAGAAATAAACCACTTGAAGGGCACTTATGACAGAGATCCTCAAGTTGCAAGATTGATGGCTCTCCAAAAACTTTTAACTCGTTTTTGGAAGTAAACAAGCCTACTGCTGTAAATAAACTGGGACTACAGCCAGCCACTGCATGGGATCTTTACCATTAATCTTTCCAAGAATTAAGTGGCACCCAAAGACTAATGAAAAATTTCAGAGCACATTTTCTTAATTGACCACGATACTTTCGTTTTTTAGGATTGCCAAGAGACTGAGACAATATTGAATCCCATACAAAACATGAATCAACCAATACCTTAACTATGTCACCATATATTGGGATCTGTTGCAGTGATAGTTAGATGCAGCACTGACAGGGATTTGATGCTCGTGTCTGTGACAGTCACTGCTCATAACTGCCAGCAGGATTTCAACAAATCGGATGAACAGTCAATACGCAGATGTATTGTACGAGCAGCCAATAAAACACACTGCAGGTACATAGCAGAGGGCGAGCTGTCTGATCTGAAGTAGAGAATAAACTGATGTACTTACCTATTATACACAAGGTGCGCCGTAACGTCGGGTACTTGGCGTATCCGAGAGAAATGAAACCCCAAAGCCGCTGTGTCACACTTCACACCAACCAGGCGCACATGTTGCCAGTCCCCACCGAGAATGTCACAATCATGAGCTGCAACAAGAAGCCAAGTGAAGCTCAATGCAGGAGCGGACCGTGTCGTTGTGGGTCGCCGCACAGCGTGTCCAGCCGCTCGATTAGATGCGTAGGGTCCTCTGGGACTCCGCGCTCACCTTTCCGTTCTCAGCCGTGACGCCGTAAATAGCGGGACATGAAGCGAACTCTCTACCTCAAGGCAGTGTGATCCGCGCGGCCACTGCTGATGAAACTGTGATCAGTGGTCGCTCGTTAATGCGTGGTGCGCAATTAAAGAGGCGCGCAGGAAGCCGGTACCACCCACTAAAGGAGGCTTTCGTGGCGAGTTGTACGGACAGGGAATTTTAATGAGGACTGCTGCAGAGTTTCCCTCCCTGTTCAGAGAGCCGTGCTCGCCCTGTTCTGAATCCAACTGTCCCGACAAGAAAACCTTAAAAAGTTACCTTACAGGAGAGGAGGCGGCGTTATGACGAAATAAAGCGTCAAGGATACTCAACTGAGATTAGCCCGCGGGACACCTGTTGACTGAAAACCGTTCAGACTTACTGACTCAGTGGACAAACCAACCAAAGCCAACTGTGCAATGATATTGTACTATTTCATCTCTACAAAGCCTCTCGTGGTGCACTGCTGCAGAAACTGTAGGCTGACTTTAAAGCCGCAGGATCTTTGATAGACAAGCTTTTAGAGCACACAACACATGTACTGTATGTGACATGGTTAATTGATTCATTAGTAATCCTTTAATCGATCAACTAAGTACAACTATTTTCTACAGCTTCTCTTTTTTATTCATTTGCTTCACAAAATGTGTTTGTCCATTAGCATTAATTAAAGCTGTTAATACATATTGCAGATAATATATGTCCTGCAGGCTACAGTGGGTTTCTTCTATTCCCAGATAGGTTTAATCTATTTTAATCTGTCGACTAAATCAGGATTTGCTAAACCTTTTAGTGTGAGTTATACTAAAATAGACTCGCATTAGACCATTGCATAAAACTTCTGATCAGTTCAGCGCAAAGTGGTACACCGTGGTTCTCAACCTGGGGGCCGGGACCCATCAATGGGGGTCCCAAGATATATCTAAGGGGTCCCAAGAAGATGAACTGGGTAGGAAAGGTAACAAAACATTTGTTTGTTTGTTATTGTATTCTGCTGGATAGTTTTATCTCTTCAGGTCTTAAATGTAAATATCTGAAAACGACTGGTGGAACAGCTCGGAACTTATTGTCGCAAGCAATTGCTTCATTCTAATTCACCATAAATCAAAAAGGTTGGGAACCACTGCTATAACTGAATAACGAATAGTACCGTTGGTGGTAAGAAGTTAAACTTCGCATGTTCTTTTTAGGGTTAAACCTCTTCAAGTGACCTTACGTTACCTTACTTTGTTGGAGGGCTAGAGGCTACCGGACCAGCAGCCTGAGTCATGTTCCTCTGTAAATGCAGCTCCCACACCTCTTAAACAGCAGCTCAGCGCTGAATCTGTAGGGAGGCCGTCAGCTGCTCCATCTATTTTGAGGTTAAACCACTTATCCGTCCATATGGGACAGAACACGGGCATCTAACCTCAGCTGGCACACTGGTATGAAACAGCACATGACTTTACCAGGCCTAAATCAACAACGGCTAAACAAAATCTGGTGTTTACTGCATGGGGAGATCAACAGCAGATACAAGGAATTAATTGTATTCACTTGTAACGAGGAAAGAGCTGCTGAAAACAGCCACTGTAAAAGTAGTTTTGGTTAGATGACAATGTAAATATGAGTCAACAAAATAAACTGTTATTAAATATACCTGGCTATAATAGTTTTTCAAAAGATAAAACAGTGCATTAAAAACTCGCTTTCTCATTCTGTTGGCGATAAATCACTTGTAACCTATGCTTGTAATACAGGCCTGAGTTATCCAATAAAGATGTACTGCTCTCCACAGGCCAGAGAATATCATTGCACCCAATTACAAAACGTGACTCAACATTTTTTTTTAGACCATCATCGAGCCATCGAGGCATCCATCACAGCTCAAGTCGCACAGCGCGCTCTGCACACCCGGCTACAGCCCCTAATGTTTTATAAATAGCCCTAGATCTCTCGCCCTCTCTTTATTTTTTTTTTTTTTTTTTACAAAAATAAAGTATAATAGAATAAAAAAAATCCCCAGAATGGCAAATGCAAATAAAGGAAACAAGTATTTTTACAAGGCACTCGCAGTTCTTACATTTTTGTTGTAGAACTCATGGTAGAACTGTAACGTTTTATTCCAGTTTATTTTTCCGAAGCGATTAAAACCGGCAGCTACGTGCAGGGCCTGACCAGCATCACGTATTTGTTGCCATCACCTTGCAACCGTCTCTAAGTGAGGAGAGTTGTGAAAGGTGAAATGTTCTCAGTATATCAGTATAATACATTGATGAAATTAACACAAAGTTTAGGAGTGCAATACTAATGATTTAAAGCATTAGTTGAACGCAACACAGAATGCCTAAGAGCCTTACTGCAAACTATTCCATTATGTTTTTATTTTTTAATTGTCCCCTATGTTTCTGTTTACATGAAGATATTTCCAGCATAAATTGATTCAGAAAAAGGTAGAAATAAGTCCCATAAAAATTCACCTGAATGCAGGAAATTAAGTGTTTAACACTAAAAAAAATTCTGGGGGAGGACCCCCAGACCCCACATATCATAAGTAGCCACACAGATCTTGAAACAATACCTTGCCAGGCCAGTTATGATTAGGCCAAATGTTGGTGCCATCTAACCAATTGTAACATCTTCAAACTGGCCAGCTAAAACTAACATACACCAGCTATTAACAAGCCAATTGCTGTTTTGCATTGCATTAAGTTTATTTAAATGGGTCTGGGCTAAGACCTGAACCTCCTCAAGTCCTAGAAACGGTCCTGCTGCACACACTGACAAAACATTTATTTTATTTTTTAATATAAGAGATACACAACATCTTATTTACAATAATTCCATCATTACCACAGATATGTGAATTTTAATGACAATATTTAGTAGTGACAATTTAGTTAAGACGTGTTTTTTTCAGCCGGGAGTTGTCTGCTGAGGCTTTGCGCTTACGTGACGGAGTGCCTGGAGCTTCTTCAGAGGAAGCTTCAGTCAGGTAGTACAGCTCGATAGGCGGGATTGGTTCCTGGAGGACAGAAAGAAAACAATATTAACATTTAATCTACTGAGTCTTACCTACTACTAATAAAATGATCTTACTTCTTGCAAGATAATGTCAGTTAAAAACCCTGAGACATGTTAAATGGTCTATAAATTGAGATTGTGTCATTCCGACTCTTCCAGATGCGGAAAAAGCTTGTCGGTGCGTTTGTCTCCTCCAGGCTGGACTACTGCAACGCGCTCTTTGTCGGGATCTCTGTCAAAAGCCTCCAGAAGCTGCAGTACACTCAGAACAGCGCTGCTAGGATCCTAATGAGGGTGCGCAAACATCACCACCATCCTCAAATCACTCCACTGGCTTCCGGTCTCACTCAGGATTGAGTACAAGGTTTCCCTTCTCACCCACCAGTGCAGCCATGGTGACACCCCCCTGTAGCTCAAGGAACTCCTCGCGCCACAAACCTCCGCACGTCCCCTCTGTTCTGGTTCAGCATACCTTTTGAAACCCCCCAGGACCATGCTCCGTACTATGGACGATCGGGCTTTTTGCTCAGCTGCTCTCAGTCTGTGGAATGTTCTCCCTGACCACCTGAGGACACCAGACTGTGGATGCTTTTAAACGCGGCCTTAAGACCCACCTTTTTAGCAGAGCTCTTGGCTCATTGTTAACCCCTTTCCTAGTCCTATTGTTTCATTTTCTTTGAATTTTTTTCTTCCCCGCACTTCTCCGTATTTAATATGTAGCACTTTGAGATTTGTTTAAATATAAAGTGCATTACAAATAAAATGTATTATTGCATTTATTATTATTCTGTTGGCATATTTTTAACTACTTTACAATTGTCAGAATATATGAATAAAGCATTTGTTGGGGTTCATTTTTTTTTAAAGATTATTATTTTGGGCATTTTAGGCCTTTAATTGACAGGACAGCTGAAGACATGAAAGGGGAGAGAGAGGGGGGGGAATGACATGCAGCAAAGGGCTGCAGGTCGGAGTCGAACCCAGGCCCGCTGCGTCGAGGAGTAAACCTCTATATATGGGCGCCCGCTCTACCAACTGAGCTATCCGGGCACCCAGGAGGTTTATTTTTAACAAAGCGAATACCCTGCTTCACTTTCAGCATGCAAGTATGGTTGAACTAAAGCAACAAGGAAAGATTTCCATTATTCATGATAATATGAAGCCAAGTCAGTGATAGTCCATATCAAAAGCTCCACTAACCTGCATGAGGTAGTCTGCGATGTACTCTGGCTTCAAGCATGTGACTCCGAGGGAGGTAGCCTCCGACACATTGACCTTGAAGTCTCCAGGCTTCAGCCGAACAAAGTCTGCAAACAGGTGAGTGGTCTCCTTGTACAAGGACGGGGAGGGACTTGGCAGGACCTGGAGGGAGGAGGGGGGGGTTTCATCGGTAAGGTCATAGACTGTATATAGAATGGACCAATAGATCCCATTGCTCTGGACGGAGACCAGTGAAGGATATTAGAAGCACTTTTCCGGTGAGCGCTGAGCGTTACTGCACAGCCTCCAACTGAGAGAGACGACATAAATGTGACGTGAGCAACCTGTCTGAAAGTTGTAAGTCTTCTGGTAGCTGTGCCAAGAGAAATCTCAATCATTCCGAATATTGTAGAGACGGAGAGCGTAGGTATATGTAAGGAGATAACATGGACACAGGCTAATTATTACTAACTAAAATGCTAGTTAACATTAGTAATTAAACTTAAACTTATAGTACATCCTGTACTATATGGTAATTTCTCTACTATGCGACAGTAAGTCCTGTGGTTATGACACAATCGTTAGCCTATTTTTACAAAAACGCCTGCTATGGAGCCATAACGTGAGATACAAGGTAATGGAGCCTTTTATACATTGTCGTGTTTCTTTAGAAATAAACAATGGACAAATAGAGTCTTTAAACGCTTGAGATATAAAGTTATTCGCTGTCAAAGTGACGTCAAAATGAATGGCAGTCAATGGAATGCTAACGGGGGGTGAGTGCTTGTTAGCATCAAAATGGCGCCATAGGAGGTACGCGTTGTGAGGAGAAGCTTACCCCCTTGGGTAAGGTAGGGAAAATATAGCTTCCCTACCTTGTTGTGATATGTCATGACATCATTGTCATGTGTTCCAGTATCTAATTTATTAATTTGACCCAAAAGAAAACCCTGCCTTTTTGCTTAGCTCCTGTTTCATTTCTTTTGTTAGCACTTTGCTATTGCGTGATTGCATGATTTTCGCTCTATGTTCAAAACTGGGAATTCGCACAGTTAATACTAGTTGTTTCAGGGTTTCCCACAGTGTTTTTTATAGCGAATCGGTGTCACCTTGTCTGAAACAAAAACCAGCAAATGGCATATTTAATGATTATGACAGTTGTGTAGGAGTCATCTCCTAACTAAACTGATCCCAAAACCCTTCCCTGGGGGAAACCCTATGAGCACAAAAGAGACATTCTGCAGATAGAGATATAGAGAGAGAGAGAGAGAGAGAGAGAGAGAGAGAGAAAGAAAGAAAGAAAGAAAGAAAGAAAGAAAGAAGAAAGAAAGAAAGAAAGAAAGAAAGAGAGAGAGAGAGAGAGAAAGAAAGAAAGAAAGAAGAGAGAAGAAAGAAAGAAAGAAAGAAAGAGAGAGATAGAGATAGAGAGAGAGCGCGAGGGAGAGCGAGAGAGAGAGAGAGAGATTCTCTACAGGGCTACAGTTTGAACTGGTGTCTAAAAAAATCTCTCTTTGATAAACAGTTAACCGTTTGTCTGATTTGAAAAAAGCAATAGTGATCAGTAAATTTGTTTTGATTTAACACAACAAATAAACAAGCAGCAACCTTTGCGTTGCCAGACTGCAGTAACCGCCTGAAGCCTGATTCTCTGCTCTGGTCAATGTTCAGCATGACCGTCCATCCACTGAAGGCTCCCTGAAAAACAGAAAAATAATACTTAGTACACTTTAACACTCAAGGAGTAGATACTACAATACAAATGACAGTAATTAGGACTGTTCTGTTAACTGTGTGTGTATGTACCCCTTGCTCAGAGCATCCCTGCAGGGTTTTTCTCCAGCGCATGGCAGCTAACGCCAGTCTCCTCTGCTGGGAGGTGATGGAGGGCAACGCATCCAGAATGGAGCTACTGCCCCACTCATACTCATCCTCCTGGAACACACACACACAGAAATAGAAATGTAAAATATTTTACAGCATAATAACACTTGCCACTGACCATTTAGTGATAGTTACAAAGATTTTTATTTTTTTTATATTTAAGACAATGGATACTCTTTTTTAGTTGCTGCAAATTATTAGAAGGTTTTAGAAAACCAACCCTACCCCTTTGAGACCATTTCATGCTAAGTCATAAACCGGATACCAATTTCAAAATAAAATTACAGAAGCAAATCCGTCAAAAACAGTATTTGTGGATAAACATAGCTAATGAAAACCTAGTCTCGCTTTGCCAGACCCTCCTCCAAAGCGCGCTGAAGGAGGGTCTGGCTACTCTACATAGCATTCGAGGATGGGAGGAAAACGTCCTCTGGTTTAATGGCATTTCTTTAAACCAATCAGAATCGTCATGGGCGGTGCTAAACTCCGCACAGAGTCGCTGCAAAATAGTCGTGCGAGAGAAAACTCAGATTGGACAGATAGTCTAGCTAGCGGTCTCAATTTACCCTGCAGAGATCTGAGGAGCAGTAAACAATAGTCCTCATAAATCCACCAAATTTAAAATTCCAACAAGAAAGTGGAAGGAAACGGAAAATACATGCATCCGGCGGAATTTCCTGCAGCACCGGAGCAATCCCGGAAGTGGAACGCGAAGGATATACAGTCAGGTCCATAAATATTGGGACATCGACACAATTCTAATCTTTTTGGCTCTATACACCACCACAATGGAGTTGAAATGAAACGAACAAGATGTGCTTTAACTGCAGACTTTCAGCTTTAATTTGAGGGTATTTACATCCAAATCAGGTGGACGGTGTAGGAATTACAACAGTTTGTATATGTGCCTCACACTTTTTAAGGGACCAAAAGTAATGGGACAACTGGCTGCTCAGCTGTTCCATGGCCAGGTATGTGTTATTCCCTCATTTTCCCATTTACAAGGAGCAGATAAAAGGTCCAGAGTTCATCTCAAGTGTGCTATTTACATTTGGAATCTGTTGCTGTCAACTCTCAATATGAGATCCAAAGAGCTGTCACTATCAGTGAAGCAAGCCATCATTAGGCTGAAAAATCTAAACAAACCCATCAGAGAGATAGCAAAAACATTAGGTGTGGCCAAATCAACTGTTTGGAACATTCTTAAAAAGAAAGAACGCACCGGTGAGCTCAGCAACACCAAAAGACCCGGAAGACCACGGAAAACAACTGTGGTGGATGACCGAAGAATACTTTCCCTGGTGAAGAAAAACACCCTTCACAACAGTTGGCCAGATCAAGAACACTCTCCAGGAGGTAGGTGTATGTGTGTCAAAGTCAACAATCAAGAGAAGACTTCACCAGAGTGAATACAGAGGGTTCACTACAAGATGTAAACCATTGGTGAGCCTCAAAAACAGGAAGGCCAGATTAGAGTTTGCCAAACAACATCTAAAAAAGCCTTCACATTTCTGGAACAACATCCTATGGACAGATGAGACAAAGATCAACTTGTACCAGAGTGATGGGAAGAGAAGAGTATGGAGAAGGAAAGGAACTGCTCATGATCCAAAGCATACCACCTCATCAGTGAAGTATGGTGGTGGTAGTGTCATGGCGTGGGCATGTATGGCTGCCAATGGAACTGGTTCTCTTGTATTTATTGATGATGTGACTGCTGACAAAAGCAGCAGGATGAATTCTGAAGTGTTTCGGGCAATATTATCTGCTCATATTCAGCCAAATGCTTCAGAACTCATTGGACGGCGCTCACAGTGCAGATGGACAATGACCCGAAGCATACTGCGAAAGCAACCAAAGAGTTTTTTTAAGGGAAAGAAGTGGAATGTTATGCAATGGCCAAGTCAATCACCTGACCTGAATCCGATTGAGCATGCATTTCACTTGCTGAAGACAAAACTGAAGGGAAAAATGCCCCAAGAACAAGCAGGAACTGAAGACAGTTGCAGTAGAGGCCTGGAAGAGCATCACCAGGGATGAAACCCAGCGTCTGGTGATGTCTATGCGTTCCAGACTTCAGGCTGTAATTGAATGCAAAGGATTTGCAACCAAGTATTAAAAAGTGAAAGTTTGATTTATGATTGTTAATCTGTCCCATTACTTTTGGTCCCTTAAAAAGTGGGAGGCACATATACAAACTGTTGTAATTCCTACACCGTTCACCTGATTTGGATGTAAATACCCTCAAATTAAAGCTGAAAGTCTGCAGTTAAAGCACATCTTGTTCGTTTCATTTCAACTCCATTGTGGTGGTGTATAGATCCAAAAAGATTAGAATTGTGTCGATGTCCCAATATTTATGGACCTGACTGTAGACTAATGAAAACCTTAGTGGTCTGTAGAAGGGACAATAGGACATTAACTGACATGCTACACATTAAACCAACCATAACAATACTGTATTTGCAGGGTAAATAAACCCACTGTGAGTGATTATA
The DNA here is from genome assembly GCF_031162955.1 of Sander vitreus. Lineage (NCBI taxonomy): Eukaryota > Metazoa > Chordata > Actinopteri > Perciformes > Percidae > Sander > Sander vitreus. The sequence continues at coordinate 18,760,665 of NC_135876.1, forward strand.
GCTGTCTGCTGGAGGCACTAAAGCAGAGATCTTTAGATCCTGACCTGGATGAAGCGACCCACAGAGCGGCAGGCCTCCAGATAAGAGCGGTGCAGGATCCATTTGCCCGCTGCCATTGCTGCCAGGTACTTCTCGTTGCGCAGAGGAGTCCCTACGATGATGTGCGAGCAGCTGGGGTCAAAAGACTGCCTGTCCAGGACTACACCGCCTACAATACCAAACAGAAGTAGACAGAAAAGAAAGAAAGAACTATACATAAGATATTTTGTACCTAATCTGGAGTTATAGTTACAGACCTGGTAATCAAAGATTGAAGAGCGTTATATAAATGTATGAACAGCTGTATGTCACAGTGCCCTTAAGCAAGACACTGAACTGCTGACTCATTAAGAGCTGCAGTTAGTGAAACATATGATGTTCACCTTTAGATGCAAAGTTTAACAGAAAGGATTTAATCTCATAGAGTGTTTTATGCAATCAATTGGTCCCTTTATTCTTAATGTTTCTCTTTGTAAATGCTGCATCTTGGTTGAATATACTGTACAAGCTTGAATAATGGTTCAAGTTACGATCTGCAGTGGTTCATTTGAAAATACTGAGCTCACAACAGGAAACATCTGCAGGAAGAACTATTCCCAGACCCTGGAGGCAGATCCTCCTTTTTAGTCATTAGGGATTAGCTCCTCTGACTTTAGGCCTGCAATGTTTTGCATTTCTTTTTTACTGCAGCATGATGAACACTTTTAGAGCCCTAATTAGGTGGGGGACTCACCAAGCTCCTCTATTAGGTGACTGTAATCAATGCGTTCCTGAGGGCTGAGGGAGGACAGCTGAAATCTGGGTGGCTGCTTTTCATCCTCACGCTCCTCCTGAGAGAAAGAAAGAACCTTTTAGCTAGTTTGAAAGAGACGGTATTGTGTGTGTGTGTGTGTGTGTGTGTGTATGTTACAGTTTCTATTAAGGCGTCAGTTCTTGTTTTTCATGTAAATATGAATCTTCACCTGTGGCTCCGGTACTACTGGGGGGTTGGCAATAGGGAAGGCGATGCTGGGGGCGTTAGGAGTGAGGATGTCATTTCCTCGCTCCTCTGTTGGAGCCGTTGTGACCCTCTGGCCCATGTGCTGGTCGATGACGTCACAAGCAGCTGTGAGAGGATGAAGTGATAACTCTCTTAAGATGCAGGTCAATAAACAAATCCATCTTAAGTAACAATACTAACTTGAGACGTCTCTATAGGATTGGGTTGCACTAGCTATTTGTAAATCAATCACTAAGTGTATGTGTAATGTCCGTGTATGTTTGTCTTAGTAGAGACTTGACCTACTTAAGTAATTTGCTAGAAAACATTAACAGCGTGTCCAATCAAAAGCAATCAAGTATGTGAACAAGTCACTGTAGCATCACAAGGATCCTTTGTTAGGTATGAAAAGTGTAGGTATGACTTTGTTTTATTTACATATATGAATACATGGAGAACCTTACAGACATGATTTGGTCATTTAATCTTTACATTATTGGCGGAATGTTTTGCAATTTGAAGTATTATTTTTGTGCTGTAATATTAAATCTTCCCTTTAGATCACCATTAAACAGCATTTTGATGTCACGTTAACATTATTGCGTGTTTTACTCTTCGATCTAAAACGGGTCATCTGTTAGCAAGCATTACATAACAAGCAAGATAACAATTACACCTGGTAGATAGTACTGTAGGTGTACTTTTTTAGTAACAACTAATCTCCATGTAATCACTAGTTTATGTCGTTTGACCTTTTCATTTACTGATGTGTACATCTCCAGTTAAGTTATAACTAGGCTAAGTCTTACCCATCTCCACCAGCTCAGAGTCCGTCATGGACTGACAGCCGTTTTCTGCAGTGGGAGGAGGTGGAGGTGCGACGGGCTCAGAGTGTTGTGAGGGACTACCAGGCCATTGTAAATTATCAGCCAGCTTGGCCCTCTCCTCCCTGGCTGTAGGGTCATCCCAAACTATCTGTTCACTCTGAGATGGCTCTGTGTTTATGTCCATAGCTGCTTCTCTGGTAACCCTGAAATCAGGACAGAATTAGGTGAATTTATTTGGATAAGGAAGTGCGTGAACCCCACAAAATACTATTTTTGGTTCCCAGTAGCTACTATAGCAGGACTGAATCATCTGCTTTATCACACTAGAATGAACTTGCCTATTTCATTTAAAATACATAAAATTCAGACACTTTTATAGCACAACAGTCCTAGAAATGTTGCCAATTTGCTTTGAGACATTTTAAATTAACGATTGTTATAGTTTGAACATAAACTATCTTCTCACTACATGGCTTCCTTACCTCAGCGCTTCCAGAGTACGTCTGCTCCCGCAGCGTCCCAACCGACTCCCATCAGGTGTGTGGGGGCCCGAGTCGGCCCCTCCTGATCCCATCCTGATAAGTCTGACTGAGGTACGCCTCCCTGTCGTCAGCTTGGTGGCTGACATGATCTCCTGGAGCTGTCTTTGCAGGTTCTCTCTCATTTCTAGAGTCTCTGAAATATCTGGACACAAGAGATAATCAACAACACGAGTACAACTTTTGGTTCCATCAAGAATGTGTAGAAACTTTGGGGAAATAAATGAAAGTTGGAAAAAGACACCCACCAGTTCTATCTGTAGTTTCATTCATCTCTTCTTGATCTACGCTTCCATCGCTTACACGACGCGATGTGGCTTCTTCCGTGGCAATGTGATCACACTAAGGGACAGATTGAACAGATAATTAAACCGACAGAAAGACAATTACATGAGACACCGCTGCATTAATGAGGTACCTCTTTATCAGATTATTACTAACAACATCAAATATTGATTGGTGTCTCACTCATCGAGTCTTGAACCCACCTTGTCGTCCTTTGCCCCAGAGATGTCTTTGAGTTGGGTTCGTATAAAAGGAGGAGACCTCTGAGAGCTGTTGGGCACCTGGCTGAGGTTTAGGCTCATCTTGGGGTTGTAGGTGAAAGGATACAGAGACTCTGGGACATGCCTCTGCTCCTCAGCACACTGCCAAAGACAACACGGCACATATCCATAAACAGACGTTTATTAGAGCTGCCACAAGAACAAACTGAATGAAATGATGATGAGGGGGAAACATAGCTGAAACTCCCATCTGTCTGCAACATTTGCATATCAAAGCTGTTTTTGATTAAATATTCTGGTTTTGTTGATGGGGATGATAATTATTCCCCCCAGGTGAAATGTGCTAAGTGAATACTGAATGGTACATTTAAATCATGTGTATCTTAATATCACTTCATGTCTTTAAGACATTTTCTTTACAAGTTTGTATAAATAATGTAAATTTTTACAGAGAATGCATGAATATATTTCTTCTTGATAAAAACTGAAACAAGTTGCGTCTTGTAGTTGCTCTCCTAATCTCGATCAGCACAGGACTAATTGTGTTTTTTAGCACTGATAACTAGCTGCTCACTTACTCATTCATTTTAGAGTTGAAACACTTAATTGATGAATCGATGAACATGAAATTAATTTGTAACTATTTGTTAACTGACTAATTTCTTTTTAATTAAAATTGCCAAATGTTTTGGTTCCAGTTTCTCGAATGCTTTTCTGTTTTATATCATTATAAACTGAATATTTTGGCAAATAAAACTGTTGGTTTGACAATACAAACATTTTTAAAAACGTCACCTTGGGCTCTGGAAAACTGTGATGGGCATTTTTCACCATCTTCTACGCTAAATGATCAATCAATTATTCACAAAATAACCGACTGATTAAACAATACTGAAAACAATAAGTTCCAGGCTCAATTCATTTAAAAGTCCCAATTTATAAACTGCTCTACAAAGACTTGTAATGACTTCCTGTGCAGTGCACTTAAGAGTAAAACACAAGTTGAGTAGTAAAGAAGAGCACAGGTTATATTTATATTTGCAACTGGGAAACGTACAGCCTGCAGCCAGTACTGGGAGACCACATGCAGTCCTCTCTCCTTCACTCCTCTGTATTCCCGGGTGTTGTCCCCCACACGGCCCTGGTAGATGTAGTGTGTCACTGTATCGTCACAAGCCCACCTAAAATCAAGTTGATAAAAAGATGTTTTTACTATTTGCACCCATATTTACTAAAATAAAAATTAAAACAATCCCGACGTGCCAAGGGAAGAACATTAAAAGGCTTACTGGTTGCTGAAGCTTTATACAGAGTACATATGTACATATGGCTTGAGAAATGTTAACCAATCCTTTAATTCAAGTTTGTAAAAATGTGTTGAATACCTGAAGTCTGCTCCAAGCGAGGCAGCAATGGCGTTGAGTTCACCCTGCATTTTGCTCAGCTTCTTTCCCACACAGATCACAACACCAGTCAGAGGGCCAGCTTCTTTTTCCGCGACCTTACAAACATATTTTATAATACATTTGTTTATATGTCAAGCTAGACAGTATATTGGCTACTCTATCATATTGTCCCTTTCACTATAAACAAAGTGTTCCAGTATTAAGTGACAGTAAAGGCTTTTGGAATTATAAGAGATCCTCCATCAGTGTCACTAGTATTGGCTCATGTACATTTTATCTTAAAGGTCCCATGGCATGAAAATGTCACTTTATGAGGTTTTTTTTAACATTAATATGAGTTCCCCCAGCCTGCCTATGGTCCCCCAGTGGCTAGAAATGGTGATAGGTGTAAACCAAGCCCTGGGTATCCTGCTCTGCCTTTGAGAAAATGAAAGCTCAGATGGGCTGATCTGGAATCTTGCTCCTTATGAGCTCATAAGGAGGAAGGTTACCTCCCCTTTCTCTGCTTTGCCCGCCCAGAGAATTTGGCCCGCCCATGAGAAAGAGAGACACATCATGGCTTGCAAACAGGCAAAGTGGCAGTTGGTCAAGGCCGCCACCCCCCCCCCCCCCCCCTCTCCTCCTCAATAGCATTTAAAGCTACAGACACAGAAATGGCGCATACTAAGGAAAGCTCATTGTGGGACTGGCTCTAGTGGCTGTAATTCTGCACCAAGGCTGAATTTCGGGAAAGAGACTTCAGATACAGTATTAGGGGACCACTAAGGTCTATATAAAAGATACTCCAGATACAGTATTAGGGGACCACTAAGGTCTATATAAAAGAGACTTCAGATACAGTATTAGGGGACCACTGAGGCCTATATAAAAGATACTTCAGATACAGTATTAGGGGACCACTGAGGCCTATATAAAAGAGACTTCAGATACAGTATTAGGGGACCACTGAGGCCTATATAAAAGAGACTTCAGATACAGTATTAGGGGACCACTGAGGCCTATATAAAAGATACTTCAGATACAGTATTAGGGGACCACTGAGGCCTATATAAAAGAGACTTCAGATACAGTATTAGGGGACCACTGAGGCCTATATAAAAGCATCCAAAAAGCTGCATGTCATAGGACCTTTAACATATTAAATTAGATTAAACCACCAAAGTCAAGTATATACAAAAAGGTATATTGTATTTTAGTATTTTTTAGTTTACCTCCTTCTCAGTCGTCTTGGTAAATTGGGGGCTAGCAGAGATGGCTTGCATATCTGAGGCGGTACTTCGGGAGCTGTTGGCGAGAGCCACCTGCAGAGTCCTGCTGACGACATCAGTCAGTGGAGTCTCCACTCTCTCCCCTGGTTTGGTTCTTCCCCCTGGGGTCTCCAAATCTCCTAGTATATCCTTAACAAAAGGAAAAGTCCATGTATTCACAGGATTATCTATCAAATATCAGTGCACAATTAATTGAATTGAAGCCTATTACATAAAGCAAAAATTGTAATTGTGTGGTCCCAACCTTGACATTGAAGGAGGGCCTGAACAGCTGGTCTCTGCTGAGGAAACGAGAGGGAGTGTCCAGCTGCAGGGAGGCTTCCTTCTGAAGGGGGTTCCTTCTGCTGCCCACCTGGTTTTGTTTGGGGGTGCTGATGTCCTCTTTGGGTTTCATTTCGTCCAACACGGAGTGGAACACTTTGCTCTGGAAGCGACCCAAATCCAGCGGGGTAACGGCCTTACCGCTCTGGAGACCCAGCAAAGGGATCTCTGGAGACAAACATGCTGGTGGAGGCATGGCAGGCTTCTGGGAACCACCGACAAAACTCTCATCATCCCTCTCTGTAAAATAAAAAATAAAATCATTGTGATAGCCCAGGAAACAAATTAAAACTAGGCCTAAAATCAGACACAAACTAAAATGCACTGCAGAAGCACCACCAACAACGTAAATGGCCAAAAAAATAAATAAAATTCAGTCAAAAATGCCTCGCCAATTTCTTTGAAAATCAATTATATTTTCCTTTTCAAATAATCTCTCAAACAAACCGATTACACTTACACTCATTGGTAATTTACTATAATTATTGTCCATCATGTTCTGCACCCAGCCAATGGAAATAAAACATTCATTTATTCATATACATAAAAGCTTTAATAAAGACACTTTTCTAACCTGGGGAGGGTGGCAGTTCAACTAGAAAACGTCCCTCCTCTGCCCTCTGGCCGGTCCGAGCAGACTCTAGTATCCAGCGCATGGTGACGGCTGGAAACCCCCATTTCTTTGCTGCCTGGTATTTTGTGCCTTCAGGGCTGTGCAGCACCAGATGAGTGCTGGCCAGCATCCCTTTCTTCTGATTGGCCAGGCGCACAAAGTAATCCTGGACACTGCAGAAGGAATACAAAAAAAAAGATTTAAGTAAGGCAGGAAGTACAGCCCGTTCCGGTAGGGGAGAGTTCAAGCCCGATCCGGCACCTCTCTTTAGCCTGCCTCTCTTAGTTATGCTATTATAATTCTAGATTGCTGGGGAATGTCCTTCCTCCCTATGACACAATGAGCTGCTCTTTCATCTCTCTTTTCATTTGTTCCTTTTATGGGCATCCTTCTCCCAGAAATGCTTGTTACTAACCTAGCTCTGGGGAGTTTACTCCCCGGAGTCCTTATGTTTCTTCTTCACCCAGAATATCGCCTTGGATTAGGGTGGCACCAAGACCTGGGTTTTGGGTGCAGCTGTCGCTGTGGACCTACTACACCCTGCTATGCTCTGCGATTCCCTGCAGTGTCCGGCTGCGTCCTTGCGTCCTACCGCGTCCACCCATGCTGTGCTGTCCCACATTACACCCCGTAATGCCCTGCTGTGCCCTACTATGACATGAACTACTACGACTACCATTGTAGTCATTGTTCCATTATCTTTATTGTGACTATTTCTGCCACTGTTCATCACACCCCCAACCGGCATCGTCAGACACCGCCTACCAAGAGTCTGGGTCTGTCCGAGGTTTCTTCCCGAAAGGGAGTTTTTCCTCGCCACTGTCGCAATAGCTACTGCTAAATGCTTGCTCTTGAGGGAATTATTGTAATTGTTGGGGCTTTGTCTTACTCTGTCTGTAAAGTGTCTCGAGATAACTCTTGTTATGATTTGATACTATAAATAAAACTGAATTGAATTAAGGTAGTTCACAATGGGCCATCTGGATACATGACAGTAAAAATTTGTCGGAGAGAGAGAACACAAATGAATGTGTTAAAACAATATGCACAGCCCAGGATCTCTAACATATATTTAGCTGTGGTTTAACCCCACAGCCCAGGAGATCATAACCTTGAAAAATGTACAATGGAAATTCTTCTTTTGACCTGAACACAAACAACTGCTAATACAGTACAATATACCTAAAAGTACAAAACAGTGTTACTATTTTATTGGTATAGCGAACGATACACCTTATAATTTGTTTTATTATGGAGTACATAACAAAACAATACAACTGTAAAAAAAAAAAAAAAAAACTATGAAAGCAAACATTTAAGTACCTAAATAAAATCTATCCTTAAACTGCAGCAGTTTAATAAAACTTTCTAGTAGTAAATAAGAAAGACTTAAATAGTTTTAAGTCTATGAATTGTCCTACTGTATATAAATAAATTTGCCTTTTGCATTAGACTCTTTGACTAAATCAATTTGGAAAAAGGTAAACACCAAACAATCCTACAGCTCTTAATGTTTATACCGTGTAACCTAAAAGCAAAACAGCATGTGTGGTAGGACTGCAATGTAACCATACTTGGCTCCAAGGTGCTTGGCCAGCTCCACCAAAGACTCCCTCTCTGCTCCGGTGAACTGGCTGACAGAGAGAACGCAATCTTTGAGAGGAAAACGCCCGTCCATCACAGGAACAGGTGTGAACAAAGGGTTGGAGGACAGCTGCAGAACAGACTCCTTTTCCACACACATGGCCTGAAAATTAACAAGTACAAAGCCTAGCTGTCAGGTATCAAACTTACATAGCATTGTCATAGTACATAAAACGGATAGAGAACAAAAGTGTATTTCAAATCAATTAAATGCAATTGTGTAGGACTGCAACTGACAATTACTTTCAAACGTTAAAGAAAAATGTGAAAAATGGCGATCAAGTTCCCAGAGCCCAAGGTGACGTCTTTAAAAAAGCCTTGTTTTGTGCAAATGCTAGTCTGAAACCCTATTAAACTGAATATATTCAATGTAACAGGATATGAAAAAGAGGAAAGCAGCAAATCCTCACGTCTGAGAAGCTGGAACCAGAGAATGTTTAGCATTTTTGCCTGATAATTGACCTAAACAATTAATGGATTATCAAAATTGCTTTTAACTCAAGAATTTAGGGGGTGTTGCCTCAAAAATGACACACCCAAAGACCCTTTATCAAAAGACGATTAACAAAACATAAATACAGTATTTGCCCCTTTGTTCGATCAGTTGACAAATCAACAGATAGCACTAAAATCACCAAGAATGCCACACCCTCCTCCCTACACAGATACAATTAAAACAGTATGACTGTGATCTTACCAGCCAGGTATCAGTGACCACCTCGTCGACTGTGGCCTCCACTGAACAGCCCAACAGTGGGACCACTGCATAGTCTGCCACAACACGTGTACGGCCCATCAGCACCCTGCCTCCATTTTCTGTCACCAGCAGAGAGAGCTGGGCTTCTGCCTCAGTGCCAAAGCCCACAAGAAGGAAACATTTCCCAAAAAATAGGCCTGCCTCGCTGGCTTCCTGCAGGGTTGAGTCTGGCTCTTGTCCTCTGGAGTGGTTTGGTGCCCAAGGCTCAGCAGATGTACTGATGGACTTCCTGCTGTTGCCCTCTGCTGGTTGGGCCATGTCCACTGGGGGAAAAAAGGAAAATGAGATTAGCTGCAATATATGAACCTATATCTTGTAAAATCTTTTAACAGGGTCAAATTAAACTATAAGCAAATTCTTCAACAACAGATTCTTACCTACTGTAGGGTCATCATCCATGTACTGAGAGAGCAGATCTTCCTCGGCTCTTGTTTGCCTAGGAGTGCTAGGACTGGCTGCGGGGGGACCATCTGAATGCCGAGAAGCGGGAGTGTGACGGGCAGGCACAAATACAGCTGACGGAGTCGGGGGCAGACAGTCGGGGTGGAGGTAACCTGCTTCTGGGAGTTGACTGCCTTTGCTGAAACTGTCCAGCAGCCACTGCACTGTTACTACATGGGGTCTGGAAAGTAACAGACATACATCAAATCAGCTCAATGATTTATCATACTGTAAACTTGCTAAATTACAACAGTACTCCTTAAGCAGGGTTCTGTATATTATACTTTGTAATTACATATGATGTTGTAAAACAAATTTAAGATAAGGTAAGGATATGTCCTGGACTTAGATTTAGACAGGAAACACAGTAAGAGAGAGGCGTGATCCAGCCCAACTAGAACTGGTAACGCCATGCATCCAATCACCAGGACACCCCTATCCATCTGAAATCTAATGTTTCTTAAATTCCTCAAACTCTTTAGTCTTTATCTACTTGCTTCATTATTTTTCATTACATTGGGTAAACTGGCAAATACAAGCTGGCTTTTTAATGGCAGCATTATTTCAAATGGGAAATTCTAGCTGTACTATTATTCATTCATACAATTTTGGGTAAGCGTAACATATTTTATGTGTTTAGAGACCTTATGATTCAGTACTTTTTATAGTTTTATAGGTTGAAGGGTCAAAACAGATGAGATCTTAAAAATGTACTATAAGTGAGGATACAATAAATACTATGTAAAGTAATAATCTTTGCAGTTCAGACCTATGTGTTGCTTTGGACAGAAAACTCTTGAGGTCCTGGTCCAGCTCTCCCATGACCACATGTGTGAGTTCCTCATTGGGCTGGTTGAAGCGCAGACCTCCTGCAGAGTTCACAAGACGCCGCAGCTTCTCCAGTTTCTTCCCTGGCAGGCCACACAGATACAGCTGCACAACATTTAACAAGTGTGAAATAAAGCCTCAACATTGTCTTTCACATTATGACGAAATGAAAACAATTGTGGAAAAGGAAATCGCCACTCTACATGAAAAGGAATATTCTTTTGTTTACCTTACAGCCATCCAGTATATCATCAGCTGGGCAGACGGTGAGATCCAGAGTATCTATGGGGTCTGGAGCTTCCAGGCGGCTGACGGTGGCGTTGGTGAGGGCTGTGTCATTAACTGTCATGCTAGCATTGACAGAGATGTGGCTCAAGCCCAACAAAGATGGTCCCTCTGGAGTTAAAAAAAAAACAAACATGATTCCTCATATAATGTATTACAGACTAACACTTTGAAACACATTTAGATACTAAATGTTGTGTTTGATCCCTATCACACGATGAGGATGAAAAAGTAACATTTTTAAATACAGTCAACAACAAACAAGCGCAATTATCAGTCTGTGGCTCACCCTCCTTCCTGTTGGTGCCAGTGGGAGTGGAAGTGTGCGGTCGAGTGGTCTTTGATGCGGTATGCTCTACAGTATACCTGGTCTCGTCTTGACAAAAGCCCTTTTCTATGCTGTCAAACAGCCAGTACAGAGACACGCAATACACATTCCACTTCCTTGCACACTCGTACTTCTGACCTGCAAAAAAATGACAAGAAACAAAATGTGGTTCCACTTACTGAATCTTGTTTTTAAATTTGGAAAAAAAAATGATTTTGCTGGAATTGCCGGTGACTTACCTGTTGGCTCACTAACGATGAGGTGTGTACACTCGTTCATTTTGAGCTGACCAGTGTAGTTGGCTCCATGCTGATCACAGAGTCGCTGCACCTCTTTACGATCTGTGCTGGAGAGGCCTGTCACACAAATAGTGCAGCCACGCAGCACAGGGCACAAATAGTCCTCAATGGGTAGATCAGTATACCTGAAAAGACTGAAGGAGGCAAAGCAAGGTGTTAATTATTATCTAAAGTGCCTTGTTTTTTTGTCATAATCATTAATATTGTCATAAAAATGTCAATGTCATTTAAATAAAGTATTAATTGATTAACTAATTGTGGTAATATTAACTGATTTAAATAAAAAGTGCATAAAAGAGAAAACATCACAAGAATCTGTATCTTTTTACAGTAGATGTTGAAACAGAAATGTCACTTTTAATGAGTACATACCTGTCCTGAGATTTCTCCCAGCATGCTTTGACCCATGTGGGAAGCAGGATGGGTTTACTCAGGCTGGCAGCTACCAGGTATTTCTTGCTGCCCACCTCTCCTGCTATCAGGTGTGTGACAGATACATTTAAGTCAAGATAGACCCGTCCACCCATGAGTTGCACCAGATCCATCACCTCTGTCTGTAGAGAGACAGACATTCAGACACAAACACACTTAGGAAGACACTGTGCTGTGCTTTGCCAACTCTTAATGACCTTTGGACAACATTCATTCTGCACTACTTTACACTTTTCGTATTTATTTTGGATATGTATAATTAGGATGAGCTCCTTTCATATGAATTGGTCCTTTTCAGGCCTTCACTATTAAGAGAAAACAATTGTATGCATGCACTGAAAAGTAGCTCTATTCTGTGTTCCCTAAATGATGTAATTATATTTGTTAATACATCACCTAAAACGGGCAGCTGAGACAGACACTTAATACAGCCCCACATTTGCACCCTGCCTGAACCAGCACATTTGAAAAGGAGGTAAAGAGGAGATATCCCCTCCCTGATTTGTATCTGCATAATATCATTCTAATTTTATCTGTAACGTTTATTTTATTTAAATCTTTCCGATTATCGCTTCATGTTTTATGTCTAAGTCATAAATACTTTCACTGATGTTTTGGGCATAAACGCAGAAACAATCTGCAAAGTATCAGTCGCAGTGAACTAACCCGGGTTGCTTTATCCAGACTGGTGCAGGAAATGGTGATGTCAGCCATGGCCATGTTATAGACGGGCTTCTCTGCTTTGGGGACACAATGCTGCTGCTGCAGGCAGTACAACACCACCAGTGGACTCACCACTCGGCAGCCAAGCTATATGACAAATAACAAAGAGTGAGAAAGAGAATAATTACTCTCCATGACAGCCAGGGTTTCACCGTATTAATTCCTATGAAATTCAGGATCCAGGTTTCGATGTATCAAATATTGAGTTAGACCTTTTTGCAGTGCAGAAAGGCGGGGGTAGTGAAGCTGCTGAAGACAAACAGAGACTTGTCCTTCTGGTCCATCTGTAAAACTGCATCTTCATCGACGGTCTTCAAGTACTTGTCAGACTGCAGCTCCAAAATGGCCTGTGTAAACATGAGAAACATGATCATTCGCTGCAAACGAAGAGACAGTAGAGCAGTGGCAAAACATTTAATCGTCAATGAAATATTTTAAAATGGACTTTACCTCATAAGCCTTGACAGCATATTCTTTTTTTTGTCCTTTAGCGTTACATTCCACAAACTTCACAATGAAGCCTTCTCTGTCTCCTTTGGACATGGTCAACCTGTATCTGAATAAGGACCAGTGAAAAGACTTAACATTAGCGTTTGTTATAATGGCATTAGCTGGCCTTAGCAGTAACGTTAGCCTCGAGTCGACAACAATTAACATTCACAGAGAATATGCAATTACTTTGAAATATGAATCTGGCTATAGATTGGTACGCCATTAATATATAATATTAGCCTACTAGCTAGCTACTCACTTTAAAATCGTCCTTTACGTTAATGTTAACTAAACTGATGGCTAACCTCTTGATGGACTGTCAGAAAAACAGAGAGACAGTTCAAACAAGCATATATAACGTTAAAAACGCTTCAAAAACCATTAGTATTCATATTATCAGAAACGAACGGTTACTAGTCTCCACAGCATTGAGGGAATCAATATACATTGTGTAATAATTTACTAATAATAATAATAATAATAGCTTGCCGAAATTAAAATATCAGCTTTGTTGTTATTATTCGCGCCAACTGCGTAACTTCCGGTACTACCCGCTAATTCGACCGTGTGGAGTCGGACTCTAGTGTTGAAAAGAGCCGTAGCGACAAAATATTCAACGTCGACGATATTTAAAAAATGCTCTAGAACTAAAATAATACAACTAAACGTGTGTAAACATATAAGCACAATACTATGAGCCAAAAAATATCAAAACAATTTAGTAAAGGCCAACTGGTTTAATTCATATTTAGGGCTTTACTATTCACTAACGTTATATTGCATCAAAACCTACTATTCTGATGCCACACCACATGAACCCTAATAAAAGCCATGTCTAGACTAGTTTTTATTTTATTATTTTAAAATAACAATGCTTTTTTTCCTTCTAATCAACAGCTTTAGACTAAATGTGAAGTGAATTATCCTAGGTTCTTGAGGGAATACCAAAATCCTAATCTATATGACCTACATAATAATTACAACACTAACATTATCCTTTATTTACAAAGCCCTTTACCAAATTATTTTCACAAATGTAATGTCAATTCAATATTCAGTTGGTAGTCCATATCCATTCAGACTATTTACAAAAATTAGAAGTTTTTAATTTAATAATTTTGCTTTGATAGAATTCAGAGGATTATGTATCTATTAAATAGTTATGTATTGTCAGCCAACTTTCCCTAGCATAATATATACATAGACAGTATAACAAAATATAAGTTTTAAGAGAACATGTCATGTAGTGGATACATTTCTAAACTAAAGCAATTGTTTAACCTCCAAAAGAAAACTTGTAATACAATATATGCAAGCTCCTACATGCAACCTATACATCTAATTTCTGTTCAAGTTTATAGGTAAAATCCCTTGAAAACAAAATGCTGTCTTTAATATACTGCAATTATGAAATGTTAAATCTTTTTATGTTAAATTCTACATCACGTAGCAGGCCATAGCCAGGATAGTGAGGTCATGGGTCCATCTCTGACCAGAAACTAAGTCTCCAAAACGGTTTTAATTATTATTCATTGAGTTAACCATTCGGTTACAGTCTTAAAACTCTTTAACTTGTGGCTGGGTTGACTCAGTGGGTAGAGGAGGCACATATACTGAGAGGCTTATGCCTTGACGCAGAGGTCCAGGGTTCGAGTCTGACCTGTGAAGACTGCCTGCATGTCTTTCCCCTCTCTCACCTAGCTGTCCTATCAATTAAAGGTGGAAAAGCCCAAAAAAATAATCTTAAAAAAGCACAACTCTTTAACTTGACAATACTTTTGGGATTATTTTACTCTAAGAAAATGTGTTATTTTTCTTCTTTGGCAAAAACAAAAGACTTTAGATTCTTTCTTTTCAAACATGAGCGAACAATTAACGGCTAATTCTGTTGAAATCTGTTACTTCGACAAACAATAGTAAATACAAAAGAAGAACACTGTGGATTCCCTTTTATTCTTAAAATTTTATGTACAAGTGCGACTGATTTTTTTTAAAATGTACATTCAATATAGAAAGTTTATATACGTAATATTACATTGAACATTTCACAAATTGCACTAGTCTTTCACATAGATTCATAATCAGAGTCAACATCATTCGTCATGTCTTAACAGAAGCTCATTTCCGGTGGTTATTATTCACTTATAAATAATCTAGTGCTTTTTGCATTCTGGGGGGGGAGATAATTACTTTAAAAGCCTTCAAAGAGAGAGCAGAATGAACTATGAATTAAGATCAGAGGAATAAGAGGCTGGACATTTGGAGAGCGGATCTGTGTTAACTTAGAAAGATTGGATTGAACAGGACTTGACCAAACCAGACAAGAGGTCAGCATCCCTCCGAGGGTTCAAGTGACAATTTCTTGTAGAGAAATAGGAAAGAGAAATCATAAACATACATCTTCTGATTTCCTATTTTAACATTTTTCCCTTTGCCGTATGAGAATCCATTATATAGACAAGTAAATTACATGTTTATGTAAGATAGGTCCTGTGCACAAATGCGTCACAAACAAGGCCAAGAATCCTCTGTTCAGGATTTAGGGTAAGTGTAGCCAATCAGAATATGATAAAGAGGAATAAGGTAATAGAGAAGAGACAGTTAACCTTCAGTATAACACACCTCAGTCTTCCAATGTCATGAAAAAACAAAATCTAGAGTAAAAAATATATTACATACAAAATGTAACCTCTTCTGTGTGTCATTGGAAGAAACAAGAAAAGAAGCACAGAAACAAGACAAATGTGGTCATCCGTTAAAACAATTTCAAAGTGTTTATGAAGACTTGAGTGCCATTTGTAAGGGGAGAGGAGAGTGATACTGGAGAAGGTGTTGCAGAGATTTTGGTGATGGTCAAAGACGGCCCGCTCTCCTCCGTCTTTCTCCCTCTCCATCCCCTCGTCTGGGAGCTGAACAGTCCCTCTCTGAGCTGCGGCCGTGAAGCTGCAGGGCAGTCTGGGTGCCTGAGCGTGACTGTGAGAGTGTCCATCAGCCTTGGTCTCCTATGTCGTTGTCCACAGGGGGTGGGACGTTGGGCATTACCGGGGTGCCAGTTCCTGCTGTAAGGTAACCTGCTACTCCTGGACCTACAGGTGACCGGAAGATAGATACGATTCAGAACAGGTGTGACTGGGCAGGATAGCTGGAGCACTGGTGAGCTACAATAATGTACTAAACTAAAAGACATCAACTACTGTATGGAGGAGTGATCGCTACATTGACAGCAGTATTTTAACCCTTGTGCATCCCTTTAAAAAAGGTGCTCTGGTATCCTTTGAGGTCAGAAATGTGTGCGCTAAAAAATTATATATTAATATTATTTTCCACTTTCACAGAGTTCAATCTTTTAACCAACTTCAGTCCTGACCATAACTACCATATATTTATTTTCAGAATTTTTTTGTTTGTTTACATACTTCCACGGTTGTGAAACCCCCCCACAAAAATGTAATTATTTTCTGTCTGGGGAATATCAATGATTTGCAACAACATGGATGTAGATGCATTGCATCTAACACTGCAGTGCTCCATAATACAGCAGCAACGCCCCTAGTGAAAACCAGGAAAATAGCATGTATTTGTCCCACAGGGCAACCATGAGAAAATGTCTCAATCTGGTGGAAAATAGTAAAAAACATAATTTTGAAGCCAGGGGTCTAGACTGAAAGCCTGATAGAAAGAATGATAATAGAATGCATTATTTTATGTTGAAATGGCCATTGGATCCAAAACTGTGGTTTTAATGGGTTTCAGTGGGGGCATTTTTGTCCTTAAAGGGGTGATAGAATGATTATATAGGGTATTTTACACTGTTCCTTAAGGTCTCCTAATAGGGGATGTAACATTGGTTGGGCTGAAAATTGCCCGAATGCTATTTTATTAGGCCCTTAATCAGCGCGCAGCTCATCTAAATATTCATGAGAATACCATATTTGGAAGAAAAGCTCTTGTTCCAAATAGAGCCATATTCACAGGGTAGTGTGACTATGGCTCTATTTGGAACAAGAGCTTTTCTTCCAAATATGGTATGCTCATGAATATTTAGATGAGCTGTGCGCTGATTGGTTTGAGCGAACCCCATAGAAACACATTGGAGACGAGACAGCAGGTCTCATATTTCAGACACTGCAAACTGCTATTTCGTTATTAAATTCACTTCTGAGACTTTTTTAAGCGAGAAATCAACTATATAAAGCTCGAATATGAGCCGTTTTACAAAAATTGATGGCCAATTGCAAATTTAGTAAGACGTGTCGGACTCTAGGAGCTCCACACAGTCTGACGAGAAAGCGGCAACCTCCATACCCAGTTAAAGTCACCGTTTCTTGGTTACTGGACGACCGGGGCTCGGGGCTCCGCGGAGCTCCGGAGCTGCAAGCTAGGCTGTGTGTCCCATTTAATCAGGGGAAAAAGATCGTTGCTACACTTTCGGCATAACTTTCGTATATTTACAGTTTGAATTTCGTCACGCCACTTACATAACATCTACCCCAAGGTCTAATAAAGCTAACAATGGTGTCCGATTTGAATTTAATTAATTTTTGTGAACATTAGGGGTTTCGTTAGCTGCGACTGTCCCTTCAATCCTATGTTTACAGATCACGGCTAGTTAGCTTCACTTTCGGCATAATTAAAGTATATTTACAGTTTTAATTTCGTCACGTCACTTATATAACATCTACCCCAAGGTCTTATAAAGCTAACAATGGTGTCCGATTTCAATTTAATGCATTTTTGTGAACATTAGGGATTTCGTTAGCTGCTACTGTCCCTTCAAGCCTACGAATCGCGGCTAGCTGCAGGCCCTGGAGCTCCATCAAGGCCTCTGCATTTTGTAGTCCAGTAACCCAGAAACGGTGACTTTGCGCGGGTATGGAGCGCCGCGGGCTTCCCTTCGTGACAGAGATCCAGCTAGCTTACAACGAGCCGGAGTCTATGAAGTAGGACACGCCGGGCAGCGAGGCAGCACCGGCCGCTGTCACGTAGCCTGCTGAGCTCCTGCTGAACTGCGACACGCAGTCGGACAAAATTTGCAATTAGCCATTCATTTTTGTAAAACGGCCCATATTTGACCTGTACATTGTTGATTTCTCGCATAAAAAAGTCTCAGAAGTGAATTTAGTAATTCAATAGCGGACCTCTGGAGATCTGCATGACCTAGCCAGATTCAGAAGACTAAGCTGACCTCAGGTCAGTGGTGTAGCCTATACAAATGTTGGGGCGTGACAAAGACTAGGAGTTGAGATGCTTACGTCAACTTTTAGCTTTGTTCAGATTCGCCTGTTTTCAGCGGCAGTTTAAAAATGTGAGATTTGCATAGTAAAGGGGTATCAATGGGATTTTGAGCTTCTATGTATGTCCTATTTACCCACCGAACTGTCGTTATTCAACTATGACAAGGTAAAATCGGTTTTGCATTCCATCACCCCTTTAAAAGGACCGGACACACAGAGCCGATGGCCAAACGTCGGCAAAAAAGGCAGTTGGGCTGACCAGTCTCCCCAAATTGGTCAAAAAAGTGCCTCGGAACACACCAAAGCGACGAGACGTAATAATAGCAGGCGGCGCTGATCTGTATTGTCACCCAAAAATGAAAACCGGCAGCTGATTGGACGAACGCGTCACATGGGTCTTATTTCTCCGTAAATTCAAAGACAGACTGTCATGGCGGCCTGTTCAGAATACTACTAATAATACTAATATTGTACTAAAATAGTTCACTGAAACGTGTTTCTGAAAACATTTTAAGTGAGAAATAGGTCGTGCAGTTGCTGAATCTGTCTTCATTTCAGATCAACAAAGGTCAGTTTAAAAGATTTTCGTCAGATTTTGAGAGACTCTAGTCACGCTCATTCTGCTCCCCGTTTCCGGGTTAGCACTCTACCAATCAGATGGGTCATTTGAGTCCGACTGCCGGCAGTGCCCGCCCCACCGATTATACATGTCAAATCGGCCAAAATGAAGGACGACGGCCCCTCAGACGGACGACAGCACGGAACACACCGAACAGACTCGAGTTACTGACCTCGCCAGACTGTCCAACGGCCGATTAGCGGCACTGTGTGTCCGGGCCTTAAGGGTCTGAGCGTCTGTATTTTGGCAACACAATTTATTATAGACTTAGGAGCTGAGGTTTAACTTCCAATATATATATAAATAAACAAAAAAAAACACCCCTGCCAACATTTATGCCATATACATTAACACAGCCAAAAATATCGAAACAATTAAAAATAAAAAATCCTAAAATGTTCTTAGTGATGCACAAGGGTATAAATGATCAACCTTCAAGGACATTTTAGTTAATTCCTGAAACTAAAAAAGTAAAAGTAGTTGGTGGATGGAGATGACGATGGTATGACATTATGCTCAGCACTGTGAAGATGGAGAGGTGGGAATGGAAAATTAAGTGTGGGTCAAAGATGGAGGTAAAGAGGCAAGGAATGGCAGTAGGAGCGAGGTCAAAGTCTACCTGCATCAGAGCAAGAGAGAGGAGGGCTGTGAGGGCCCAGTTTAGGAGTCTAGAGCCCACCTCGCAGTGGGCTACTGGCGGCCAGGAGAGAAGGAGTGGATACCCCTGAGGAGGAAACGTGGAGGACAAAGAGGAAGGGCAGAGCCAGGAAGTTATAGGACATGGAGACAGAAAGGGTCTCTGGGTTTAAGCACAAGTGAGTAGTCAGCCACAAAGTGGTTTTTAGGATAAAGCAAAGCATAAAGATTCAACAACAGTTAAGAGAAAGGCACTCGAGACTTACCTTTTAAACACTGACAGAAGAATAATTGCTTGTTAAGAAAATGTCAGGTGTTGTGATGCTGAGTGTTAAATAGCAGGTTAAGAAAATAGAGATACTTTACCAGTCAGGTAGCCTGCGGTCTGAGACTCTGAGATGAAAAGATCATGTTTCTGGTCTTTGAAGGCACTCCACACTGAGGACTTCGCTAGAATCTCATTCACCTGCAAAGCAGTGATTGCCAATCAATTAACGGTACTAATCATTCAGTGGTTTTAATGGATTATCAGGCGGGTCATGTATTCCCATCATACCTGTTCTCCGTACTGCAGACTGCGAGTCATGGACTTGAGAGCCTTCACTATCTGGGCCTTGGTAGCTGAAGGGTTATCTAATGTCTCTAGGCCGATTCCTTCCAATAGCTTCAGAAGGTATGGGACCAGCTCCATTCTGAGAGCCTGTTCAGTTCATTAATAAAATACATTGTTATTCATTTTACCTAGTCATCAAACATGACGTTGATAAAAAAAAAAAATCAAATGAATAATAACGGTGACAGTTTACCTGGGCCACTAGTTCTGACTGCTCCTTCTGGAACATGCGGTTTAGAGCTTCACAAGCTAATCCGGCCATGTCTGCCCGAGCTTTCATCCCAGTCATGAGGGGGCCGATAGTCTCCAGAGAAGCCATGGAGCGCACACACAGCTACAAAAAAACACAAGACAGCTTTGGTTAAGAATTGTGGTGCGTCATAGCGCAGAAAGGAGACACACTGTTTGTTGGCAAATCTTAAAAAGCAGAGTGTGACTGCGAATATTCTGAATACATTAACTCTGGGCTCTTCGAGTGTGAATCCTTAAAGTGGCCCTCAGGGTTTTAGTATTGTACTTCCCTAACGTTTAGGGAATGAGAGAGAGAAAAAGGATCAAAATTGATGTAGCAGAGTCTGAAATATATTCTAACTTGTAGTCCCCAGTATGGGTCAAGCTCCATATACACTGGGTCCTACAATTCTGGGTCCTACAATTGCATAATGCAGCATCTTTCCTCATCATTCCAACTGATCAACCAATCGATGTAGAGCCCCTTTAATGAATAGTCCTGAAAACTAAAAATGAATATAAATATATGTCTATATATTGTGTTTAGTTCCTCGCCTCATTGTCTGATAGCACGTGGATGAGGCGGATGGAGCTCTTGGGCACAGCGTTGTTCTTGTGGTTGAGTGCTGCTAGGACGCGAGGCAGGTGACCCAGAGGAGGAACCTGGTCGGCCAGCTGGCTCTGTGTGCTGAACAGACATACTGCTGCCGTAGTAACCGTCTCTAGGGCCTCACCCTGCAGGAGATCACAGGATGAAGTGAAATTGATAGTGTAAGACAGCTGAATAAGCGAAAATAGCAAATACTGTTTGCGTTTCTCAGTAAGGCAGCTCACATTGGGGTTGTTTTTCTCGTGCAGCTCAGTCAGGGTCTCCAGGAGGGACACCAGGAACTCTCGAGGCTTGCGAAGCACCCAGCCTGGCTGAGCAATAAAGATACGCAAGAAGACTCCACCAACTTCTAGCTCGCCCTGTCCTGCTCCATAAGCCACTGTGAAGTCCTCTGGCAACTGTGCACACAAACCAAGAATGTATTGCCACATTAAATCATACACAACTGTTTTATTTTAAGTAATATATTATTGCACTTACTTTCCAGTTCACATCAGGATTATCCTTCTGCTGTTTAAAGTGCCTGGAAAAATGTAAAGAATGATATTAGACAGTCAGGATGTTCTAATATGTCAAACATGTCACTCTCTTGACTACTCAGCTAGCTACTGGTTAAATAGGGTATTGAATTGGGCTTCTGTCATACTCAAGCATCATCTCCCGGACAGTGGTGGACACTTTCTCCCTTGAGCTGTCATTCCAGATGAGCTCAGGGTTCTCGTGCGTTCCCTCGAATATGTGCACTGCTGCCTCAGCGTTGTCTCGCATGGCGTCCATGAACACACCAGGAAGGAAACGGATCAGCGTTAGACGCACCTGGCAGAGATGAGGATATATAATGATACACGATAACGTGAGGACAGGAATTATTAATATATCTTTTTCATTTTTCTGTTTATATCTGTCCAGTCTGACCTTTGGCCCGACCAGCTTGTCTGAGGTCATCTTGGAGAAGAGCTCTGCAGTCTGTGTGCGAACTTGGGGATGTGTGCAGTTACAGAAGAGGTCTAGCAAGTAGATCAGAGCACCTGGGGAACAAACAGATTAACATGAGCATCTGTGTGCTCAGAATTCACATAAATACGCAAAAGAAAAAAAACTGAATTCCACTGACCTTTGGCCATAGCCTCTTTGACTATCTTTGTGTTGGAAGCCAGTGCATACAAGGTTTCCAGCACAATTTGCCTGCCTTAATGATGGGAAAAAAAACATTTTAGTCAACAGATACATACAACACTGTAATAAGTATATAAAAGGCTGCAAAGAGCACAAATTGTAAGCCAGTGAATGGTTTTCTGTTTTACAATGTCTTCTTACTGGAGGGGAGTGAGTGCAGCAGCAACAGAAGGTTGGACAACACCAGCGACTCGGCAATGTTGCCAACGCACTCTTGGTTTGACGTCACCGTATTTACAACCTGCAGAGCAAACCAATATGAGTAAAATGCAAAATGCATCGACATTGGGGAACCACAGTAATTAGATATCAGGACCAAGAACCTCTACCTCCAAAACCAGCTGCTGTACTCTGCCAGCTCCATGAACCCGCAACAAAGAGAAGAGCAGTTTGAAATGGCCGATGCACTCCGACTCCGAACCTGGAATCATACAGAGAGAACTGCTTAGAAAGGAAGCTCCAACATTAACACACCTAAATAAAACAACAACAGGTTCTTCAGAAAGAGTTGAACTGGAGGAAGTGTCTCATCTCACCTGGGTTGTTCTTGATGACATTGCGGAGAGCCTCTAAAGCCATCTCAGCGAAGCGGAGCCTCTCAGCATGTTGCTGGGACTCTACTTTGTTACTCTGACTCATGGCCAGCAGAGTGTGGAGGTACTGGGCCTGGGAGCCTACGTAGTCCAGAAGACTGGCTGCAAATGCTTTTGGGTACTAAAAACAGAGATGGTAACACATTAGAGCATTACAAAAGGTTTAAAGTCTATTTTATACTGCAAATAAACCAAAAAGACTATTAAATGTGACAAAAATGCTACAAATATATATATTTTTTTTAATTTTAACTCAATGCTACTGTCAATAATCACAGTTATAATGATAATGGCTGTTTCAAGATGCTATCTGTCATAATGTAATTCAGACTGATGAGAAAGGGCAAACAATATAAACAAATTTAATAAAGCAGTTTGAATAATACTATCATGTTCTTCTACTCACCTCAAGAGGAAAAGCTGGTTGCTCATTGTAGACGCGGACAAAGATCTCCCCAACGATCAGCTCTTTGCTGTGATCACTGAACACAAACTCTGCACCAAAGCTTTTATCATTTTCTCCCTATAAAGAGACCATTGAGAGGATGCATTAATAACTTAATGTTGTTTGTACTGGGACATCATATGATATATATGTTGTTCATACCCTCTTGATGTTTCCTTCCTGCTGAGCCTCCAGGAACTCCAGCAGCTCGGCTCGGGTTCCATTGTTCCAGATCAAGTACGGGTTCTCCGAGTTGCTATTCAGCAGCTTCAAGACCTAAATGCACAGCATGTCATGTGGAACTCAGCTAGGTGTTGGGGGTTCATGTATGTAAGAGCTTGACATAACCCTCAACATACCTCAGATGGAGATCCTGTTCCCAGCTTCCGCGAGATGTATGGTGTCAGCATGGCTGCTAAGCTCTTGCGGATGGTGGGGTTCTCTGGAGGTGTGCCCTCAATGCCGTTGGTCTCTGGAACAGGATTGTTACCGTCCGGGGGGTGTGGTGTCTGAGTGTAGCCTCCCAGACGGCTGAGAGCTAGCAGGCTGAGCTTGGCCAGGCTGTTTGCAACCTCCTGTTGGTTGGTGTCCTGGTTCGCCTGCACGCCGCTCTCCTCCAGAGTGTAGTCGTAGTTGAAGAGGTGGACCAGCAGGTGCCAGAGCACACCAGCGTGGTACAGATGGGTCTGTAGGAAGAAATCCACCGCGAAGGAGCTCACGCACTGCACTGCCAGGGCGGCAGTTTTCGGGAGGCCCTGAGATGAGGCAAGGGAGAGAACATCCAGAAGTTGTCTTGTTGCAGAACAAGTATAAAGCATAAACATCATAGGCGCTACATGTAGCATTTAATAATGTCTAAATAATTAGCAAATAATGAGACCACAAACGAGCAAGATGTTTGCCAAGAGTAACAGTGGTGGCCTCAAGGAGCTTTTACATTTCAATATGTATCATATTCAATCATTATTTTATGATATATAAATATTTAAATATGTTGTGCAAAAGATGCAACTGCATCTTTATTCACATCAGTAAAGCAATTAGAGAAAATCATCAATAAATAAAGAAATAAAGCCTCTAAAATGCGAGAATACTGGCATATTTTCTATATGGTTTGAGATCTCACGGATAATCTAACAATGACATTTACACTGAAAAATAGTACACATGGAAGATTTTCTTTGCAATTATAGACAGAGAACTCAGAAAAATAAATTAAACCTGTGGTTGCAAGGTTCTTACCTTTCCATAGAACAAGATGTGACAGAGGTCCCTGATGATGTTGGGCAGTTCAATGATCTTTTCCCTGCATTCCTCAAACTGGGCTGCAACACTGTAGCACTTACAGATGTGCCCGCACACCTGCGGCACATTCAAATATTGAAAACGTGTTATAGAAATCATTACAAGCAGTACAGTACTCATCTCGGAAAGGTGACTACAGGTGAATGAAGACTCATTTTACCTGTACAGCCATGTCACTAGGCTTGCTGGATGCGGTTAACACAGCAACACACCGAGAGAGAGCATCTAGCAACACCTGATTAAATACAGTAAACGGTGGATCACTTATTGCAGTGGTGCTCAAACGTTTTTCAATAATGTACCCCATTTGAAATATGTTTTTCATCTGAGTAACCCCTAAACAGCACAAAACTATTTTGGTAGAAAAAAAATGCCTAGCTGTAAAAACAACAACACTTAAACTGAAACCTGAACACTTATATGCTACATTTTACATGTTTACAAGCACTAAAGCCATTCATAAATATAGTGTATAATTATTTAAGGACTTTTGCATGACTGGTATTCTTTAAAAGGAACATTAAAAATAATTTTACGTACCCCCTGCAGTACTCCAAAGTACCCCATAGGGGTACGCGTAACCCCATTTGAGAAACACTGATTTATTCAATCACAGTTCCCCACAGTGCACCGGTCCACTTGTAGGTGGACAGCTATAGTGTTTTATTTAGACTGGTTGGTATTTCAGGATTTGTGACTGTGTGTATACCTCGATGCCGTTGTCGCGGCGCAGCTCCTCTGCATTAAGAGCCGAGCAGTTGACGGTGTGGAAGGCCAGTTCTGCAGCAGCCGGGAGGAGAGGGGATGTTTTGGAGAATAGCAGCTCATCTTCGGTTTCCATTGTGATTGTTTTGATGAGCATGGGGTAACCGGCGTATTTGTAAGGTTCCAGTTCTGTTTATAGACATTCAAAAAAGAGAGGAGTAGCAGTATCGATTAAACATCTCAATAACCAACATCCATCCATCTTCGTTCGCTTATCCGGGGTCGGGTTGTGAGGGTAGCAGCTCCAGCAGGGGACCCCAAACTTCCCTTTCCCGAGCCACATCAACCAGCTCCGACTGGGGGATCCCGAGGCGTTCCCAGGCCAGGGTTGGAGATATAATCCCTCCACCTAGTCCTGGGTCTCCCCCGAGGCCTCCTCCCAGCTGGACGTGCCTAGAACACCTCCCTAGGGAGGCGCCCAGGGGGCATCCTTACCAGATGCCCGAACCACCTCAACTGGCTCCTTTTGACGCGAAGGAGCAGCAGCTCTACTCCGAGCTCCTCACGGTTAACCAACATGTTCACCCATAATTCACTTTACTTCTGAAACATGTGCCCTGAACTTGTACACTTTCAAAATGTATAGGAAGAAAGAACAAAATGAAAGAAAGGTGATCTATCTGCATACCTTGTTTGTGTCGGTTGAACAGGATGCTCTGAGCCTTGAGGATAAGGATGATGTTTTCTGGGTCGGGGCCGTCCAAGATACGGGCAGACTTTGTGCAAAGGAACTCGTAGGCTTTGTTGACTTTCTCAAACATGTCCTGAAAGATACAAGTTTAAATGCAATATGTGGATAAAAGTTATACATACATATTGTGTCAGAAATGACTGTACTACATACCCTGCCCTCAGGGTTCTTGTCTGGATGGTACTTCTGCGCCAGTCTGAAGTAAGCTTTCCTGATTTTACTCTCCTCATGCCTGAAGACAGAAAAGCCGATATTTCTTGAGTCCTACTATGTAAATTATCTAACAACAAAATCCATGATTATTGCTACTAAAGATGAGTCTGGATACAAGACGAACAGTAACAAGTGATAACAAATCAAAGGCCACTCACTGCCCCTGTCCTTTCGGGAGGTTGAGTACTTCGTATGCATCATCGACAGACATAGAGGGAGGCTTTTTCTCCACCTCCCTCTTCCACGCTTCAAGGGTGTCCTTTAGCAGCTTTACCTGTCGAGATAATGGTGGTGCATCAAAACGTTAAAGAAGCCTTTCTTAGAAAACCCAAGCAGGACATTGATAAGGAAATACAAGCTTGGATAAATAAGGGAAAAAAATAAAACCCTACAGCATCTCGAATGGGCCAGTTGGGGAAGCGGATGGTGTCACACAGATGTCTGAGGTAATAGATGTTGCAGAAGAGCTCGTTGTCCAGCTGAGGGAAGCTGACCACGGGGATGGGGCAGTACTGGTAAAGGGCACGCGTGTTGCTCTGCAGCCTGGGGCTGAAGTCAGCTATGTGAGCAGCTATCTTCTCGATCATCATGCGCCTGAAACAGAGTTAAAATACAACCAATGTCTATAAAACCAAAATGCTGACTTTTACTGCTGCACTTCTAAATATCTCTACATTGCCTTTTAAAGCACACTAATTAGACATGATAGAGACTAACACCTACCTCATCTCACTGCTCCAAATGGCCTCAGGTGTGTCAAATTCTCCAAGGAATATCTCTGAGAAGCGCTCAGCCTCGTAGTTCTCCAGATAACACACCATGGCCTCAGGCAGTACCGGCCCCAGAACACTACGCTGCACTATGTCCTGACCCTTAGACTGGGGAGGATGCACAACAGACAAGTTGTTATTTTTTTTAAAGGAGGTTTGATTCATAAAATACAATCTGTTGTAATTTGTATGGTACAAGTCTGTATCAAAAACTTTACCTCCTCTGATTTGAAGGCTTGTTTCAGATGTGTGTACTTCAGGAACCTTAAGAAATCACAGGAATGTCTCAGAGCTCAATATCAACACTGCATGTTATTAATGTGTAATGTTTTATTTCTAATTTTCCATCACATCCACATTAGGGTGTAAGCCAAGCTCAAACTACTGAAAAACAAGCTGTTAGGGTAAAATGTCAATGGAATTATTACTATTATGTAGAACAAGGAAACACTTTTAGGTTTTAAGTCATTGTGGTGTTAATAATTAAACTGTCAGTCATCATGAGTTCATGACAATAAAAATAAAAAAAAATATCTCAAAAATGACTATTCTTTAAACCTTTTTGGGGATAACTTTAGAATGTTTGCACAATATGCGAATGTCAGTGATTTCACCTTGCTACAGGAAGCACGTTGGAGCCTGTGTACATCATGATGAAGAAGAAGATCCCAGTTAAATAGAGGCGCTGCAGGTTAGGGTTGTCCTGCATCACCAGGTACAAAACGTTAGCTACCTTTTCCACCAGGGTGGGGTCAAAGGTCAACAGCAGCTGGCGAGGACAAAGAAAAACGATGGGAGACCGTCAACATGTGATTTTATTTAATTCAGCAATTCACCAAAATAGATATGACACCATTGTATAAACAAAACTAAATCAGATTGTGCAGATACCTGGACAATGTGAGGGAGGCAAGCATTGTCACTGATCATCCTCTTGATCTTAGGTAAAGGACGGATAATGGCATTATCTTGGTCCCTGAGTAAAACGTAAATAAACAGGTATAGTCATGGCCTAATGGTTTAATGTTTCAACCAAAAATCATCACACATACTCCTTTGCTTAATGGAATGATATCATGAGTCCATATAAAAGAGGAGGTATTTTCTGGACATACAACCACAGAAGTATTTCTGCTCTACCCACCTGCTGGGGTAGTAGGAGCACATGGTGATCAGCATGTTAAGGATTAGTGTAGCCAGGTCGGATTCGTTCATTACTGCCTGTCCAGTGGCCAGGAGGCACCATTTTAGCTGGGGGATGGCCTGCAGAGGGCGCCAGCCATCCATCCCCTGAGCCCAGCATCTTGTCTTCGCTGTCAGGACACCCGTGCTCCAAAACTCCTGCATCTGGAGGAGGAAAAGTTTAATTAAAAAAAACCAAAAAAAAAAAAACACACAAAGATGAGTACTGTGGCTGCTGCAGAAGAAAGTAAGAAGCAACAATAAAGTGCAGCAACTACGAGAGGACAATAAAAATCAAGAAAATAACTTTTTGTTTGATTACATTTTGATAACTTGTTCTTTGCAGGTATTAGATGTAGCTCTATTTTTTTTTTAAATTGGGGAAGTCCCGGTGCTTGACAGTTTAAGAAGATCACGTACCTCCTCAAAACTGAAAGGTCCTCTTCTTTCCTTGTCTGCGTTACCAAAGTACCACTCTTTCTCACTCTCCCTCTTCATGTCTGGCGATGCCTCCAGCACGTTGCTCTATGGAAATTAAAAGATCCTCTGTTTGACACTCCAGACAGATTAATTAGGATTTTTACACATGGTTCAACGTTAAATTAAATCTCATCTATGGCTCATAAACATCTAGTGTTGCGTGTAATTGATCAAATCAATAAAGATATTATTTTCACGTACTATAACTCAAAAGCTATAGCCATGTTTTTACCTGTAGGGGCACAGTAGCTCTGCTGGTATGCAGATGGGCCATGGTGAGCAGATCCACCAATATACGCACTCCATTTGAGTCCATTACCTCCTTCACATTTTTCTGCAGAACAAAAAAAAAGAATTATTACTCAAGACAGACAGACAGACAGAGAGAGACAGAGAGAGAGAGAGAGAGAGAGAGAGAGACGTGATTAACAAACAGGCACGAGGTGCTGTTGCTTATGATAGCTTACCTTGTTCAGAATGAGTTTGTTAAGGAAGAAGATGAGTCTGTCTCTTTCCAGTTTGTCTGTACACTGGAGACCACAGGAGAGCATTTGGGATTTCAGGATGAATTAAAAAAAACAACATAAAAACACTTGCAACGTAGTATTAGTTCTTGCAGTAACAATTTGTACTCACTCGGTCCAGCATGCCCACAATGTATTTTGTGTCTGTGAAGGGGCCAATTTCCTCGTAGCATTTCCCATAGACTATAGCAAGCGCCTGAAGGCACAGGCACTTCATCGTAACTTTTGGTGTAAGCAGAAAGCGATGGTAGAGTTCATTGAAGAACTCATATCTAAGAAGAAAAAGGAGCGAGAAGCATGAATCATCTTTTTTGGATTCAGTACAGAATGATAATATTAGTGCAGGTGGTTAGGGTTGTTGTAATGTAGTCTTACGATCTCTTGATGGCATTCGATTCGTCACTTTCATCCTCCTCAAGCAGCAGACGCAGATAATAATCCCCAATCTTAATCTCATCTGAAAGGCACTCATATTTCACCTGTAAACAACAATATATACAGACAAATTTTGCTCAGTGTATTAGTTTCAGAAATAACCCTGTATTTCTTTATATAACCCTGTATTGGGATTCAATTATCACAATAGTCTAGTCTGGCTCAAAACGCCATTGTATCACAAATATTGATGGTTATAACCAAATGAGATCCAGACATCAGTGAGTGTAACTGAGCTCCAGCTGAGCACAAACCTCAAACTCCTGGTGGTTCCAGGAGATGACGGTGGCACTGCCGAGCTCACGGTCCACGCTAAAGGCACGCATCTCTCCTTCCAGAGCGTCCCGCAGCTCCTCTCTCGTCCTCAGGTTCCAGATGAGGTTGGACCGTGCATGGTCGAGCTGGAATCTTAAAAAAAGAACAAAAAAGCAGTTTCATGACTTAAATCCCCTGTGTGTCTTACAATAAGTGTCCCTAAGCCAGACAGATATGATGTAAAAAAACAAACATATAAACAATAAACATAACTGCTAAAGTTTGAAGCTGGTTTAGTTAGCATATCAACTCAACATTTATTTTGTTGTTACTTGTTAATAGTGTAAATGTTATTTATTGTAGTTATGTGCTAGGTGACTTAGGTTTACTTATTATATATTTAAGTACTTTAAAACATTAATATATTGTTAAATTTAAATAATTTTCAATAAAAAAAAATAAAAAAAAACTCTATAAAAGAGCCTTTCTTTGATGTCATTTTTCAGTTTTTCAAGAATCGGATCAGGATGAGCACCACAAATGTGCCAGACAATGGGGTCAACATAGCTAGAATGTGGCTTAATCCCTCAATGGGGCCATGTTGTACCTGTAGTAGAAAAGCTCCCAGTTGACTTCAATCTTTATTCTCTGGCGTCTCTTTCTCAGGATGACAGGCTTTTGGTTTGGGTTCTGAAATCAAAGCAAAAACACTTTGAGGAACCGCTTCAAATTATTCTTAACCCCATTCAATATTTGTCTTTTTAAAGTGTATGGCACAAAGACAGCTGTGAAGTTAAAATGGCAACATGAGCAATATTTTACATAAGGACTCCAGAAATGACGTGAATGACACAGGTGTGAAGAAACATGTAACAAAAATGTTTAAGAATGGAGAAAGCCAGATATTAGGACAAAAAAAACACAACACCCATGAAAACCAATGTCATCATCACACCAACATAGAAAACAATGTTATGAAACACAAACACCAAAGTGGGATCCCAAAATTAGATGTGTTCTGTAATTCTTGCTGGGCGATGATTATGATCACTATTCTCATTAATCTGTTGCTTCTCAAGAGGATGCTGCTACTCAAGCATAACAACCTTAATTTGCAGAATTCACTTGCAAGGTAAACATGTTTTGTCTTTGGTGCCATAAACAATACAGAAAATCCCTGCATAGTTAAAAATGGTGGGAGCGATGTCAAATACAGTTCCAGAGGCCTTGAAGGATGCTTGGCAAAGGTCCTCCCGTTTATGGTAATTATACTCGTCTCAAACTAAATGTGGTCATTATTTACTGATGGCAAAACACTACAGGTGCATGTCCTCTATTGACAAAACACTACAGGTACAAGTTCTCTATTGACAGCAGGGCAGGAAAATGTGTGTTCAAATTTTGGCTTTTATTGTCTACTGTATAATGTAATATCAACTTCTTCTTTTCTTGCATCTATTTGAAGACATACGGCAATCCCGTGTAGATGATAATAAATCATCGCCTGGCTGAATTTAAAAAAAAACACACCCAATATGTCACACGAAGATGGAAAAATGGTTTGGTCGAGAGAAAAGATGGAAAGAAAAGAGCATGGATCCCATTGGTCAGGCCTACTTACCAGGTTATTTCTGTCCTGCTGCATTGTTTGACAGCAGAGAAACCACACAAGACAAGGGAAGGGTGGGGCAGATACAACACAGAGAGATTATTGTTCCTCGGGTCAAACAGAGATGAATCGGGGGAAAAAAAGGATCACAGGTCACAAGACTACATTATACTAAGAGATTGACATACAAAACTAAATGTAACAGTACATCCTTTGGATTTATTAGCTGACAATCCACTAGATTAATATATTTTCCAAGATTACTTGCCAACAACAGATATACATGAAGTGTGATTAGGGAATATTCAGTGAAAGCAAGCCAATCAAAATATGAAGTTGATCAGCCATTTTGAGTCATTCAAAACAAAAGTGTAGAAAAGAAAAAGGAAGCCGGGTGACATTCAGATAAAGTACGTTTAGAGGTTTTAGCTTTGTTTGGAAGTAGATTTGAGTTCAAGTTTGTAGAAATGTGAAAGAGCAGACAGTAGAGGCTCAAGGTTTTATTTAACAGTTAAAATGACACCGCCAACCTCGTCCCACCCACAGACTTTCTATAAGAATGACCCACACAGGTTCACTCTGAAACTCTTTAAACCGACTATGTGCAATTGTGACATTCAAACTTGTCACCAAATTTGCATCCTAACATACCGCTTTTCCACCAAATTAGCTCTGGTTCTTGAAGCTGTTCCGTTCCGGATTCTTGGAACCTAATGTTGTCTAGCGGACCAGCCCGCGTTTCCACCAGTTTTGAGCAGAACCATTGTAATCAAGGATGTCATCAACAGAGGGCGTTGCACACTGCCCAACGGAAATAAACCGTAGTAGCAAGATGGCGGATCGCATCGATTACCTGTGACCTGCAAGCTTTTGTTCTGTTATAACAGATATTAGTTTTCTTTTCAATAAACAAGCATGGACCAACTAATAATGAGACCACTGCAGGTTCTTTTTTGTCCGAAGATTTCTCACTTGACCTTCTCCATCCTCTCTTTCCAACCTGTAGAATGACACGCCCACTGAAGTCGTCACGGTTCACACTTCAGGTCAAGGAAAACCTGATCTTTTTGTTTCCAGCTGAAAACAAACCAATGTATTTTTGGTCTAAATGGCTCCGAATGGTTCAAAATTAGGAATGTGAACGGGAACCAGTTTCATGTTGGTGGAAGAGGGGTAACAGAGGTATTATTTAAAAGAAAGGTGACCTTTGAATTTAAATAACACTTTGGTCACACTCAAACACGCCTGTACTGGAAACAACTGTTTGTCTTAGCTAAAGAAAAAAATCTCTGTTACACATGTACGAAAACGTGCACAAGCATTGTGAACAGCAATATATGTAAGGTGCAGAAAAATCAAACGTTTTTGTATCTTGACATTTTCCCAAACAACATCAGAGCTGGCGCCGCTCTGCATGCAAAATAACAGCAGCAGCTGAAAAGTGTGTTATTGAGTTTGCCTCTGATTCTGCAGTACTGTTCAGCATCAGCAGGAAGAGCAACAGTTAGAGACACCTGAGCAGACAGTCAGCAGCAGTAGCAGCAGTACCTTGTCTGATAGATAACAGGGAAATCAGCCCCCCAGCATCTTTGCAAAGGAAATATAACCTCACCTCCTTTTGGGCTATGCCCATTTTATCCCTCCAGTGCATCAACACTACATCAGCCTTCTCCTTGGCAAACTTCTCCACCTCTTTGGCTGCTTTGCCGGCTATACGCTGCCATTCGGGCACCTTGTTTCGATTTAGCTGGTCCTGTGGGAAACAAATTACATAAAACAATTATAGATGGCAGATACTTTCTTATTGAGCGGTTTGTTTACTCTGTTTCTCTAGATACCGTGGCGATTTTCAAGTTGTCACGGATGTGCATTCTGTCCATATCTTTCTCCGGGACTGGGTCAGGACTGTCCAGGTAAGCCAGCAGGCCTGTTGGCTGAGAGCGTACAAGACATAGTGAAATGGGTTAAGACTTTAACTGTTCCTTAGCTGCCAGAGAAAAGCCTTGGCTTACATCCTGCAGTACTTTGCCTGTATCACATTATACTAATAGCTTCTGCCAACAGTATTGGACAGGCATAACATATTTTTAAGTCGGAAAAGGTCTGTTTGTAGCCTTACCAGTATCCTTTTTAGGAGGTTCATGGCAACAGGGTTTTCTGCCGTCCATAGTCCCACCAGGTGCCGACTTAGCTGCCTGAGAAAGAAAAAATCTCACGTAAGTGGCTGAGCCATTTTGTTATTAGTTTGTTAGAGAACACATTTTCTGTTTATCTACTGTAGCAACTGAAGCTTTGTCTACCGTTACATGCAATGAGTGTTTCTCTGGTTAAGAGTATAGTGAAATTTGAAACCGCAAATAGAGAGAATTAAACAGCAGCTGGAACCAACAAGTCCAAAAGACAGAATCACTGTGTGTCAGTTTGTGGATTTATTGAGGTTGGACCTGTTGGTAAGCATCCGCTGGTCAGCGCTGATGGTGAACAAAGAAGTGTGCAGATGCCTCGGAAGAGCCCCTTCACTCAAGGCCAGGTCCTGCATCTTGGTGGCTATTTCCTTGTCTCCTTCCTAAATTTAAACAAACACAGGTTGGTTATCGTCATAAAGCATAAACACTGAAGACAATCCAATCATGAAAGGATTGACAATGTAAACCACCTAACCCACAAAAAGGCTTACCTCAATAATGGCCTTCATCACCAGGCCTGCTCCCTTCACTATTGCCATAGAGGGATGCTGGAGATGAGAACATCATTATTCAGTACACAAGCATCTACTGATTTGTCATAATACTATCATAATTAGGGCGGAAAGATTTATTCACACAAGTCAACTACCTGGAAGAGTTTGAACAAGGTGCGACCATCGGAGGCAACCATCTCAAGCAGCATGTCAAACTGCTGCCCCTCTGTGGTTTCACTGTAGGGGGCGCACAGGGCAAACGTTAAGAAGTCCAGTAAGGAGCTGATCACCAAAGCTCCTGTTCCATGGTCCTGAAAACAAAAGAAAAACGAGAATGAGAGCTAAGAATTGACACGAGGAGGTTTTTTTGAAACTATACCGACAACTTGTGTTTAACAACTTCTGAATTTCCAAATTCTGCATCCAGCTAGCTGACAATAAAAAGAAATGTACCACATTAGTGATGAATTTTTCAAGGAGGTTCTCCAGGAACTTCTTGGAGGACAGCAGAGAGGCCTTGTTCAGTTGCTCCTGCCTCAGGTCATAGTCATCGTGCATTGGCTGCAGAGAAACATGAAAGAGAAGGTCTCAGCCAAACCGCAGGATAAAAGACAAATGTGATAAATGATTGATATATATGTATGCATTTAGTTGATGTCTAGATGTTTAGGTGATACTTACACACATAAGGGCACAGAGCATGTCTACAGCAGCGTGTGTCACACTGTTGTTGTTCCTTTTTAAAGCTTTTACCGTTTTTACTCCCAGCTTCTCCCTGAACCTAGAACACACAAACATACATTTACAGATTTAGCAACACCACTAAAACGGCCGTACCTTAAAAAAGTTGAGGATCATAAACAACAGAATATAAAAGCATACAAATATTGTATTGTTTAAAAGAGGTCTGGGGTTGGATACACAAAGAATTCATTGCTTCAGAAGTGACTTGTTGTTTTGATTTCTCATAAAGTGTCACATCTACTGAACTACTAAGTGTAACACTATTAAAGAGGTTTTCCTTAAAGCAAAAATAAACCATGTATGTATTTATAGTGATCTTGGGGTTGAGGGGTTAACACCAAGCTACTCTAGCAATGAATCTTTCAGGAAAACCAATTCTCATTTGCTTTACAGGAACAAATAAGTAGTAAATACAGTTCCTCTCATACATCTCAGTGACCCAGAAAGACTACAGGGTTCTTCAATATTGCGATGTACGGATATTTAAAGGATAGAATGGGCAAAGCAGATACTAGGAGAGAGATGGAGTATGAGATGTCGAGAGAGAGGAAGGTCAAGACAAATCGAGGCAGACAGCTCGACTGAACACAGTGAAGTGACATAACCTCGCTTCTGAACTGTCTGTCTGAAAGCCTGAGATGAAAGCAGAACAAAGATAAAAGAGGAGAAGGCTGATCGACAGACAGCTAAGAAAGATAAGAAACAGAGACAGGCAAAAGGGCAGACTGAGATGTATGGATTCATATTTACGTTGCATCTGTGACTCCAGACACTTGACCAGACCTTGGAATGACAGAGCATGCCTGTTACCAGCAGCTCAACAAAAAGTACACTTTAAAGAAATAAAAGCAGGAAGGTACAGTGGGATAACTGCTGCATTCTTACTTAGGCAGCTGGGTGAAAGCCTGGAAGCCAGCCTTGGAGGCCACCAAGCGTCGAATAGCCTGGAAATGGCTCTCCAGCTCAGTGTTAAGAGCCGGCAGCTCGGCCTCCTGGGATAAAAGAGCCAGGATGGCGTTGTTGATGAGCTTCTCTTTGTTCTCAGAGAAAAGACCCTGAAGAGAAAAGAGAGAGAGGCATTAAGACGGGGAAACTAGTGTGGATCCAGCTAAGGTCGATGGATAGACATCACATTTATTGAACACACTCACATCTTGGGTTACTGCATGCAGCACTCCACTGTAGGATATGTTGGCGTTGAATCTGAACACTGCATCTGCAAAGTTTCCATCTGAGAAAAGGGAGGAGGGATGGAACAATTAAACAAAATACTAGACCACCTCAAAGAGACTAAAATACTGTACTTAAGCACAATGTAGACCGTTTGTGCCTCATGTATGACCGCTTTATTCAAGTCGCAGAACTAAGCATCCAATTTTACAACTATGAGGCCAAAATATCTATATATATATTTTTTTTTTTTTTATTTTTTTTAAACCCACCCAACCTAAATCTGGCTACAGTGGCAAGGATGTTGGAAGCTCTGCTGCTAATGGGAGGGAAGCTAGTCCAGCTCTCCTGCTTAAAATAACTCATTAATATGTTGCTTGTGTTTTACAAAAACTTGAGACAGAATATTTATTTACCCAGATGGTTAAGAAGAGTCTTTTGTGGATTCTGGAAATACCTTCAGAACAGCAGTTGTTAGACAACCTTCTGGGTTTTTCAAAGGTCGGTTATATTTATTTTTAGCTCTGTGACTCAAATGTAATGGTAATATACGAGAGGCACAAACTGGGGCTAGGCCCATTGGTGCTTTGATGTACAATTACCATGCTTACATGAGGTAGCAGCAGCAGCAGGTATTACATTAATCATGTTAGCATGCTATCATTTGCTAATTAGCACTACAAACAAAGTACAATTGAGGATTCATCATCTGGGGACCATGCATGTCTGTACAGAATTTAATGTCATTCCCATTCATAGTTGTTGAAATATTTTTTTCTGGACCAACCGAGCGACCTTAAAAAGAGCCATGCTGCTAGCGAGGCTAAAAAACTGTATTAAAGTGGATACTACTTTCTAAACCAACTTTAACATATGCTATAAAGAAATCTGATTCAAGTTCATCCATTTTAATGAGATAAAGGCCTTGGACTCACTAGGAGGTGCTGCCAGGAATTTGAGATGCAAACTCTCCACCTCCTCATCCACGGGCATGCTCAGTAGGCCCCATCTTTGCCCTCGCTGCGTGGGGGCCATCTTGACGCACACGTCCCTGTTGCCTGATGCGCGGACTCCATCTAGTAGGCTGGCTAACAGGGAGTCCCTACAGACGCGAATACAAACAGACTCACCTAAATGCATTACGAATGATCGGTCTTATGGAGGACGAACAGTGAGCACACAGGTTATGCAGCAGACACATGCACACAAGCAAATTACTCATTGTGTAAATGAAATCAACAGTACAGAAAGACATTCAATAACCCCACAGGGCCTGTAGTGTCACTACATACATAAAAGACAGATGTATGTCTGTGTACCTTTCTGTGGAGGAAAACTTTCGGATCTGACCTCTGATGAATTCGACTGTAAACACCTGAGGGTTGTCTACGTCACAGATGAGAGCAAATACCTGAAGGGAGATGAGACAGAGGACAAGTGAGCAAAAAAAAAAAAAGAGGGAGGGACGGGGAAAGGAGAGTTTACTCATATCAAACAGACTTTCATCCAAGCTATTAACTTGCAGTGATGCAGTTCATACATAATACAACAAAGACAGGCCGTTGGATTAACATTTATCTTCACAGGAGTACCACTCGACATAACAAAATGAGTGTGAATGTTTCAGCCTGAAATTTTTATGACTTGGCGTCGAAGTGTATACCTCTCCGAAGGGTTTGATGGTGACTATGTTGTACGAAGCTGGGTCTCTCTCGACTAGACAAGTCTCTGTCAGGGCTAGTATACGCTTAATAGGCTCCTAGGAAAAGACAAAGATAAGTCATAATGCTTACAAAATTGATAGCACATGTAGAAAGAAATAATAAAAACAACTTGAGAGCAGAAGTAGGCAATGAAACAGTGTATACTTTTAGATTTCATTGCTAAAGACTGCAAATGTGACGTCAAGCCAGTAATTACCATCTAATTCATCAAAATACTGGGCATCACAAAGCATCAGTTGGTAACCATAAGACACATATTATATTAGCAGTAAAGCATTAGAGTATGGTGCAAAGCTCAAACTGTAATAACACATTTAATATATACAATACAATAATAGTTTAGATGATTTAAGAGTATTAAGGGTGTGCCAATAACATTTAATGACGTTGTCTGAGTGTTCAAAAATAGGGTCTCATATCAAACAAGCAAATGAAACTGCTGCAGTTTTTTCAAGTAGACCAAAGTAGTAACAATCTGTTAAAGGAGTCCTGGTGGGTCCCTGGACCTTACTTTGAGAACCACTACCAAACAGCACGGAAAGGAAAAGGAGAAGCAGAGTGTTCTAACCGGGTGTCGAGGGGTGATCTTCTGGACCACAAACTCAGCCAGTGAAGTGATGCTGTCGTCTGAGCTGTACTTCCCCAACCTGTCGGTCACAAAATCCTCGAAGGTCAACGTCTCCTTCCTCAGTCGTAGCATGATACCGATGAAGTTCCCAGCATGCTCAATGGCGCAGCGGATGATGTCATCCCGGTGCTCCGAGGCAAACAGATGCTGAGAGAAAGAGGCAAAAGGAGATGTTAACACAGACAGACAGAGAGACAGACAGACAGAGAGACAGAGAGAGAGAATGGATACATACCAGCCTGCTGAAGCCCCCATAAAGGATGCAGAATCCTCCCTGATAATCAGAGACCTCGACGAAGCCCTCTATATTACGATAGTCGTAGGAACACACCACCCGGTTGGTTTGCGGGTCGATCTGGTCGATGCCGCCCGGCGTCACCTCTAAACTCACTGGCTTCCGTGCGTCACTCCAGTGGTGCTTGTAGCAGTTGTAACGCTGTAAGGGTTCAGCACAGACATTCATTTTGATGTCACCACAGTTAGAAACATATACTGAAATGGATAATCTTTCTTTATATATCTCAGTACTTACCCTGCCAGTTATTTTTCCCTCTGAAAATTCTGTTCTGAATCTCTGTGAATAAGAAAAATAAGGAAATTATATTTTAATTTAGTGCCAACATACACACCTAGCTGTTAAATCATTCCCGTGTAACACTTGTGCTAAGCAGAATTACGGGGCATTCACACCAAGAAAAAGCGATGGTGGTGTGGCAGGGGGAGTGTCAATGAATTGGCCCATTTACTGTATGTGAGGTCCTGTTGTGTTCTTTAAAGGGACGCTATGCAGTTTTGGCCATTTCTTCGCCGTTTTCTCGCTTTTTGCTCGCAGTTTTCTCTATAGAGCTCCCCCTACAGCTTCAGAATAGATATTTGGCAGTTCCTATGTTTACTTGTGTCTGACTCCTCGTTCAGTCAGTCTGCCGTTTCCTCTTTCTCTGTTCCTCCGACAATGCTTTCCTAGCTTTCTGCTTCTTTTTAGCCGGCTCAGCCATGACAATAGTGTGAAAAACGGTTCCTGAATGGGCGTATGTGTGTAGTGCCGTGAAGCAATTCGTTACATCGCGAGACCTGATGTCACGCGATACTTCCTGACGCTGAGGCCGGCCGAAGTTGTTTTTCCGCTCACAGGCAATAGGGGGGAGCGAGACGACCACCATTCAACTCAAAAAAAGTCATATAACCATTCCAATGACTCCGAAGCTGTTCAGTTAAGGTAAATTAAGCTAAAAAAAAACCTGCATAGTTCCCCTTTAACCGCCAAACAAAGCACAAATAGACTTTATATTTCACAATCACTGTTTTCCGTCAGATCGTTTATAGATTTCGACGTTTCCAACCGCACTTAAAGGCAGCTTTATTTCACAGGATAGAGAGATAGAAAAGAGACCAGCGAGACATAGCGAGTGCTTTGTTATTGCAGGAAACATTAAGCTATTACACAAACTCCCGGGCAGTTCAGTGCTTGTGGTTTGTTTTTTTACGCTTGCAGTGTTTTAAAACTTTGCGGCAACAATAAAGGCAGTGATGTTTCCTGTTTACTGTACGGGTTTCTCACACCGCCTCAAACCACACCGGTCGCCGGTTACATGATTGGCCACTGCAGCGTGACGTGGGGTTGCGTTTTTCCAAAAGTTGAGTCGGTCTCAACTTTGCGCAGGCCCGCTGTGTTGTCCCTCCAGCAGCCTAAACGCACTATCCCCATTCAAAATGAATGGAAAGGCCTGCTTTTTGCCACACTATCGGACAGCCGACGCATAAGAACATTTAATTAGTTCTATGGGGAAATACCTCCTCCTCCTTGCCATTAGAACACATCAGCATAATGAGTTTATTTCTTCACAGTAACAAACTATCTGCTGATTCACGTTTCTGATAAGCACCTACAGTGAGTCAAAGGGCCTGTGATTTGCAAGCACTGCATTCCCAAACAGTGCATCGTACATTAATCCTTCAACAACACAGCAAAAATGTGCAGCTGTGACACAACTAAAAAGTGTGGATCAGCCACATCAAACACCACATTTGAGAGCCTTTTAATAAATATGTGCATGAGGTCTGTTTAGTCATTGTGAATGATGGGGGTGAATTGATGAGTGTTTGTCCTCACCAGTGCTTCTGTGAGCAGCTCTGTCCGGTGCTCTGTTGAGAACTTGAGTGTTTCAGACTTCTTGCCGCTGCCTTTGCGGAATGTAAGGTTGAACTCTGTTCCCTGACCTTTTCCTACTGGACCGATACCACAGATGTCCCCATAAGGCCACTGGTACCACAGACAGCAATAACACAGAGTTATAGTCACACACAAGCAGTTTGAACATAAAAAAATATGTTATGGTACTTTAAATCCCCTTTTTTGCATTTATAAGCAGTATACAAACATTTAATAAATGGTTGATTACACATTACGTAGTAATAATAAAGTGTTTATTAATGTATTCGTTAACTATTGTAACTCCTGTGGGCACCCGTAAATAGAGGCTAATGTATGAACAGGTAATGAATGACAAAATAGTAAAACACAGTTGTAAGGATATAAACTATGTTTTTATAAGAGAAGTTATAATTGCTGACAAATACTGTATATTATTAACAGTTACAACAATGTGTAATAAACGATTTAAACCATGATTCTATTTTCTGTTCAGCCATTGTCTTGACTGAGGGGGTTAAAAAGTGAGGTTTCATGTCTAATGGGTCTTGATTACAACATGTTTCATGTCATATTCAGTGTAAAGACATGCTCTATGTGCATATAAAGGCTTGTGAAAATTACTGCGTTTCTGCATTTAGCAAAAGAGCAATGTGCTTCAAATGGATTTTCATTAGTCACATCAAAGAACTAAGAACAGCACATGCCACAAGCGCCTGTGAGGCACTGGTAGCTATAGAGGAGAAAAGGCTCCTGAATGACAGAGTTCCTCTACGACAGGCTGCATATACACTGACCTGATTTGTTACTTCTAACGTGGCAGGGTTGTAAGTGGTAATGCCATACGTCCCCACTGAGAAGACTCGCTTGTACCTGGAACACAGAGATGGGATGAGTCAGAAACACAGCCTACCCATCACATCATGTAGTGTTGCTGCCCATGGCAGCAACACTACAACAGCACAAGCAGTTGCATAACATTAGCAGTGAATATGAGGAAGAAGGCTCAATGTGTGGCGGTCCTTCAAACATGTGGGGGTTAGCTGAAGCAAAGCTAACTGAGCCAGTTAGCCCTGATAACTTGGGATCTCAAGATTCCCAATGGGCCAAATATATCTCATTACGTAAATAAAGCTCCATTACGTCTGCAGGATGGAGTGCGAGGAAAAGGGTCCATTTGTAGCCCTCCGTAAGCTAATGATGAGTCAAGGATAGGTGACGTCACTGTGGCTTGGTTAAGTGACGATATCATCCTCATACAGGTTTATTATGTCAGTTTCCAGACATTTTATGAGGTAATGGTTGAGGTAAGGCACACACACAGGGTGAAAAGATGAGAAAATATTAACTGCCACTTTCAAAACTGTGATAGCCAGACAGTTAGCTGCATTGAAAGTCATTACCATGCAGCCTTAATTCTCACCATTCAGTAATGACATGTAATACCAGGCTTAAGCAATGCAGCTATGATTTTTTTATAGTACTTACTGCTTGAGAAATTGCTACTCTTTGTATGCATTTACCACATTAGGCATCTCAGTGACTTTAAAATGAACGGTCACAACTTATCGTACGTTAACAGTTTTTCAATGAGTCACCCTTTGATTCTGAAACAACTTGTGGAACTTTCTCACACAGTAGGAAGGAAGTCCAAAATTCAATTTTGCATTTAACGCTGAGTGACATGTGCATGCAAGTGTGTGTGCGTGTGCGTGTGTGAGCAGGCAGGCACGTCTGTGTGTGCTTGATTGCCAACAGTTTCAGTTGGCATTTCTGCCCAATTCATAGCATTCTGCCTGCTGTTTGAGCAGAGTTTGAAAAAGGGTCATTTGAGGGTTTCGGTTATGTAAAAGAAATGGTTTGGTGAGGTTTTTAGATTTGTGTCAGTGTTAAATGTAAGTGTTTATTATTTGTATCTGGTATACATGCATGTTCATCTATGTACAACATGTTCTTTTAGCACCTCCATAGCACTATTAGCGAGCACACTGAACATGCTGACTAGGCTCCTTTCTTTCTTGCACATCCGTCATGACTGGGTAACATTAAGAGGTCTGGTGAAGTTATCGGCTAATCCTATCAAAAAGCAGAGTAAAAAGAAGTCAAATTGAGAGGTTACTTCCGCATAATGCATTCAGACTTGTATACAGAGCACATGACTAACATAAACAGACAGGTCGAGCAGCGGCTTGAGGCAAGGCCAGAGTGGAATATGAGGTCCAGGCACATCCTACAGTCAGTCCTTCCTTTTTCACTTATACAAATGTCACATCCCTTTTTGTGTACCTTCCCCATTAGATAAGCATTTACAAATGTACAAATGACTGAGGTTTTCTTTCCACTATTCTCAGTTTCCGTCATCTTGGACCACAACTCTGTCCTGATCTCAGGGTGCTGTCTCTCTGCAAGTCTTGACCTTGGTTCATTATCAATTATTCACTCTCTGTATCCCCCTCCTTAATTCTATCTTGGTACAAAGGCAATATCCAACCCTTATCTTACATTTTGACTGTACATCTTTTCCTTTGTGACCTTCACAGACA
Organism: Sander vitreus; assembly: GCF_031162955.1. Taxonomy (NCBI): domain Eukaryota; kingdom Metazoa; phylum Chordata; class Actinopteri; order Perciformes; family Percidae; genus Sander; species Sander vitreus. The sequence goes on from NC_135876.1 coordinate 18,803,416, forward strand.
CATTCCTTTGTGACAATACAAAACACTGTTTTTTGTTTTGTAGACGTTTTGGAAATTTGACTGCCTGCATGTAGGAAGGTAGGATAAGATTAAGGTGAATTTGGGGGAGTAAATTAGTATATTTATTATAATATGTAGAGACCCTAGGAATTTAAATAACCTTGTCAGTGTTTTTGCATGTTTTGGCTAAAACAAATCACGTATACGTGATTTTTACTGCTGATCATTTTACAACTCATGCTGCTCATAATCTATCACATCGAGCAACTTCCTGTATCTAACTAAGTCCACTTAACCACTGCCTCTCCTCTTTAATCAGAATTTCTCACAAAGAAGACTGAGCTAATGATTTGTTTGACTGCATAAAAAGCTTGGACAACACAACATAATCCGCCCGTACAAGACTCAACAAACACTAGACTTCAAAGATGCAAAGAGTGGTATGAGGGGAACAAGTGAAAATATATAAGACCATGTTACAGCCCATGGTATTTACTGGTATGTAAAACGGCAAATGAAAAATATAGCTTGAGCATCTGTAGCTTCCTTTTGTTGAGGAACAACATAAAGAAGTATAAAGGCATTCAAAGAATATGCAAAGAAGATTGTGATTTGAACTGTCATGCTCTGAAAAAAAGTGTAGAGAAGTGTTGTGCTTGAAAACTTAAATGACAATTTGTCAAAAAGCATGCACTCATGCAACACAAATCCAATATTCTCTACAAGCTAGAGTCACAAGACTTGAATTAAACATGAACACGGGCACATATGGAGGGAGAATGCTGCTGCAGTAAAGCAAAACTACAGCAGTAAAGATCTATTGTAATTTTAACTATTGTAGAAAATTGTCTGTGGCAGGATCTAAGGGTAAAAGAACAAAATTCCTTTTTTTATATATGGCCAAAAGGAGCGTGCTAATTGCAGACGAGTCTAATTAAAGTTTACTTTCGGAAACATGGTCTGTATTCACAGTGAAGAGCTGTGAAACTGTACCTGTTTAAGTCTGACATGATCCTGTGGCCTCCATCTGAGGCCATGGTTAATTAAACCTGGTACATTCTGCTTTGGCTAACAAGTTTTTTTTTTTTTTTTCTCTCTGGCAGAAAAAATACAATGCATATATGTATCAAATACAATACAATGAATGCTATGTTTTAATGTTAAAGACTAAATTAGTTGGTAAACAATCCAACTGGTAATTAGTTTTTGTGATTTACTACCCACTGAAGACAAAAGTAGCCCACGATATCTGTGGTTGGTATTGAAGCAAGATGAGAGAGAAGGATATCCTGACATGACACCTCTTTCTCTTTCTGTTGGCCTAATAAAGCTCTGTGTGAGTTGCACCCTTTTGCTAAACTAAGCTTCACTGAGAAATCACAAAAATGCATTACAGAAGCATACAATTTGGTTTCATTTTTATGTCTCTCTGCTTACTCGCTCTCTCATGGTCTCTCCTACTCACTCATATTGTCCTGTGCTCTCATCTCTCTCGCTTCGGTGAGTCAGCTGAATGACCTTCAAATGTTATTATCAATAAATTAAGTTTCCATCCCTAATAGAGATGCCTGTTCAGTGAGCGACCCATGGTAAACCTGGGTTAACCCAGCTGACGTGTCGACCTTTTCAAATCAACCATCTTAAACGGCGCCACTGTGTCGTTCTGAATGGGGCGTTGGCCTCCACTGTCCACCACACATACATCTACACTCGACTCTGACGGACACTTCAGGAAGCATTAGCAGGATGAAGCCTTGATGATGGCTAATGCTTTGCAGCCCTGCTTAAGTTACCAAAGTCAATGGCAGGCCTTAATGGGACAAAGACATTTAGAAAGCAGGTATTGGTAATGTGATCCCACTGGTTCACTGCTCAAACTGAAACCTGTCCATTCTTTAGCTTTGAGGGCCACCAAGGATGTACATCAAGTCCCATCTAGCTTTAGGTGTGTAATTTACCTATAATCTCTAACATGAAAACAGATACCCTGTGCACTAGATGATTGTGTACGTTGGGCCATTCAGACATATGTTTACAGAATAGATAAAGTATGATGGCCTTATTCTAATGTAATGTATTCTACCAATTCAAATCTATTTGTGTCAATACCTCAAAACATGTTAGAATAAGGTCAATATGACAAAACATTAGTGCTAATGAGTGACTGCTGTCAGTGGTCTGAAGACCTCCTGTCCCTGGCTAAGATAAGGAAGTCAACACAATGGAAGTACTGAGTCAGGATTTTTAGCATTTTACCAAACTGTCTTTACAAGGTGATGAAGGGAATGGTTTAGGTTAATGTGGCCTTGTAAACCAATGTAAAGAAGATGTGGAGGTGGAGTTGTGTGGCTTACTTTCCCCTCCAGGAGTGTTTGGTGGTGTAGAAACAGGCCAGGTCTTTGTTTTCTTTGACGACATTCATCTTTTCACAGGACCTACAAAACAGAACAAAAGTTAGTATAACTAGAATAAAAAAGCAAGCCCTTTTACATTTTTAGCGCAGAAAAAGGTTCAGAAAAGAAATAGGTGGAAGATGTATATTTGAACATTACTTGAGAGAAAGTGTTATATTTTTAAATCACACAGCAGAGGGGAAGAATGATAACCAATGGCTCTCCATGTCTCAGTTAATGTCAGCTCTATAAGAAGTCACCACATAACGTGTAACTTCACAAGTCATTACTACATCAAGTTTATATAGTACACATTCCAATATACTGAAACACACACTTCACACAGTCATTCAACATTTTACAGCTTGAAGGGAGAGACTCCCACCAGACGCTTCCTCGGCTACAGAACTAATGCAGAGTAAACAGTGATTATATCGACAGAGTAATCCATGAGCAGTCCATCGCTCCATGACTGGCTGATTCTTCACCGTCATTAGCTCAGCTATGAACCGTAGCATCAACGCATGTGGTAGCACATGACTTCTGTATTATAAATCTCTCTTTGACAGCCTCACTCTCTCCTTTATGGGTGCATTTTCACAAACTCACTTTGTAAAGTGGCAAAGTTAAGGCAACAACAACTGGGATACAACCTGCTCAGCAAAACCGAGAGGAAAGAAAGGGCTTTCATTCCAGCCTGATATCACAGGCACAAAACAGTGCACCAGCTGAGCATCTGTCAAAAAAGTCTGGTGCAAAGCCAGTGTGGCCTATTGATCGCTATAGACAACAGGGGTTCGGCCATGTCTTAGTGCTTTGGCCCATTGCAGTATTTGAATGAAAATTACAGATTAACAAGGATCCACATTCTTGTCACTAAATCTGAAGTTTCCTTTTCCAACTAGGACGAACCACAAAGCATCGGTGGGATGATTAAGAGTGATGCTCTGTGACAGATTTTTTCAAACAAATTAAAGACATTATAAATGAAAGGCAAAGCAGTCAACAGAGCAGAATACAGTAAATTGAGGGAATCACTGCCTCTCCTATCCTTAGTGCAGTAAGTTGCTGGCAGTTGCAATGTGACAAGAGGAACCTGTGTCAGCATTCTGCCAGGATCCTGGAAAAATCTGACTCCAGTGTTCCTTCCTCTCCATTTCAGTGTGTGGAGAGCAAAATAGCCCCCAATATGATGGAATCCACCATTCACCGAGGGGACAATTGTCTGGTGTTCAGAGAGGGCATGACGAAAAATACAAGCTTCTTTCAGGGGCCACAACACTGGACGAGAATCTTTACACATTAGCCAGTGTCGGCGTCTTAATAATTGATGCCTGTGCTGGAGAATCAACGGTGCAAGGAACAGTCAAGAGCCAAGTTTTTCATCAACCGTTTTTTTCTTTTCAAACACACATTTACGGAGCTGCATAATGAATCTAATCCAAAGCGGGGGGACTGATGGAATGCACAATAGGAGATGTTAGCAGCAAGCAGTGCACAGTGTGCTCTTTGCTGCTGCAGAGGGCAGTGCAGTTTTTATTATATTACAGGGTTGAGAGCTGTGATGAGTGTAAAAAAAGACCAAGGCAGATTCCAGGATTGGGTCATGCGATTACCCCACCGACCTCTTCCTGCCTATATTGCAGATCAATAGAAAATTATTCATGGAATATCCTTGACTGAGTTTAGCAAAAAAAAATATATAGGATAAATAGGAAGACTGTGAAGTAAATATAAATGGAACCAGTACTAAAGCAAAGAACATTTACATGATAACTTGTTCCTGACAGGTCACACAACTTTAAACAAATAATCAAACTTTAACAAGCACAGCTTTTGGTGATTGCTAACCTAGCTGTGACCGTCAGTACAATCCAATCCGTAGAAATAAAATGAATTTCAAAAATCCATTTCTATTAATCTGGTACAATCCCATAGTGTATATTTGCTTTCTTCAACCAAATAGCAATGCTAATAGGATTGTATCACACCTCTAAATGGGACCCATCTTAACAACTGAAAACAAACTTTCAACCATATTACTGACTAACTAGACCAAGCCACAGTTATACTTTAAGTGCCATGACAATTAACATGTAATATTGTGTAGACAGCTCTTTTGCTGTCTATTTAAGTCTGTTTTCTACCCTGTTTCTCACAGCTGTTTGGAGAAAAAAAATGGATCACCTGTTTTCTTTTAAAATGCGCAATATAAAGAATATGAAAACTTCAGCATCAGTGTGGGTACAAGGGTCAAACGATCATCTGCAATTACATCATTATATGGCTTATGGCCCTAACCATTTTTTTACACCTCTATTTAAAATTATGTTGAACATAAAGGTATGACCATACCTGAAATAACAGTACAATAATAGCTGAGCATTATAAAGCAATACAAAAGCCATATACTGTACAGGAGGCATCTGGGCCTTCAGAATCGCATATGAATTTGTTCAAATATTATCAGGAGCCTTGCCATAGCCAGGGACATAACGGAAATATCATGCATGTTTTTGCAATGTGGTTTTCTTCTTGGAAGCTTTTTTTTCTGCACTTAAGATGTGTTGCAATGTCCTCCCTTTATTTGCCAATTACATGAAGCAATCTCTTTGCCAAGACGAGAACTTTACGGTCAAGCACTACTTTATCGTAATGGCTCTCTGAGGATTCAATGAACCACTTGCTTGCAAAATCGTATGTACTTCTGTAAGATAGAAGTTACATGAAATGCGTTAAAATGGCTAAGGGCGATTCTATCCATTTGAGGATATGCGCTGGGTCCCGACCTGTCAAGTAAATCCATGACAAGCAGCATTAACGTTAACGTTACCTGCATATCAAGCGCTTAGCCAAACTCTGCTTCATTGCAGCGGGCCTACAACTGTCTGGCTAAACACAAGCACGACAGCACCGTTTCAATGATGTCGACACTGCTGCTCCTTCTAACTAGAATAACAAATAGTTCAGACATTAATTTTGTCAGCGTTTGTTTGCCAAATGCAAAAAAGGGGCTGTGGCAGGCTAATGTTGGGTTAGCCACAAGCTAGCGGCTAACTAGCAGATCACTCACACAGGTTTTGCCTTGCAGTAGAGCTAGCTAGTCGCATTAGCCGCGGGGTTCAATCAAGCAAACATGGAGAAGATGGCTTGAAGACAGTGGCAGGTGGTAGCGGATGCATTTACCTGTAAAATCGCTAACGGGTATTAATCGTAGCCGTCCCTCAGCCCCCCACCCTCCTGATTGCGACCGGTGCTTCTCCGTTTTCCCACTCTGATGCTGTAGGTGCTCAGTTACGCCGTGTTCCCCCCAATAGGGCTCAGGACGCTGCCATATTCCTGATACCAAAAGTGAGCTACTGCGCACGCGTGAGGCCTGCCCTGTCATGCGGCTGTCAGCTGATTGGTTTGTCCGGACGCGGAATTACCGAGATGCCGACTTGAGATCTGTTGTTCTTAATTTCCTTCAGTGTTTGTATTGATACATACAGCCGAAACTGACCTCGGAACAGTTTTTTTGTGCGGGGCTGGTGCTAGGCTGGTGCTAGGCTGGTGCTGACTGGGTTATCTAGTAGAATCTTTAGTTTCCATTTGTGCTCATTTGAAACTAAAGAGTGAATAAGATACAGTTTAAAAAGTGCAACAAAGACTCAAATATAGACTGGTTCGATTTTGTCAATCAGCTTGATAATGGCTGTCTAAGTAATCTTTGTGAATTGATCTGCTGAAATGGAAACTGAATTACACTATTTCTACATGTACGCCTCGCCTACACCTCTGCATATTTTGCTTCTTGATAGCTATAGAAGATTGTAAAAACACTTAAATGCCAATTCAACCTGGTATTTGTTGTTTTTCTTTTTATTCTTCCAGGTAGCAGTAGCCTGCTGGGTAAAAAGGATACACCTGGGGGAAGAAATATTAGTATGCCCTCTAGGGACACCAATGCAGCAATACCACTGCTATAATAGAAGCAGTTTACACCACACATACACACATACAGGCACATACACAAATTTGTGCCATCAAAGTCAACACCACAACTCTGCTGTACCATTCCGTTCCTTTTTACTTAATTTATTTTATTTTACTTATCTTATTTTAATTTTTTTAGTTATTACATACTGTGTGTATATATGTATACTTATATTTTTTAGATTCTTCTGATCCTTCTTATATTTAGAGAATGGGTGACATGCACCAACAACACCAAGGTGTCAAATATGGATGTTTGTATTTTGTCCTATATCCTTCCTACTACAGCAGTTTACTTAAAATGCATCTGTCAACCGCTTGTCATTGCTTTATTGTTTATTTGTTTCTTTGCATATTTCTGCTATTCCAATGACCTACATTCTTCTACAATCTAATATCTTTAAAAGTTTGCAAAAGTATAGTTCATAGACCAGTTGCAGATATGACATCAACACTGACCAATTTTGGTTCCACCACAAGAGCTATGTGAATAATGAAAGTAACTACTATGGTCTAACTGACCACGGTAAAAAAAAAGCAGCACCAACAAATGGGACTTTAACAAAAACTGAGGAAAGTAATCTATGACTTGTAACCCTCCAGAATAAGGTTTTAACCTTGTGGTGTCTAGTCCCTGTCTCAAATTGTAAGTGACTCACCGCGATTGAAGGTAAAGGGGAAACATCTTGGTCTGTGTGGCTGACTGATGTTGCACAGTGAATTTGAGCGGGCAGGGGAGCACCAAGTGGTCACATTTTGAGGCATCTGATTAGGTGAACAACCATGTGCTGCCTGTTAGTCTAATTTAATTACAGCGAGAGAGACATGAGGAAGAAAAGTTTCATTAAACGGATAGGGATGTCCTTTTGGCTTCAGTGACATATTACAAGTAGACAGCGCAAGAGAATCTCTTAAGTTTTTATTTGGATCACATGGAGTCAAATTAGTTTAACTGATGGAGAAGCAGCCATGATGAGTCCCATCAGTTAATCAATAGAAACATGCATTAACAGAATACTAATAGCGGGGTAATTGTGTTGTAAATATGCAAATATAAACACTGCCATATGCCTAAACTAGTTTACCAAACTGCATTATCTGCAATCAGGAATTTAGAGAGATATGGATGTGGAAAATGTTTGAAGATACAAAAGAAAAACAGTATACTTCAAAACAGACAGTGGTTTAATGTGACTGAGAGATGCAGTCAAAATTGGGCCAGTCAGTGTCAAATATAATCTTGTTTTGACCAGTAGCTTGAGATGTTGAGATCCCAATCTGAAGCTTTATTATGAAACTATTAATTCACACTAGGGCATGTGATAGACACTTAAGTGTCACAGAAAAAGGCATATGTGTAGATTCTCTCAGTGTGAACTGCTGATGAGGAGCAGAGGCCTAAATCTTCTCAGGACTTCTCACAATTCTAGCTCAATACTGCCATCTACTGCTTAATACTTTACATTGACAAACAGGCCCAGTTTGTTGACATAATATTCATCTTGTACATTTAAGTCAAATTATCTTAACCTTCTTGTACCTATAACCTGTAAGATCCTTGATAAAATCAATAGCAATGAATGTCATCATGGTTTGACAAAAAAATAATAATGCACCTTTTTAAGAATTACCCCTTTCAGAGTGACAAACTGTAGATATTTTTGGACAAACATTTTCGTTAGAAAACATGTTGGCGGACATTTACAGGACCTCTGGATTTGATATTGCTAAGTCCAAAGTTGCCATCCATGTACTATATATGGCAGGATATTCAATTAAATAAATATTTACTTTAATAAATTCAAGTAAATAAATATAAAATAAATAAATATTTGCATTGTAAACTATTTATTACAATTAAGTGTCTATATGTATGTATATGCAATTTGGCGATTACGACAATGTAGTTGCATTAAGATATCTTATATTTTAGTAGTCCTAAACCATATCACTTTTGGTTACACGTTGTACGTAGCGCAGCTGAACGCACCTCTAGTAACCAAGGCAATGACGCTATTCTCCGTTACCAAGGCATTCTGAAGGCAAACACTAGCTGGATAGCTAAGCTAGCCAATCTGCCAGATAATCGTATAGCTATGATATAACCCCCGTTAACTCCTTCACCGAGTTGAAATATATGTCTAATATAGTTTACTAGAACCCTCGAATCCAGCATATTACCATTACCTTCTAGTCTGTTCGCTACGTGGCCTAAATTAGAGGCCACCCATTTTTCTTTTGAATCATATCAGTCTACAAGCTAGCTAACTTAGTAACGTTAACGTTAGCTGCACAGCCACCATGGTAAGTAGCTGCGAACATTTGCTATTTATGATTAGCCTGTCCAACTGTTTGCTTTTACTAATCTTCTCGCTCTGTTTTATTCAAAGACGGGTAGACAGTTAGCAAACATCCCCATAGATAGCACGTTGTATGTGCAAGCTCATGTGAATAGGCCATCACATATTAGCAGGGGGGAATCTTCTTCAGGTTAGCTTATAAGCTAGTTGTGGTTTCCATTACAGCTTCTCTCTTTCTCTGTCCATCTTTCATCTTTGGTGATAGTCTCTTTACTAGTTTTTTTGTCTTTTTGTCTCCGTGTAGGCTGAATTTGGGTTTAATGAACACCATCAGAATGAAGTCATCAATTACATGCGTTTTGCACGTTCAAAGATGGTCCTGAGACTAAAGACTATTGACTCATGCTTTGAAGAACTCAAAGATAGCAGGTGACTGATCATACTTAAGTTTTTGGTATCATTGTTTGTATGGAAATTCAACTATATAACAAATGTATAATACAACAACGAAGTGCTCTTCAGTTCAGATATAACTGTAATGTTAATGCCCGTGTGCACGTATGTTTCCCTCTGAAGGCTGGTGGAGGAAACCTTCACAGTGGACGAAGTGAAGGAGATGCTGGACGGGCTGCAGGCGGTGGTGCGTGGGGAGGTGGAGATGGAGCTGATCAACACAGCCCACACCAATGTGCTGCTGCTCAGGCAGCTCTTCTCCCAGGCTGAGAAGTTTTACCTTCGACTGCAGAGTGATATCTCAGAGCTGGAGAACAGGTAAGCATTGAGGAAGGAAGCACATTCAGGCTTAGATAATAGACTAAAAACACCCAGCAAACATTTGACAAAAGGTTACACAGTCAGATTTGCTCATACAAGAGTACATCATGTTCTCATTCAGAATGTATACAACGCCTCCTAGTCCTAAAAGATAATATTTATTATTTATTGAGCACAAATTTATATCTTGTTTATACATTTGTGCACAAGAAATGGATATTGTATGCACCAAAAATCTAAAACAATCTCACAAAATCTTATAAAATCTCGTAAAAACGTCAAATTAAAATGATTTAAAATGATATGACAGTTTAAGGTCAAACAGAGTGCCACACCAAAGTAAGACATGACCTAGGCCTCTAAACATACAATACACCTTCATGTTCATGAGAAAAAAACACCTCCACTATGAACCACTTCCTCCTTAGTACTGTTTAGGTTTAGATCTTGTGCATGTTATAGTCAATGCCAGGCAAAAAGGTCATTTCCAAGCCGCATGCTTGCATAAATGATGTCAATTACAATGGTTTCCTTTTTGCAATAGGGTAGCCTGAAAACCACAAATTCAGCCACTTTCTCACTACATTTTAAGGTCAGTTCACCCAAATAAAAAAAAAAATGATTATAATTATTATCATATTTTGAGACTTCTGTCACCAGTCCAATCCAACAGAGGTGAGTAGAGCTGTGAATGTTGATGAAAGCATTAAAGAACTACAACCCAGATTCAAATTGTTCAATTAAACCTTTGGTGTCTTGTAGCCTCTCAACAATTCCAACTGCAGAAGTCTCTGAGCTTAAAGATTTTCCAACTAAAAGTAAAACTTTTTGCATTGCTTGTTACCACTAGAGGAAAATGAAAATTTGTCTTTTTTATTTTTTGTGAACTAACTCTTTAATCCTTACATTTGGCAAAATGAAATGTGCATATATGTATTGTTACACATTAGCAATAGTTTAAAAATGAAATGTACAACTGTTTATTTAAATAAAGTGAATATATATCTTTGTTTTACTGTCAATGATTATTAGCAACTCATGTTTTATAAGTGCATACTTTTGAAGTGGTGAAGTCGGTTGTGGCCACGTGGGATAAAAAGTTTAAACAGTAGAGCAGAATTACCTAAAAGGCTATTCTTGCTGTTGTTTCTAAGCAAGGATGCCAAGTGTGTTTAATTCATATAACAAGCCTGAGCAATGCAGGCATGTACATGTGATACCAGTAATGAAGATGAATTACATCTGAACTGTTGTCAGAATATACTTTACACTTTGACATTTTGGCAAAGGATGTATTAAGGCTTTTTTTGTGCAAATAAAGTCAGGTCTTAGGGCATATAGGTTGTTAAATAGATTAACAATAATGCACAGTGTCGCAGTTAAGAGGAATCTGTTCTGAAATGAAAATGGTAGTTGCTCAAAATGTTGGATTTGAATGTCAAATTAAAGCTCAAAGCAAACGTCATCCTGTTCCTCTTTTGGCAAGTGAGATTGAGGAAGCAAGGCTTTTCCATGTTCACTACATAAACATTTTATGATCAGATTTAGTGTTGCAGCAAAGGGTCATACAATTTGAATTTCCGCAGCTGACTGTTCTTAACATGTTATGAACTCATTATCATTGTAAAGCTTTGAATGTACTACTATGATATTCAGGTGAACTTCACACAACTTCTGACCTCTGTAACCTTTCACCGTGTTAAAACACTGAGCATGTTTTGGAAAAGTTCTTTTGTTTGTAATGTGTTTTAAAGGGCTCAGCCCTACGTGACTGATACGACGTCTAAAACAAGGAATACGCCCCATGTCACAGTCTACGTGTGTTCAGCTGCGTTTTCAAAACCACATTTAAGCTTTTCAGAGAGCTGTTTTGTTTGCCACAAGCATTACCTTATAGCCTAAGTGCTAAACTGCCATCAAGAACAAGGGTGTTTATTTTCCTTGCCAAAGATATGTAACCACCAAATAGTAGAGTATTGTAATGTCAAAAAAACAGCTGTGTGCGGAAATTGCACAATACATGACAACAGGTTTAGATTAGATATTTCTTATTTTGTAGACAAGGGTTCCATTTATTCTTAAAATGTATAGATCATATTTGATAAGATTTTAAGCTTTTTGTATTCCTTTCTCTGTCATGTTCTTTATTATTCCACCATCCAATTCTTTGCTCTTCTCTACCCGTATAGGGAGCTGTTAGAACAAGTGGCTGAATTTGAGAAGACTGACTTTAAAACTGCTAAGGTGAGTGTAATGTGCCACTCTATCACATGTAGAGATTCAAACAGAATCAATATCGCTGTCATTAATCATTATTAATAATCAGGTTCAAAGGATATTTACACCCACATGGAATTCAGTAGCTAGAGAGCAGTGCAACGTTCCTGCACACTTTTAAGTCGTTGTACAGTATATATCAGGCCGCCTGTCCTTCATACGCAACTGTGCAGTTTAGAAGTCACACATCACTGTGGTTGACCTGTGGTTTAATGACACACGGTTAAAGAAAAAGAAATCAACTTTGAAACAATACTCTCATAGGTTTAGCTATTCACACCTTTCCTGAATAGCAGAGACTCGTCACCTTCACATTTCTAAGAAAAGCAAACCAGATATGTTTTAATTTTTACCGTTACATCTCGTGCAGTAATAGGAAGGTATAGTATCGCCAACATGTTTTAGATCAAGAAATAACAACTGTTGTGTCTAAAGTGTTTTACTTTATTCCCAGATAAACCAGGAAACAAGCAAACCCAAGCTACTAGCACCACTGAATGAAGGTGGGGTGGCTGAACTTCTTAACAAGGTAAAAAATTAGTGCATGAATATATGAATTACATATACAGATAAATTATAGAAAGTTGTGCCCTCATTTATTTATACACTACTTTACACCAATCTTAAATATTTCTCCAGGAGATAGCGAGACTACAGGAGGAAAATGATAAACTGAAGTCCAGGCTGCGGACTTTAGAATCCCAGGTATAACAATTAGTTATACTTTTTTTTTTTTTTTTTTTAAACACTTTTTTTTTCATCCACTAGTTTACGTTGTTAACTCTGTGGTTTGATTTATTTTCTTAGGCAATGAGTGCACTGGATGAGAGAACCAAGGCAGAAAGAGCTCTGAAAGACCTTCAGAAGGTGCGAGGTGAACAGCAGGTACTGTTTGGACTTGGGCTAACAAATCTTGCATTTTCTTTTGTGACATGTTGAGTTGGCTTTCCATTTTACCACTTTTGTTTTATTAACTTTTTATTTTGTTGCATCTGAACATTTGCTGTCATTTGGTTTTATCTGCCAACTTGGACCTTGAATGGTATGTATCCAGCTGACCAAAGTGTTGCTTTCGTCTGTCACTGTGTATAGGAATAGGGTTTAGATTCCGTAGTAATTAGCAATGATTGCCATTTATTTCATCTGAACTTGTATGTTGTTTTATTTCCCTTCAAGCTGGCTGCTCAATCCCAGGAGCTCAGCAGTCTGGAGGACACAGTGGCAGCTCTGAGGGAGGACTATGAAAGGTCTCTTAGTGCCAAATCTGCCTCTCAGAAGGATCTGCAGGAGAACCTGATCTCTGCCAAACATGAGCTTCTGCGAGTGCAGGAGCAGCTGTCGTTGGCAGAGAAGGTACGCCGCTGTGGTGTTAATCAAATATCTTTGTAGCAGATATACTTGCAACGCAGCCCAATTATTGAGACTGCTGAGATGGGTGCTTTTAGCTTCTGTGCAGTTGTTTTCATCTGTTTGTATATGCGTGTGGTGTGCAGGAGTTGGACAAGAAGTTCCAGCAAACTGCGGCCTACCGCAACATGAAGGAGATCCTGACCAAGAAAAATGAGCAGATCAAAGAAATTCGAAAACGATTGCAGAGGTGAGCTTTCATTACTAAGTGTAAGACAATGCAATTGTCATCAGATCCCGCCCGAATGTGCGATTCGTAAAGACGAATGGCTGTCTAAAAAAACCTGATATGTTATGAAAAAAATATTTGGCAGTACTGTAAAACAAGCAAAAACCATCGTATTGCCCTTCAAGTTGAATCACTTTTGTTCTGTTCTGTTTTCTTTTACTTGTAAAATTGTATATTTTTGTATAATTTTTTTACAAAGATGTTTCTCTAATTTTTGGTTTGTAACACTGTTGTTGCTTGTCTGTTTCAGGTATGAGCCCAATGAATGAGTGCTACCCAAGACAGTTGGTTTGACAGGTGTCCAGAGGGTAGGACAGGACCAAAATGTATGACTGTTGTTTGGACAAGAAACCATCAGTTCCACTGCTGTAAGACAAGAGAGACAGAAACAAGCGCTTCCGCAAGGAATTGTTTATTCATGCTTTATCTGGCATCTTCAGAAGTTATTGGCTTTAGTGAAGAGTGTGAGCAGGTATGTCGGCAGTACACACAACTGATCACATGAAACACGTAGTGACAAATGATAGCCTTCTTCAGCTGTGCTTTTTTTCTATGTCTCAGTTTTGGAGCTCACTTACAGTAGCTAGCAGACTTCCCTCAGTGCTCTATGCAATTATTATCATGTCCCTGTTTGAAGAGGCCTTGTCCATTTGCTGAATTGGACAGATTCGCACTGTCTGCCTGAAGTGTTAGAGTCTTATCTATTGGATGGTTATAGGTGATATTTAGCTTTCTAGCACTAGGTAAATGATTTATTGATATTTTTGCTGATCAGTCTTAATTTTAGCAGCCGAGCTGAGTTAGACCCAAGCAGATCCCAAGCCAGTTTGTTTATTAATAGTGAACAGCTTCAAAGTGATGTTTCCTGGCCTTCTGAGGTCAATCCTGCTTTAATTTGTTACCTAAAGATTTAAAAGCATTTCACACAAAAAATATTTCCAATGATCTGACATTCTGTGAAAGTCTGATCATTGAAAATATACCAAAATGGCTGAATTTATTTTTTCTGCTCTTGCATATTGAATGATGTGGATAGTGATCTAGAATGATTTCCCTACTTCCCTACACAAAGGGCATAGAATATTTTTGTCTGGAATCTTTAACTGTGTACTTTTCGTATTGATGTGGGTGATGGAGTGTAAGAGAAAAAAACTAAATGAATATATACATGATGTTCATGAAGTAATGCTCTTGTAGAGTATGATACATCTACCCTATAATACACTAGATGTGCATTTGTTTGTATTGTGCAAAGTATGGGGTAATAAAAGCTGTTGAAAAGTAAATCCTTGTAAGTCCTTGTAGGTGGTCATAATCATAACAATGTTTTTTTTCTGCATGTATATCAGGCTGTGATATGTCCCGTGAAGGACTGGAAACGTGTCCAGATTGTCTCCCTCCTCTGGCCCACTGCATGCTGGGATAGGCTTTAGGGTGCTGTGACACTGATAAAAACAATAAGGAGGCAGAAGAGTTTGAAGGATATGAATAAATTATGATAGACGAAGGTCCTGACTGATAGCGGTGCTCTTTTGATGCTTTATATAGGGCCTCCAGTGGTCCCCTAATACTGTATCTGAAGTCTCTTTATATAGGCCCCAGTGGTCCCCTCAATACTGTGGTCTGAAGTCCTTTTATAGGCCTCAGTGGTGCCCTACTACTGTATCTGAAGTCTCTTTTATATAGGCCTTAGTGGTCCCTAATACTGTGTATCTGAAGTCTCTTTTATATAGGGCTCAGTGGTCCCCTAATACTGTATCTGAAGTCTTTTTCCTAAAATTCAGCATTGGTGCAGAATTACAGCCACTAGAGCCAGTCCCACAATGAGCTTTCCTTAGTATGTGCCATTTCTGTGTCTGTAGCTTTAAAATTGGCTGAGGAGGAGAGGGGGGGCAAGGTGGAGGGGAGGCCTTGACCAACTGCCACTTTGCCTGCTGGAAAGCCATGATGCTCCCTCTCCATGGGTGGGCCAAATTCCTCTAAGCGGGCAAGTGGTGAGGTAAGGGCGTAACCTTCCAGAGGATCGATCGCCGATCTGAGCTTTCATTTTGTCAAAGGCAGAGCAGGATACCCAGGGCTCGGTTTATACCTATCACCATTTCTAACCACTGGGGGACCATAAGCAGGCTGGGGAAACTCATATTAATGTTAAAAAACCTCATAAAGTGACATTTTCATGCCATGGGACCTTTAAGACTGAATAAACATCACTGTGTCTGAAACTGACTGGTTCAACAAAGGGGCGCCAGACTGCAAAAATGCACAGATTACTAAAATATATGCCTCTCCTGATAAACCATGATGGGAATGTATGATTGATCTCAGTGGCAAAATGTGGGATCAATTCATGCAATTACTGTTTACAACATATACAAAGTTTTAAGAGGATGTGGACTCAGAAGAAGATTATGCTG
This sequence comes from Sander vitreus, assembly GCF_031162955.1. Lineage (NCBI taxonomy): Eukaryota > Metazoa > Chordata > Actinopteri > Perciformes > Percidae > Sander > Sander vitreus. The sequence goes on from NC_135876.1 coordinate 18,819,185, forward strand.
AGCTGTTTTTTTGCAGTGTTGCTTCATGTATTAACCATTGTGTGGTTTTACAGGCCAGTATGTATGTATACATTCTCCAGTCTCTTTTTTTCAAACATATTTGTCATTTCCTCCTGATGGGCTCTAGAGCTCTGAGGAGAAAGACGAGACAAAAGGAAGAAGGAGATTGGGGTGATTTGTCCACTCCACACTGGGAATGAGGATGGCTTTATTCACTGAGCCTCCAGGATGCCCCTGATACCTCAATCAGTATGATAAAGGTGGATACAGACAGTGTGGAGTATAAACAGTGACTTCAGCAACATAGAGGGAGAAATTTGTAACAAACTCAAGGTAAGATATGGCATTTTTTCCCCTTTATTAGTATATACATATACTAATGTGTATGTAAAACTGGAATAGACAGTCCATGACAAGAAAAATTAGACCACGCACGACATGTTAAGCAGTCTTTCCAGGAGACTACCTCAGATCGGATTTTAATACCAGGTGAAAATGGGGCTCTTGTGTTAAATTGTATGTGTCAAAACAGATAGCCTGGGCTATCAGGTAAGGCTGCTTGAATGTCCACTAGAGTAAGCAGGGCTATTATGATGGTATCTACTATATTACTTAATGCTGAATCAAAGAGATGATTGAAAAATGTAATAAAATAAGACAAAAAAAACTTCCCCCGTGTTTGAACCGATTCAACATAAGGAAGCCAGAGAGTCACACGAATGATTGTGAAATGCATCCTCCAGCTGTTTGGTAATACCAAATTTCTAAATTAGTATTGTTCCATACCTGCGCTTACACAATGTGGTTGTGTGATAATTTTCCTTTTGAATTCAACACATTTAATTAATCTGCTTCCTCAGCTGTTTCAAGAGTCTCGAGAAAGACCTCATTTGTTTTTGCCTTGAAGTGGATTGAGAAACAAAGTGGTCACCAGCCAGTCACCCGTCAACCCCCTTGTTGTTTTCAGTGAAACTCTCCAAGGCACAGTCTGTCCTGACTTAAACTTGTGTTGTTTATGCATCATGTGCAGTGTGAGTTGTATGCGTGGTGTAAAACCGGGGAGGGGACTAATGACAAAACACATGTGGAAGGCATACAAGACTAAAAACAATATTCTTTAAAGCCTTTTTGTTCTGCTGTCAAAACACGAGAGATAAAAGGTGACACATGTATGAAAAGAAATTTAATTCCACATCCATATGTTTATTCCTATACCAAAATAAAGATCAGGAAAAATGTGTATTATGTTGCCTAATCATACGTGTGAATTTACATTTGCGTGTGTGCTTCTGTTTTCTATTAGTAGCAGCTGAAGAGAAACCGTCATGAGAAAACTGATGATAATTTCAGATAGGATGCAAATGGCGAACAGTCGTCTATCAGTGCATGAAATAAATCACAGCGAGCAGGTATACACAGGAAGTGGTGAATAGTGTCTCTATACCAAACTCAATCTCTCGCACTGCTGACAGCAGCGACAGTGACAGTACTTTCCCACAATATGGGGCAACTGTTAATACATGTCAGAGAGAGTGATGTACCCATTTACAGAGTAGCTTCCTGCTCACTGCTCACTGCAAAGGGGTTTTCTCAGTTTCACTAGCAAGCCGAAAAGCTTCTGTTTGATTCTTCTCCAGAATCACCAAGCAGACATTTGCGTGCGAGAAATAACACAGGTTTCTGAATTTAAGGTGATGTCCAGAGTGCAGTTTAAAAACAATGATGGTGGGATTTTCAGAGGAACAACAGATAGCTTTATAAAGAAGTAGAGACAGACTACACAGTAAACAGTATGTTTACTTATTTACTTGAAGTGAAACCACCAACACTTTCTTCCCCTTACAAATGAAATGTTGAATTCATAGACAGAGACAGACAGACAGACTTTAGATCCATTTATCTATACAATGGACGTGATGAGTCTTTTTTACCTGTGCAATTGTTACACTATGTTTAACCATTTAACACTGTTGCGTAATTGTCTATTGAGCCCACCGTGGCGACTGTTCATCAAAAGTTATATGGTCTCCAGTGACCCCAGTACAAGTAGATTGCACTTTTGTACCTCTTTATTCAAAAGAATTATATATAATATTTTTTTAAGATTATTTTTTGGAGCTTTTCTCCTTTATAAGATAGACAGGAAAGGGGGAGAGAGATGGGGGTGACATGCAGCAAAGGGCAGCAGGTCAGATTCGAACCCACACGGCTGCAAAGGACCCAGCCTACATGGGGCACACGCTCTTACTGGGTGAGCTAGAAGCCGCCCCAATATCTGTTAATCTTGATCTGTGCCATTTTTTTGTAAGTCCCTTCTGAGAATTATTACTCAATGAGTTAGTTTTTAATCTTGTTAAGAGATAGCATATCTACAACATTCAGTATACTTTGAGTTCCGCAAATGATGCAACACTCAAGCTGACTTCTATGTCATTTCAGTGCTTATGATGCGGACCTAGGTTAGTTAATAAGGACATTATCGACATTATTAACATCATTTAACAATTATCTCAAATAAGCACTTTACAATGTGAACATTTGTGAGTTATGGTCTTACTGGTTTCAGGTCTGAGTCAGCATATTCACCATCATATTAAAAGAAAACGCTCACTTTCGATCCAGTGTGCTATTGATTTTAGATCAAAACTATAACAATGCATCACCACTGTGTTTCCTAGTTTACACTGCACTATTAACCTTAATGACCTATGATTCAAATGTGCGTCTTATTTGACTGTTTTTCTCAGGATAGTGATTTGAGGTGTAAGTTGTAACAGGTGAATCACTGCGGCTGCATCATTAGACTTTATTTTTATTATAATGCCTTTTAAATGAGATTCTGCTACAGCTGAAGATGAAACATAAAATATGCTGGACTAATTAGACAGACTAACGTTTCCCCCCCATTTGTCATCTTGCACTGCAACCTGCTATGACATGAAGCTAGACTGCTTGCATCATCCCATACAGGTGACTAATTCATGGATTCTCAACATTTTCTCACCATTTTAGACCCCAAACCTTTCACTAACCCAGCACTAAGAGAGCTGCCAGGTCATATGTTAACATGAATCTGACTATTTATAACAGCATGGAGGAAGCTCCACATGAAATGATCATATATTTCAAAATCTGGATACATTTAACAAATGTGGTGCCTTTTTCTGTCCTATATGTGTTTTGTGACTCTTTGTAGCAGAGGATTGTAATAAAGGTTTCTGTATTAGTCATGTGACTGTGAGATCATAAGTGCTTAGTCAAATCCATTCTGTGTAGTAAAACTGAGGGGATTCAGCACAGTTACTGTGCTGGTTTCCTGTCCATAAAACAAAAAAAATGTTTTAAAGAGTTTTTGTCATCCAAAAGTGACGATAAAAGCATACAAAGTCAATGATTAAAGCTAAGAGCAGTGTATATTTTTTCATTTGTCTGATACAAACATAATCTACGACGGAGCATTAGGGCTACATCAAGGGACAAAAATTAAGGAGGAAGATGTTTTTATTTATTTTGCATTTTGAGAATAAAGTCAACATGAAGAGAAAAAACTTGATAGCCTATTTCAAGAATCAAGTCGGACTTTTGAGAAAAAAACCAAACTACTAACTTTACCTATTGTATTCTACAAAATGCATGAACTCTTTCTCTTTTAGCGTATAAACACAGTATGGTGATAAGTATTAGGACATTAGGAGATTGTGCCTGTTCAGAAGGAGAAACCACACAAACTTGGAAGAGGTTCAGAGAAACTGAAATAGCTTGTAATGAACAGATGCAAGGGTATCGATGGTTACACCTACGTGCAATACAGAGAGGATATGTTGTATCACAATACACAATAAGACAATTGATCAGCTTGTTTGATCCTGAAGGAGTGGCGCTCAGGCGAGCGCGGAACTCCAAGGATGTAACCCATAGCCTATCTATGATGCTGCCTACATGGCAGCTGGCATGGCGGACAGTCGCTCTAATGTGATGAAGTGATAAAGGAGTTGAATTTATTCTCGTCATTTCAACTTTATTCTCGACATTTCGACTTTATTCTCGGAAAAGTATTTTAACTTTATTTTCGTCATGTTGACTTTAATCTCGAAATGCAAAATAAATTAAAAAAATATATTTTCCTTTGATGTGGCCCTAATGCTCCGTCGTAATAATCAGAGTCAGAATAAGCCATAAAGTATTCATTTGTTTAAAACCAGTAGTTCCCAACAAACCTCTATCTCTTTGCAAAGATTAAAAACCTCTCAGTCTGCTACTTTCTTTAACAGCTTGTTCCCAGAAGGAAAACACTCATCTATTCATGACACAGACGTTTCCACCTACTTCACTGTGATCAAAACCGAAAAACGCAACCAGCATTTGGTAGAAATCTGAAGAGCTGATGGCCCACACGCTCTGCATCGAGTGTTCACGATACAGTATGCTAAAAGTAACATCAGGCCAGGATGTGAAACTGTGAGCATAGAATACCTCACTCATGTTTTTCAGAGGGCCTTAGCCAGAAAACTAATTTAAACACTTCACTTTTAAAACCACGTCATCGCTAACTTTGTAAACTTAGACTTATTTTGTCACTTTATTCAATATCTTTCTTGGTCTCAAGATGAGATGTTTTTTTTTCATTAAACTTTGTTTGGCTTTCGGTGATGCGGGTGGTATGACAGGGAATTTCAATTATTTTCTTTCGTCACAGTGTGGCCAGCTATGTGACTATTTGTCATGAAATCCATTTCCCTTTACTCTTGGCAATACCGATGAACTTTGGATTTTCCCATTTTCACAACAAAGAGCTTGTTTTTTCAGAACATGTCACATGAAGGCCTTTTAACTTGGCAGCAATTGACACTGGAATATACAGTATGTGTTGGTTTTTATAGTGCAGTGCCTTTGCTCCTGTATGAATAACTGGAGTCATACAGTTAAATTGGACTGGGATGAAACAAACTCAAATCCAGTTGAAGGCATAGTATTCATTCTATCGCTAAAAGTTACAGAAGAAGATTGATACCACTCTCCTAGCCTAGTTCTGTTTAAATGTAGGCCTATTTTAAAATCTGCCTCCCAGTACCTCTACAGCTGACATATAAACTCCTCGTATCTTATTTGTTTAATCTGTAGACTGAAGACGCAGTAACTTCGTTGAGTTGCGATCTTTATGCTAGGCTAAGATAAACCTCCTGGCTTCATGTTCCGTACAAACATGTTTTCATCAAACTGTGGACTTGTTCTTTTAAATAAACTTGAACAAATTGAACATCTTATTGATAAAATGGGATTTTCCAAAGGCATTTTCCATCACCGCTGACATGAAAAAGAAAGTCCCAGACAATTAAAACTTCCCTCACACTGTTTAAACACTTATTTATTCCGTAAGACATTTTAAAAGATAATGGTTGCTTGGGCAGTCATTTTGCATGAGCTTTAAACAGCTGGAAGTGCTCTTAGACAATGGGGCTTACAACATCTCGACATCGACTACCTCCTCAGGTTTTGATCTTTAATCACACCTCACGGTTTTCAGTTTCATGCATCACTCATCTTGTGGTGTTAAGTGCTCCACCTGTGCATACAAAAGTGTGTCATAAACGGGTTTCGACTTGATAGAACTTAATCGGCTGTGAAAGAAATGTGGGTGTATTGTTTTGGTTCTAGTTTGATGGCCATGGTTCAATGAGTTAAGTTTTAAAAAGTCACAGCTTCCCCTTTAAAACTGGCACACTGTCTCCACTATTCAAATATCATACTTGGAAACCTTTCAATTGATGCATTTTTTATCTATATAGAAATTTGGGAAAAGAAGTATACATCACCAGGAGTCGTGTGTTGTTTTTCTTCTGCAGACTGAGAAGGAGATGACGTGATCATGTGATCCTGTGATCAAAGGGAAACCATATAAGAAAGTGAACTTGAGTCTGGTTGTACTACACAGACAAAGAAACAACTGCGAGAACTACATCTCATCACTGAGTGAGTAAGTGATTTGTTGTACTGGTAGAACATAGACAGGGCATTTTCTATTTAACATTTCAGCTTAATTTCCCCCATATGGTATATTATATGTTATCCTTGTTACATTAAGGTTTTGATGTGATATACTAATGTCCTGTGTTTCTTTGTAGATAACATGGAGGAGCCATTTACAACATATATGACCACAGAAATTGATTATACTGAATCCGTAAGTATTTATTTGATATCATCATTTGTAGCCATGCCACCAGGGAAAAACAATGAACCAGTTACAAAGAAGATGTTGATGTCAGTATAGCTGCTCAGTATAGCTGCTGGAATAGAACAAAGGTGACACTGACTCACCATTGCACCTTTCACACTGTGTGTTTGTTTATGCTGTAGTATTTAAAGAATACCGTATGGTAAAACTTAAAACTCTGGTTGATTTGTGAACAATGCCAGGTCAGTGCTTTTTATTAAATATGATATATTTGGTAATCTTTATGTCGACAGTATGTTTATATTTTTGATTTCATGTTCGGGGTACAGTAGATTTAAATCTAAAGCAGACATCTATAAGATACTCAAATGTCACAGTCATAGCCGCATCAGCATCAAACTTTCCATTGTTTGTAAGAACCTAAGCCTCAGTTTCACCCCGCTGTTTATCTCTGCCCTAAATCTAAACTTGATGCTTCTTGGGTAATGAGTTCTGCTGCGGGCCCCTTTCTGAAGCCCCTCAGGATCGTTTACCCCCACCGCCCCCCACCCCCAGGCTTGGATAGCAGCAGGAAGCTGTGCAGTAGTGTGGTTTCTCCTGTACAGACACAACACCTGCACCTGACAGCAGTTTTTTTGCACGCTCTGGTTAGCTTGTACATCACCGACAGCGTTTGATGTCATATCACTGTATTCCTACTAGAAGCATGTTACGTTGTGAAACCCCCGACAGCAGTGTGTGAGTTGGATAGGGACAGAAAAAAAAACTGACAGGAATTGAAAAGTGAGAAAAAAAAGGCAGTATATCTTTTGCCAATGGTGAAGTACTCAGATTTATTTTACTAAAGTAAAAGTAAGTAAGTGTAGAAATACTACAAGCATTCAAACATGTAAAAGTACAAAAGTGTTAGCATCAAAATATACTTCACAATGTAAAAGTACTCATTAAGCAGAATTATGTAGGTTATATTATTGAAATATAGTTAATGATGCATTAATGTGTTTATTACTTTAATGTTGCAGCTGGGAAAGGAGGGGCTTGTTTTTTGTTAAAACTATGAAGCTTGTGAATTTCATCAAATGGATCAATGAAGTGTTATCTTTATCCATAATAATGCATCATTTATTCGTTGATTATATTTTGTATTATTGATCTGAATCTGCAAAGTAACTAAAGGTATCAAATACATGTAGTGAATTAAAAAGTACCTCTATTTGCCTCTGAGATGTATAGAGAGAGAGAGAGAGAGAGAGAGAGAGAGAGAGAGAGAGAGAGAGAGAGAGGTATAAAGTAGCAGAAAATGGAAATATTCAAGTAAAGTACAAGTACCTCAAAAATTTTACTTAAGTACAGTACTTGAGTAAATGTACTTGGTTACTTTCCACCACTGTCTGTTGCACAAACCCTCTTTAATATTGCATCAGATAATCAGTTTGTCTTTGTTTTATTGCAGGGTCCTTCTGACTACTCAGATGACTATGGTTCAGGGTTGAATGAAAACACGGGCATGTGTGACAGAAGCTGGGTCAGGGAGTTTCGTGGACAGTATGAACCACCTCTCTTCTGGATCATCTTCATCCTTGGTGCCGTGGGTAATCTGATGGTGGTTTGGATCTACACCACCGTGCGCAACCGCCTGAAAACAATGACCGACGTGTACCTGCTAAACCTGGCTGTGGCTGACCTCCTCTTCCTGTGTATGCTGCCCTTCTGGGCTGTTGATGCCACCAAGGGCTGGGACTTTGGCATCTGTCTCTGCAAAATGGTATCAGCTGTCTATAAAATCAACTTCTTCAGCAGCATGCTCCTACTCACCTGCATCAGTGTGGACCGCTACATTGCTATTGTGCAGGTCACCAAGGCCCAGAACCTAAAGAAAAAGAGGCTGTTCTACAGCAAACTCGCCTGCCTGGTCGTCTGGTTTGTCTCCATTCTCTTGGCCCTACCTGAGTTTATCTTCGCCCAGGTGAAGGAGGACAAATCGGGCCAGTCCTTCTGTGCTCTGGTCTACTGGAACAATGTGTACAACCGGACTAAGATTCTGGTTCTGTCCCTGCAGATCTGCATGGGCTTTTTCCTTCCTCTACTAGTTATGTGCTTTTGTTACTTTGTCATCATTCGCACACTTCTGCAGGCCAGAAGCTTTGAAAAACACAAGGCTTTACGTGTCATCTTTGCTGTGGTGTTTGTGTTTGTTATCTCTCAGCTACCTCACAATGGTCTGCTGATAATGGAGGCCACACAGGCGGCCAATACTACCATCACCGATTGTAAAACTGTAACTGGTTTTGATGTTGCTGGACAGGTTGCTAAGACCCTGGCGTTCACTCATGCCTGCCTAAACCCATTCCTATACGTCTTCATTGGAGTGCGGTTCAGACAAGACCTCCTGAGGATTGTGAAGATGTGTGCTTGCGGTCTGGGCAAAGGAGGGCTCAGTAAAATACAGGCAGTTCCCAAACGTCCCTCTGTCATGTCAGACACTGAAACTACCCCTGCCCTTTCCATATAAATGTGCATTTTCCTAATGCATTAATTGCTACTAGTAGAGCACTGACAACATTTTCAACTTTCAAAGCAACACAATCTTTAGAGTTTACATTCATTACATTCATATTCTGACAGTCACAAGCACAGTTTTTCTGGAGTCACTGTATAAACTGTACATTTGTGTAAATACTGTTTTTTTTAAGTGTTTGTATTTTTACATTTGTTCCATCATATATTTGTCGTGTGCTGCTGTAACTGAAAAAAAATAAAAATATTGTAATGTTCATTTTCAGTCAGTAAAAACATAAATTAAAAGTGAGAAAAATCTAAAGCATGCTGCAGTTTTCTTCGTTGCTCCTCTGTCCGCACAGCACAAACACAAGAGGGAAGTTACAACAGTAGTTTCAAGTATATACTATAAACGAATGCAGTGCTGATGACATCAACAGTTTATATCTACTATACATGGGAAAGTATTTTGTGCTTTCAATGGCGTAACAGACCTGTTGTGGTGGGAAACACACTTGACTGTGGCCAGTTCAATCCACAATGTTTTCGATCTGATTAGACATCCTCCTGTTGACAGTCTGTGGCGACACTCATAACTGTTGAACCTCGTCTGGCTATGACTTGTCAGTTTCACGGTGGATGCTAACTGATGCCCATTCAAACTGGCATGAAAGAGGTTTCCCACAATCGCCTCACAACGGCTGTAGCACAGACAGGCTGACTGACAGACAGGCAGGTGTCACTGCCTGAAAAACATTCCATGTTCAGCCACAACTTTCAAAGCACAGGATTTCAGTTTCACCAACTTCAAAAAGTGGCCACTCAAGCTGCATGAAATTCAATGCACAATCAGGCAGAAGAGTTGTCTCTCCTTGTCTGACTGGTGCCACCAAAACCTGAGAACATGAAAGCCTAATGCAAGTCTAAATGGTGGGCCTGTGGCCTGCTTTCCAGTCCTCTCTGATGGGTGAGCTGTGGGCGATGAGCTCGCTGTCACATAATCACAGTGTCATTACACAGTCAAACAGAAACTGCTGGTATCAACCTGATATAAATCTGGCATTAAACAAAGCTTCAAAATTGAGATTTGAGGTTGGCATTATGGCTTGTTGAGTGATTAAGTAGCCCAAATTTAGAAGGACTAGTGCAGTGCCTGTTCAAAATGTGTGTTCGAAAGGGACCGAATGCTTGGCCTCCGGTAGTGCTGCTTGCAGCTTTCTCAAGAACCGGTCATCCAAACCATTTCACACTCAACGCTGCACTTCCTTGAGTTCGAGCAATACACCTGCCACGAGTTGCGTCCCCTAGCAATGCCAGAGTACATGCGAAAGCTAGTCATTTGGGACCAGGCTATTTCCGGGAACAAACACATTCATTCTGAAAGTTACAACACTGATGGTTGAAATGTAGATCTTAAGGTCTCATAATTAACATTGCACTTTCCTGGTTCCTCAGCGATACACCCGCCAAGTGTCAAGCTGATCAGATGAAGGGTTGTCGAGAAAATTGAAAGACAGACTCCTTCTATTTTAGTTAGATGATTGTATACTCATCCAGATGTTCGGTTAAGCTGTAAAGTTGATTTAGAGTTGGAAGTTAAATTAAAAGATATTGAATCCCATCTCTAACAAATGATACTGTGACACAGAAAGAGGAGGGGAAAAGAAAGATGGAGAAAGAAAAAGAGAGGAACATCACAAACAGCTGCAGTCTCGCACATTGACTAAAAAACAAAATCCAATGTGTTATTGTGGTCACTGAGGTTGGCACCCAGACAACTGCAGCCTACCTGCTCAATTCAGGTGAGACCACAGACACATTCTTTCATTTCACTCTTTGTACTGCTTCTTTTTTCTCTCATGACAGGAAACCAGTCAAGTCAATAACAACGAGCTCCTGCTTTACTGCAGCGCTGAGGCCTCACCATGGACATCTGTAGGGACCCTGGTACATTTCTTGAATTTGTCTCAACTGGAGAACACTAATGGCAATGTTGACCACTCAGCACATCTTTGGTGTATTCGGAATTTGTTTGTGTATTCCGGTTTACAAACCTGTGATTAATTAATTGAAATTAATTTTTTCTCAGATTAATTAATCGAAATGAACGCGTTATTTTGACAGCCCTAATTTAAATTGTAACTGTAACGGAATACAGTTACTCATAATTTGTATTCTGAATACGTAACGCCGGTACATGTATTCCGTTACTCCCCAACACTGTGTATGGCTCACATAGAGTAGATCCCTTAGTTCATTTTGAGTGCACCAGGGAAAAGTACTTCTCAGTTCTCACACCATTTCAAAAAAAAAAAACTGCAAAAATTCCTCATATCCTATTGCAAAATGCAATTTATCTTCTTGTTTCAAAAGAAAGTAAACAGATTAGATGTGGTCTGTATTAGATGAGATATGATACAATTTGGCTTCACTAAGGCTGTAATGTTTCCAGAACTATTGTATCAGATTGCCTTACATGAGTGCTTCCGAAATTAATTTGTCTGATGTATTTCACCTGTCCTATCTCCTTTTTCAATTGTTTGATAGCATTTTACTGCAGACAACACATTATGGCTTTATCGAATAAATGCAAGACAGTGATCCTAAAAGTGTTGATGTTAAAGCTTTATGTCTTTTTTTCCCTTTTCCTCAGTATTCAGTCTAGATTGCATGTGCTACCACCATTTGGAGTGAAGATAACTGGATGACCATTAATCCATTACTTTTTAGGATTTTGGTGGCTTTTTGCTAACTAGATTTAAGGCACACACACAATCGCAACACTAAATGGTAAGGTGCTACAATTGACTCATGTTAGTGGAAACTGAGGCATGTCATGTGCAGTCAGACTACCATAGTTGGTTGTTGTTGAAATAAATAAAGATAGATAAATATATATTCCACTACAGAAACCAGTAGTGGAAGAAGTACTAAGACCATTTACTTAAGTACTACAAAAAATAAAATAGTTTGTTTACTCCATAAACTGTATAAAATACTCCACTACAAGTACAACTCCTGCATTTGAAATGTAACTTCGGTAAAAGTACGGAAGTATTCAACAAAAGTAAACTGATTATATATGACATTATTAGACATTATTATTGTGACTGATCAGTGTGTAAGCAGCATTTTACTGTTGTTGCTGGTCGAGGGGACGCTAACATTACAGTAACTACTTTTGATACACAACTTGGACTTTTCTCTAATCATGCTTTTTTGTGAAATATTGGATAATGTGACCTTTTACCATCTGATAAGTTTAGAGAGGAAATCACTCTCTGGTTGAGAGTGATTGAAATGACTAGGGGCCCCAAGTAGACACTGCTTTAAAAAAAAAAGTAAAATCTTAAACAAAAAAAATAGATACAGCTGTTAAATAAATGCAATGGAGTAAAAGTACAGCATTTCCCTCTTAATTGTCAAGTAGAAGTATAAAGGAGAATAAAATGGATGCATTCAAGTATATCAAAATTATACTTAGTACAGTCCTTGAGTGAACACACTTAGTTACAGTCCATCACTGTCTAAATCACACCCATTTGAAATTCCATTTGTGTGTCTAATCATAATTTCGATTTTTTACAAATTAGCTGAACTACTCCACCATCGCTCCACGTATCCCCTGTTCACTGCAGGAGTACCACCTTGCCTCATATTGTGGTATTATTTTGTCCATCAATGCACATCACTCTCTGGATAAAAAGCATCAACCAGACTGTGTCAGAACATTCAGTGTGAGCTTTCTTTGAAATTCTTATAAACTACTGGTAATATCTACCACAAGGTGGTGTAGCTTGCACAGCAGAGTGAGCCTGTGGTTTAGGATTCAGTGAGTTGCCAGCAAACACACAAGTTGGAATTGAAACTACTAACCCCATCTAGTGGCGTCTGGATGGGAGTCCATGTCTGGGGGAGCAGCATTGGACGTCAAGCTTTAAGTTCAAGTGAAGTTTGTCTTGTTCTTACAAAAGAATCTCATTCCCAAAGAGCTGCTAATAGACAGGCAGATTGATTGTATACTGTATTACTAATATTCCATGTTCCTTATTATCCCACAACTGCACCATAGTAGTAATCACCACTGGGGAAAACAGTAAAAAGTAAAAAACCGAGCAGGCCTTGGACTGTGTGGTGAAGAATGCGAAAGACTCACAAGTAGAGCAGCACCTGTGGTTTGGGAACATGCTATCCATCTTTCTGCACAGGGGGACTTGTGTGTGTGTGTGTGTGTGTGTGCGTGCGCATAAAGGAGATGTGTGAGAGAAAGAAAAAGAGGGATAGAGGGAGGACATGGTGGAGTCTATGAGTAATAGTAGAGACAAAGTAAGCATATGTGACCCATTGACATTGAGCGGGCTGCAGTCTGGTTTCAGCTGGCCTTGCTCTGGTTCTGTGGACCACAGAAAGCCTCAGGGACGATGACTTATGTATCACCCCCTGGCTTTGAGCACCATTTATGACAAGTCACAAATAGCTCATCATGGAAGTTAGAGTGTAGCTCATAAGTATGTGAAGCGTGAAGCGTATTATGAAAAAGAAACAGTGAAATGATGCGTATAAAGAAGGAAATGGAAAGCTATCCTTTATCCAAGCAAACAGAATCTTCATACCACTCCTCGGTGTAAAAAGAAATGTAATAGAACTTGGACCTCCACAGTTCCAGCCCAAACAGGGAGCTTCTTATCATCCGCCATCTCTCCCACAGCTAATATTTCACCTCAGCTCCCAGGCCCACAGAATGAGAGACGTTTCCATTTCATGTCAGTCATTTCCAGGCCTGTGTGTTACCTGTGTGGTGATAAGTGTTTGACTGACTGGGAGTGTCGTTAGTCACTGTCCGGCTCCGAGTGACAGGCACAGATTGACGCTGATGATGAGAGGAGGAGAGGCACGGTGTGTTCAGGGACAGCAGAAAACCCACAGTTGATGTAGGGGGAGGAAACACATTAACACACACACACACACACTTACACACACACACACACACATATATATATATATATATATATATATATATATATATATATATATATATATATATATATATATATATATATATATATACACATGTATATGACAAACACAAAGCCATGCACAAACATGCCAACACTTAAGGTGGATTTAAAGGGAAGGCATTATGTCTTTGTAACGACAAAATCAAGGGACATGAGGGATCACATGCGTTCCTAATTTGCAAAAATGTGTTTGTTTCCTATTACATATGACATACACAGTATCTTTAATCTTAAAGGTGAAGAATTCCCATTCAGTTGCATTAGCAATATGTTACTGATTAATAGTATGATGAATCAACAATTGTTAGACCCATTACCTAGGAGGTTTGCAGTACTATGTTAAGAACTATGTCATTTGATATTACTGTAATTACAGGGACAAGGAAGACAATGTTATTGTATATTAACAATAACATAATGTTATAAGTTTAGTAAATTGTGTTGAGTTTATAAGCAATTGTTGATTTCCAGTGGTATTTCTTTTAAAATCAACTGCTAAGAACCAATGCAAGTAAATATCAACTTGAAAACTTAATTGTTCATATATATTGAATTTTCTTTTTGTTTGTAGACAAATGTCACATTTCCTAAAGTTCAGCTGGTCTTTTTAGGTTAAACTAGCATCTAATTGGAGTTATTAAACACTTTGTTTCCCCTAATTGGTACAAGATTACAAGTAACTGTCCTATAAATTTACAGTTAAATGTCAGCTTACTTTCTTAGGAGATTATTGGAAAAATGGGACCCACAAATTAAAGGAGAATTCCGGTCGATTTTAACACGTAGCTCTGTTGTTTGTAAATTTGGAGTGCTGTCAGTAGCGAGAAAAACGAAAACAATCGGTGCTGCCTACACCGTGTTATCCTCCTACTAGCGTTAGCACCCAGGAGGCTGAAACCGGGCAAGTTTTAAATGTGCTTTTAGCCTCTTAACATGTTCGAAATGTCATTACAAGTGCCTACCCATGTGAAGTGATTCCTTCCGAGTGCACACAGTGAATCTGACTGCAGTAGATGTGATTGAAATGCATAACATTTCTGCTTATTCAGCTCTGTTTAGTTCCGGTTTTGAGATGGCAAGACGAGTGCTTCAGGACCGTCTACAAACTACAACACTGAAAAGAGATACAAAAATATTTATTAATTTAATGATTAAATAAGGTAGTGTCTCCAAACTTACCTCAATTATAACGTGTCTCCTGCTAGTTGTACTACAGCACTTACTTTTAAAAAATAAGCATATGCCTATTTTTGAAAATATTTTCTTATCTCTTTTCGGTAGTAACCCGAGTAACGTTAAGGTTAGCGAGCATTAAGTTTATTTGAAAATAATCTAATACTAGCTGATACAATATCTGCATTTATAGCTTTATATTAAAAACGAATTCAGTAACTTCATTTAGTGTAACAGTGCTGTAGAAATGTTAATGTTACTCAAGGCCGTTCTTGTTTTCGAGACCGCTTAAGTTAACAATAACGTTACTTGGTCTTGTTTCAAATCAACTTTATTTTGGGCTAATGTTAACGTTAATGTCTCAAACCTCTCAGACGTAAGTTAGAGGGCTGATGTTTGAATTCTCAAAGAATAACAATTTAATTCATATCTTGCTACTTAGTCAGAATCTTATTAACCTGGAGTCCCAGACTCTGTCCCAATAATCAGATATGTGATGTTTTAGGCCTATTGGCAGAAGTTTTTCAGCTTGCACTCTAGTAACATTTATATGGTCCAGGTAGCTTAGCATAAAAAAATGGTTGTCATTCGCATGGCTACTTTTACTTTTATACTCTAGTAAATTCCCAAGCCTGTACTTTGTTATTTTTACTTGAGTAAAGAAGTTAAATCAGTACTTCTACTTTTACCAGAGCATTTTTTAACACAAGTATCTATACTTCTACTTGAGTATGGGAGGTGAGTACCTTTGACATCTCTGATTACGGAGCATCATAACCATTCATTTGGGGTCGTGTTTGTGTCCACCTGATGGATGTATGTCCAATATTCACCCTCTTTCAGCTCTGGTTTTGGTCTCCACCAACTGCTGAGGTAAATATCTGGCTTTTTAGCTGCTAAATGCTCCACTATGTTCACCAGCAAGTTGCTAACACTGTCTTTCTGCTGTTTGGTGCTGAGCAGGTTGTGTACAGCTTCCTTGTTATTGCATTAATCTTTACAATACCTTTGATCTAATTGTCCTTTATGGAATCTCATTGTTTTCTTATTTGTAATCACTATCATTGAATATGTTGTCCATTACTGTTTTCTCAATTGCTTTTTGTAAAAACTTCAAAGGCAATCTGCTGCGTTCAACCTTTTATTGGAAGTGTGTTTAGTGCGCTGCATAGCTGTGCACCTACGCTCATAATGATGGCCGATCCCCCCCCCCCCCACTCGCTTTGTATAAAACAGTGGTTGGCATATTTTCTAGACATAGTAATGCTTGAGCTCTCTACAGCAATGATTAACAAAGCCAAATCATCGACCATTGACCTATGGTAAAGCGCAGCAGCACAAATATCAGACCTAATGACCTCAGCATCACAAGAAATAGAGGAGAGTGACTAGGCAAGGTGTGATTTCCGTTCATTTGTTTGTTTTGTTTTCCTCGAGAGCGCAGAGGGTGGAGGGTGGGAGAGGGTTTTTGTTCCTGTTCAATTTGTGTTTATGTTCTGTATGTTAAAAAAAAAAGAAAAAACAATAAGAAAATGTATCATAAAAAAATGAAGGCCGATGACTTTATAATATTGAACATAATGAAAATATATTATTCATCAGCGCCAGTCTTCACAGCTCGATCAGCTCTATCAGCCTCATCAGAATCATCAGCCACCACCACCACCACCACCACCAGTGTCTGGACTCCATGGGGGGATTTATCTAGCTGCTGCTCAGGGCAGACGCCTCTCAGTTACAAATCTCCCTGTAGAGTCTAAGCGCCAAAGACTTTCTGCCAAGACTAAATTATCTCATCATCAGTTATAATAAACATTCATCACTTGTCTCTCTTGATTGAAATGAAGATGATGCATGGATGAAGTTTGTAACATTATTTCAGTCTTTCAAAGACAGTTTACAACACCCTCAGTTTACGTCACCATTAGTCTCAGTATGGGCCAACCTGGGAAAAAAAAAGCAGGAAATAATACAGCACTACAAGGCCATGAAGTGCAATCTCTGGACATCTCTGAAACATGTTTTCACCCTTCCTTTTTACCTCCTCCTCCAAAAGTGATGCAGTAAGCTGTGAGATGGATGGGCTGAGCATTGCACGGTTTCCAAAAGTGAAGAGAGTCTGACTACTGCTCTACCTGAGGAGCAAAAACAAAAGAGCCATCTCTACCTGTAGGACTGTGGGAGTCAAGGCTTTGATCTGGACCAGAAAGAGAGAGTAGTTTGATGAAATATTGATGCTATTTTTTTTTAACTGTGTCCTGTGGGAGCTCAGTCTGCTCTCAGGATATGTGCGCTGATGCACAATACTGCTCCGTGCCTCACCAGATGAGAATGGACTTGTCTATGTGGCTCAAGGAGTCTTATCTGTCCTACTGGGCCTAATGATGACCCCCCACATGGAGCCTGAGTCATTCATGGACTTTTATTTTGGTTGATCAAAAGAAGAACTACCTTCAATCCTTCAGCATCTATTGCAAAATACACACACAAGTGATGTGAGTCATCTTTACAGGATCTTGACAGCAAAGCCTGCACATGACAAAAGGTGCAACAGCCTTCGGTGTACACGTACACTTATATCTGGAGAATGCCTCCCTGAAAATTCATTGCTGTTAATTTAGCTCAGAGAATATAAAAATCAAAAATGTCCTGACTTATCAGAGTTAATTTGAAGTTAAGTTTTAGGCAGACAGGCAACTTTCAAATTAAAATGTATCATCTGGAAATAACTCTAAATCTCTTAGAACTCTCTTATTAATAAATAAACACTGGGAAATGTGCAGCACATGTTTAAAGTGAATCTTCAATTATACTTTTTTGGCCCAGTATTCAAATGCCTTGTAGTGTCAGACCATGTAATATGATTTCAACTGGCTACTCAAAAACTTTGATTTGAGTTTGTATGAGTGACCCACATTCTTCATGCAACAATGATCTCTGTGCAAGAAAAAATTATCTGAATATTGATAATTGCCCAGAGTGCTTTTGTCTGAAAGTTAAGAGGCCAACACACTGCAATCAGACCGGAAAAGAGGGTAAAAGACGAGGGGGGGATTTATCACTCTCCCATGCTCACGTTCATACACAGATATAGACGGCGGGCATAATGACTTCTGTGGAAAAAAAAAGCAGAACGATTATTTTAACTTAAAGGAAGAGGAGAAAGAGGCAGGGTAGCGGGTTGAGGGGGGAGGAAGGAGGGTCCTAGGAGGAGCCAGGGGCAGGAGATAGTCTGGGAAAGGTCTCGCGTTAAAGTGGAATTAACATGCCTTTCCATTGGAGTCCATTAGATAATCATATTCATACCACACAAGGCTCCAAACCCTCTCTGTTTCATTATTCCCTTTTAATCCAGCCTGATAAGGGGGTGCAGGCGTCTTGGTTTTATTATGTCGTCATTTGGAATGCACATGAAATCCCCACGGGATGTTATCACGGGGAAATTGCTTAAATAGCCCAAGTGGATATAGTTTGGCGTTTATTATTTCTGACGGATTCAAAATAACTGCAAATATCCTTTTTCTGATTATTGGGGGCTGAAAGTCTTATCAGTCATTCACACTAATGGGCCCACTCAAGCCACCCGATACCTCCGGCGGGGGGATGATGATGGGGAGAAAAGAGGGGAATGCTATGTTTATTATCCTGAATGTACAACTGTGTACAGGTACAGTACATACAGAAAAGAAAAGTCATTGTGAACAGAGAATGGAAAGATGTAGTGGGAGACTTTCTGAACTCTATGTACACAGCTTAAGGATGGATAACACTCTAATACACTCCTGACAAGTGGACTAAAGGTCACTGAAGCTCTCCTTTGTGGTATGTTTGTTTGGTCCCAAATCTCTGGTCCCTGGCAAACAGACCCAGTGTTAGATAGCTGAAGCCATTTGTTGGTTGGCACACTTGTACTTGTAGTCCTAACATTAAGAGCAAGCTAAGCACTTTGAGTAAATCCTATCAGGCCTTTATTAGATAGAGACAGTGTAACATGGTAGTGAAAGGTGGGGACAACAAGCAACAGAGTTCCCTTGCCTTATATTTGCATTTATGGTAATCTATTGTTTCTGTAAATTTGGTAATTGAAAGATATACTGAAGGAATGTTCCTTTATGGGTTATTCTCCTGCATTTTAAGCTAAAGAAACCATTTATACCCCCATTGAATATTTGAAAGAGGCATTGTCATAAAGGTGAAAATGCTTACGAAATATTTTAATTTGGAGATACATGGTTTTTAAACGACACCAAATCAAGAGATGTTTGTAAAGTAAGTAAATTGTTACAGCATTTTGTTACAACCATGTTGGACTTCTTAAGTATGAAATTTGTTTATGTGGGAATGTGGAAATATTGTAATTGACATACATAAAGGGTCAGTTTACCCAAAATACAAAAAGAAAATCCCATTCACCTTTAGAGGTATCAAGCCATGCACATGGATTCTGTTAGGGACAGTGTCTTGTTACTCTTCGTTAATGATTACTTTCTAGTTGTTGTGTTTTTTTCTTATTAAATAGTAGAGGGCCGACTGATATGTGTTGCCAGTGGTAGAAAGTAATTAAGTATATTTACTCAAATACTATACTTAAGTACAGTTTTGAGATACTTGTTCTTTATTTGAGTTTTCCCATTTCATATTATGTTACACTCCACTACATTTCATATGAAAATATACTACTAACACACTTGACAGCAGTTACTAGTTACTTTGCAGGTCAGGATTTTACATGTAAAACCTTTGTATGATCATCTTTTAAGACATTTGTATTGAATAAAAATGCCCAACAGTATAGGTGTAAGTCAAAATGGTCTCCACTTTGACAGCATTGTAATGCTGCTTACACCTAACAGCAATCCAATAATATGTATATACTGTATGATAAACATAATACTTACAACGGCATTTCCTGCAATAGAGTATTTTCATACTGTGGTGTGGTGCTAGGTTTACTGAAGTAAAAGACCTCAATACTAACTGAGGACACTTTAAAAAATCCTTTATATTACAAATACTGCCTTTCGGCTGGGAAAGACACAGGAGCCTCTGCCATTGCTCTGTTCATGCAGCCAGTGCATTTCCAGCATTCACATCTGTGTGGATATAATATGCTTATTCTGCCGTATCCATTTCACAGTGACATCTGTCCAGCGGCGAAGAATTAAAGGCAAAAATCCAAATGCCGACACAACATTCTGCCAAGTATTGATTTACTGTTACTTGTGTAACATACGTGGACACACTGAGCACTACATATTATTTCACTGAGATCATGGCTGAAAGTGGAAACATGCTCTGTCAGTTGGTCTTTTTATTTTTTTTTATTTATTATTTTTTAAAATAAGATCATGACACAGATGTTGATCTTCAGTGCCTTGCATTTCTTTTTAGAGTGTGCTGTGAGGAAAAGTGACAATATGTGAGTGTGCGTACATGAATGAGTGTGTGCATGCTTGTGATTGGTTATCGTGTGTGTGTGTGTGTGTGTGTGTGTGTGTGTGTGTGTGTGTGTGTGTGTGTGTGTGTGTGTGTGTGTGTGTGTGTGTGTGTGTGTCTGTGTGTTTGTGAGCATGCCTGAGTGTCTACCTTAGTGAGTACACCTCCCTGTCTGTAGATCTCAGGGTCTGGAACAAACAGTAGTTCCTTCTTAATTGGGGTGAGATCTGGGGCTTAAAGGGGGCCAAGAAGGGACCCGAACCCCTTTTTTTCTCCTCCAGAATCGCTTTGGCAACAGAGGTGCTTTTGATGTGTGCTTTGGCTCTGCAAGCCTTACTTTGGAATATGTTCTTGGGAGACCATTGGTTACTTGCCTCCAGGCAGAATCTCAATCCCCAGGATCCTGGCCCTCTTTGATGAAATACTTTCGGGAGCAGCTAACCCTACTGATGCCCATGTGCACCCCCTCCCTCCTCCTTTACCCTCATGTTCTCCTCCACCTCACCCCCACCTCCACGTTCCTCGAATTCTCTTTGAGAGATTCATAACAAGGACTTTATCTCTGTGTAGTCCAGGCCAGATGAGCACCGCCTGACAAACTGACAGCAGAATTAGTCCTGTCTTACAGAGCACCTTTGACGGTCTCCTTTCTCGGCCCGACTTCCTGTTGTCACGGACACATGCGTTTTCATTGTATTGACACTGATTTGTATCGAAGCATTGTGCATGTGTAGCATTACTGTATTTGTTTTTTTAACTAATAACCGTATATTATGTCTGGATTGTAATTTTAAATCATCAAATATAAACATCTGTGCTTTTATTTTGACATTTCATGGATCATAAGGAAAGAAATGCATCTGTATCTGTAGATGTATTGATGAATAGAGACACTATTTGATGTGAAGCACTGAAGTCTCATCATAGTTGCCCAATTTTGACATTCAAAATCCATCTTCATTGTATGACAAAATCAGAATCAAAGATTTGGGGGTTTATTGATGACAAAGATGTTGACAGTTGTGACAGAAGGTCTTGGGCTCTGATTGATTAAGGCAGTAATTAGTGAATGCAGACTTTATTTGCATAGCAAGCATCAGAAAAGTGATTATAAAACATCCTTTATAAAACAGAAAATTCCTTAAAATTACAGACTTCTTCATTTGCCACAGCAGATAATTGGATGTGTGTTACAATCGTGAAGTACTTATTACAAAAGTGAAATACACTAACTGTGTCTTGATGGACTTGACCTCTCGGCCACACACACACATTCAAATCCTGGCTAAACGATTAACCGGTGATTTTCCTTTCCAAACTCCCACCTCTTCATTGATTGAAACAGCACCCTAAAGACCTCTCTTACCACATCATTTCCCTGTATATTGATTATGTATATTGATTGTAACCTAACCCTACTGGAAAGATTCCCTCCGCTTTACTGCAGCAATAGGTATCACTCTAAAGGCTAAGCCCAGGAGAATATTTTAGCTCTCATAAATTGACAGTTTCCAATATGTGAGCCCCATAATGTAAATTGTTTTTTTTTAAGGTGGGTGATAGACGAAAAAGTCCTGTGTGAAAAGACCTTTATCAAAGCAGTCAAATAAATGTCACCTAAACCTGTAACTATTTAAAAAATCCTATTATAACAAAAGAAAGGCATACATTTTAGTAATGTAATTCAAAAATATACATTCCATTTAGTGTAAATGTTTTTAGAGTTATGTAGGTCGGCATTATGCTGAATGTATTGTCACATATGTCCTGTAAGTTTAATTATATGGCATTCATTTCTTGCTGTCCATCAAACTTTTGAGTAAAGTGACGGTTTTAGGAGGATACAATCACATTGTCTTTTATAAAGCAGTCATAGAGTCCCTGATGTGGCCAATTGCCTATCCAGGTTCATTCAAACACTTATTACTAAGTTATATAGACAGACAAGGAGAAACACACACAGGAAATTAATGCTAAAGATGTTCAAAATCTAACTCCTTATTTTCTTACCTAACTTTGGGTCAGTTGTAGATTTGACCCTAGAGAAAGTGGGTAAACTGAGTTTAATGTGGGTTTATGCTCCATAGGCAACATTGTAATATTACTTGGGTTAAAGTAAAAAAGAAAGAAAGAAAGAAAGAAAGAAAGAAAGAAAGAAAGAAAGAAAGAAAGAAAGGGGTACAGGAATTAAAAAAGGAGGGAGGCAGTGAGTAAAGGAGGGAGCAATCCGAAGGGAGGAGTCAAGCGAGGGAAGGAGCAGCTGGAGTCCCACACTTCGCCCTCTCTCTTCTCCTCGAAATAGCGCACTAAATGTAATAACAACTCTCCATGCGCTTCTCTGACGCTTATGTTGTCTTTACGCACATCTGCAGTCTGCTATCGGCAGATATTATCGGCAGGCTGATGGTTTTAGTCCGGCGGTGTTTGGACACAGCAAACTGTGAGAAAGAGGAGAAAGACAGGCAAGAGGAAAAACTCTGGCAGCGCCGCTTTGGAGTTGGTGTTGCAGCGTAAAAAAAAGTCCCACTCAACTCCAGAGGCACATCTGCAACTTAGGAAGAGAAGAACACGAAGAAGGAAGACAACTCTTTTTTTTTCTGTGAAGATTAAAAAAAGTCAAGAATTAGAGGGGGAATCACCCAGAAAGAAGTAAGTAATCTATAAAAAAAAATTCACACACGGGGGGCATTGTTGCGCTTATTTGTCTACTTTTAAAGTTTGGACAGGCAGTCAGACTTTGTGAAGAGGTTTCACATTTCAAAACGATGGAATTTCATACAAGTTAAGATGTAGACATGAAGTGGATTAACAGAGGAAACACTGGCACGACACAGCAGATTTAAAAAAAAACGATGAAAGCTTCGATGCGGGATCCCAAAAAACAGCCCAAAAAAATGCAGCACAGTCTTGTGTTTCACTCGGCCTGGGTGTGTGATTTATGCTCTGTGAAATAAGTGTTGGTTGTTAAAAAGCCCGGATGGCACACTTAACAAGTAGCCTATCCTATAACAGACAGATGTGCATTTTTAAACTAGTTTAAAGTTGCATAAAGTTTGGTGGTAATGGAAAACGTGTTTTGGGATCTTTGGTGTGTTAGACAGAAGAAACACGTGCAATTCTGTTGGGAGTTTTGAACTGAAACTTTATTGGACTTTTGCCTAAAGAAACGCGCGTGGGGGGGGGGGGGGGTGCATATTTATGTGCATGTGTGATCTTATTTCAGTGTCTGTTATTGATTCGGTTTATCCTGTTAGATTCTGCAGACTTATTGACACAGCTAGCTACATGCACATGCTCAGACACTATTTTTTTTTTTTTAAATCCAACCAAGCCTGTGACTGACCCTTGCCTTGACCTTTAACATTTAGACATATTTCCTTTTATAACCATTGTACAACACATGTACAACATTTCTACCTCACTGGTTTTCATATTATTTTCAAAACTTAAAAGCCAATTTTAAGGCCTTTTTTTTATACACACAAGAAATATTTTCACTGCAAATAAAAATAAAAAAAACCAACTCATTTAGTTTCACATTTCTGCATTGAGCTGATATTTTTTACACAAGTGCAAATTGCAGTGTATCACTGAGGTGAACTAGTTCTTTGTGTTTCCAGTGCACTTTCACTTTATTTAACAAGTGTCAGCATCTGGAAACCTGACAGAGTCCAAACATTGAAAAGCAGGAATTCTTTTCTCAATTTAAATAATCTGGCAATTTAAATTGAATTTAAATTGGATTTAACAAAAAAAATTAAATTATGATGTGCTTCACAAACATGTGTAAGGACACATCATAGCGTGTTTGAAGGCATGTGCTCAGAGAAATGTAAGCCCATTACAGTGGGGTCTGGGGCCCTGCAGGGGTCCATGTAGGGAGTTTTATGGGGCCCCAAGCTAAATTAGAAGTGTTGTAAAGTCACTATAATTTAGTTTATTAGAATTCACAATTGAAGAGGGATAAAAAAAAAAGGACTAATACAAACACAGTTTTGTCCCTTTTATAGACAGCCCTTCATTTAAAAACAAAATCAACACTAAAAAAACTCTCTCTCTAACAGAAGTCTGTGTTCGTTTTGGAGGTCCAGGACATGAAAACGTTTGAGAGCCCCCAAGCCTCCACATGTGCGGATATTTGTTTGAAACTTTCCCTCCTGTCCGCGCCAGCTGTTCCACATTTTATCTGCTTGTCTGCTCTCGGGTTTCATACAGACGACGAGGGTCCGAGGTGCTCAGCCATGCGGTGCAGCTCAAATCCTCCTTTTTTTTTGACACTTGGCAAATTATTAACGGAGGTCTGGCTGCCTTGAGACGGAGCAGTGAGCGAACACACCAAATAAGATGTTTAACAGCACAAGTTCACACTGATAAAAATCTCCTTTTAGTTATTTTTTTATGAGGCTGTTCCATCATTCATCTTGGCTGTGGATTTGGCTTGGAGCAGAGGTTTTGCAGGTCTTGGTTACATTTGTCTAATAAAATAAAAAAAGGGACTGTCACATATACCTATCATTTAATATGTCCCCTATTTTATTTGTAATAAAAAAAATAACATTTCACATGGCCTACAAGTAGGACATAATTCACTGTCATGTCAATGATTCAGCTCAGTTAACATGGAAAATAATGATCAGACAATCAGGCCTCACTCAGATTTTAGGCTTAATATTTTATATCTTGAAATGACATCATGAAAATCATTTGTAATTGTAATTTTCTTTATTGGGATTAAACAAACAGGGCTGTACATTTCTCCCCTGTTTTGCTTTTTGTGGCTTGTGACTTGTTAATCATTTTGAAATAAAACTGATTCTTAAAAATACTATTATGATGCCTCTATATAATTATTATTTGAATTAGGATGGCATCCGATTTTATTTATATAAAATATAAGATACAATACATTCTCCACGCGCCTTAAATTAAATGAGATTAAATAAAATGTCAGTGACGGATGACAGAGAAATCTGTGACATTTCTGGATTTAATATTCTTAAGAACAACTTTAACACAACTATGTTTAATTTCTGTTTTTACACAACATGTGCATTTTTTTTTTTAAGTCTGATGTATAATAAAACATAGCAGTATTTCATGAAAAAAGAGCAATTCAATAATAAAGATGCATGAATATTATATGACATTATTTTTTTTGTACTATTACATTTGATCTAAAATAAACTACCAAAGGGGATACTGATGTCAAACAGGTGCACCTTTACCAAAAAAGGACTTTGTCTCATTATGATGCAGCAGCAGTGATGAATGCAGCAGTGTTTAAGATGCTAATCTACTGGAATGAGATGCACAACTCAGAGCCACTCGCTTACTGTAGCCAGCAGAGATGTATCATAGCCGCTCTCTGCTCCTTCAGCTCCACGCGGATATCGTTTCCCTCTGCAGGAGTAAGTCCGTCAGATAGCAGCAGCGTACTGTTTTATCTTAACTTTAAGCACTCCTTTAAGTAAAATTATGCATAGCGACGCTCGCCCAGTGCACCCGTGACCTGGCGACCTGGCGACCTGGCAGAATAAGGGCTGTCATGTAAATGTAGTGAGATGACATGCTATTAGCTTTTTGAGCTATGGGCCTCTTCTCTTTTTAAGGGCCTTGCATTTACAGCTAACTGCAGGTTCTGTCCTCAGGCCTTTTACACCCTGCAGGAAGAATACCTGCTATCAGGTTTGTATGCAAGAGGCCCTAATGAGCTGTGTTGTTGTGCAAATGCTGCGACCCAAAGCCCTCAAAGAGGTGGCAAATGTTTTGTTAAAATGAGGGTAATGTGAGGAAGTTGATTTTCCTTAAGATAATGTGGACTGTAGTTTATTTTTAGTGTTAGCTCGCTTGCATTGCAGGTTTTTCTCGTGTTTCTTGAGAAGTTACAGGAACCACACACACAGGTGTAAATGAGGACAATTAATTTTGGACAAAAATTATTAGTTTTAGATACACTGAAACCCCCTCACCAGTGGAAATTTGGAGTAATTCCCTGTATAATTTGATTAGCTGTTGCTTCCCTTCCATATTACTTGCGTAGTTGAGTAGATGGCCCCCAAAAGAAATCTCTCACTTTGATGATTTGGTACTTTGATATGTTGACATCAAATGAAACAGACACAGTGGGAAAGAAAGAGGACAAGTCAGACAGAGGTAGTGATTGAGGGAAAAAAAGGCTGTGCATGAGAGCGGGTGGAAATGTGTGTGTCTGTGTGTGTGTGTCTGTGTGTGTGTGTGTTCGCTGGTGTGGTTTGTGAGGAGTGCTATGAAAAGTTGGGCTGAGATGGCAAACCTGAAAAGCGTCAAAATGTCTGGATGCATTTGCGTGCGAGCAGAGACAAGAAGGGGTCTTCGGGTGTGCAAGGGCTTCTCCTTGGCCTCCTAATCCCCAGGCCCAGCCATCCCTTCAGGGCATGCCTCAGATCTGGCTCTCTGGCTCTCCGCGCGGACGACCCAGCTCCGCCAGCAGATTTAATATGCTATGTGTTCCTGCTCCCCCGACTCCCCTCCACCTCAACCATCATTGTCCCAGAGCGGGACCCCGGCTCCCTGCTTCAAGGAGCCTGCTAAAGGCACCTTTCATGCCGGGTGATGTCTTTGGACAAGGCTGTGTACGATGAGGGGAAAGTGGCGATGAAGAGGGTGTGAGGCTGGAGATATCGCACTGTAATTTTAGATATGTATATTACACACATTCAGGAATCTTAATACACTTTTGCAAACCGCGTACTGACACAACATTCATACACCTCACAGCGCTCCAACTGCATGCATGTACATGCATTCTGCTGCTCGTTCACACTTCTCTTTCTCTTCCTCTGTTTCTTCTCCTCTCCCTCAAACACAAACATACGTGTTTAGTTTTTCTTTTGTCTCTTTTTCTTTTCACTCTCTTGTGGAAGCAACTTTTTTTTCATTTGTCTGAAGAAATAAGAAATGGGAGGGAAAAAAGTGCTCAAGTTGCCTTAGCAGGGGCTGAGAGAGGGCTGTTTTCTTTTCCATGACTCTGGCCTGTTGGAAACTCCAACTGGACCTGACAATTAGTCTGGTCAACTGCTCTCCCAGAGTGAGGCACCAAAGATGACATAAAAGAAAGAAAAACAGGGTGAAAACAGTTAAGAAAATTTGAATCAAGTGATTAGAATTTATGATTGATTAAGCTGTGTTTGACAGCTTAACATAAGCCCCGTTGTAGGTCATGGTAAATTTTATTGCAAATATGCCGGTTTGTGTGCGAGAATGCAGAGTGTGCCAGTTAGTGGCTGCGTTTTCTTTTCTCACATACTTGAGGAGAAACAGGACAGGTCACGCCTGCATGTGGGCGCCGCTCATCTCCTCCTCTGTTTGCTGTAGCCGCTGTAAAAATGTCTTTAAGTCTGCGGTGTGAAGTATAGCAGCAAGAGGTGAAGTGCTTTGGTTTGGGGGCCATTTGCTTGCGGGCTGCGTGTAAAGTTGAGCGCCTAAAGACACAGTTTCCCGAGGCTGGGCTGTTATTGCAGATGTGGCATTGTGTCAGCTTTGATGGGAGCCGGTTGTGGCATCCGTGAGGGGGTCTGTGCTTTCTCGGCCGGGGTGGTGATTGGGGAACAGATGAACTGGCCGCTTGCTGTGAACAATGATCTGTCACTTACCCCTGCCTCTTGATGTGTGAAGCCATGAGTCAGGCTCTGTCTACTCCAAGACACCAGTACGTACACACTTTCTTTCTGTTCAAATGATTTGAACTGAGCAAGAAAAAAACTATATTGTTTACTGTGCATTTTTTTCTAAACAAAACTCCTGTCCTTACACCAGTATTTAAGTTATGCATTGTCATGCAATAATGCGCACAGTGCGAACCCCATGTATTTGCAATCCCATGCTGCTTGTAGTTGTCTTTCAGTAGGAGTTATCCAGCAAGGAGTATTGCTGCATCCTGGAGTGGAGATCAAGGAGGGGTCCATTGTTTGAATGTCAAATGTAAATCCCAAGGTTAATACCTGAAAGAAGCACATGCCCAGACATTCTCTCTCCTCTCCAAACATGTTTAGATGAGTACCTCTTCCCCCACTCTGCTCCTTCATTTCCGTCTGCTGCGGACTTGGGGCAAGTTGGAAAAGGTGGGGGCAGGCATCCCGTATAAACCCCTCTAGTGTGTTCTTCTCAGCAATGAATGCTAACAGACCCTGGCTCTAATAATGCCTCATCTTAGAAAAACAAAAGGGGAACTCTACTATCTGAGCAAATTTCTGCCCCAACCTGAAAGAGCCCTCCTTTGACAGCGCAGCATTTGAAGACTAATCGTTTTTTCTCATGCAAAGCACGCTGTTTTAAGAGTCCGGGCCACGGAAAGAGGGGGCTGTGTTTTAACAATACTCCGCAGGGAGTGAGGAACAGAGTTCGGGGAGGGGAGGTAGGGTTGAAGGTGGGGGGGGGATTCCTCTCTACTTTGCTCCTCAGACAAAGCCCAGTTCCTTTCAGGGTTGCATTGGGGGGTAGGGTGTGTGGGGAAGAGGAGGGAGCATCCAAGAGTTTGAGTTCCTTGAAAGGGACTCCAGCCGTTTTTAATGACAGTTTGTCATCATGGCTCCTCCACCTTCCAGCGAAAATGTAGGACTGGCCTTGCAGTGACAGGCCTGGAAAAAAAGTGGGCCTGAGAAAATTTATAGAGAAACAGAAATATTAACGTGTACGTGGGGCCGTAAAACGGCTTTGGCTATTCCTGCCAGACTGGTGTTTTTATTAAGAGGGGTCGACATGCTTTGGAAATATATCTTATTCATGAAGAAAGCCAGGTTAGACTTCTCAAGGAATTCATTATATTCCCCCAGATGCGGCTTTGCGGGTTGCAGCCGTCCCTCAGAGGACATGGAGCGTGGAGCGCGACATTGTAAAGCCTCCCTCAGTGGGCACGGGACTGCGAAGGGTTCCATTTGTCAAAGGTGCTGGAGTCTTTTTCCCTCCTCAACACTTTCCCGGCTCAGTCTCAAACTCATTGTCTGAGCAAAGGCAGGACATTAGTCACCACAACACCACGGGAGCCTGCAGGGCTAAGGACCAGTGCTCTGAAGCCCGGGCTGGGACAGAGGAGAGGAGAGAGGGGAGAGGAAAGAATGAAGGGAGGGAAGGAGCGATGGATAAGGTGAGAGGAGGGCAGAAAAGGAGGTGGAAATGTAGGGTAAACAGAAAGTGAGGAAGAGAGAAGTGGAGAGCGCAGAGTATGTGTGTGGGAGAGGGAGAAAGACCATGGGGGGGTTAGAGGGAGTGGAGTCTGAAGCTCTACCTCAGGGCTCAGTATGTAAGCCCCTGTCTACCCCCCAAAGCTGCTTTCACAAAGAGATTTACAAGACAGGTCTCCGGTGTGCTTTGCTGCCCTGCATTATGAGTGTGTGAGCGTGTCAATGTGTGTGTGTGTGTGTGTGTGTGTGTGTGTGTGCGTGTGTGCGTGTGTGTGTTGCTGAAATGGACCTCTTTTCTCAAGACTTGTTTTCTTTTTTGCATCATCTATGCAAGAAAAATATTCACCAAAATGTACCGATCCAGGCAGGTCAGACTAACAACCCCAGTGGAGGAGTGTGAATAACCTATTCCCACTAGTGGCATGTGTGTGTGTGTGTGTATGGGTGTGTGTGCATTCATGTGTGAATGTATTTCACAGATTCACACATACAAGGGATCCTGTTAGCTTTTGGAATTATTTATAAAGCCTGGCTTTCGTGTGGCGCTCTAAGTCCCTGTCTCCTCCCATTACTGCCTATGACTCTACCTGGGCTTCCTTTAGCCCCCAAATGCTCCCTCAGCCACCCTCCCAGCACAAGGAACTGAGTTTGCTGTTATTTCTAAACCCTACTAGTTTCCTGAGAGAATCACTTTCTTTTCTCTCTCTATATATATACTGGCTGAAGATTTCCTCCTCTGGAAAAATAGGTTTCTTATTTAGAAAGTCATAATCTGTGGAGACAATCTGTACACTTCAGAGAGACACACAAACTCATACCGACCCATCCCATATGGCCCTGATTACCCTGTAATCCAGAAAAGTTTTTTTCTCCCCTTTTTCTCGCACGGACTGAGCGGGAGTGAAGGTTTTAGTGTGTTTGAGATGGTTTATGCTAATGTTGCTTTTATTGAAACAAGCTGGGATGTGATTATATTCCTGCTCGGTACATATGAGCAGCGAACTGCTCTAGTTTCCCCATCTCCCTCTGGCGTAGAGATCAATGCAAACCAGCTAACGCAGGGTAATAAGCCATTAGTACACACATTGTTGAGGAGATTTACATACATCGACCGGCAAACTGATAAACTAGGTTCCTTGTCCTAGAGGTAAGAATTATTGTGTGCTTGAGTGATTAACTGAATGAACGTGTGTGAACCATCGTCGGGTGATCTCTTCCCTCTGACTGCCAGTCCTGTGTGATAGGTGCCAGATTGTGTAGCTGGCAGCCAGGTTGTCTATGCTTGTCAGGAGAGCGGGGTGGAGGAGGGGTGATGCGAGGATGATTACACTGTACACTGTTCCTCTGATCTGATTCATCACTAACTGTCTCTCCTGCAAAGGGTGAACTTATTATCCCTGTCTCAACTTCCACCATGGAGCCAGCTGCTCTCCATGCTTCCCAATTAACCCCAGGCACCCGTCAAACGCTCCAATTAAGGCCTCCTCCTCCTCCTCCTCCTCCACAAATTTATTTGCCTGCGTTAGCCGGCCCCTGCCCCGGTTGGGATGCTCGAGCGTGACTCGCTACCAGGGAAGTGAGTGAGTGAGCCGGCAAGCGTTAAGCGTGTTTGTATAAGAGCTGTCCTAAGCAATGGTGTTACAGCTCACAGATTTATTCGAGGCGGGGTTGCAAACAGCTGAAACGAGTAAATACACCCAGATGTTTGGCTTCCTCACGATCCAGTCGGCGGGCCTGAGGGGGCTGACTGTCTAATGACAGTCTTGTTCCTCGCTCTCTATACCGGGGATTTTCAGGGGGCCATTTTGTGACTGTGCGCTTTGGAGTTTATGGGAAGTTTTTTGTTGAACACTTGGCAGTGCTGTGAGGTTTATGGCATCTCATTCCAGTGTTGTGTGCTGTGATATAGTATTGGTATTTGAGTTGCGTGAGCCTTTTTCACTGGGAGCGTTAGTGAGTTTCTTCCAAACTCTTTTCAAAATCCACAATATTCCGCTGCGTGTTTCTGATGAGCAACAGCATATGTGTGTGTGTGTGTGTGTGTGTGTGTGTGGAGTGTTGCTGTAGGTGGGGTACAGGTTTTGCAGCACTACCAAATCCTCTGAGACTTCCTGTACGTTTGTGTCTGTGTGTGTGTGTGTGTGTATGTGTGGAGACTACGAGCTGGCACAGAGGGATGGGGGGGCTGTGTGGCTGATATGAAAGTGAAGGGAGAGAGTTGTCTCCCGACGCTGCCGTTGGGAGAGCCGTCAGGGAGCTAGAAGTCTCCCGGACTCCCTCTGAGCTTCAGCTGTCTTTGATCTCACACCTCCGCTGCTGTATACTCCATACTATTCTATAGAGCACACTCTCGCCTGCCGCCACTCCTGCAACACAGACCCACAGTTCACATGGATGAGACTCTTAACTTGTACGCTCCACTTACAGACCTACAGGCCAGTGAACCCATTCATAGTGTTGTGGTTTCACATGAAAGCATTACTTTTACAACGAAAAGGGAATAAACATTATCAGTTAATCGTAACAATACCATTAATCAATACATCATTTAGTGAATAAAATGGCATGGATTCCAGAGGCAAAGATGATGTCTTCAAATGTCTTGTTTTTTCTGTCTTATAGTACAAAACCCAAAGATGTTTAGTTTACAATGATGAAAAATGTGACATTTTCATTTTTGAGGAGCTGGAATCAGCAATGTTCAAATCGATTTCACTAATCAACTAAGCGTTTCAACACAAGATAATATATACACTCTAAATAATAGGTAATTTGACCAAGCTGATGAAAATAAGCCCATTTCATCATTGGTTTTACACGTGTGATTCATTGTTCTGTTATTTTAAGACCAGCACAGCCACCTCATTAAAGGCATGTACTTTGTGTTGAGTGTATTCCCTCCCCTCTTACTCCTGTCCATCACTGACATGTTGAAATAAGGTTGGAGTGCTGATAGAGTGACCTTATTTTATGGTATTTTTCAACTCGTCTGATGAAAGATAAGGAGAAAAGATACAGCAGAATAATTTTGTTTCTGCATCTGTGGAATGCATGACCCAGTGTTACCCTTTTGGATCTGTTCCCATCCGCACAGGAAGTCTAGCATTAAAGCGATGCCATTTCTCCCTTTTCTTTTCCTTTTCCCCCTCTCTCCCTGCATTCCTCTGACTGACTGCGGCACATCTCAGGACAGCTTCATTCAGCATTCCTTTACATGCTGATTTGTTTGCCCTCCCCTCTTATTTTTTTTCTTCCAAGTCTCCCTCTGTTTAGGTCCGGCTTTATAATGCGAGAGCCAAACACCAAGACAACTTCATCTCATCCAATTTTCACCCCTTTAATGCGGTTTAAATGGCATGGCCGCGAGGGCCAGAACGGGAATTAATAAGAGCCAATAAAGCTCGCCGCTGGGGCATCGAGGCCAGTCTTTAAGTAAACATTATGACTTCTTGAGGGGGGATTCAGGGGCAGCACTTGATGAATTGTGCCGGAGCTTGGGAAGGGCTAATTTCTCACTTAGCCGTCCTGATGGGGCTAGCTAATAGGCCTTGCGTTGCCTGGCTGTTTGTCTGCTGGCTTTATTATTGCGCATTATCGCGCTGCCCCCTGGCTGTTGTTAGCGCTCGGCCCCGGAGACGCCAGGGCCCGTCATTAATCACATAGCAGCACTGATTCACTCCGCTCCAACACTTATCCAAATGACACAAAGGAATGAAGTAAAGGGAGATAGAAAGGAGGAGGGAAAGATTGAGAGTACTGTAGATGAGTGAGTATGCATGAAATAAGTGAACAGAAGAGAAGTCCAAGTGGGTAGAGCAGTTTCATGATTACTCTGTAACCTGTGGCTGTACAGCCTCCGGATTGCTCTTAGTCGCCTCAAATACTCTTTGTTATACTCTTCTTCTGGCTAAGTGTGCAGACCTTCTGTCAAAACCATACCTGCTGCCATTACACTCACACAGGACCATCCATCTGCTTGATCCTTCTCTGAGTGCATGTGTGAGGAGGAGGAAGAGGAGGAGGCAGAGAGAGTTGTGTGTGAGGTTTTCATCAGTACAGGAATTTCTCTTCCTCCACTCATCCCCTCCCTGGGGTCCCTTCTCTTATTTATGTTCTGCACACAGTGATCGCACTTGCATACTGAAAGGCGTACAGAGCACCTGGTGTATCCAACTCCTATACACAGCGTCATGCAGCATGGCTCACACACTCTCAAACACAGTCCCTCTTCCTCCCTGTGCCATGTTCACACACACACATACACACACACACACACACACACACACACACACACACACACACACACACACACACACACACACACACACACACATGCATTACATAGAAACTGTTCTCTCAAACAATGCAGCACACGCCGTAACATGTACTCTTTCGCTGTGAAAGCACAGTGAAGGATGTTGTCGCACTCTGGTTGTGGCATCATACAGAGGGCTTTCTAAAGCCTTGTATGAAGAATGCCTCCACAAACACAAGACTGTTTTCACTGGAGATGAGAGGCCCACTGACAGGATACAGACCTCACTCTTTTTTGCTTTACAGTGTGTGCCATTTGCAGGGGCCACTCGAGTGGAAACCGTAGCTATAGAGGATGTGGTGGTTGCTGCAAAAGACAGTGATTTTATAATAAACTAAATTTCAACTGGCTGTGTGGATACAAGCAAAGTTATAAAGTAGGTAAAGGTATATGCTAATCTTAATCTGCATGTTCAAGGCTATACACTTTTGCATATAGTAAAATGTTTTTCTTTTTTTTTCCAAAGGACCGTCATGGTATTTTTGCTGAAGTAATAAGTTGCATTGTTTGCTTGGGCCTCCAGTAAATGGCTGAACAAGCATCTTTTCCTTCTTCTCAAGAATCAGGAAAAGTGACTGATCAAACAAAGGCTCCACATTTCAGCAGGGGAAGAAAATGAATAAAGTGGAAAGCAGGGGAAACCAATACCGCATAACTGGGCCACCAGTGCAACAAAGCTGCCTGCATTATCCATTGTCTCACTCCTCACACGGCCCCACTTGTCCTGACACAAGTGGCTCACAAACAAATGCAAAGTCAAAATAAATAAACAATTTAATAAGCAGGGGCTGTGGGGAAAACGCGCAAGATTTCCATTGTGGCGCATGCTTTATTTTCCCCTTATCTACTGGGTAGCGAGCGCAAAAGAAGCATCGTGTAAGCATTATGATTACATCGTGTGGGTTTGTTACCCAGGAATGTAAGATGCACTCAGCTCATTCTGCTGTGCAGCACACAGGATCCCTCATCAGCCCTCCAAAGCATCTCAAGTAGAGAGGTCTGAGGGACCAAGACGCACGCGAGGATAATCTTATTAGCTCCGCTGAAAGCTACTGATGGGCCGTGTTGTTACAATGTTTGTCCTTGACAAAAAAATATAAACACTCCTCAATTGCACAGGCTTTTCCTATTCAAATATTGTGCAGTGCACTTGTGATAGCAGCTGTTTGCTGTTGGAATGCTATTAAGATGCTGGAGCTCAGGTGTAAAGATGAATTAAAGTCAGGTAGATCTTTTGTAAAACCTTAATGCAAAAAAAGCATAACATATGAGTTCTTTTTTCCATGCAGTATTCACGAGATGCTTTACTGATTCAAAACATGAATCAATAAATCATCTCAGTAAATGTATCAATGTTTTAAAATGTGGCAGTAAAAAGCAGGACTCACACATCATTGTTGGATGATATAGAAACATGTAAATGACTGACAATCTGAATAGCTTAACCATGTCACAGTATACAAAAGGGTGAGAAGGCCTTTTTGCATGTGCATATCTGGGATTTGAAATGTGTGTGTGTGTGGCGGGGTGTGACTAATTCCTGCTAAATGGCCCTTACTTGAGGGGCTGGTCCCCATCCGCTGTAGGCCAGACTTAGTGCCATCTGGGCACAATGTTAAGTTTCACTGAATGAGAGCCACAACCACCAAATCCCCAATCCCACCCCCCCTTCCCCTTTGCCTTCCAGGGCCAAGGGCAAGCCATAAGTGCACTGCAGTGTTGAACACAGCATGGAGACCCAAGTATGTGGTTTTCTCTGAGAGCCATTGAGTTTGGAAACACCTCCTCAGTCGAGATTTTGAACCCACGACTTAAAGGGCCTCATCCCCTCACTGACCTTATCCAATGCAAACACATGCAGCCTGAGCCAGCGCATTCTGTTTTATTGCTAGATTCAGCTAATCTCGCTAAAGGGCTGCGACTCCTCCTCCCTCTTTGCTCTTCCTCTCAGTGTTTTAGTTATTCCAGCTGTGCTGGAGCCCTTAATAGCTGCGAAATGTGCAAAAACACACATCGTACACTCAGGAAAACATGTGCAGGCATGCAGGGGCACAGTGAGGTGCACACACATGCAAGCACGCATACATGAACACACACACACACAAACACACATACACACACACACACACACACACACACACACACACACACACACACACACACACACACACACACACACACACACACACACACACACACAGTCTCATGCTCCTCCCTTCCTCCATTCATTTTCTCCCCCTCTTATTCCACTTTTGCTCACAATCTCCCTCAATCGACTCCATCTCCCATCTCTCCCCTCCCCTCTAACTCGCTGTGCTGCGGTGCGTTTGTGCCGTGTTGATAAGCCTAAGATAGCAGATCTCGGTGGTCGCTGATGTAATGATGATGAATGCTGTGGCGCTGCCAGTCTCCCCCCTCAGGGGGTCCTCGACACTGAACAGTCGCCCCTAATGAAATGAACACAAATACAGTACCCGGTCTGTGAGGGGGGGTTGCCAAATCTAAGAAGACACTTCAAGAGTGTATATAAAAATGTCCCTCAGTTTCTGAGTGTGTGTTTGTGTGTGCCATGCATTTGCAAATGTGCTCCTAATGACAGAATGCAGTGGACTAGGAGGTATACCTTAAGCAGTTTCATAGAATTAAGCTTGTAAAGATGGAGCCTTTAAATAACAAAGGCAGTGATTTTTGATAGTGGTAGCAGCCGTTTAAGCTCGCATGAAGAAAAAGGAAGAACATTTTTTTTTTCTATCAGAGGCAAAAGTTTATTTTAGTGTTTCACTTTGATGTGTACAATTTGCAGATGACTTTCAACTCGGTGCCTTTGTCACCAAGGCGTATAATTTATGTTAAATTGATTTACTTAATGTGCTTATAAAATAAGAATGTTTTTTTTTCTGAGGGAACAGTCTGAATTGTGGTATTTTAAACCTGTTTAATCGCCTCCCTTTCTGTGTGGAAGGATTACAGTTGAGCACAAATAAAGATACACCCTCTTTCTCTCTTCTCTAATTGGGTGTAGGACAGACATTTCATGGGAAAGGCATTAATATGAAATTAACATTTATTTTGAGTAACAACAGAAACCAATGCCTAGTTTTTGTGCCAGGCCTCTGTGACACACCACTGATGCAGGTAGTCCTCATACAGATGCTTATTTCTCTGCTGTCTCATGTAAATGCATTTAACAATCTGATTTCTGCACGTGGCTTATGAGTACATTAGCGTTTCTTCAGTGGTGGTTCAAAGTGTTAAATAAAAATTGACATGACATTCAAACTAGGATCTCTGTCCTCAGATTTTGGAAGGATAAACCTTTTCACATTACTTTATAAGCATTATTTCTCTTTGTGCGAGTGAGTTTCTAAACGTTTTTGGAGAGTTGGACAGGGGTGAAAATGAGCAACGCGAAAAGCGAAAGCAGATACAGGAACATCTGCAGGATTGGGTGTGGGCGTCCAGGTCAGAGGGATTATGGGTGAAAAGGTCCTGCTTTTAATTGCTGCTTTGGAACTGTGGCCTGCCTAGTGGAACACAAAAGACCAGTCAGACACGCTTCAGTGGCTCGGACTTGTGAATATTTGCCCGACTAGTGGAATGCCCCGCTTGATCCTCACCTCCCCTACAAACCCCAATCCTGACCCTCATATTCACTGCACTTTTTAGCTCTAGTCTGACTCACCTGGGGGCGACAGGAAGACACACACATACATGTATGCTCGCTCCACACGCAAAGCATGTTGGGAGCTATTCAGTAACAGCTGTAAAATAGGTTCTCTCCATGTTTCTTTTCCCGCCTTCACTGCTTTTGCTCAAATCCAGTCATTAGAAAGATGTAATGGCAGTTACAAAGAGGGAGACTAAAAAGTTTTCTTTGATCGCACTCTTGTTTCACTTTCTGCCGATGAAAGTGAATGAGTGGCACCTCTGATCAGTTCTCATAGTAGGAACTTACAACTATGCATGTGCAGACGTACATGCACCGTACATATTCTGAAGATTAATCCACTCATGCTGCAAAGAAATGAAAGCATTCACTCTATCAAACACATGCAGCAGTGATTTGAGATGATATCTGTGCAAGTAGAACAAAAATGTCTTTGGTTGGGGATGACGGCTACACATGTATTCATGCGGGAGTGATTAGAGGACGAGCTCTTGTTTAATTCTGTTTTGATTGGTAAGGCAGTAATTGCATTGTGTTTTTTTTTCCTTCTTTTTTTTTGTAAGCCAGCAATTGCTTACAGATGTTGTTGTCGGGTCAGAATGGATGACAGACTCTGGTTTTTCAGGGGGTTGGGAAAAAAACAAACAAAGCGCACAGTGTTTGTCTGAAGTTTACCCCTCACCACTTCCCCCTCGCCTTCCCTCCTTGGGGAGTTGGTAAAAATCAGCTCCCTCCCTTCTCTTGTAGTTTCAGCAGCACTCCTCTGTTTGCATTATAGCTGACTTTACTGCTGGCCTTTGCATCCATGCATGTTTATAGGGTGGAGGACAAATAAATAGTACAGTTGGGTAATTTGCTGGTCTTTATTGGAAAGAAAATGTTAGTCAGACTAAATATTTCCAGTAATTATCCATGAATTATGTAGTCTGACTAAAGGCTTTGTATTGGACCAAATGAAGCTGTCCTGTACTTTGTGTAAATGAGTGGTTGTGGTATCACCGTGTTGTCTCCATAATCAGAGACCTCCATGACCTAGATAAAGTTGAGTTTGTAGACAGCCTCTGAGGTGCTGAACTGAGCAGCATGTCTGCTAGACTGTTGGCTGAACCCCTTCTAAACCCACAGACAGTATTAACTTGAACCACCTTTATTCTTTGAACGAAAAATTGCCCGGCACCATGATATTCCCAAAAGGGCCTTCAAACAACCCTTGTTTTTTCAGGACTGTGAATGTTTCTCTCTCTGTGGTATCCCCTTAAGGTTTCTCCTTTCTCTCTGGAAAGACTGCTAGAGCAGGATTATCAGTATATCCACAAGCTTCTATTCTGAGATATAAAACCTAGTCAGGATGTCCTGCCTTGCTATGTTTATAGTTTTTTTTTGACAAGAAGTCAGAAGTTTAGTGTGACACATAGTTGAAAATAAGGACAGCTAAATTTTGGATATTTGAACCACAGTTAGCAGAAAAGGAGATCAGCCTACCGACAAGCAGATCAGAGCCCAGCAGGTTTGAGTTCAAATAAATCAGGGTGAGCTGGTGGATTGACCCGTGGTCTGCTCTGGGCATCATGCAAAGGGAGGATTGGATCTGAAGTTTTTCTCACAAGGTTCTCAGTGTTGAAGTCTTTTCTTGAGGGCACTCTATTGTTAAAATGTTTAACTTCAATCAAGCAAGAAATACTTTATTTCTAAACGTAATGCACAAATCAAACCAATGATTCACTTCGCTTTTACAAGCAGAGAGCCAAACAAAATTGTCTTATGTGCTTCATGTCTTTTCATTCACCCGTCCTTTCTACCTTCTTCTGCTTCTCCACCAGTTGTCCCGTCTCCATGAGGTGTTGAGGAATGAGAAATCGCCATGGAAACCCATTCCCAGGCCAGTTCAGCAGCTGAAAAGAAGAAGAGGGTGGAGACCATTGTGGCGACCAAGGGCTCATCAGCGCGCAATGACATCAGCGAGAAGGCGGTGGCCTCCAGCACCACCTCAAATGGTATGCGTCGCCTATAACTGCACACTTAGCCGCTCTGTGGTTAATGTAAATATAATGTTGGTCTTTTGAAATACACCCAGTTTTGGAAAGATTGGTCCATTAGTCAGCTTACCAGTTGAGTAATGGGAACATGGAGCCTAAAAGCATGAGTGACAAAGTGATAAGGCACAGGTAAAACAAAAATCACTGTGCAGCTGATATTCTAGAGTTTTTTCACCTCAAACCGTTTAAAAAACAAACCCAATAAATGATAATACATTTTAGATTTTTTTTTAATCCAGCAATAACTTCACAAATTTTTGAAAAAATGTCTATAAAAGTTACGATTTTGCTGGTGATCTGCTGATCTTGCATAGCTGTCCCATCTGTAAATCATACGTCATATCTAACTTGTGGATAAACGTGCCACTGAATTACAGGTTTCACCTATTTGTATCATAAATGTTTTCACAAAGGCTTGCAGCATCTCATTGTCGAGGCATTTTTTGATGTTTTCCAGACCTCTGTGAGCCAGAGACAGAGGTGTGGCTACCATACATAGCAACATATTTGATCATCGGGGCCACTGACCCACTGGGGACGAAGGAATGTTTTTTTTGCTTATGCTCTTATTACTTAAAGATGAAAATGACCAACTTCCAAAAACATGATTTGAAAGCCCTAGACACTCACTAATCTTTGCTCACAATACTTCTGTTTGCTTTCCCCCTATTCTTGTGGTGAGTCACATACAACCCTTACTGGTAGCAAAACTCTGGCATGTTTACATAGCAATGTCTTCAACACATGCTATTAAAAGCGCTTTGGATCTTACAGTTTATCAATCCTGTCGTCATTCAGCTTTTCATTCTTAATTCAGATGCTGGAATGAGAAATATTAGATGGCGATTTATGTCTTTTTTGGCTGGAAAGCCTTGGAGCAAGTCATAACAACACCAGAGTTGAGATCACCACGGCCTAAGTTGCAGCTGTGCTCATTAGCAGTGAGAGGATTTTGAGGTTTTTGGGTATGGAGGTTTGGCTTTAGTAGCTGGAGCTGGTGGCCTGTCAGGGAGTTTTCTGTCACCCCCCCATGGACTCTGCTGATGTCAGTGATCATCCAAAGTGTGAAGAGGAGACAAACAATCCAGGAAAGGGTAAATAAGTTGCTGTGACTTGCTCCCCATATGGGAGTTATCCCAGGAAGTGGGTATGGTAATGCATCCTTAAGCATCTTGGGAACACTCTCACTCTTACTCATTCCCAGATGGCCAGCACTGTTTTATTAATTAAAGGGGCAGCAAGGAAAAAAAGGTTTGTTGTGGAAAACGCATAGATGTAATTTGGCTCTGTGATTGTGGATTTTTCTTCGTAATGTACTGGTAATTATAGCTCTGAACAGCATAAGGCTTGTCTGCTACACCGACTCAGCCACGTCAGACGATACACTACAGCTTTAAGCAATGTTGAAGTCCCTAAAATACAGTAGTCTCATAATTCACTTGGCAAAGGGAGGGATGATAGTTATCTGGAGAGAAAGGTCCCTTTTAGATCCCAATCTCTCCCTCGTGGAATCAGAAGATAGCTTACACATTCTTTGTGTTGTTATAATTACAGCACATTCCCAAGTCGCCCCCAGAACTCATAACCTCTTATCAGGTGTAACCCTACACTCGCCTCAACTTTAACCCCCGCAGCCCCTGCCCCACCGCCTTCATCCAAACAAAAGGTAATTGTGAGCAGCTGTGAAACCCCAGTGACTGGTTCTCCTTAGGAAGGCCCGGCAAAATATTTCCCCCTGTCAAGCAGAACAGCGGCCCCTGATCTCAGCGCAGCGGAAACCCCGTGGTGCGCCCGGTAACACGGTGCTACGATAAGTTGTGAAAAGTTTAAAATAAGTAGGGGGGGTGGGGGTGTAGTGGACTTTGCCGATGTTGAGCTTTCCAAAGCAATCTTTGCTTCCTACATAGTTTTTCTGTGACTGGGATCAGCTTGCAAACAGTTATTGATTTGATCAGATCTGTTCTGATTAGCAAACTGCACTTTTGTCTGGAAACTGATTTAGCTCTAAAATCTGCACTTCACGTGCACTACGGGGATAATTCTCTTCCTCCACTCGGCCTTCCCCTCTTTTTCCTAGTCTGTAAGTTTTGTCCAAGTTGAGCAGGCCCAGAGTAATTATTGAGTCCTGGTAGAGCGTTCCCACATGGTTGGCTAAATGGTGGCTTCATCCTGTGTGCCATTCATCTCTGTGCCCCCTCCTCTTGCACTGACAGCTCAAAAGAGCCGACTGTGCCACAACAATGCTGTGATTGGTGCTCTTTAGGAGGGGTTCGGGGGCTCTCCCCTCCCACCCTCATCATTCGGCAGGCAGGTGGACCACAAAGTCCCCTGATTCTTTTGTTGGGTCCCAGGCTAAAAAAAAAAAAAAAAAGATGTCCATGCTTCTTTGCTGAATAAATCCTGTCGTCATGGGATAATTTGCTAATAAAAAAAGGAGAAAAAACAGAGAGTGGGGGCTAAAGCATTGGTTATTTGCAAAGGAGAATAAGAAGGGGAAAAAGTTGGTGTGGTTGGTTGGACTTTTATGATATGGGTGCTGCTGATTTAAGGAAAGAGAGGGAGGTTATTGTAAGTAACAGGATGAGAATTGAAAAATGGGGAGCAGAACAACTGGATATAGTTCAGAAAATTGTCAGGGAATGCTGTTTTAACATAACACAGCCTCTGTAAAGCAGGTTATGAAGCGGGTGAGTTGGGACCTTTTAATGGCCATGCTTAAAAGGGATAGAGCAAGGGTCTCAGAGGCAAACAAGTTAAGCCTTAAAGGGCAACAAATGTTAGGCGTTTGTGTAGGTTACCAGAGAAATCCCTAAGTAAATGGAAAGCGTGGCTAAAGTGTTTAAAAAAGAAAAAGAACACTTGACTGCTTTGAAGAAAAAAATAATCTCCTGATGGTAAGAGAAGGAAGAATGATACAGAGAGAGAGGGGAAGAGATAGAGGAAGAGTGAGGGCCACCTTCTTTTTAGGGAGCCATTTAAATGATCAACAGTAAATAGAAGGGAATGTCATCTGACAGAAATAAAGTTCCCGTTAACAGCGGGGATGGAAAGTAATTTACAGATACGCTGTCCCCGCCATCTTTGTGCCTCCCAGATAAGGTTTCATTTCAGAAACGGATAGGAGACATTTTCACTTACGGGCCCCCATTCTGGGACACCTGTGATAACAGCTTGTGGACCCCTAATTGAAAATGGGTTTCAAAATGGATTTTCACTTTTCTTCCACCCTCTCCCCCCCTCCTCTCCATTCCCTCCCTCCCTCATGACTAACCCCCCACCCCCCCTCACTGTCAACACCCAGCTCCATCCCTTTTTTCCTTGGCGTTCCCTTGTCGTTGGCAGAGGGAGGCAATATTGGAAAGGCAGGGAGAGAGAAGGGAGGGAGGCTTGGGGGAAATGGAGCATTGGGAGCGGATCATCCCTCAGCCCGTGTCACAGCTATGACAGGCGCGTGATCCGTCTTATTAATGAAATCATTGATCACTTGATGGGACTCATAATCAACTGTTTCTCCACTGTGTCCTGCCCCATCTCCTCCTCCTCCTCCTCCTCCCTCCTCATGCTGCCACCTCTGCTTTCCACTTTGTATCCCTGTTTTATCCCCCCTTAAATATGATCAAATCTTTTTTTTTTGTAACTGAAGACAAAAATGATTAATAAATACATAAAATTAACAAGAACACCCACAGTCTGCCTGACAATGTATGCTGACAAGTGATTCAGGGGCTCTGATGGCGATTTAAAAATGACAACAATTGCAAGAAATATATCTGTTTACGTCCCTAAATTGGCCTTTTCTTTTAGAGGAAACAAGTTGGTAGTTATTTTAAGAAATGCACTTTGTCCTTTGTGCATCACTGCTGCTAAAAGGTGATCTCTGTCATCTGTATTTGTGCTGTATGTATTTCATGAGGACCAGAGGAGGAAGCAGGGGCCCCTCTGTGTTACCCTACTCTGGGCTCT
Source organism: Sander vitreus (assembly GCF_031162955.1). Classification (NCBI taxonomy): domain Eukaryota; kingdom Metazoa; phylum Chordata; class Actinopteri; order Perciformes; family Percidae; genus Sander; species Sander vitreus. The sequence continues at coordinate 18,862,625 of NC_135876.1, forward strand.
GCCTGTGGGGGCTAATGAGAGAGGACTGATGGAGGGATAAGGGACCTCATGGGAGCTCTGGCTGGCCCACGGGTCAAACAGCACAATGGAGGAGGCGTTATAGAGCCTGACACACAACCCCACGCAGGAAAACTGGCTTTTAGTGTCAAAAGACCTCTGTATGGTACATAAATAATACATAAAAAGTTATTATGTAAGCAGAAATGCATAGAAGAAAATACAAATGTATCCACAGTAGGATAGGACATCATGAGGTTTCAGAGACATATATGTATCAAATTTAAAATCTACCTGTAGATTTGGGTTTGTAAAGTCACACAGGCCCCATGTGCACACTCTGTGGATGTGCATTGCCTTTACTGGTGAGCCATAGCCATTTCATGGACCTCTGCACTGAAGGCAATTTCCTGCAGCAGCAGGGGGACAGGCTTTGGCAGAGCCACCTCACAGGGGCCTGAGGCGCAGGATTAGCTTAGCCTCGCTGCTACTCAGGGCGGAGGGGAACCTCAGCTGCCCAGCCCAGTCCAGCCCAGCCTGGCCTCTCTTGTCTGGCACACTTCCGCGTTTCCAGATCTGCCTGCTGGAGCGCCACTGCTCCTTCACTGCTGGAAGATGCATATAAGCCACTGCCTCAAGACTTTTGCACGCTGTGGAGATGGCGCCAGAATTCAGCTGTAGTGGAATTGCATCTTTTTTTTTCTTTGGTCAGTGATCATCCAACTTGTTTTGCCTTGGTTGGTTGAGACGGCATATAGCTTTGAACCTCAAAATTAACACATTCAGATAATTACAATTTGCGTCGTGTTTTTGTAGTTTTGGTTATTATTTCTAATCAGTTATGATAACATTGGACTCACCAAAGCATGTGCTGATGTCTAGTGACATATTGGCACAATGCAGTTGTACAGGGAAAGAAACTCAATCAGTCAGAAAATCAGACATGCTGTAAATAAGACCACCACTTTTTTGGATGGATAAAACCAAAAAGTGAGCGAGCCTGAAATGTCAGTCCTTTGTTGCACGTGAAAATTGGACAGATGCACAACCATGGTAATAACAGCAGCTCCTACCATAGTTGGTAAAACCTTGCTTTTATTTTCCAAACAAGTTTGGCAGCCTGGAGTTAAAAACCTGTATGATTGTGTTTCTTGGACTTCCGCATTCCCAGATCCTGACAATTAACTTGGTGAGTACAATGGTATTACAGATAGAGATGATGGCCAAAAATGTGACCCAAGTTGTAACCTACGTTGTAGTTGAATTTCGCCTTTAATTTGACTTGAATTCATTCAAGCAATCTCAATTTGAAATCTCATTCATATATTTTTTTATTCTAATATGTTGTGATAGTTCATTATATTACATATTGTAATATGTTGTGATAGTTCATTGTGATAGCTCATTGGGAGAAGCTGAGATCATTTTCACTGACACGTTGAGAGCCAGAATGGCCTTGGAGTCAGAGGTCACCCGGGTCAGAGACTCTGAGCCAACGACCAGCCTCACAAAGACAAATCACGATGGGTAGGTACATCAGCCAACATTGCCCTGCTGCATCCCAGCAGAACTGCGGCCGGGCCAGATCTTATTCCTCTCAGAGAGGGAGGCGCAGGGGCGACCACTGGCCCCATAAACTCATAAACCCATAAAGTAGGGGAAACAGTAGTTGATTATTCTACCACTCCGTCCATTTGTCGGTAGGCAGCAGTGGCCTCCCTCCTGCCAGGAGGAACAAAGCAGGGGTGTCCTGACCCTGCCAGGAGGATTTATTGTGGTATGTTCTTTTCCGCGTCCTCTCTGTTTTGTTCGCTCGCTCACGCCTCCTTACCACAGTTGGATTCTTGTTGAATGGGATGAAGTAGCAACTAGTGGCCTTGCCACCAGGGTTGGAGTTTATATAAAAGACTACCCGTTCTTTTGCATTCTGTACACATTAAGATACTATAGTCAACAAAACAAGTTTTCTTTAAGATAATCTGTATTATATGCATGTTTCATTTTTTTTTAAAGTTGCTTGTAGCAATATAAGTATAAGCATAAAAGTATTAAGGACATACAAAACAATTCATACCCTAGCTCGTTAATAATTGGTTCTCTGTGTGCAAAACAAATAATTCATCGTTAGATTTCATATACATGTTTTATGTGTACATTACAAATAATAAGATACAGCAGTTTTAGTGTCTTTTATGGGCTTTCCCCCTCATCAAGTACATTTGTCTTTCTAACATGTTGGCATAGCGGCAGCAGTTATTTAAAATGATAAATCAATATGTAATTTTTAAAGAAGTCATTGAGGTAAATATAAACAGCACGCATTATAGTTTTAAAGAGACAGCATGTGAACTTAGTTTGCTGTATCAAAATCACATGAACATTTCTATCAAAGTCTTTGGTTCATGTCCAGTTAAACAATTTTTCTTGCCTGGAGCCTGAAACGTATTTTGTGGTCTGGAGCTGTGTATGTAAGTATGTTTCGGGCCACTTTCCGCTCTCTGCTTAAAACTCAATGGATTAAATCAAGACATGCTTTGAGGTTTGAGAGAGCAAAAAGGCCCTATACCCCCTAATCTCTCTCCCCTGACCTCCACACCCTCTGGGCCTTGACTCTCACCCTTCTCCCTGCTCCCCCTCCCCTTTCCCCGCCCCAACTCTCTCCCTCACAGTGCGAAAGAGGAGCTAGGATCAAAGGCCATAAACCATGGCAGTGATTTCTGGTGATTGATTAGAAGCAGAGGTTGAGAAGCAGCGGCTCTCTCCCCTCCATTCTTCCCACCCTCTGGTGCTGCGTACGCACTCTCTCAGGGCTCTCGTAAATAGCTCAGGCTTTAAGTGGGAAAAGAGTTGCCACGATTGGCAGACAGAGCCCAGAAACACATCCGTGCCGGGGCGGCCAGGCCAGTTTTTCAGCTTCTTCCTCCTGGATGGCAGGGGGGTGTCAGTTGATAAGAACCATTTGTTGTCTTGCTTGGATCTGGGGAGGGACAGTGTAATCCCCTCGCCCTGGTCTGTTCACAGAGCTGGAGGAAAAGAGCAGAGGAGAGGAGGAGGAATTGATTTTCAGAGAGAGGGCATGCGGAGAATTGAACTCAGATGTGTAGCAGAGACGGGGTTTGAAAGAAACATTCTACTTGCGGGGAAACACATGTCTGTAGCTTACAGCAGAGGGGCCGTGCAATTTGAACTTGAGCAAGTCCTCCTAATGTTAATCAATTGCATAGCTGTCTTTCACCATTCTCTCCCCGCCTCCTCCTCCTCCCACTGTCCCGAGCCCAACTCAGCCTGGAGGCCTCTTGACAAGCAAGTGGTTCTCTAAAGGCATTTTAATAGGCCATGCGCATTCAGAGCCATTGAGATTAATACTTGAACCTAATCTCCCACATACATGCTTTTGCACAGAGACACAAATACACATGTACCTCCATTCGTCTTTCCTACCCTGCCTGATCTCACCTGGAGCTGTGAGGCTAATGATGTTCGGAGTGTGGGCCTCGCAGCGACAGCTCCAGTCCCGGGGAGATGTGTCTCATGTCAGACTTTGCGCCAGACAGACTCCAATAAGGAAAGGGGGGCAGCGGTGGGGTGGGGTGGGTGTTCTTCAACACAGCTGGAGCGAAGCCAAAACTAAAAGTGCAATTCTCTGAAGGTTTTGTTTTTCCTCTGTGGTATTTACAAAGTGATTGAGCGCATGTTTGAGTGTCATGGAGTATCTCATTACACTTTTAAAAGCTTTTTATCCATCGACATGCTTTGAGATATGTACACATGCGTTGCATACTGTAGATACTCAGTCTTTTCTCTCACTTTCCTTGACGGCACCAAGCTGTACACACACACACACACACACACACACTTGGTGCAGCTGGAGGATGGGCCGTCATTATTAACTGTTTGGCGACCTCATGACTTCATCTTCGGTGCTGTCAGAGGCGGCCCACATTATGTCTCCGCTCGGCTCAATGGGCTCTTTGTTCTGGCTTGGCTCTGGAGCAGCTCAGCATGGGGCTGCGTGAGTCCAACAGTCCCACTGCGGCTCTGGGGGGTGGAGGGGTTTAAGGATGGATGGAGGGAGGGAGGTAGTGAATGGAGAGAGGGAGGGAGTGTGCGGGAAAGGGATGAGGGGAGATGGAGGGAGATTGAGGAGATTTGAGAAAGACATGGGAACTAGGAGAATGAGGGATGATATCAGGAATCAGGAGTAACAAGAGGTTAGTGGGAAGAAAGTGTTAACTTAGATGCAGAAGGTGAGATGTAGAGAGGTAAAAGAGGGGGAATAAAGGATGGAGAGGGACGGGATTGCTACAGGCTACAGGTGAATCCTAAAGTAGCCTAGTCTTTTACTATGATGATTTTAAACACTGCTCTCCTTCCATCCCACTGAGTAAATATGAACACCGGATTATGAAGGCAACATGTCATCTGAGCTGCACCGGCCATCCTTGTGTGGAATGTGGGATTAATGGCAAAGTAATGCAGAGATTAGAGAAGGAGGCGAGAGTGGAGCGGGAGAGGAGGATTGGACTAGCGGGAGTGACAGGAGAGGTCATACATGAAGAGAGCTCATTACTGAGAGGGGACAGCAACAGACGGGGAGAGACGTAGAGAGTAAGGAAGTGTTGAAGCAGGAGATATGACCAGAAATACTAAGGTTATTAGGTGATTTAGGAAGATACATAATATGTGGGAAGATAGACGACTGTGTCCTGTGCATGGGCTGCAACTTTTACTTATGTAGACTAAATAAAACTTCAAATGTCATTGTACCATTATCTGGCTGCATCCAAGCTTTCTTTTAACACTATCCCCAATGTTCCCCAACATAGAAACTTGAGATTCTCTCTGATAAATAGACAATAGGCAAATATCACAACTTTGTTACTAAGAAGTCAGTTTGGTGTGACAAATGTCCCTGAAAGTGACATCTGAAGGTGACCTGATTTGAACTGTATTAACATGGCTCCGCTACAAGGTGTAACGCCCCCTCCCTCCATTGGTGGTGCAGAAAACAGAACTTCATCTCCATCGATTGGATGTTTCAACTTCGTGCACAGTCTTGTACCATTGACTTTTTAATCACAAAATCTGATTTTTTTCAAGGTAGTTCCTCATCTTTTACACTGGTGACTCAACAGAAATTATTTCATGCCTATGCAAACTTGGACACCACAGATAACTCCTCTCTTTATAACATACTACAACATACACTCAGTGAGCATGTAGGGACTCATCGACCTAACCTGTGACATATAATACGATTGCCCCAGCCACTAGTCCATCATATCGTCTAAACCTATAACTTTCACCCTGTAGTGTGCCCTTTATTGCACTGCAGAGCCACTTATGTAATCATATAGAAAAGTCTGGTGCCTTTTCCTTTCCCCCACTCACCTCCAGCGCCTTTCCAGCAGACAGTGGTTAAGTCTGTTTGGCCAACATAGCAGATCCTCTAATCGGCAGAGCTTTCCCTGCCTGTTGCAGACACTGTAATGAAGGGGTCTAGGTCTCACCTGTATTTTAAGGGGGAGAGGGGTGAATAACACCCTGTTTATCAAGCGGGGTACTCTTTTTCATATCACATGCTGGGGGCGGGTGAGGGTCAGGTCTAGGATTTTGTAGCCAACTGTCAGCCGTAATGATGATAGGATGTTGGAAGGCAAATGCTGATTGAAAGGTTCATAAAGAGTTCTTTGTGAGGGGATTTGGCACCTTTTGGGTCTTGATGACAAATAAACTGTGGAAAAAGAACTAATGTTATTTTAGATAATTAATGTGTCAAGCTGTAAAGGCAAAAAGTAGATTCAATTATCGTTGTTTTTTTTAACACTAGGTGACATAATATGTGTGTGCAGAACAGCCCCTCATTGTGGGAGCAGAGAAGGAGTCAGTTGAGTTGTGTTATTTTTATGGCATTTTGCTTGTAGTTTGGAATTCTGATTGTCATGCTCTCTGGTAAAAAGACCTTATATCCAAATGTGACAGGTTAGAAACTGTAAGCATTACCAGCTGCAGAATCAAAGGCCCGGGAATGCTGTTCATTTAACCCAAATCCGTCACACTCATGTGTAGCCCCTGATTCAACTTGTAATGTACACATTCAGCAGAAGGCATTAGACTGAGACTAATGTACAAGTATGAATGTAAATTTACTCTCAGCACCTCTTTACCTGCAATATGTCAAAGGTTACTTAACTATAGTTGCCAATATATATTGGCTGAGGTGTGTACAGCCACACTAAGCTTTTTATTTCAGTTTTGTTTCACTACATACTGTCGTTTGTGTCAACTGTAAATGAAGATTTTCAAAAATGGTGTATGGATAGCTATGCAAATTACATGCATTTCTATGTGAATGATGAAATTAAGTAAAATAAATTAAGTAAGGCTGGTCTGGGACTGTGTCATAAATTAAGAAGGCAATCCAACAAACTAAAGTCGTTCTTTGCAGACTGAAATAGTAGTTTTAGCCATTTTCTTACTGTTGAGGCATTTTAGGCCTAGCTCACACGTACATGGGTATTTCTTTTTTATTTTTGAAGGTTTTCTCTTCCTTCGTACTATGAAAAAAAAATCTCTGTCCAAATGAAAATGCAAAAACATAATTTGAAGCACTGTCAAAAGCGTGTCAAATCAACAGGAGGCTACCTGGCTGCAATGGCGCATTGATCACTCCGTAGCGCTTTCGGACGCCTCCGGTCCTCAATATAGTAAAAGAGTAACTTTACATTCACGTGTAAACATGTAAAAAGTTATGTTAGCAAGGTTAGAACCAGCACTATTTTGGGCAAGTCCGCCATTGCAAGAAATTTTGTCTAATTTGTTCCTCACAAAGGATATACTGACGCACACTCTGACGTCACAAACCAAAAAGTCAATTTTCCTTGTCTACACAACAACACTGAAAAGGGTTTCTGAAAAATTTCCCTCTGGTTTTCCAAAATTTTTTGTTTTCAATGACCTAAAACGTAGTGTGTTTGTGTGTGGACGAAAGGCCAAAGCGCGTAGAAATACCTATGTACATGTAAACTGAGACCTTCATGGAAAATGAAATGTTATTCTGGCTTTTACACTTAAACATTTTCAGAGCCTGCTTAGTGTAGCCGTAGTGTTGTTCTTTTGCTGAGCTGCATAGCAGGTGCGAGAATAGATGAGCAGCAACCGAGCAGGCAGTGAATTAGACAGACAGATCTGAACATCCACAGGCCTAATCACCACAGAAGAGAGAGGGAGCGAGAGAGAGAGAGTCCACTCTGGACTTAGACGTTCACCAGTCATTGATAAAGTGCTTAGCAGCAGGAAAATTAATGAATCCGGCCCGACTGGGAGAGGGGGTTTTGGTGTTGAAGGGGAGGGAGAGGAAGAAGGGGAGGAGGGATGGTGTGCGGGGGGGGTAATCCTGTTCCAGCTAAATGGCTGATCCCTCTCATTCCTTAGATATCAAATGTCAAGAGTTAAATTAGCCTGCTAGCCTCAGATAGGAGTTAACGTGCTTTTAAATGGGGCGGGGCGCTGCAATTCCTGCCCCCTTTGGGATGGCGGGCAGGTGCCTTTAAAGTGTCTAATTATCCAGCTCCTAGTAAGTACTGGCTAACTATCTTAATGGGGGCCTCTATGCCTCAGTGCAGTGCACAGTTATGTACTTAAACACATGCACCAAAATGTGTGAATGCGCATTTTTGAACAAGCAGAACCACATTGTTTACATAGGAGTACAAGTACAGGTAACAAATCAGCATGGCCTTACAGTTTGAACTATTAAAAAGTTAAATTAAAGAACTTTATGATTCTATACTGTCAGGTGGGAAACATCCATAATGGCGTTTTGGATCATATTTGATGTGCTTGAAATTACTGTATTCTTTTTTCTATTTTATCCAAACTGTTGGCTCTGTGTTTCTTTGCTTTGGCTGCATATCCATTTCTCTTGGCGAGCCAGTCCTAATCTGAGTGCCACAGACTTGGTCCGGATCACTCTGGTGTCAGAAGTGGGATTCCAATGCTGAGGCCCAGTGGAAAGCTGGCCCACTCTGGTCTGGTGGGCATTATGCCCAGATTCACCGTAAAAGACCCACTATCCCAAATGGACATAGTTCTGCCCTAGTCTGCCCTAGGACAAAATCAGTTTATATTGTTACAGAGGACAGTTTAAATAACTAACAGGTTAGGGTTGATCATAACTGGCTTGTGACTACCTGAAGCAATGCTAATACAGTCTATAAGCCAATCAGAGCACTAAATGGCATTTTTAGCTTTGAAGCCTTGATCAAATGCATCTCTTGGTGTTTGATTCCTCAAAGAATGCAGGCCAATGTGCCCTTTGAGTGAAAAACCTTAAAAGCCATAACTATCCATGGTCAAAAATGCATCATCAGTGTGCATTTTAGAGTCAGGGCTTTCAGCCCTCTCACTGCAATGCTCATTGCTCCCTCACAATGTGGGCCTGATGAAATGGTAGTGGGGTTTCGAGCTGCTCTATGGTGGGCCTGTGCCCCTAATGGGGGTATAAGGGGTAGCTAGGGGCAGGCGGAGGCTTGGCATGAGACAACCCTGCTGTGAGGCTGATTTGAGGTGAGCGACGGGAAGAAGGAAGGCGCCCAGCAGGCTTTGATTTTCCCCTCCCCAGCCCCGGGGCCTGGAGGCTGGGACGGCAAGATGTTGAGCTGTGGGTGCATCCCAGAAGACCCCTGGCGGCAGAGAGAACAGGCTGGGACTGCGGGCTGTGGAGCAGGGGGTTGGGGCGTGGGCTGCTGAGAACCAAATTGAGATGTGGGAGTCGTCAAATTTTGCCTAGATGAATATTGAAGAGGGCATTTGCGAGCGCTGTGTGGGAAATTAGCAGCTCACAATAGACCACTAACCAGGAGAGGGAGCATCCTGACCTGCCCATGCCTCTCTCTGCAATTCGTCAAAACATCAGTCACACGCTGATGGTTAAATAATGTACCACTGCGGATTCAATCTGCAGAGACAGAATCAAACATGAGCGCAAAGTTAAACGAAGTGAACTTTATGTGTTCTGAAGTTCTCCAGAGCTCTGTCAAATAGTTTGACTGGGGATTGCCAACTACCCTGCCCACATCTATCAGGTTAATGACCTGATTCTGCCTTCTGACATTTAGAACATTTAGATTTGTTTGTCGAATGTCATCCTTTTTAGGCAGATATAGCTCCATTAGGACTTGGTAACCTTCACATAATGCAGAACTGAACTCTGTTGTGGGGAAGGCATCCAGCTCCTCGTGGCACTGAGCCCGTCAGCCAAGAAGTTGATCAGAAAAATACCTCACACAATCGCAGTAATCCCCTGTGCTCTTGTTGTGTTGGGTTTGTTGGAGTTTGAGTGTTCTCTCTCCTTCCCTCATCTTTCAGCCTGCGCTAATCGTGAATGATTTCTTCTGTCTATAGCGCCAATGCCAGGGCCGGTGAATCAGGTACATAAGCCTAAGCCGCTTGGAGAGGTGCTCTTATTAAACTCTAGCCAGCTGCTGGAATTTTTCTTCCCCCTCTCATTGTTAATTGGGGAGTCTTGAGTCTTTCCCGGGAGTTGATTTGCAAGAGAAAGAAAAAAAGGAGCAAGAGATTATTGCACAGGAGGAGAGGAGCTTTGAAGAAGTGTTTTGTGATTTCACTGTATATCCTCCACTCCACTCTCTCCTTGTTCGCTCTCCATGTGCTCCCCAGCCAAAACCTGTTTGTGCCCCTGACAACAGTGCTTTGAGAAGTTCAAAGGTGGAACACAGCATATGTCTGGATTTGGCTCAGAGGTACAACAACACCTCCGATGTTTAGGCTTTTAGGAAAGGCGGTAATGCGGAGAAAGAGTTGCAATGTGCAATGGCCCTTTGTGCACCCCTGAAACATACATGTCCCAGTTTTAGAGACTCTGACTGACTGGGTGCAGGCCGGAGGGCAATTTAGATGCTTGAGAGTCAAGGACAGATTGGCATGTGGAGGAACAGCAATCCTTGTTTTTAACCTCTGCCTCCTGAAAATACCTTCAAAAACAACAAGCCAATGGTTTTGTTTCACTTTTCATTTCTTTGAATTGCCTGGGCACCCTTAACTTTAGCTCCCCCCCTTGCCCCAGAGCCCAACTCTCAGAGGAATTGGCCTCACTCCATATCTCATTATCGCTTTTAAAATTTCATTTTGTCATTGCATCCACGCTCTCTTTTATGCCGCCATATTAAAGGCCATGCATAGGGTTTTCTCTGAAGGTATTCACACCAGAGTTTTACAATAGAGACCCCAGACAAGGGGGAAAAAGGGAGAAACCCGGGCTTTAGGATTTAATGAGTGGCTTGCTGGGGGTGAAAGAAGGATAGAAAGTAAGTGAGGGAGAGCAGGAGAGAGTGCATTTGTAGAGGGTTAGAGAGAGTGTAGTAAGGGAGGAAGAATGCAGGAATGGAACACCAGGTACCATAATAGTGGCAGAAAAAGCTCCTGAAATACTAGAGCTGGGGCGTGTGCTCTGATCAGGACGGCAGTGAGCACAATTACCTTCTTTTCAAATCCTTCAGTGACACTGCGGGAGGAAGGAGGACTTTGAAACTTGAAAGGCAGGAGCCTGCTTTCAACCTCAAACGCGAGCAGGAAAGGGCTCTGAAATTTGTTCAGTGCTCCCCATCCACCATTAGCTTGTTTCTTCCTCTCGCCTCCAGGCATTTAAGCGCTTTTTGAAAAGATGTTAAGAAATTCAATCACCATAGAGAGAGAGCGAGATAGTTCTTTTTTCTGTTTTTTTTGAGAGGCATGCTTTCCTCTGGTCCACAGAGGACCGGCCTGCTGCTTTTGTATTGGGCTGAATAGACTTTGCAAACTGGTGGAGGACTGGATGTGGCAACCATGGGAAAAGAGAAGAAAATAAAAGTGGAATGAAAAATTAGGGAGGGAAAAAGGGAAAGGGTCTGTTGGGCTGATGGTCAGAGTTAGAGAAGTGTTGCAGGGTTGAACTTTTCAAAGTTGCATGTGTTTACCTGTGTCTGCTCTGTCTCCATTTTTTGACATTATAAGGATACAAAAGGTTTCCACCAGCAGGAACCGAAGAGAAACCTTACTTGAGATTTCTGGTTCTCGTCTACCAGTCCGAGGAGTCAATTGACCCTTGTGCTGCTGAGTGTTTGTTTAACCATTTAAGGTGCTATAAACTGAAATAATGAAGCCCCTTAAGGTGGTACATGGTAGAATGATGAACCCCCTCTGTGGGCTTTCCATGGTGACAGGAGGGGGATGGTGGGACTGTGACATTGCTGGGATTGAACTATTAGTCGCTTGACCTCCCTTGGAGGAGAGAGACATATCTAAATAGCAGTGGGGGTCACTGGAGAAGGAGAAGAAAGAAAGTAAGAGGGAAAGAGAGTGAACAAGACAAATTCAAGTAGTGAAAAAATAGCAACGCAAAGTATATTTTCTAAAGTAAGCAGTTGAGTCTCCTTAGTAGTTTTTCGTAAGTTTGGCAGAAGATGTTTTAGGCTATAGGCCTCCAACCTTCTATACTATCTGAGGCCCCAGTGATGAATTTATATTTATAATACATCAAATATCTGTATGAAAGTAAGAAAAAAAGCTCATTAATATGGACACAGTTTTTACTTCCACAGATATAATGCTAGATCCTCTAGATGTGAAAGAGTACACAGTGGAAACACACAGCTACATGCTCTACCCTTACTGTAGCAGTGCTTGCTCCCAGCGTAGTTTACAGTCTTGACTTCTTTCAATTCATGTCAGGAGATGAACCCAATTCCGAAATCCCTTTATGTTAATATTGCGCTTTGCAAGAGTAGACCTATTAATCCAGCTTTAACCGTATAAGTGCCATTATTCCCTTAATAAGATCACTGGCTGCGCAGTATAGGATTAAATACTTATATCATAACTGACACTGTCATTTCCTGCGGATGAGAGTGGCTTGCCTCTCTGGCTGTCAGTTCCGCGTTAGGAATCTTTGAATCTGCTGCCAGTGCTTTGCTGAGGCACGGCTGGCCCGAAAGCTCGTAATGGATGTGGGAGAGTGAGGGGAATAAAAGAGGGACCCGTGGGTTGCTCCTCCTGCTCTCTCTTCTTCGCCTCTCTCACTCTTATTCTCTCTTCCTGCTTCTCTCTCTTAACCTCCCCCTTTCTGATCGCTTCTCTTCTTCTGTGAAGTGGTACAGCATTATGGCGGCCCTCTTCAGTGCTTAAGGTAGTGCTCTTTAATCTGGCCCTCTTCTCTGTTCTTAATTGGCAGTTGGATGCTGTTGGGTTGCAGTGCATAGTGGGGGAGCCTTGCACCGCCAGGGTGCTAATACAGAACCTCTGGCGCCAGCACAATAGCATTTTGCCAGGCTCTCAGTGAGCGACATTAACGCAGGAAAGAGCATTGGAGTAAACTGATAACCAACAGTTTATGGTGAAATCATAATTGCATATAACCGGGGCTGAACATGGAGACCATTCTGTAAAAGAGCTTAATCTGACAGCAACAAGTAAAGCGTCTCATCTCTATCTATCAAAGTACAAAACATATTTAGGCATTTTCTTGCCCTTCATGAGTGTGACATGCTATGCTAGTTTCTGAGCTAGTCTATATAGTATAGTATAGTATCGTAGTACAGAAAAGACTAGGTCAGGAAGCTAGCTGACCCTTATACATGTTAGTTCAGAGGTCCAGCCAAAGGTCAAGGGTCATGTCTTTTTGGTGGAGCTCAGCCCTTGAACTCAACTCCACATTTATCCTCTTTACCCAGCATGCCAGGAGGCTTTCTCCAAAGACCCCACTCCTCCTAATGTTTCCCTCAGAAAGACAGATTTAGTTTGAGAACAGAGAGACAGAGAGAGTGGGGAGAAGGAGAAAAAAAGAGAATGAAGGAGGGCGGGGTTGATACAACCCATGACGCTGGTTAATGAACAGCTTGAATGCAGACAGAAATTCTGCATTGCCTCCTCAATGGGAATCCGTTTCTTAGAACAGACTGAAACTTTGCGAAAGCAAGAGGTTGGGATTTTTTCATACATGGTGTCCATTTGCTCATACACCGCATGCCTCTGAACTCCCACATCTGGTGCCAAACCCAGGCAGATTTACACCCATAATGCCCAGAAGGTTTTACAAAGCTGATCTCCAGCTCCTCCATTCACTCGCGCCTTCTACGTGAACTGACTTCCTCACCATGTGTGTTCAGAACATGCGTGTGTTCAGCTGTGTGTATGAAACATAACCACAGGAGGGAGAGAGATTCTCACCCTCTGCACCCAACTTCTATTCTTATATTTTCTCATAATAAATCAGCAGCTCATTGTTTTCCTCTTCCAAAGTTTTAACATCAGATTCTCCTCCTCTCTTTCTATCTATCTACCCTTTGCAGAAGACGAAAGATCAGGCACGCCTTACCACCGCGAGAGGCGCAATGCCATCAGCTCACAGGCTCCCACGTCCCGTGGCGCTGACCGGACCGTAAGCGAGGAGCCCTCCACCTCCACAGAAGACCGCCCCTCCCTGCTCAAGAAGGAGCTGCATGGTTCCCTGCCCCACCTGGCTGACCATGCCCTGCCGTACCGAGGCACTCTGTTCACTATGGACCCTCGCAACGGCTACCTAGACCCACACTATCGTAAGTCCACTAGCCACAAAATTGTTGTTTATTTTGAAAGTGGGAAACTTGTAGATTTTGTTAAGTAAAGAAACTACACAGCTCAAGGACGTTTTTTCCTTACCCTGAGCGCTGAGGCCAAGTTTGTCTCTTTACTTTAGGTGAGAGGCAGAGCTGCCTGATGCTTGATCAAATCTGACAGATTAGCCTCTCTCTCTCTTGCACTTACTCTTGCATCGACACATATACACACACACACACACACACACACACACACACACACACACACACACACACAAATCTTTGGAACACATGCACGCACACTTGTCTTGTTTTGTGCCTGGGAAGTTAGTATGGGGAACGGCCAGCATAGCTTCTTAATTCCCTCATTAGGGGCCTGTCTGAACACAGTACTCTGCTTTCCCTCATCAACACACACTTCAAAGCCCCAAAGCAGCACCGCGTCAAACTTCGCTACCCCCTACTCTGCTCTCTCTCTCTCGCTGGGACTCAGAGAATGTGTGAGAGAAAGGCAGAGAGAGAGAGAGAGAGAGAGAGAGAGAGAGAGAGAGAGACTAATGGAGATGAAGCCTAAGATATTGAGGTGAAAGGAGAGCTGTGGCTTGAGTGAGATACTAAAGATAATTTAAACAAAAGGTGAGATAGACAGGAGGAGTTAGATGAAAGTGAAGCTGTGTGTGTATGTGGAAAGAGAGAACAGGAGATAGATGATTGGGGAGTAAGAGGCTGATTAGGAGGTTAATTCAGCGGCCACTGTAGCCAGGACTTAGCCTGCAGACAAGGATTTGATGTGATAGCTTGTTTAGTTTGGTTAAATTGTCTCTGAATTGGGGCAGAGAGAGTGGGACAGAGTGATTCAGTAATGAAAAGTCCAGTGGACCCCAACCGTATACTGTAACTCTATTTATTCAGCCACTTCATTAGCTACTGCTCCCTCGTGCTTGGGTGCTTGAGAGTCACCAACGTGCCTCTTTAAGGGAAAGGTTACTCAAAACCAGGCAATGGTGCTGTGGACAGGGCCCTCGAGGGCAGAACATTACTGCCCATTACATCCTGACCTAACTTAGCAACACTGCCACTTCTCATTTTATGTATGTGTGTGGGTATGTGTGAAGGCGCTCTGGAGGTTCCAGACCACTGAAGCCTTGGGGAAGAAGTGGGGAGAGAGACAGAGCGAGAGAGAGAGAGAGAGAGAGGGTGAGGGGGGCGTGGGGGGGGTGGTCATTCTGGGGCTTGGGGTCATGTGGAAAAGTCACAGTCTGAAATGGAGATTTCAAAAGCAGCAGGAAAAGTCAAAAGGGCCGTGGAGCTTCAAGAGGCTTTCTTTGTGCATTGGGGCTCAAGAGGCTGGAAGACTTGCAATCATCGAGGCAGAGTGGAGTCGAGCACAGCGAAGGATGCTGGGAAGCTGCAGGCATGATGAACATAGATTTTATCCTCCTTATGCACTGCATATCAGCAGTAATTTGATAATTTGTAATTTGTAAAGCAAACATTTGCCAGATGCAGCTTCTTAATATACAAGAATTTAAAGCTTTTGTATTTTTAATGTTATGAATTGAATATTTTAGGGTTTTCTACTGTATACAAAACAAGCAATTTGAAGATGTCACATTAAGCTCTGGGAAATTGTGATTTCTCCTTTTATAAAACAAGACAATATGATTAACTAATAAGTTGAAGAAATTGTCTTCAGAATAATTGACGAGGACGATAATTGTTAGTTGCAGGCAGCCTTAGTGTCAGAGAAGAGATAAGAATTACACAAAAAACAATGAAGACCCAATTTGTTATTAGAAGAAATAACACCAACAAAGACGGAAATGGCAACACAGATTTTGATTTAAAAGACACAAAGTCTGAAAGGCTTCTAGTGTTTTTCATTGATGTCAATTCTCTGATCCTGACTCTGCCCAGGAAGACTTGTGATCTGAGATGAGAGCATTGCCGTGTAAAACACCTCCTCCTGGCCCCAGGTGTTGAGGACATGGGGTGTCCCTAAAGGCAGCAGTCCCATTCTGTCTGATTGAACCCAGTACCAGAGCTCAATCCCCATGAGCTCCAGCGGTCTGAGGGTCAGCAAAACGAAAGGGTTCCCCTAAAAACCTCCGCTTCCCCTCCCTTTCTCCCTCCCTCCCTCAGCTGCTTTGAACCAGAAGGCTGTAGCATCTGTCGCCACTCCTGCGCCATAAGGTGTAAAAGCCACTGGCTCCTGTTTTGGTTTCTGGTTCCATACACATGTGAGCACACGCGCACACACACACACACACACACACACACACACACACACACACACACACACACACACACACACACACACCTCTTACTCCACCAGTGGTAGTCCCTCTCTATGAGGGCTTTGTCACCTCCTAAATTCATCCCAGGTGTGTGCATGTGTGTGTATGTTTGTGATGGAGAGGGGGCCCTAAGCCTTTGTGCTGTGCTTGCATAGTGTGCAACGCCATGCGGCAGACAGCCAGGTAAATCCGATTACTCTTAGTGCTGGTGTGTGTCAGTGCTTAATGTGCCTAAATGCGATGGCACCTGCAGCCTCACCACACCTGGTCGCTGGTTCGTTAACGTGGTGGCGAATCTCTGGGAGGCGTGGGAGGCGAACAACAAGAAGAGAGCAGAGGGGAGGGAGTTATCTTCAGGGGCCTGTGCCGGTAAATCTCTGCTATTCACCCAGACTTGTGATCTCCCACTCTTCTTACATCCGTGGCCTAAGACTGTGTTTACTCTGGTATTTACACCCACTTCAGTGCAGAAAGGAAGAGACACTAAGGGAAACATTGCCCCTTTTGTTAGCATTAGCTAATTGTGGTGATGCCTGAGTCTTAGCCGCTTTTCTTTGGCAAACACTGGATAAGAGTCCACATCCTTCTTACCACAACACTAATACATGGGGCTTTGCTGTGGGATAAGAAGAAAGGATTGAGATGAGGATTAATGAGGGAGAAGTCTTTTTTTAAGATCTTAATTGTGTAGAAGTGTGAATGGGATGTGCAGCGCCGACATCTGTTTACATTGTGCAATGATTAGCCGGTCAGTGGTCCTGCAGCAACAGTGAGCCCACTTGCTGGCGAAGCATCTCTGCTTCCTCCGAGGGGATCTTCTTCTTTAAAGTGTCTCTTTTATAAACACTTGCCCTTCTTTGCCGTACTAAACACATCCGTGGAGGGACTTAAAGCACATCCGTTCAATGGCTTTCTTGCAAATGTTAAAACAAAACACCCAAGAATGTTTATCGAAAGGAAGACAACTGGAAGAAAGTAAATTTGCCAAGCTTTAGAGACAATGCTTAAGGATATTGGCGCGGAATAAGTTTTGTTGCAGTGCTGTATTTGTGATACAATAGGTCATTGATGGGAGCCGACACGACACATCAAGTGTGTCTCCAGGCTGTGATGGCTGCCTATCAGTCCAATATTCTTTGGGTTAGCTCATTAAAAAAAATCTAGCCCAGATCTGGCTGCCAGGGCCTAATCCCTACACCAAAGCCTTGCTGTCCTTGACTGATCTCAGAAACCATGCCTGCTAAGCTAGAGGCAGTGGAGGTATGGATCTCTTGGCTGAAGGATTCCTTTACATGTATCACAGTAACCCTGCTCTCTGAGCCTGGTCAAAGGTGACTGCTACCTGGATCATACTGACCCTGTGTTCTGGGAAAGCTAGCACTGAGCCATGGCGTAAAACCCTTCCCGGGGTTTTATGATGTGGTGGGGGTAGTGGGTGTCCAGTCACAGGTTAAACTCTAAACTGCTGCGCCGGGCTGATCTTAGGTCTACTGGGCCGTAGCACGCCTGCCACTGCCCAGGCGTCAGTCTGTCTGCCTCAATATCAAAATGCAGCTGACCACTGAACTGAATGAGCTTGCTGTCACCGAATTGAACGTGATCCGCACAACAATGGCCTCTCTACTCTCCACAGTTAATTACTGTGCTTGTTCTTGTAGTTCAAACTGCACCGTACCTTTCCATATGTCTTGAAAGAGCACAAGCGGCAAAGACAGTAAAAAAAAAGAGCAATTATAAAGTTTGCGTTTTTGTAGTTGGGGAAAAAAAAGTTACAACAGAGCATTCTACTGAAATTGCACTCAAAGAACAAACTTTCTGGCCTCTTGTTGGTTCAAACATGACATGTTTGGGCTGGGATACAGGTTCAAACATCCTCCCCCCAAAAGAACTGGGGAGTACAGAGGGGAGCCTGGGGTTAGAAGACACGTGCCTGTTTCAAGGGTAAGTGTTTGTCTTTGTGATTGTTTCAATATTGGCTTTTTGAGCGTGGTGGCACGATGTAGTCCCCCAGCGTAGTGCCGGCACAGAGAAGCCTGGGGCACACTGCAGGCAATGGAGAGGGATCCCTTCCACCCACCTCCTTTCATCAAGAAAGAACAACATGGGCCTGCACTCTGCTGTGGCCCCTTGGTCCACCGCACCAGGGATAATCAGATGATCCCCTTTTATACAGCTTATTAGAGGCATCTCATGCTGTAAGATAGGCCATATTCTCACATGCATGTGCCCCTTTGTAGCACATGATGATTTAAGGGGGTTAAGCAGAGTTTGAAGTGCTGCGAGAATGCACTTTCATACCATCTTAAGGTCATGTGGTGCTCTTACCACAAAGCTGATGTGTGTGAACGAAATATCTCTCAATAATGGCAGCTCTTATTAACAATGACAAGATTAAATGTGAAGGGGCTCAGAAGAATTAAAAAGAATTTCCAGAGAACTTAAAATGTTCAAAGAAGAACACTCAGCATTTCTTGGTATCACGGTCACAACATCTGTCAGTGTGTTTTACTTCCTTTCAAATGAGATTGGTTAATCAGTCAAGTCACAGAGGCGAGCAGGGACAATAGCATTTTGCTGATGTTGTGAAGGCTTAAAATTAAGATTTGCTGCATCTTGTCCATCCAAAAGGAGAATCAACTGCAGAAAACACCACTGGCAACAATGACATTAAGCACTATACTATAAAAACAACAAGACTAAATGCTCATGGGGGCTTCTCTGCAGCTTGCTGCTTGAGCTTTTTCTCTCCTCCTATAGTTACCCTGTAGTCTCCAGAAGGATAATCACCTCTGTGTGCTACGGGAGAATCTGAGTTATTTCATGCCTTTCTTCATGTTTGCTGCCCGTGTATCCAAATCTCATCGCTCCTTTTTGTATTTGCATTCCTCTCATATAGTGGCAAAGATAAGCGCCCTTATCCCTTCAGCCAACAACCCGTATCTTGCTCTCGTCTCTGGAGGGTCGCAAGTATATATTGTTCTACACGGAGAGGAGGCTGATGAACACAGTGTAATTAAAATGTTTCTAGCAGCCTGGTGAAATGTAAGATATCACTGGAGAAAAGAGAGAGAGAGAAGAAGGGAGTCAGGGCTGAGTCTGAGGGTATAAGTGAGACAGAGGGGTAAGAAAAAGAGAGAAGAGCCAGAGAGAGTGGAGAAAAAAGAGGAGGGGGTGTAACAAAGCAGAAAATGAAGAGAGACATAAAAGAATGGGAGCTCAAGGAGGTCAGGCCCATCACAGGCTTTAGTGTTGCCTTTAAAGATGCCTGGGACAGGTGGCAGCTCCAGACAATCTCGCACCGCAGAGCAGCATCCTCTCAGGAGGAGATAAGGGATTCCTCCATCCAGGCACCCTCATCTGCCTCCTCCTTCCACCTCTCCTTCACTCACTCTCTCCACCTCCCTCATGCCCGCACGCCTCCCCTTCCTCCTGTCTCGGGGTTCTCCCAGACAGGCTGCTTTGATGTGGCCCAGTGTGAGCGGGCAGCTGTAGGCCACGGGGCTGCAGCAGTGCTGCTGGGCCATTGGGCCGGCGGACCGTTGGGAGCCGACTCGAGCGCGGCTCAATCAGTGGGGCTCTCTGGTGCCCGGCACTTTCAGGTCTCATTAAAGCGCTCCGGCAGGGTTAATCCTCTTTAAGGTTTACATGGGCCCCAGTTTGTCTCTCTGCCCAGGCTGAGGGAACCCCTGGGCGCCACCTGCGTGACAAAGACTCAAATCACTGTGACACAAGTTCCCTCCGTCTGTTGCCTCACTCCTCCACTTCCCTTCTATTTTCTCCTCTCTCTTTCTCCATGGCTCTCACTTGCCTTCCCCTGTGCATTCTGCCTCTTCTTTACTCTCCGTCCTCCCTTGATAGTACGTAGGCCTGGTTGTAAGTCTTTTAGGATTATTTGGGTGGAATCTGTTGACAGGGGTGCAGTAAATGGATTACAACTTTGTCCTTGTTTTGGGATGCTGTGAGGAGGGAAAGGGGAGAGATCAGGAGGATGCGCTTTGAATAATGAGAGAGGCAAATAAGAGATATACAGAGAGCAGGATTAACTGAAAGAATTAGGAAGACGATGCAAGCGTGAGAGAAAGGGTGAAAGAGAGGCTAAGGTGACAGCAGCGCAAAGAGAACAGAGAGTGGAAAAGGGAGAGAATCACTGAGTTCCAGCTGTTGTTGCACTCATAAGACCTAATTGGTCCAAAAGTGTCGACCCCTGTCTGGCCCTGCAGAGCCCAGCAGCCATTTGTCTGATAGCTGTGACACTGGGCTTTGTCTTTGCTCTGTGACACACAGTTTCCTCCATTAGCCCAAATAATGGCCACGTACCTCTAGAGGCCTGCACAGACTTTGTCTAATGTCTGTATGGGTTCGGTGTAAAATAGAAGAATAGACTTACAGTACAGGGGGAAATGCCATTTGAATGTAAAACATATTAAAGGTCTGCACTGTGGGTTTTGAATGTTAAGCTTGTAAAATCACCTATGCATGATTTTCCAAATGATATTCTGAAAGTGATTTCCAACCTTCCAGGCAGCCACTGGTTTCCACTAATTTGAACACATATGAAAATCAGCTTGCAGAGACTTACTGTACAACCTGCTTCAGATGAGGTTTCATGAACTCGAAGATTTTCCAAGATTGAGATTCTCAAACTGCAACTGATGTAATGCAAGAGACAACATGCTACAGTGTTTGCAAGATCACTCATTAAATTCTAAGTTTTGCTGCAACATACTGTAGTGTATAAATGTGTTGCTTCTTGGCAGTTCGCTCTGAAATCTCGGATGCCCTTTAATGCACCATCTATTTAATCTGGCCCCTTATTTTAACCACATTACCATGCGATAATAAACAATTTTGACATGCAAATAAAGGCGACAAAACGCTTACTGTGATGGATTACCACTCTTAACCAAGATTAAAGTCTCTGCAAGTTGCCATTCATAGCACACAATATGAATTGAGAACAATAGCTACATTTGTAAACAAAATGACATTAGAATGGCCGTCTTAGTCAGTGGCCTCTCAGCATGATTCAGAATTGAGCTGTCCAGTTTTCCCAAGCCGTGTCCAGCCCAGTGTGTTATTATAATGCAGGTGTATTAGCCTCACAGTCACTATCACACAGCCACATGCAGTTTTAGTATCACCTGCATAGGGGCCCAGGGAGGAGCTGTGACACAGGGCTATAGAGGGTCAGTCCGTCACAGAGTAGCCTGATACGGCTTTGGCAATCATGAACACTGTCACTGATAGGACCTTGGCACGTACTGTATATAGATGTCGCAGTAAATCCCATACATTTATGATACAGGCATTTAAAGGAGTATTTAAAGAAACAGATTGTGGACAAAATACATATTTTCATTTCTTCGGTGACCCCAATTCCTAAATAGAGATCTCAAAAAAGATCAAACCCTAAAGCAGCCTTGTATTTGAGTAGAATAAATCACACAGGGGGGGAGTTGAAGTGAAATAAATGTAAAGTAAAACAAAGTCCTGGTGAGTTAACCTGAGGTTTAAATCAACGCCTTTCTCTCTGAGAGGTATCATTGTTTGGAGAGGAGGAGAGAGACAGACAAAAGATGAAGAGAGAGAAGGGAAAAGAGGTGTAGCGCAGTGTTTCAGCTACTAAACTGCTGTGTAAATCTCTCCCCGGCTGGGTGGGGGAGGGGAGGCTGGAGGGTGAGGGCAACGCAAAGCGCTTTGTTCTGCTCCCCAGCTTATCCCAATCTGGAAAAATTCACCAAATGTAGGAGATAGATTGGTGCTCCGCAGAGGCCTCGTTGAAATAACCTTCACTCCATGATCCACACTGGGATACAGGGAGGAAGGGAGGCAGGGAAGAAAAAAGGAGCATAACTGGGGTTGGATGGTGCTGGGGGCCCCTGGAAGAGCAGTGTGCGTGCTTAGCTCCACTCTGTATCAAGGCAAGGATCCTCGTGCTGTCGTGCAATTTGTTAAGATTGACTCGGTCTTGGTAAATGTCTTGCAGATGCTGGAGTTCCATTAAGATATTTGTGTGATTTATGGAGAAAGGACTGGGTAGAAGAGGGAGCAACTTGGAGCACAGCCTACATCTCATGCTGGTGGCTGAAATCAGGGTTTCTTACTGTATATTATTTCAGATAAATATCCTGATTAAAATGGATACATATTTTACAAGGAATACTCATCTGTACAGACTATTAAACTTTTAGATAAAGTTTGGCAGTAAAATGTTCTGTATGAGCATAGTGGTTGAAAAATGATCCTGAACTGTGTAAATATTGGCACAAAGAGATAACATGCACAAACATTAAGTCCCAGTGCAAATATGCATAGACTTGTAGAACCAAGTAGAGAAAGGATGGGCATTGACCGACTTGTTCAGTCTAGACAAACAAATTACTTCTGACAGCAAGTAGCGATAGAATGTATACGTGAACAGAGCACCTGTTTATCGCACATAGCTGACGGGGTTTTTTTACCACTTTTCTTCTGTTCTGTTTTTCTTTTCCACCACGTTAATTACGTTTACCCACAGAAAGACTGCTTGTGTTCAAGGGTGTAAGAGCATTTGAGCAAGAGAGACAGAGAAAGCGAAAACAGAGAACACAGCAGAAGAGAAAAAAAAATCTATTGATTTACAGAGGAAGGCCAGCCTCGCGTATATGATGAATGGCAGAGAGATTGGCAAGGCAACTCTTAGCATTTTTCTGTTATTTAACCTCTCTGCTTGCTTTCTTCTCCCTCCTTCTTACTATTGCTCTTAGCTGAATAAAAGCTCTCTCTGTTCTAGCGCCCAGGCATCGCATACAGTAAAGAAAGCTCTGCACAGCAAGAACATTAGGCTAATTTATACAGCGGTAATTAGGCCATTAGACCTGAAACAATCTGGGACCCGTAATTAAAGCAAAGCGCTCCAAAAGTCAACAGCAACTCCCATTGAGCTTAGCTAAACAGTCTCCGAAAGTGTTATTTGCATGTCCAAACAGCTTGAGGTCTCAGTGTAAGCAAACATGATGAGAGACGGGGTGTGAAGGGATTGATCAGTGGGAGAATTCGGCTCCACAAGAGATACTTCTGATAGTCTGCATGATCTCTCTCTCCTGCCAGCCAGATAGTTATAGCAAAGTACAAGCACATGCTAAATACTCTAAATACTAAAAGAAACAAAATCCCTCAGATGCCCTCAAGCTGACGTGTTGCACATTACAAGAGTTCTTTCTAATAACGTGTAATTGATTTTATTTTATGACGATGAATTGATTGATTTCTTTTTCTATGATTGTTCAATTTGGTACAAAATCCTGCTTCCGATAGCTCTAACTCTTGTGCATTGATTCTCCATGACTCATATCAAAACCTAAACAGTTAATGTTGTAGGAAAAAAAAAAAAAAAGCTATGCTAAACGCTAAACTTAACTGTAGCTATGCTGTACGTGAGCGATTCTCAGCATGGGGTTGTTAGCGACGGGATAAATGTGAGTATTTGCTTTTTTTGTGAAATATTAAATAGTTTTCATGGACGTCTAATGGACATACGCAAGGTGTGCTGATGTAAATTGTAAGGGCTAATTAGGTAAAATAGTTGGAGACCACTATTGCAAGTATCTCAAGGTGACATCTTTAGGAATAGGTACATTAAACAACATTAACAAAACAAGCCCAGAACTGCATTGTTATGCACAGGAAAGTCATGTACATGTCTTTGTACTCACTCCTAGAAAGGAGCGACACAAGTTGCATGCACTCGCAAACAAACCAAGTCTGGAGCATCTTTCGCACGCTCTGCGAAGTGTTGCAGAGTTGTGGTGTAACTGCGGGCCTCGCTGCAGACGAGCGTGCCTGAGCAGTGAGATCATGAGCGGGGAGAGAGGTGGCATAATGAAATCTGGCAGTCACAGCCCCGGCACAGGCTTCATATGTTCCACATTAGCAATTCACAAACCTCTAGAGCAGGCCCCAGCAGCCCTTTCCTCACTCCGCCTTAGTCGCTTATGACAATCTGTCAGTGGCTCTTTGTGCTCTCGCAGCAGAGCGTCGATGAGAAGTGCGGTGTTTATGGAAGAGCGTTTCGTCCTCGGCTGCGGGTGACAGTCTGTTAGAGCAGAGTCAGTGAACCCTCGCCAGAGGAGAGGAGGAGCCCAGGTTTAGCAGTCAAGACAATAAACTCACAATGCTGAGTTGACAACAAAAGCGGAAGATGAGAAATTGTTTGTGTATTATCAAAACCCAAATCAGAATTGTGAGTGACAGCTCAAATTCTCCCAAAGTATCACATCACATGCGTTCCAAAGCTCAGTGAAGATCCTTTGTGGTAAAACTGCCATTATGAAAGGAGATTAACCAATAAGGATATTGCAAATGATGTGCTTTAGGCTTTATCCTCCCGTTGTCCTCCCCCTTCTTTTGAAATTATTCAAGTGTCCAATAAAGGACAAGGCAATTACTATCCTCTCTTTAATGAAGGGGAAGCTGGCTTTTGGTCCTGAGCACGGTGTGTTTGTGTTGAATTAGAATTAATGAGCCTGGTCAAAGTTTGCCTCTAATTGGCCTTTCATTAAGACCCATTTGTAATCATGTCTTAATGACTTCCATCCCTGTTCCTAAAAGAATAAGAAGAAAAGGAAAATTTTAAACCAAAAATGAATACGGCTGCTCTGGAGTCATTATAATGTTTGAGTTGTTAAGAGCTGATAAATTGGTAGAGAGCTATACAAAATGTTCTATATTCAAAAGATGCATCTCAAAAAGGTTTGCAAACTATGATATGCAGTGTTCCTGAGTTTCAGCGTTTGAGTGGCTGAGATGACTTCTTTAATCCCTCTCACTTTGCCAGTGGTGGTTTACCAAATGCAACCGGGACAAAACCGTCGTGATTACATTTTCCTTAGGAATGCTGGAGCTGCTGTGGTGTGTGGCCGCAGTGGGAAGGTAAAAATTGTGACTCGTGTGCCGGCTTCCAATGTGCCTTCCAGCTGTATTCTGTATTAAAGAGACAACGAGAATAACCCTGAATATCCAGAAGAGCAGGGGCAATTTACTCCCGGAGTAAACAGTAAGGAGTCCCTACAGGAAACACTGGAGATGGATTGCAGGATGAATTCTCTCCCCCTCTCTGCTTCGCCCTGTGTTCTTTGCGACTGTATACATTCTCTCCAATGACACAGGGCTGTTTGCCACGCTAATGGAGAGCTGCGCTGGCGTAAAAGAGGTGGCAGGCTCTATTTAGATAGGGCCATGGTAAAGTAAACTTCAGAGTTGGATTTAAATAAACCTCGGCGGAATGGTTTGCCATGCGACCACAGCGAGAGGAGGGAGGGAGCGAAGGAAAGGAAAGAGTGATGAAGTAGAAAGAAGAAAAAAAAGGGTCCAGTCTAGGTACAGGGCTGTACTGAGTGAGGAGCTCCAGAGACATAAACATAGGGGGGATCTGGGTAATTCAATGAGGAGTGGCGGATGTGGGAATGTAGGGGCGTGTTGTGGGGGTGAAGGGGCAGGGTCTGTAAAATGATTTCACAGTTTGTAATTTCGACAGTCATCCCTCATTACCCAACAGGACAGAGGTTAGTGTAAAGTTCGAGCAATGTGGGCAGGGATCAGTAAGATTAGAGAACACGAGGCTTTTACTCCCATCGAGCCAGATCACAGTACCAAGACTCCGGTAAACCTGAAGGTTCATTTCCGAGTCTGACAGCCGAGGGCCAACAGCCCAGAGTACACAAAGCAGATTCTGCCCTTGTCTACCACCAGCCCATCCCAGAAGCCCCTCATCCCTCCCTCCCTCAGCAGCTTTGGAATCGGCCGAGGTGAGCCAAGCCAAAACTGAGTCATCAGGAGGAAACTATCAAACAGACTGAGTGCTCAGATACTTGCCAGAGCTGCATGGAGGAGGCTTTTACCACTTATCTTTGCTATTGTGAAAACAGGATTAAAACACCCGAATGGTTTCTAAAAGTTTTCTCATTGAACACATTAAGCAAACCCTAAAGCTTTAATATTTAGTGATACTGCGTGAAAAATGTAAAACACGGTCAACAGGACCACGCAGTAATATAGTATATGGATAAAGTGAATTTGAAGTACTTTGAACCTGGATTTAAGAGTTGTTTGTGCATTATTTCACTTGATTCCTCGCTTTAAGAGCGATCCCCTCTAGACTTTTTTTTTTTTTTTATCCCAACAAGTTTCTTGTTATGTCAAGAGCTCAAAAGATGTCCACATTCTGTAGATTGTGCCAAGCAAGGGATGGAATCTGGAAAAGAAAATGCTGCTTTCCTGCGAATCAACACTGGAAAATAGGCTTCAACTGTTGCAGGGATGTCGGCCTCTTTGCTACAGGTGTTTGGGGGTTGCTGTCTTTACAAACGTTGTAGGGTGCCAGTGTTTTAGACTTGGGGCACTCCACCAGCATGTCAAAGTCAATATTCTTGTCACAGGGAGTATTATATAGCCTGTGAAAACAGCTATAATGTTGTCTTTGGTTCTGAAGAGAGCTTTCCCAAAGTCAAAGACTATTACTCAAGTTACATCACCCGGGTATCTCGGTTTGAGCTGGGAGACCCACTTTAGGGACTTAAAGTCAAGATATTTTGGCCTCTGCTCCTTCAGTACTAACAATTATGTTTTGAATGTATCTTGCAAGTCCCTATGCATTATGGAAGAGACTCCAATGCTGTAGGATTACAAAAAACACCAAACTGATACTTGTTTAATAGTTGCTGCGTTAGCCCAGGCTAGCAGTGATCACCCCCAATGAATGAGTGAGTGATGAGGTAAGCAGACCTGAGACGTGCTGGAGGATCAACACCTGCGGCGTTGCCCAGCGATGCAGCTGCGTTTGGCATGGAGCAACACTCATAGAGCTGTCGGGCACCCCACTGTTTGGCCATCTGCCCTCTTGGCACACACCTCCAAATGTTTACAAGCAAAAAAACACATAGCTAGCAGCCTCAGAGACTTGCTGTGTGAAGGTATGCAGATGTTGACACATGCTTTGCCTCAGGGTAGTGATACGCAACTTGGCAATGGTCTCAGTAACAGGCAATAAAGTGACATGTGTTCTGGCACTGAGATGTGTTCGTATAGTGTATGAATAAAGAAGTGATTTGTTACTTTGTGGACTCTTGTGTGCATGTTAGTCATTTGCTGTTGTCTTTCTATACAAGTTTTAACCCATTTTAGTTTTTCAGCAAAATTCCCACTCTTGGTTTGCTCGTTGCAACTTGTCCAACAATGGATGCACAGTTGCAAAACAAAATTCCAGCTTTAGTTTTTAAGATTATGGTGGAGAGTGCAGTTAAGGTTAGAAGATGAGTGCATACATATGTGAATTCAGTCTGGTGGCAGCACAACAGTTTCAATTTCGGGGGTAAAAATAGAGAAAGGCTTGGAAGCATATTATGCAAATGTTTTAATGTTTTATCTGGAGGGAGACAAAAAAAAGCCTCTCGATTTTCTCTGGCAGTTGTGACAAAACACTGATACAGAAACGGGTGTTTTTGTTCTCGTTTTGTACATTTCTTTGGTTTTACTTAAACGTTATCCTTTGTACAAAACCATATTATGCTCGGTATGGTGAGAACCATGCCATATGGCTGCTTGTCTTACGGTTATTTATCGCAGTTTATTTTGAGTTCTATCAGCCTTGAGACATTTACAAAGACTTCCTCAGCGATCATTTTGGATCAGCAAAGCTTTTAGTTGAGCGCGTTTAATGAGGTCTCATTTGGGTGGGTCTGCTGAAAGATAGCCATCAACCGCTGCCTTTCATTAAAGCTGCTATTTAGATTAGCTGAGGAGGGAATAAATTCACATGACAATATGTTTTAGAGGAACCAGAATCTTGCAAGGTGTAAAGAAAATATCTTATACTTATGTTCCCTTTCTCTTCCTGTTATTCTATACAGCTGCACCGCAGTTCTTCCCTGCCTTCCATCCTCCTGTGCCAATCGACGACAGACATACCCAGGGACGTTACATCTACGAGCCTTCCCCTGTGCCCCCTCTTCATGTGTAAGTCTTTCAAAGTGGTCACACACTCGCACACACAAACGGAAAATCCGCCGATCAAACACATCATAGAACACATTTGATTGAGCTGCATCACGCGCATCATTGACAAGCTCTCCTAATGGCGATACAAATCAAGCTCCTAAACTTCCTTCCGCCCGTGGGTGTGGAGCATGCGCCTCATGGGTGCTGCGCGCCTCTCTTTGCCTTTCAGGATCAAAGGCCACGGCCCTGTACGTGCGCAACATGATCCGCATGTCAGAGACACGCAAATGAACATGTGTCAGAGACGCGGAAATGAGAGCAGGGCGAGGGGAGCCTGGGAGCGTGCGATTCTCATAAGAGCAGTGATCAAGCCTTGTCAAGAGAGGAAAGCAATGCCTCTGCTGACATCTACCCGTCTCTGACAGACACAGATGGGCCCCCTGACACACAAACTGTATACTACTAACCACCGCGCCCCATCCAATCACATGCACGTACAGGCTATCTAATATGAAGTAAAGTAAAACAAGGTGTCATGCCTCGTAAGAGAGAGTGGTAAGTATTTAATACAGGGAAGTCTTATTACAGTATGGTCTCGTATTTCCCTGGAGTGCTTCTGCTGGTGCTGGCCAGGTCAGCAGAGAACTTCAAAGCATTCCTTCAGCTCACTCACTTACATACACTCATGCACAAATTACTCTTTTTTTCTCCTCACTTTTAGTCACCCTCTTTCTGTCTCTTTTACTTTCTCTATCATTTGTATTCTTCGCGTCCAAATAGTGAGCACCATAAGCAGATGCTTCATCGTCCTTGCGGCGCTTGTTTCCTTCCCGCAGACACGAAGGAAGCGATCACGGCGTGACGAGGACAAATTGGATGGGGCAGCTACTTGGGCCGCATTATGTTTGATATTCTTCATCATTATCAACTCCCCCCTTCTCCTCCTCAGGAGTCATATCTCTCCCTTGCTGATGTGCCACTAAGCGTAATGAATTTTTTATGTCCCCCCCCTCCTTTCCTCTGCCTCCCCACCTCCGGCCCACCGTACCTCTCAACCCCTCATCTCCTGCTCAGGGGGCTGCAGCAGAGGAAAAAAAAGAGTGGGGGAGAGAGGCGAGGAAATAAAATAGGGAGGTGATTGATGCCCCGTGTCACTGCAAACAAAATGGCAAATATAATTTAGCATTTAGCTTATGCAGAGATAATGGGGAGAACACGCGCCGGCAACGTAGGCTCGAACAAACAGCCCGGCTTGTTATCCGTCAGGAGTGCTTTGGTACGATCTGGAGCACAGGTTAGGGAGGGGGAGGAAAGAAATGAGGAAGGGGTGGAGGGACAACACAGAGCCAGGGAATTGAATTAAGGGGGAGAAGTTACGCCGCGCCGGTGTCTTCAGTCACTCTGTCCGGACAGGCGTTATCTGTGCGCTTGGTTTGCTGTCAGTAAAAACACGGCCGTGCTCTGCCATGCTACTTATGGCCTATTTATCCAAGCCATTAAGCATAGAGCTGTTTAATATGACACGATATGCTAAGGGAAACTATTTGTCATTATTATAAGGCTGTTTAGTGGCCAGCCTTATTTAAATCTGTGAACTCACTGTCACACACACACACACACACACACACACACACACACACACACACACACACACGTTTTCTATGAACTTACGTGGGTTCCATGCAGAAAGGATCTCAACTACTTTTAAATCTTTGCACAGGGAAGCAACAATACTGCCTGCTTGATTAAAAAAGCAGCACTGAATTCCTCAGTGAGAAGAAGCACTCATCAGTCGCGGTATTACAGCTGGGTCCAACCACCTGATGGCAAATTGGAGTTAATTACACTTCCAGGTTCGGCTTTGTGCAAGTTTTAGCCAAACTTTACGAGCGTAGAAGCAGTAAACCTCTCCGAGGATTTGAAAGTGATGCATTCGGCTCAGCAATGTTGCTTGTAGCCAGCTCGAGCAAATAGAGGCAGTCAGCGTATAGCTGTCGCTTCAGGGAAATGGAGGACAGGAGGCGGCTTATGGAAAAATATTGAATTGTTTTAAGACAAGTTCTCCTCGGTGAGCAGAATTAATCGTTATTAGCCCTCTCAAAGATATGCCTAAGTACACAGGGACTATTATTGCAGTACTTCCCCATGCAGCCTCTCATTACGGCCTGTAATTACAGTTGGGTTGGCCCCGCGGCAGTTCCATCAATCCAGCCAGCTTCCCCCGCCACGCACACAAGCCAGTCACCACTGGGCATCCGTGGCCAGAGTAAAAACACCGCAAACGCCCAGCAGCTTGTTTCCTCTCCGCCACAATGATACATCCACCATCCATACGTGGCAAATGAACAGAATCATATCCTATTACTGTGAAGGGCCTAATTGAAACATGTTTATTTATGGCCCCCGTTTTCAGGCGAGGAGCGGGTGTTAGCAGCGCAGCTAACGGGCTCCAGTGATATGAGGCGGTAGAATTAAATTAAAAGCTCATAAAATGAAATATGCTCCGTATTAGCTGTTTGACACTTAATTTGCCTTCAAATGAGCAGAGGAAATCACAAATTAACTGTCCTTTGTTTTTCCCCTCTTTACCTCACCTCCCTTATTAGGCAAGGGAGAGCGCAATTACAGACAGAGGCTAATCGTTTAGTTTATGAATTCTTGTGGGGAAGGTACCAATGTGCCATTCAATATTAAAGCCTCAGGGTCGGGGGGGGGGGTGTCCCTTCTTGTGGGTGCTTGCTTTACTGAGGAACTCGTACATTCACATGGAAGAGAGCTTTAACAAACCCGGTTTAAAATGAAGCCAATGCCAAATAACACCACGCTTCTCCTGAGTTTCCATAAACTCCCGACTTAAGCAAAGCCTTAAGATCCTTTACCGATCCAGAACCAGCAAAAGTCTTTCCTGTCCTGAAACTAGTGCTTTTTCCTCTGCGTGTCTCTGGTCTGGAAACAGCTGACCTCCAGCCTTAACCAAAAAGAGAAAGAGCCCTTTGGTGTTTCACAGAAGATGCTTCCTGCTTAAATAAACACATTGATCGGTGAAGAGCAGCCTCTCCATGGGAGCTCTGGTCCCCTCTGCCACCACCATTGTGCTGGACTGGCTTAATGGGAGTTTGGGGGGAGGTCGGGGCCAAGAGAAGAGACCGCTCCTTTCATTGCAGCTTTATTGCCTGACCACGGTACATAGCAAAACAAAACAGCCCTCTCATGCGGCTCAGCGTCGGTTCTCGGTCACCCGGAGACCGCTCAGAACAATCAGAGGTATTCGTCACAAGTCAATTATCAGCATCGGAGTTTACTCTGGAGTCCCGGGCCCTCGTGCTGTGAATGGGGCCACTAAAACAACAACACATTCTTTTGGGATAAGCAATTGACTCACAACCTTTTTGCGCAGTTACCGTATTTAGGAAAGAATTGGTCAGAATGACAGAGTTCATTTAGGAGTTTAGAAAGTTGTAAAGCAAATAGAATGGACTTGAGGTTGTGGTATTTTTTTTCAATTGTGAAATTTGTGATGAAATATTTGTACTATACATACAATATCAAAAGGTTCTAAGGATAGATTATTTGTTAAAGCATTGGAATTTGTGAGCAAATGTTTCAAATGACAACAAAATCAACATTTAAATCATCTAGAGAAGTAAAGTAAAACATAAATGTATAATCCAGTCTACAGTTTCTATATACCAAAACACAAATTAGTTAATATACTGTATTTTCTTTTCTGTTCTGAAATGATATACTGCATAATGGATTTAATGCATTTTGAAAGATGCAACAATCTGAAACCAAAACAAAGTTTATATTTTAAAGAAAAGGAAACTCATTGTGACTCATGAATAAAGTCATTGACTGTATTTTCTGTCAGTGTGGAGGTGGCATGCAGAAGGCTGTGAGGGTGTGTTTCCCAGCCTGTGTGGTTATTTGATTCAGGAGTGTGTTTGTTCAGCTGCGGGCCCCGGCCTGACTGCTAGGTATTCTGGAGGTACCAGGGGAGAGAGCTGCTGCACGCCTCTGTCATCGCAGCACGACCTCAGCTCTGAAACGATGAACCAGGAAGGAGTTAATTGACTCAAAGGCTCAGTGAGCTGTTGCTTCAGAAGCATCATTTTACAGTATGTAAAGATTTCAGCATGGCACCAAAAAGCGAGCGAATCACCTTGTTAACCTCCACATTTTTATTTTCTGTATAGGCACCCGAGATTCTCACCAATTTCACACTGTTTCTGTACAACAACTCTTCCCCCTCGCTGTCCTCTGCCTGTGGCAGAGAGAGGGTTCTCCCCCCCTCCTTTTTTTTTTTTAAAGATGTGCGCCGTGTTGTTTTGTTATTTACATAAACTGTTGTCAGAGCGCCCAATCTGGGCATAGAGGAGCGGCGTGTTGCTTAGCATAAAGACCACGGTCTTATCTCAACACCTCCTTCCAGATGGGATGAGGCCGAGCATTGCAATACAAACAAACACACACACACACACACACACACACACACACACACACAGCAAAACAATAGGAAGACAAAAGGGTAGCTGTTATAGAAGCTAGAGGAAACATGTTCTGTAAGTGTGCAGCTTCATGATTTGACTTTGCTGTGTCAATATCTCTTATTAGTTGATATTTCAGTTTCAGGTTATAGCTTGAGTCAATTCTTACTGATTTTATCTGCATTTTTAGTCCTACACATGACAGTAGTTGGAATTTGTAACTAAACGTTTTCTTATATGGCTGTTATTTGCAAACACATTTTCTTCAGATTCTTTGTTGTAAAAAAGAATAAAAATCATTGCATGCTTGACGATTGGCTATTACTGTAATATTCACATTTGAATATAGTCTAGACTAAAACAGGATGTGAAGCAGAGCCATAAATTACATAGAGAATTGATGATTATTTCATAATCGCATCTGATAATTTGTGTCCAGATATGGCTGCTGTCACCGAAAAGCCGGGAGAGAGACGAAGGCCACTTTTTCATCCTCCTCTCCAACTGTCCAAAACCCATTCTGTGTGACTTCATAGGTCACCCCTCTCTGGTGCAGTCACTGCTTTCCCTCCGTCCTCCCTCCCTCCCCTGTCTCTCACCCCCATATCCTCCCCTCTCTTTAATACTTTCTCTATGGAGTAAGTCGGGGGGGACAGGCGGTCACGCAGTAGCTGGCTTCATGATTAATGGTGTTTATTCTTGACAGAAGGCTCCTTTATTTATCTGCATTGCAGTTTCACTGATACTATCAGTCACCTGAATGAAAAATATTCAGTCATACCAATTTTGCAGTATAATTGAGTAGAGTCACTTCCTTTCAGTTTTTTTTCCCCCCCTCGCTCTCCTCTCCCTCCTATCTGGCAGCCTTATCATCGCCACAGTAATTTTCGCGCTGCGTTGTTTGATATGGAGAGGCTGGCTTTAGCCGTATTTGACACAAAGCCTCTTCAATTTTCAGAAAGTTGTGCACCACGCTGTGAAAATGTGCAAAGAGGGGGAAAGTATCTCTCCCCTTTTTTCTTCTGAGGCAATTTCAGGATTTAGAGAGAAAGGAGATAAATGCCTAAGCAGAAATGTGGGCAGATTGAAGTTACAGTATATCTATTTTTTTGTAATACACCAGTTTCAGAAGCCTAAATGGGTAGTGTAGTCTTTTTTCTATTCATCCTCTGCACAGGACCATGATATTCTGAAGGCACCTGTGTATTTTGAGAATGATGGATCCAGCAGGTTGGGTGGGAAAAAAAAGAGTTTGGCACAGCATATATTTGACAAGGCCTGTAAAGGTTTTAGGGTTGAGTCATTACCCGTGGAGATCTGTTAAGACATGTTCCTAAACTCTACTTACCAGGTTAGGATTACCTACGCTGAGGCTGCTCCTGTCGCTGTGTGCATGTTTGTATTCCTTCCTAGTTATTA
This sequence comes from Sander vitreus, assembly GCF_031162955.1. Classification (NCBI taxonomy): domain Eukaryota; kingdom Metazoa; phylum Chordata; class Actinopteri; order Perciformes; family Percidae; genus Sander; species Sander vitreus. The sequence continues at coordinate 18,896,390 of NC_135876.1, forward strand.
AACATCACATGCATTTTTAATGTTTGTTTTTTTGTTACTTGCTAAATGGTTTATTACTGATTTAGTGATCTAACCGCAAATGGTAATCTCAACTGAAGAAACAAATCATAGTATTTCTAATCTACAAATGATTCCTTACATAACCCTTTCATTCATGCAAATCCTATCTGATTATTCGCTGAACAAATATTTCCTGTTCATTGTCGTTTCTTCAGTGTAAGTCCTTTGGTTGAATTTAATTTTAGGCTCCATTATAAATATCTTTGAGAAAAGGTACATTTAGATGAAAGAGGAACACATTAATCTCTAATACGAGGCCTGTGAATTTGCACATGTAACACATTAGAGGATTTGATTTTCTATACTCGAGTCATTTGCCCCCTCTTCATGTTTGAGATCTCAATTTGTAGCTCTCCCATGGAGCACAATGGAAAACCAGGTCTGAGGGGAAGAGATAACAGGCAGGTGCCAACAGCTCTGCGCTAATGTGAGTGTGTGTGTGTGTGTGTGTGTGTGTGTGTGTGTGTGTGTGTGTGTGTGTGTGCGCGCGCATCCATGCTTACATACACATTCACAATATTTTCTTGTCAGTGTTTGAGCGTCAGTGTATTTATTTCACTGTCAATTTTTTTTTATTTTTTTGTTTGCAATTCTTAACCTTTTAGTTCCCTCTTGAATATGAAACACATTTTAAAACATTTCCCAGTTTTTTAAAAATAGTAACCCGCTCACACTACATTTCTCATCTTAGACATTTAATCATGTAGCCTATAGTTTTCAAAATGATTGTTTAAATAATTACAATATGCATTATAAATAGGGCTGCAACTAATGATAATTTTTAATATCACTTAATCTGCCTATTTTCTTATGATTAATTATTCTGTCCAGGTGTCAGTACTACATAGTAAAAAATGGCCATCACAATTTCCCAGAGCCCAAGGTGATGCATTCATAATGCTTTTTTTTAATCCATTAATAGTAAGTTTACAGAGATACAGTATAGGACAAAAAGAAAAGTAGTACATCATCACATTGGAGAAGCTGGAACCAGACAGTGTTCTGTAGCCTGAAAAATGTTCAAAAAAATAATTGCCGATTCACTTTATATCAGTCGACTAGTTAATGAATCGATTGATCTTTTCAGCTCTGATTCCAAATATTGTGATCAGCAACACTCGACAAACCTAAAGCAACATTTCATTTGTATGATGTACTTCAGTCTTTAGTGGGTTTGGTGCTAACGTACTTGATGGGTGTGGCAGGCTGTCACTTTCATGAGCCGTGCCGGTTCTTAATTGGCTTTGTAAAAAGACCCTCCTCTCATTGGCGAGGAGCTATTAGACAACAGCAGTGATTGTCAAGATATTACCCAGCGCTCGCAGCACGCCGCCTCACATCGTCTCCACAACCTCAGGCAGCTGCTGTCCTGACGTCTGCTTCTCTTCACAAATAGTAGTACTAGTAGTAGTAGTAGTTTTAAAAATGAGCCTTGCTTAAATCACAAGACAAGCTGATTTTAGAAAGGAAATATTTTGATCCTTACCGAATGCACAATTATCAATTTTAGTTTTTTTTTTTTTTTTTAGTTTGCCCTACAGACGTCAGGCTGTAGCAGTTTAGAAGTGTGGAGTTTCCATTACTCTGATTTCTGGGCTGTGGGCTCCAGACCCTGCGATCCCACTCTGGGGGCCAGTTACAGAACGTAACGAGACCGGGGGAACAGGGTCATAAATCCTCTCCAGCTCTTCTCATTTTCCATTCTCCCTCACTTTCCTTTCCTTTCATCCCTCTCTCCGTCTTTCCTCAAGACTTCAATATATGATTTAAGAAACCTAAATGCAACAATGTAAAATATTACTACATGTTTAAAATGCCTCTAATCCAGCTGAAGTCCAGTTAAAGACCAATTACAGTTTTTAATGTAAGTGGTTATTATTTCATTGCCTCCCTTACAGCTTCTGCACCTCTTCTCCTCCCTTTTTCTATTTGTTTATCTTCTAAGTCACAGGGAATTTCACTCCTTTTACACTCTCCCCACCAATGCAAATTAATTCATATCACATGAAGTGATTCTATTCTCTCAGCCCTTGGTTGTCTCCCTTATCAGATGGGGCGTCCATTACATCTGATAGTGTGATAGTTTCATCTAATGTCGTTTGGAGTGAGCCAAAAAGAAACCCTTCGCTATACTTCTGTCTCCCATGATACTTCACTTTTCTTTTTTTGAGATGGAGTCAGCTTGTGAAGTTTTTCTCCCCCGTGAGTGTCCGTCGGGAGCTGCACAGATATGTACAGTCCTGCATGCAGCTGCAGGGTGACCGCAGGGAAGAATGCAATAAGCTTTTTGTTGCATGTCCATCATTTTTTGACATCTCTATGTGAGTGATTTTTCTACATTAGGAATGAAAGTTTATTTAAAAGGGGTTAAATAAAGCTAGGGAACTTCTTTTTCTAACTGAAGTAAAAAAATAAATAAAAGTTTAGGAATTCCCTACTGTTTATTCAACAGTTTTTGTCACTTATGTAGCAGTTTTGTGAAACATCCTCCTCTGGGTATATCCAGAATATACACAGGTCTGTGTTTAAGCCTCCCAAAGCTTCATCAAGCCTGCGCTTGGCACCACCACGCACGCAGCCCCTTTATGATTAAATATCAAGAAACTCCACATGACATTTTATTAGTCCAACAAGATGGATGAAATGGCCTTAAAGTAGGCTGTGTCTTTTCACTTCCCCACTAGCACTTGCCTTTCTTCTGTCCGGATTTTCTTTCCTTCCCCTCCTCTACAAGAAGTATGTATTAGGAAAACGTGATGGATTTCATTCTGAAAAGGAGATTTTCAGCGCCGAGAAGGAAACATATATTGTTGCGGCTTGTACCTGATGCTCCTGTTTTCCTCCCTCTGTGTGTCAGCTCTCCCTCTTCCTCCTGCCCCCCCTTATTTTGTTCTGTTGTTCTACCTCAGATCTCTGTCTGAAGGATTAACCATCTCCAGCAGTGTGTCTCTGCTGTCTTGTAGCGCTGTGTATTGTTTGTGATTTGCTCAGGCCCATCCGTGCGGCTGCTCATTTCAGCAGCCCAGCGTGACGTGGTGAATTGAGGGGGGAGCCACGCCGCTCCTCACAGCCCTGGGCCATGCTCATTCTCCTCACCTGAGATAGGCCGTATACGCACGCAGACACGCACTCTCATTACCCAGACTTGTCAGGGTAGCAGAGGCGGTGGGTTGTGGAACCTGAACCCTGTTTAGCTGCAGTCATCAGCTGAGTGTTTGTGTAAAGGCATCGGGGCCATCAAGACATTACTTGAGAGGAAAAGAAAAGATAGATGTGCTTCCTCCCTGTTTTCACAAGTTTAACACTTCAACACCCAGGAGTCCCCTCCTGTCTTCTCACTAGCCTGGGGCATGCCAGAGGAACTCAAAACACTGACTGAGAGCAGCGCTAATTCCACCTGCTTTGAAAAATAGCCGCAATCAAGTAACAAGTGGAGATGAAGGTGGAATGGTCCGTGCAAAACAATTTGTAAAAAGGCAAAATCAAGCATGGGAGAAAAACAAAAAGGTTTTTTTTTGGCCTCATGTTTGTTCCCTGATTCCAGCCCTCTTGAAATTACAGGAAAAAAGGCAGCCTCATTTTGTGTAATTTTACTTTTATGTTTTCAATCCCTCGCTATACAATCTGTTGATTCGTTTTGGTAGACATTCTTATCTCGATGGCTGAAATTACATTTAATTGCAGTGTGGACAAATGTTTTTTTGAAACACCCTGCTGTGTGTGGCAAAGCCAAACAAACTTTTCAAAATAAGGAATTTGGAACCGGCGCAAGCGGTGAAAAGTTGAAGAGCCTTGATCTAAAACAAGAAGTGTTTTTCCATGTGTGACACACCTTCAGATACAACCGGGTCCTCTGACACCTGGACCCGTTTGTTATGACTTGAGCTTGTCACACTCACTGGCTCCTGTTGATAAACCTATGTTATCACTCCAGCAGCGTGGAAGTGATACGTGCCTACAGGGATGTACTGGGTGCTTATATGTAGACAATGTGAGTGTGACTGAAACACACAGGGGGAGGAGACGGATAGTCATGGGTCTTCAACTGGACAGCGAGTGTGTGTGTGTGTGTGTGTGTGTGTGTGTGTGTGTGTGTGTGTGTGTGTGTGTGTATGTGTGTATGTGTGAGAACTGACTCCGCAGTATATGGGAATGTCTGGCACGCCTCCAGAAGTATCCCACAGAGAGGGAATCCTGCTTGATGTGACCATGAATAGAAAGCTATCCCCACCTCCCGAACCCACCCATGCCTTTGATGTCAGGGGGTCACACAGAGCCCTCACAGCTCCGGGGGAACATAGTTACCCTGAACGCCTGGCAACCTCACTGTGCCATGCCAGGCCCGCGGTCTGCTCTGCCCAGCCGGGAGGAAAGAAAGGGCAGAGAGGAGGAACCTTGGATCACATGGGGAACAAACTGTTCAAGCTCCTGAAATATACAAATAAGAGTTCCTAGGATTATAAGGAGTTCATTGCAAAAATGCAGATGCCAGAGATTGACAGATTAAATCTCTGGAACATCTGTTCTGTTTGCTCCAAGAGTGTGAAAGCCTTGTAAATTTCAAAAATGTTTTTTTTCAAAAAGCTAAAAGTACAAGCATCATCTCCTTCTTTAACTTAATGGGAATTTAAGCTAAATGGTGCATTACTAAAGCTTAATATATAGTTGTAAATTTTAAGGGATACTCAAATACTTTTCCCGGGGGCCACTTTTGCAAAATGACAGGAGGCCAGGGACCAGTAAACAAATATTCATATTGTTTATCAGTTAAAATAAATAAACATTAAAAGGCCCATAAATCATGTTTCTTTAAAAAGGATTTTTTTTCTTCTTTAAATGAACTGAGATCAGGTGCACAGCCTCGTGTGCGAGTTCTTCCCGACGACCCGCAGAGCTGCAAGGTCTGTAGTAAATTGAAAATGCAGACTTCCCGTTTGCATTCATTGTATATATCCATTGTAAAAAGCATCAATGCATTTGTTTTGGGTGTAATAGGCCACGTCTATTTTGACCAATCAGTACAACATTTTAGGCGTGGCCTCAGGAGTGGCCCTGGATCGTACACTCCACATTTTGTAAAGATCGCATGAGCCCTTTATGAGATATAAACTTTTCTTATTTGTAGTGCCCCCTAATGGCCAGTGTTCGCATTCCTAGTTTACATCGATTTATTTTCATTGTGAATACGAAATTGTCAGCGAGCCAACCGGCACTGTAAGTTGAGCCACCCAACATAAATTAATTATCACTGGACGACACAGTAGCTGACATGAGATACCATGTGGGGCTGCAAGAACTGTAATTGGTCAGCTTTGGCTACTTGTATTTTCTCCTACAAGTTAATGATGCTGGTAGAGATCGTTTATTGTGAAGACAACATGAAGGACACATCTCCACTGCAAATCCTCTGCTCACCATGATCCCCACTCTCTATTACGATGAACGAAACGCACTGGAAATGTGACGATGGCACAGAAAAGTCCCATATTCAGTAATAAAACAAGGCGGACCTTCACTGTTGCTCGTGAGTGAATGAAAGACTGTAAACACAGTTCTTTAGGGAATATAATTAAAGCACTCTACAGCTACAACACATCTATCTATTGTTGCAGTGGTGCTATCAACGGGTGAAATCCATCACTGAACTATAAATCAAAACCTGAGCTGGAGGTATCTGTGGCAGGAAATCCAACTGTCAAGCCCAACTTTTAAGATGGTCAGCACAGATGACAGATGCTAAAAGTGTTCACCATAACGAAAAGTTTTAACACTTAGAGCTCCATGACATCTGCTGATGAAGACCATAGGAAATGGGAACGGTAATTTCGGGCTGTTAGCATTGAAACCCAAATCATTAGCCTATTTGACAATAGAAACATATGTCAATGCCAGCTCCTGTATTATGCACAGCCTACATTGAAAAACAAAATAAACAATTAAACAGAGAGTCGAAGGTTAAAGAAAGTTGGCTTCTTAAAGTAATTAATTAATTTCATATTAATAAATGTCTCTAGTCATTACCTATTACCGAATGAGGTAACACAATGTTGATTGAGCCTATGGCCCACTGATGCATTTTCAGATTTACAAACCGGATTTCTGTGGCAGCATTCCCAGAAAAACACAAGCGGCACCCAGCAATGGTTGGTCCGCTAGAAAGGGTAAGCGGGGCTAAGGGATGACTAGAGACAATGAAATGTCAGTGTGAAAGTGAGATCCAAAAACAGACCTGCAATTACCACTTGTTGCCAAAGAGAACCAAACTGAGATCTTTGAGATTGTAACTTTAACATTGCTGGCAGTTTCTATAGATTTATGACATAGCAATCATCTTTTATTTGCCATTTGCATCACACCGTGTGTCCACATTGCAGTGTTTTCAAGAAGCTCCATTTCATGGGGAAGAAGTTGTTGGCTTAGGTTGGAAAAAGATTTTTTTAAATGTATCCACCTTTCGTGGCGTAATGTTAATTCATTCTTTTGCCACAGCAGGCAGGTCCAGAGGCCAGTCGTTTGACTGAAGGCAGGCTAGATCTGAAAGTAACATGAGTTCAAACTGCTGCTGTAATTGTCATTACTAATGTGGAAAATGAAGTCATTGGAATGTGCTTCATTGGCAGAACTTAATGAAGACTTTCCAACTGAATCATTAGGAACCTAGAATATATATCTACCATCCTCTGTTTGTGTCTCTGTCTGTCTGTCTTCTCTCTCTCTCCCCTTGTCTCAGCTCCCTTTCCTCTCTCCTTGAGTCTCAGCTGGCTCTGTTCCTGTGGCCCTTTGATCTCAGTGAAAGGGTTTGGAGCTTTAAAGTGCTTCTGTTTCCGCTGTCAGGAGCCCCTCTCTTCCTCCTCTCTGGTTTAGGCTTTCATAGCGGTGGCAGCCTTGTGCTGTGGCTGGGTGGGTAGGAGTGGGGGTGCACAGGGTTCTATGAGGTGGTGAGATTGAGCTGAGGTTGGAGGGGGAATAGGTGTGTGATGCTGTCAGCCTCGGTCAGGAGAGGACCTGACACCTGACTGATCCCAGTTCCCTCCAAAACCACAATTCCCACCTCACTCAGCCCCTTGTGGCCACAGGTGTAATGTGTCAAGATAGATGGGTCTACATAGGTTGTATTTTTGTGCTGCCTATTCTTCCTGTATATTTCATATACTATATGAGAACATATAGTGTACATCCTTCCATATCACCTTGAAATATAGTTCAACCTGGCTGCAATAGCATGATTGAGTCAACCAAGGACGCAAACATCTCCTCACTATCCGCTAGTTGCCTGTCCACTGAACGCACTGTAAAAAAAACGTGGCCAACCTGCATCAAGAATCATAACAAAGAGTGTTCCAGCCAATAACGGACATGAAGGAGTTGGGGATGGGGTTTGGGGGGTTAGTGCGCGGAAGGGAGGGGGAGGGGACGGGATAAGGAGGAGGGAGGGGCGAGATTGTTTGACAATACTTCGAACGTCAACAAGAAGTAACGTCACCCAACATCCCTTAGAGCACCTTTAATTTAACGCCTACAATAATAAGGTACTATTTTTTGCATCTGTAAATGTTGTTACCACCTAGAGCTGGAGAAAATCAAATATCACAATATTTTTGACCAAATACATCAATGTCGATATTGCGGCGATATTGTAGGGTTGACTATTGGTGCTTTTACAAACACAATGAGTTTTGATAAATAATCACCAATAATGTGGATACAGTGACTAAGTGGGTGAAGGCAAATAATAAAACAGCTAGTAAGTCTGGTAAGTTCAGAAAATCACATCACTTTACTGTACTGCAGCCTTGAAAACCAGGAAAAGACAACTTTGTCTCATATCAGGATATCCAAAATTTAAGATGATATCTAGCCTCTTTATCAATGTCGATATAATATTGATATATTGCCTAGCCCTATTACCACCAATGTCTTAATCATAATACATCTTAAACTGCTGTGCATTGTTTTAGCGTTTGAAAAACCTTTAAACTAATTCATCGGTTTCACAAACTGGACTTTCCGGATCGTATTTAATAGTCTTGGTATCGTTATCTGAAGCAAAACATAATGTGGATTTGTTCTGCCAGTCATGCAGGTACCTCTACCTCTTGGTCAGCCACTGAATGTATGACACATAGGTAGATATGAAGTTAGCTAAAGATAGGCTCTCATTTTAGCTGCATGCTCATTATTTTCATCATGTAGACTGTTATCCCAAATTTGTTGACTTTACTAGAAATTTGCGTGGAAACCCGTTGCCTTAAACCGTCTAAGTTATTACATAAGGTGAAACTTAACAGGTCGGTAAGCTGATGAGGTAGACAAATCAAGTGTACATTAGTAGTCATTACTAAAAATCATTAGTAAACATAAATATAATATGTTGTCTAAATTTAGCATGTTAAGTTAAACATGCAAAGAAACATTACAAACAGGATACTTTTCACTACCAGAGAAATAACTTGTTTAAATGTTATTTTTCCTTTATGTCAGTATGATTTTGAAGAATAATGTACTCAGCACATTAGTTCCAATATAAAAGCAAAGTAATCTTCCAATGTATTACACTGCATGAAAGATTCAGTCAGAATGCAAAGTTAATAATTTATAATCTGTGTATGTGCTACTGAACCTTTTCTCACTGCCCAGAGGCCATCAGTCCCCACCCGGGTCTCGGTCATGGTAACAATAAATGTAGATAAACACTAAATCAACCACACAAAACGAAAGCCCAGGTAACATAAATGCACACCCAAAACATTAACAGAACATTATTAAAAAGCACTTTAACTAGGACAAATACCATTCAGAATTTTTTTTCCCATGAGCCTTTGCATCGCTTCAGTATAGACAAAGCCCGTCTACGGAAAGCCGTTCCACTCCCTATTCAGCCCAGTTGTACCGAATTTTGTTGCAGTTCCACCAGAGTTCCACTGGGGGTGATCGCGGTCCAGTGCTAAATGAATGGGACTCTATGGAGCTAGACGGCTAAATTTGTCTCTTTCGCCCGATTGTCGTTGAGAAATCTCAGATTTGATTGTAGTTTTTGCAAGTTCAACATGGATTATAGGTCAAAAGTTGAATGAACGAGTACTTGTGTCCTTTCGATTTCTTACAGGTTGAGTCGTTGTTGCCCATAACACGCTAGAATTATGCTAATGAATGCTGATTGGTCAGTGAAGGACTGATTACGATTGGAGATCCCGCTTGACGGCATCCAAAGCAGAACCAGAATGTCAGAGTGAATATTTCGGCGTGGTCTTTAAAACATTAGCAGACCTCTTTCTAGCACGTGTATTAACAGGGAGAGGCTAACTTGTCAGCTGTGTTGTATTAACAGGGAGAGGCTAACCTGTCAGCTGTGTTGTATTAACAGGGAGAGGCTAACCTGTCAGCTGTGTTGTATTAACAGGGAGAGGCTAACCTGTCAGCTGTGTTGTCGATGCTTCGAGAGAACAAAGGAAGCGACTCAGAGCTTGCCGTAAAGCAGTATCTCTGGCCGTATATGCGTATGACGTCATTGACATTTTAAAAGGCTTTTTAGAACAAAAAAGCAACTTTAAAAAAATTCTAACACCCAGTAGTGTGTATTTTCTTAGCCTCCCCTTTCGAATGCAACATTCAAATTACTAGACAAAAAATGATATCCTGAGAAAAGTGGATTTTGAGGGGTATAGCTCCATAGAATCCCATTCATTCTGGACTGGCCTGTGAGCCCCCCTATATGGAACTCTGGTGGAACTGCAACCAGTTCAGAAGCCCGAAGTAACGAGAGAGTGGAACTTCTTCCCTTATTAGAAATTCTTTGGTATAGAACAGTTCAAATGTCCCCGCCCCTCCCATACAGACACTTAACATCCTTAGGTATCTCTGCTTAATATGATCTGTGCACTGCATACTTAAGATGATTATTACAAACTGGTATATAATGGTAATGGTAATATGGTTTTCAACAAAACCTCAACAAATCTGGGTTTACAGTGTAGAAAAGTGCGAGACAAGACGTGCATCTAATCAAGGTAACTTGAATGTGTAATTCACCAACATAAAAAAAACTGGTGGTTAAGGCATTTAAAAACATCTATAGCCACAATTAAGTGTCAGTAGGTCCTCTAGTAAAGTAATTGTCTGTAAACATGGAGTTTGGGTGCCTATTATGACAGGACTATACTGTCATGAATAGTGGAACAGGTGGACCTAAATGCAGGAGACTGCAGCAAACAGGAACCTAAAGGAATAACTTTTTACTTAAGGTTCATGCTGGCAACACAAAACTGATCATAACAGAACAAAACCAAGGTTCAAACAGAGACTGAACTGAAAACCAGGGACTTAAATACAAACTTACTGGAGAGGGGATGACGTGCAGGTGGAGAGATGGGCTCAGGTGAGGGGAATGAGGTGATTAGGCAGGGAAACAGGCTGGGAGCTGATTGGCTGGGGGGGGAAACTCTGGGAGCAGGGAAAGACTAACGAGGCTGATTCAGAGCAGGTGTGTAGATGGGCAAAGGCGGGAAAGGCAGCACAGGAACACCGGAGGAAAAACACAGCAAACAGAAAAACCAAAAACAGTCCAGTGTTCACAAAAAAGTCTGAGGGTATCTGTGCCCAGAGCCAGACTGCGACATAAACTATTTTATATAAATATATACCTGTTTGTTGTAAACACGTCAGATCAAGTCAAAGTAATTCTAGAACTCTATAATACACAGGTGGCAATGTTAGTGTTTCCCCAAATTAAGACCTGCATTCCTATTTCTATTGCTTCCTTTTGCAAAGTTGAAAATAAATATGTTGGAAGTATTTCCATTGTCTTTCACTCTCAGTTGTCTTTGTGATTGTTAATGGCGATTTCTTAAGTTGGACTTTGGTCAGTATCGTGAGTTTTTCTTTTTCCAGTCCAGCATCTGTGGGTGAAAACATGATGGTCCATGAACATTCACAGTTGCTGGATTATTGGCTTTGGACTTACCAATTTCCTGTACCCTGTGAAGCACACATCAAGACATTTTAATTTCATTTCATGCATAACCATGTCATGCTCGAGCTAAAAGTATTTTGCAAAGCACGGTTCCTGTTTTAGCAGACCGCTGTGTCAATACTACCAGGTCTAACTGCTGCACCACAATGATACCTTCTGTCTTAAGTGAAGTCATCAACCTTCACCACAACTGTGTGTTTCTACTGCAGCTTTCACCAGAAAAATTATTAGTGTTGATATAACCTTGTTCCAAACAAAGATTCAAGGCCTGTTTACATGAGCACACACCCCTCCATGAAACCTCAAAATCCTTTGGGGGCATATTTACACTTGGCAAGTGTGTATTCATCCGGTGAAAAAAGACGACAGTTTAAAATCCACAGACCGCCCCGTGTAAACATGCGATGTCTTAAAGAGGCGCTGGCTGGTTTAAGCGAGGCCACGTGAAAGGAAATGGCTTCCATATGTCAGGAGCTCAGCCTTTCCTTGTGCCCTGTTTGCAGAATGTCTTCTTTTGAGGGTAAATAGGAATTAAAAACCTATGATGGGAACAAGAGGAGTGAAGGAAAAGTTTTTTTTCTCTGGTGAGGCAGAGAAGCCTGCGGTACAGCTTTGATATAAATCTTAAATCAGGTGTAACTAAGACGCCACTTCTCTGGCGCTCACACCTACTCAAGCACACACACAGGGTGAACATTCCTGCACACACACTGCACGTTGTCAGATTACTTCCTTTCGTCATGTTGATTAATGTATACTGGCAGATGCTAAGGCGATCACGGCGAGCACTGGAGAGAGCAGCTGAACACGGAGGATCGGATGCTCTCTTGCTTTTTGTCTCACAAGTACAGAGACGACACAGCGCACTCCTCCAAACCATCCATCTCTCTCCTGTCCTCCTCAAATCCCCTCACACCTGGCTCTGCGCCCCTGGAGACCTCTTTTTCTCTCCTCCTTCTCCAGCTCCGCCTTTCTCCTAAGTCTTCTATATACGTCCTTCCCTCCCAATTCGTAGTCCATATCTTCACGCATTCACTCCTTCTCCTCCTCCTCCCAACTACTGTTCATGGTCTAACTGTCTTGCCTCCCTCTCGGCAGCCCTCCCTCATATCCTCTCTCCACACCTTTTTTTCCTCTCCAAACTTTTCCTTTTCACCTTTCAACAGGCTGAAATCACCCTCTTCCTCGTGCCACCATCTTCCTACCAATCAACACGTGTGCTCTTTCTTTTCTTTTCTTTAGTTTTCTCTTTTCCCCCCTGGCTTTCCAGTAGGACTCTGTTATTATTCGCTAAGTTAATTGAAAAAAACAAGCCAAGCAGAGGCATTTAGCCACGGCCAGTGTGGGGAGATGCAGCCAATGCATGACAGGGTTAATCAGTGTCATGGCAGCCAGAGTGGGTGTCTGGCTCTCCTCAAATAGGCATGTGGAGGGCCAGACAAGGAAAAAAAAAGTCTTGAAATCTTTCTACCTTCCCTTCTGGGGTCTTGTTTCTACATTGAAAATGTCTAAAACGTCAAATGCAGTCATTTCAGGGACATGGACATATTTGTCCCATATACTTTGCCATTGAATGGGCCTTTATACATCTGGTAATTTAAATGTATTTCACTGACGTGTATTTTTGTGTATAAAAATGTCAGGTGCAGGATGTGATTAAAAAAAATGACAATTGACAAATCAATGACAAAGCATGTTTTTTTGTTTTCCCTCAGCTGCACATGTGCCCCTGCGCTCCTGTGTGTGTGTGTGTGTGTGTGTGTGTGAGAGAGAGATCCATGGTCAGCCATGTGACATCAAAGTGAGCGCCACTCTGCAGCTGTGTTGTTGATCTTGAGTAAATGACGCATGTTATGGTGGTGTGTGGGCATAAGACTTGCTCATCATAAACACATGCTCTTTCACACGACTGCAAGGTTGCCCTCAGCGTGACTTGCTACTCTAGGTGTGGAGGAAGTAAAACGACCTCTCTGGGGAATCTTTCGACGGGAGACGTGCAGAAACACAACAATCAAATGGAGGTGAAAAAAATTCCATCACCATTGTGTTGCGGTGTCAGATACGATCCCTTAATCTGTCACCTTTGCACACTTTAGCAACGAGGCTTTCACTGAGACTTCCACTCCTGAGAGTAAGAGTGGCTTTCACATACACCTGCTTCAGCATCACTGAGACATGTTGTCACACACTTATGAAAGCCTTTAAAAAAACACCCCATAGCTCCTTTGGGCTCATTACCTGAAGACAAAAAGTTTGTATGTGTGAATGTCTGTCTGTGTGGGTATGTGTGTGTGTGTGTGTGTGTTGTTTCCGCTCCTCAGTGCCTTAGTCAGTATTTGCCCTGGCCTGAGCTCTTTCATTAGGAGGGCTGTGAAGTGGAGGGACGGAGGGGCTGGTAGGGGATCAGGGGAAGGGGCGGAGGTTGTAATTGGGCTGTTCCGCTCCCCTGGCCTTGCTCAAGGTCTCTGTGAGACGAACTCTGGGCCATGGTCTCTCACTCTTTCTCCAGTCTTTTCCCACCCTCTTCTATCTCTCCTCACCTCCTTCTTAAACCCCCACTTTTCCCTCTCCCTCCCTCCTTTGCTTTTCCTCTCCTTCTCCTGGGGTCTTTTGTCACAGTACACTGGTCCACTGGGGAGCCACAGAGAAGTGGAGGGGCTAATTCAGTCTAATCTCTTAGCCTGTTAATGTCTGGCTGATATGTGGATTTCTCCACATCCTCAGGGGAAGGCCTTTGTGGTGAAGGCCATCATTATGAAGTTTCCTTGCCCTCCTAGCCAATTATAAAAAGGGACACAAATTAGTTCATCTCAAACTTGGCTCCTAAGAAGTTTTCTTGATTGTTCTCAACTTTATTTCACATCTCATATCATAGAGACAATTTACAGTAAAGATTTTGGATTAAAAAAAGAATAGCCTTATAGTGCTCGTGTTTTCTATTTTAAGACAATGATTGTGGATCTTGTGCGAGACTTGCTGATGGATTTTGTGCAACATTGTAGCCGTCATGTGCAATTCTGTACACGGTTTCTGCCCAAAGCCAAGTTTGAAGCCATCTGAGTAAAGTGGTGTAGCGTTGCTTGTCTGGCGCTAGCCAGCGGTGAGCTCGGTCTAACGTTTCCCTCTGATTAAGACACAGTGGTGAAAGCTGCCTTTGATCTGAGGAAATGTCTGCGTAGGGAGCAGTTGGAATGCAGCGCTCTCCTCTCTGCCTTGCAGATGGAGGGAGAGAGATAGTGTCACAGTCCATTTGCTTGGCCTTGCCACTGCCAGTCCTCCCATGGTAGTAAAATCTGGATGGTGAGAGCCTGTCAGGCCTAATGAAATGAGCATGATGTTAAAATTGTGGAATCAAGTGGATAATCAATGTTTTGTTAACACATTGTTAATCAAATCAAAAGATCTTATTATTCCACATGTGGTGACTTAAGTAGTCTCAATCAATCTTCACGTAAACTGTAAACTGCTTTCAAATGATTATCATCCAAAAATGCATCCTATAAGCATCAGTGTTGACAGAAATCACACATTTTTCTCAGTAAATGTGTGTGAATGCTTTAAGTTCTATTTTGAGTAAATATGTATTCATGTTCTTTCTATATTTTCTTTTCTTTTGTGTGTCTGCAGGCCTCCTGGGCTGGCAGGCAGTCCAGCTTTCTCAGACATCTCCCTCATCCGGATCTCGCCCCAGCGGAACCCCTCCGTGGGGGCGGAGTCGCCCTTTCACCCGCCGCACCCCTACATCAACCCATACATGGACTACATCCGCTCGCTCCACAGCAGCCCCTCCATCTCTGTTCTGTCAGCCACCCGGGGCCTCAGCCCTGCAGATGGTGAATAAAGTGAAACATACACTGACGACTCAAAGCGTGATGCATCTACACACTCACAGCACATGGTGCACACTCAGCACACACATGCACATCTGCACACAACCCCAGCCAAGCAGAAAGGGGCGACAAAGACCCTTAAAAATGATTGTCGAAATTGACTAGTGAGGTTCGATTGCTATTAGCGGGAATCTCGATTCTCTGTATCCCTTTAATTCCTGTTTGAGATCAGAAGAGGTCAGGTGAGAGGCAACTAGATCCATCTCTATTAAGACCCAGGGGTTGGTGAGATGTTATCTGAGTGAGGTAGGAGGTGGATGGGAGTATTATGAGTGTGGCGCGATCCGTGTGGGTGGGGGTGCAGGTTGGAGGGAGGCTAATCCTTTTGATCTGTGAGTCATGTCAGAGACCTCTGGAGGATGCATCAGTGAGCGGCAGGGTCACGTACAGTTACAACGCTCACACCGAGGGAGGATCGGATTCAAGTTCAGGGTTGGGGGGCGTTATGTTATGGTGTCCTACAGGGAGCATTTGTTTCCTGAGATCTAAAGATGGATTTGGACTGGGAAATCAATTGAAGTGGACACCGGATGCGGGCTAATGATTAAGAAAAACTGATCCAAAGTAATTTCAAAAACTATTTAAAAGGAAAACTCACACTACAATAAATGAATCATGTTTAGCAAATTAGTGTTGTGTGGTGAAATGAAATGACTGGTAGCAATGATGTCATTTTACTAATTAGTAGTGCTAAAGTGGGAGGTGGATTAAATTTCAGGGACTGATTACACTGATTGGGCAATGCCAAGGTGCTCTTGAGCAAGGCACCGAACCCCCCCCCCCCAACCGCTCAGGGCGTCTGTTCAGCAGTCGCAGCCCACTCTCTCCTTTAGTGCATGTGAAGAACTTGAACATGTGTGTGTGTGTATTTCAGGCCTGCGTGTAGTGTGTAATGACAACAGAGTGTAAATTGTAATTTCCCCATTGGGGATCAATAAAGAGAATACAATTAAAATTAAATTAAATTATATTAAGACAAAATCCCACGTATTTGCCATTTCCAGCTTCGCAAATGTGAGGATTTGCTGTTTCTTTTCTTCTTTTTCTTTTTTCTATTATTTCACTGTGGACTTTGGAATCTGTGATTTAAATATTGGTATTTCTTAGACATTGTGTAGACTAGATAATTAAGTGGTTAATTGCAAAAATAAACAACAGAAAAATTAAGAATGAAAATAAGTCAGTTGTTAGATACAATCCTATTGTAGTATTTTCAGTTTTTTTTTGTTTAGGTACAAAATGCTGCAAATGACCACGCCATAAAAAAATTAATTTGCCAAATATCTACATTCAACGTTAACGTGAAATGGCCTGAAGACCTTTTACGGCCCTCGTGTCATCAGCCATCGACACTTTGGCACTTCAGCAGCACTTTAGCTCCCCACCTTGTGTTGAAGTGTATTTCTGAAACGGCAGATAGCAGGGGCATTTCCTCTACACCAGCACACTCCACTTCATCTCATCTAGGTCTGTTAAAAAGCTGAGTGAAGACTAAGAGTCTCACTCCACCCCTCTCCTGCTCTCCTGCACTCCAACATCACTCTTTGCGACCATGAAGAATATACTTAAGCTCAAACTCTCTACCCTCCAATTTTCCATTACCACAACATAATGTGCACCAGTCTCAGCCTGCTTTAAATCTACATAGTTTCTCCAACCTACCACATGATCCCCTTTCAGCTCATAATGCTGTTAATTGTGAATGAGGCACATAATTACTCCTTTAATCAATCCAGTGATTAATTAACCCATCAGCTTTTGTGTTGTTAGTATATCACCACGCTTACAGGGAGCCTCCTTCTTCAATATGCAATTTTTGTTCCTACCAAATACATTATACATTTGAATAATGAATTCATTAACAGAATCTAATGGTGATTTAAAGTGGGTGGGAGTGCCACCCTCTTGCTGCCACACATTTGCTTTCACATCTTTTTTTTTTGCTCCTCACTCACAACATTTCTCTCTTTACTATGTGAGATGGGGTTCAGAGGTAAGCTTGCCCCTGATCCTATTGTAATGCTGAAGGAACACCCGGTGGCTCACCAAGTCCTGAGGCACGTCTCTGCCTGAGTGCCACACTGACAGCCTGCCCCCACTTCCCCCTTTTTGCCCCCAGGATCGATCTGGGATGCCAACGTTTCTGATTTAGAAATTCTGCAAAGCCCTTTTCTGTGCATGTTGGAAACTGAATGGGCCATATTATGGTTGAATGCAAAAGCAAAGCTAAGGCGGAACAGCAGAGACAATTAAGAAACTCCCCCCTTCCACTGAAGACATAATACCCAGATCGAATTAATTTAGATTTTTTTCTTTCATTCATTCTACCAATCATGGATGCATATTGCAGGCGTACAGGCCAGCATTAAGAGGAAATCTCCTCATACAGCCTTTCTTTATTTATTTTCTTTTTATTTCTTCAGTTGGGGTGGGGGGGAGCTGCAGCACTCTGTGGGTCTGAAGTGAACCGATTCTATATTTGCATCCAAAACCACAGTGTTAGTCTTTTCCTCTCTCTTTCTTAGAATATTTGCATAAGGAAGCCCACCACCAGATGTTTATTTTTAAGCTACGGTTCAAGGACTTACAGCACTCTATAACTATGGGAATGACTTGGAAAAAAAGAGGCATTTTGAAAAAAAGAGAGAGAAAGTGAAGTGGAGGCAGAATCGTCTGCTATGGCTTTGTGCATGCAGATACGTCTGGGAAGATTTAGGCCTTTTGTTTTTCCATAGTGTTTAAGGGAGCACAGTCGAGGAGCAGGTTGCATATCTGCACACTGCAGCCGTACAACACACAAGCACCTTCTCTGGCAAAAGATGTGTCAGCCCACATACTCTTACCCACACACACACACACACACACACACACACATATATATATATTCACTCTCTTTAAAGTGATCAAGGAACAGTAAGAAGAAGAGAAAAGGCTGTTAAAGAATTGTATTGTAAGATGATCAGTTATGCTGTGCTTGGCATGAGTGCATCAATCAAACACTAATGCACACTCACTGTAATCTCTGAGCAAGCATCCGGTAATCCCCAGCGAGGCTCTCCACTTCAGGTGATGCTCCCTGTGCAGCTGTTTTGCTTAACTTGATGGTGTTGCTAATGTGCTCATTACTGTTCTGCTGAGCTGATTATCATTTAATGTAAATGAACGCAGGTTTGTAATGCGGTGCAGGTGCAGGTGCTCTCCTCCATGTTTTTTCCTCACTACCTATTTATTTCAATTCCTCTGTTCTTTCTCGACGCTCCCTTCTACAAATACCTCTATACCCACATCTCCTCATCTGTCTCCTTCACTTCTTGGTTACCTTGTTTCCTCTTTGCTGACCCGACCGTTCTCCTGCTCCAGCCCCTCACACAGGTCTGACCACAGCCGAGTACTACCACCAGATGGCTTTGCTGGCGGGTCACCGCAGCCCTTACACCAACGACCTGCTCCCCTCTGTGGCGTCCACAGCCGGCGCCAGCAGCGCCAGCGCCCTGCACATGGAATACTTGCAGGCGATGGAAAGTAAGTCTGACTCATGACTGATAAATAGTTTATGACACGCACGCAAGCCCATTTTATTGTCTCAGGAGTGCTGATCCAGGACCACTGTTGCACAGTATTATAACATGAGGTCCAACTGATCCGGGCTCAGCAGTTTGTGTGTGTGAGATTTACAGACCATGGGAGTTTTCTGAACTTAATTTCGATGATGACAAGTTCAGGTTCTTGCTCAGTGGGATTAATAGAAGAATAGATTTCATTTTGGTTATTTATAAAGGCCAGTATTTACATATCGTCGCTGTGCTATGAAAACCACATATCTCTAACTGTCAATCTTTTCATGAGCTACAGTTTCATCTTTGTGACAATGCATATTTCAATAGATGGTAAAAATGGTAAATGGTTTATTCAGCGTGTGAAGAAGAATACATTTCTCAACTCATAAAGGAACGTGCAATCCCTTATTTCTTTTTAAAATGTCAAGATCACCAAAATTGGATATAGATACATAGTATTCAGTGGACGGCAACGACGTGCATTTGATTAATTCTTTCATGTATTTCATTAAGCATTGAAATGCATATCAAACCATTTCAATGCGTCGCGGTTAAAAACCAGACTAAACATGGTAAAAAATTAGGTTGCATGTTACTGATGATACAACAGCATTCAAATCACTGCATTTTGATAAGTACAATATCCTAACTACACATTATAATGTAATTATTGAAATTATTTATATACTTTTAGGTAAATCTAAAAACAAAATTTTTCAACCAGATGTAGCCCAGCAGCGGATTAAAAAAACACCCACCAAATCCATGCCTCCTGGGATCACACCTTTAAGTGTTATGAGTGCGTACCTGCACATTATAGCATGGGTGGCCCCAGTGGGAATTGAACCTCTAAAGTGCACCTTCACAATACACCTCCCTTGTACTATATATAGATCAAGCTGCAGCTCAACCACGGCGAGGAGGGACCTGCAACTTCACTTTGACATGATTTAAATGAGCTATTGTCTTAATATGTTGCGCTCAGGACTGTGTGCAGATGACTTATGCTAATGAGTTATTTTAAAGTGTAAATAGGAAATTAAACGCACTGTGAATCTTAGAAAGGTCAGACAGCCTCACCCCACTCCCTTTGATGAGAATGTATTTAGTCAGGCAGACGCCGCTTTCATGGAAATCCGGGGTGAAGTTCCCCCATTCCTCAGAACAAACTAATTAAAACTAGCCAAACTTGTGTGGGTATCAGAAAATTAATTGCTATTAAGTGGGAATTGGAATGTCCCGCCATTCATCACTGGAGAAATCCTTTCTTCTGTGTCACTTTTTAAGATTAATAGACTGAAACAAAACAATTAGGGCCAAATTTAAGTGGAGATGCGATGCTCCTCACTTAAAAAACGCCTGTGATCATTGCTGGTAATAACTCATCATGTTTCAACAATGTGTGTTCCGATGCCTGGAAAATTAACACTTTAAAGCTTTGTTGGATTTTAGCAAAAAAAAACATACAAAGAGAAGAGTCTATCAAGAGGCTTTTCGCTGATAATCTGGGCTACTATGTTGCTGCAGCTATTTTAGTCTATTTCACATCAGTGTAATTACCTTCAGAGAGAGTTGTGCTAATGAAACAATGGGCCTGTCCTGCCTATTTGTGCTTTAATGGGCTATTGTCTATGTTCCTGCTGCCTAATTAGTGCCATAGCTCTCATAGATCACTATAGTAAAGTCTGTATTTGTGGTCTTTATTAGTTCATTTTAATTGCTATGGTATCTACTGATATGGTGTTTTTCTTATTAATAGGCTCACTTTTAGTAACATTTTGAACACTAGAACAAATAATTGATACTGTGGAAATTGTAGTAATCTTGACCATTTAACAACAAACCATTTAAATGTAGTAATTGATTAGACTTATTGAGCTGTAATAAAAGAAGATTGCCAATAATTGCATCTGTCTGCAAAATTGACTAAAACGCTTGAAACGCAAAAAAGTGACACGGTCTTGTGATTTGAAATCAACTATAAGTCCAGGAATAGGCTTACTGTCTTACGCAGAATATTTTTTTTCACTCTAAAGTATGTTTTTTGTTGAACAAAAAGAACAAGTCCGGTCTTATATTTCTTATATTACATATTCACACTTCAGCCCTCCCCTGTGAAAGCGTCCCTCTCAGGTGGCCCCAAATTGTGTCAGCAAGGGTTCACCCCCAGTTTTGGGAGCCAGCTTTTATTTCCAACGCCGTCATTCTGGCCTGTCTGAACCCTCCCTGGCCACAAGAATTAATGACGCGGCGCGCAAGCAGCCATCCCGTCCATAAATCAAGAGGAAATTAGAGGGACAGTTCCGCTATGAGCTAGGACGCTCCTCTCTCCGTCTCCCCGGTTGGCCGATTTATCATTTGGGCTGTGCATTAATAAACACCACTCCCATGAGGCTTTGCAATGGTGGGACGCTGGCTCCTCGGCAGTACCCCTCTCTCACTTGTGGTGAATTAGGAGAATTAACTCGTGGTTGATTCGGCTTGTTTAAAAAGTGTCAGGTGTGTCAATTTTCCCTAAAACAGGATGATAAAAAGGATTGTATATTTTGGTTTAAAAATCTGACATTTCGAGGAACTGCATTGTATTTAGCAATTGTGTGCGCTCAGAGATTTGTATGTGTACATGTATGCCCCCTCTCCAACACCCCCTTCACTAAGACAGATTTTCCATACAATGACAATGTAAAGGGGGCGTTACTCTCCTTACAGCTTCATGTGATAGTTGAAACTCAGGCCTATGTATGCCAAAACACCACCGCTGCCACCACATTCACATCCACACACTCTGATTACCATGTGAATGGAGCGCTCTGTAATCGTTGGATGTGTCAAACGAGAGATGGAGCGTTTACGTTTGGGAGATGGATGGATTGTGGGGGACGTAAATATGGAGGGGGGGGGGGGGGGGGGGGGGTTATCGGGGCTGCGTATGCTGGTTTTGTCTGCCTTTATAAAATAACTCAAAATGTTTTATTTCCAAGTCTTGAGTCACAAAGTCATTGTGTCAGTTCATGCACAAAGCGCGACATCCCCTCAGCGCTTTTCCTCCCTCCTTCCATCTCCCTCGGTTTTTTCCTGTCTTGTTTGTGACATCTCCATGTGAAAAGACAACAAAAGTCATGTTTTAATCTCCACCCGTGGCTCATTGTATGTGCAGAGAGAATGGTTGCGCCGTTTCCGCCTTTTACCTTTTCAAACCCCCTTTTTACTATTTCCAGTCAACACTGATTGCATTTGAATAACGAGTCAAATTGGACTTGATTAAATATTACCATACACAGTCAGAGCATTTCTCCAACATAAAAGACATGTTTTCTCATGGATGAAATGCAAGCAGTGCATCAAGTGACAGCTGAACACTCATTCAGATGAGCCTTTTGTCTGATGATTGACAAAAATGTCATCTGTTAGGGTTAGATTAGGTTAGAGTTTGGATGAAGTCAAACAGAAATCCCGTATAAACCAGCAAATGCTCTTTTTTGATCTGTAACCCATTTGTATGTATTTAGCTGATGCTCTTCTCTGATAAAAACATGAATTGAGTGAGCAGGTTTTCTACAGTTTTAATCATTTTAACCTTTAACTTCCACAGTCATTCTTTTCCAGAACCTTACCCTGATCTCCTGCTCTTTTCTCATCCTGCAGACTCTCGTTTCTCGAGCCCGAGGCTGCCATCGCGGCCCAGCAGGAAACGTCCGCTGCCCATCTCGCCGCTCTCTGAGCACAGCTTCGACCTGCAGACCATGATCCGCAACTCTCCCAACTCTCTCGTCACCATGCTCAACAACTCTCGCTCCAGCTCGTCCACCAGCGGCTCCTACGGTCACCTCTCTGCTGGAGCCATCAGGTAATCAGAAAATTGTTCTGCATGAATTTTTCTTAAAGCTCCCGGGTCATTATTACGATTATTATGGTTATTATGATTGTGATCATTGTGATTATGATTTTTTTATTATTATTTTCTTGGTTGTAGCTCAGTGCTGATGTCATCAGGGTTATGTCGGATTGCGCTTGCGACTTAAAATCTTTAACTGAAAGCCTGCACTACAATCAGAAAGTGTGGGGTTTGAAAAAAGTTAGCTTTGAAGAGTTATAGGGGAGGTGTGATGACAAGACACTATCAAGTTGCAATATGGGAAATGTAGGATCCAGTTTTTCTGGAGCTTGACCCATATTATGGACCAGAAATCAGGATATTTCAGCCTTTGCTGCTTCAATTTGGATTCCTTTTGAAAAATCTGTGGGTTGTGAGCCCCCAAATGTTATGAAAGTGCATACCAAATCACTCGATTACCCCTTTAAAGTTCTAAAAAATAACTCTTAGCTGTCAGGATGTCTTTCGGGAGCTTTGATTAACTGCATTTCTCTCAAGGTGGTCATTCAGGGACTAAAATGTGCCAATGATAACTCAAACAGCAGCATCTCCCCGGGGGAAATGATGTTGTAAATGATTTTCTAATATCATTGATTGTTGTTTTTCATACACTGCAGCATGCATACTATTGCTGTAGTTACAATGCACTCTGTGTGAGCGAAAGAAAGTGTGTGGTGGAGCGAATAAGAGTATGTGAGTATTGTCCATGTCAAACCCCCATGTGGGTGACGATCTCCCAGCCAGCCAGTCAGCCTGCCTCCCCGGCGGCTCGTGTCAGTCATCCGGCACACCTCATGGTAACATCACATACATCACGCCCCGGTACCAGAGGTTGAGCAAAGGGAAGCAAAGGAAAAGAAAAGAGAAGGGGGAAAGGAAAGATCCATCGCCCCACCCACAGCCATTGATCAGCGATCTGTAAGAAGAGCCTAATCAATCACGCTGCACACTCAGCCACTGTCCTAGTGACAGGGCCCAAATAGCCAGAGCCAACAGACTGATGAGTGATATGACAAGCGGATGGGCCCCCAAATGTGTCTCGGCTCATTGATTTCCACTCGGCTCGTAATAAGATCAGCAGACATATGGGTCGCAGCAAGAGAGAAGCGTCAGAGCTCAGGATGAATGGAGGCCGCTGCTGTCGAGCCACACAGATCTGTGTTTATCTGGCGGTTCACCTGTGGTTACACAGACCCCAGAGGAGGTTTGGTGGCTTCTGGGATTTTTAGGATAAACAAAGTTAGCTCAGGTTGAGGGAACCGGGAAAATAATTTGGCTTTATTTACATGGCTATACGACACACTTCAGATTGTTTATCATCTGAATCTTTTGCCCAGTGGAAGAATGACATACTGCCTTACGCAGACCACATGATAATTAACTGTGTGTTCACAAGCTGAACATTCATTGGCAAGGATTTACATTTGTTCCAGCATTACCACACCATCTCCTGTCAGATTGTCCTCAGGGAGGAGAAGCTAGCCAGAACAATCCATTTATTCACTGTCTTTCCCCTTTTTTGCCTCCAGACTGATGTTTTAGTGAAGTTTATGATTATTTACCCTTCTGCTCTCTCCAGCCCAGCGTTAAGCTTCGCCTACCCTCCAACTCCGGTGGCTTTGCACATGCACCAGACACTGATTGGCCGTCAACCGGGCATCGTGGGCTCTGCCTTTGGCCACAGTCCACCCCTCATCCACCCGTCGCCAGCCTTCGCCACCCAGAGGCCCATACCTGGCATCCCCCCCTCCGGGCTTAGCGCCAGCGAGCGCTCAGCCCTCTCCAACGACTCCTCACAGGTGAGAGCGGCGGCAGGCGCCTGTGCGATTCATCATCACAGGTAATAGATAGCGGTGTCGCATGCCAGCCACATATCAGCGTAACGCAGCGAGCTAACATGGTACAGGCAGGACCCCCCCTCCACGCACTCATCTCCTGGGAGTTTCCTCCTACTTGTGTTGTCTCTTGTTTTAATACTGCCGAGCACGGGCCCAGAACGTGCCTGCAGCAAACAACAAGGGGCTTGTTAGCATAGAATCCCACTGCTGACTCCATTAATCACGAGAGAGAGAGAGAGAACAAGGATATAGAGAGGGAATATTGACATGGATGGATGAATCCAAAGGGGCTTTTTCTCTCCATCCTCAGCCTCAAATGTGCGGGCCCACATCTGAAGTAAATATTCAATGTTTATTACCCGTCCTCCCTGCTGTTTCCCATCGCTCGAATTTTGTGTAATCACGAATGAGGCCTCACTCAAATTGGGCACACCAAAATTGCTTTTTTCCTTCTCCTGAATGAATAGAATATTGCTTTGGGGCTACGGACAAATCTCATATGTTTCAGCGGAAGTATGTAACATGTTACAGAGACGGACAGGATCACTACAACTCTGAGAGTCCTGTGAAAAACAGCAACATTAAGGGAGTTTTACAAAAACCAAGAGGCTTCCTTTTCCAGAGCCTACTTGTTAATTCTTTTATTCTCATGAGCTTGGTATGTAACAAGAATTCCCCCCCGAGGGCAAATTTAGACCAAGGCCAAAGTCAGGTCATCCATTGGTTCAGTGAATGGTTCATTGAATTGGTCCATTAGTTTGTTTTAATTGCTGTGATTAGAGGAGCTAATGTGATACATTGAATTGCATAGTTTTTCATTTGCACAGTTAAAGCTCTTGCCTGGGACTAAGGATACAGAAATCATTATGGTTCAAACACACTTGTTTTTTTTCTGGCTTGATTAAGTAAATGATTGATTGACTTATAAGCATCACATGCATTTTTAATGATACTATAGAGGATGACATAAGAAATATCAGTAAAATATGATTAAATTAAATTATCTACAGAGTCAAATCCATGTCAAGAGAGGTTTGAAATGATGAAATATTTTCTGTTTCCACAGACCAAACCAACAAGTGAATCTGCAGTGAGCAGCACAGGAGACCCAATGCACCACAAACGCTCCAAAATGAAACCCGAGGAAGAGTTGCCGAGCCCAGGCGCAGTGAGCGTACAGGTGAGGATCGCCTGCACGTATCACTCCCTGGCTCCATAGTATATTCTTCAGCTATCTGGCAAACAGTATCACACTGCAAACTGGTTGATAAATCCCGGAATTCACCAGCCACGTTTTTATTTTTAGATTTTTCCACTAGAATAGGAAGCCCATATAATGACTGCCAAGGTGGCCGCAACAATAGACAAGCTTACCAGCCACAGTTTGTATTTATTTGCGTGCATTTGGCTGTTTCTTGGTGTTCCCCTCTCTGCTCTTATCAGTCGCTGTTTCCGAAGCAAAACAATTCATTGATCTTTGGGAGACTAGAAGGAAATTGTTTTTGCTTTTGGTTAATCAAAATTTTAAGTGGCTGGAGAAACGAAAAGAGAAATGTGATAACAGTAAGTGTTTGAATTTGCAGGAAAAACCTTATTATCCAGGCAGCAGCAGATTCAGCCTGAGGTGTGTGGTGGAAGCCCACGCTCTCCTGTATTAACCCACACCAACTCTCTGCTCCATTCAGGCTCCTAGCGGTGACAGTGAAATATGTCTGGGCTAATAGAGCAACCTACGGCAGGAAAAGGGGGTTAGATTCCTCAAATACTCGCCCCGGTCCTGTCGTATAACAACCCCCCAAATACAGAGCGGGGCTTTCAGCGCTACATTTCCGCTCTCCACACTTTTTCCCAGGCAGCCAAACAAGGCCAGATTCACAGGGGCACTGTGGCTGAGACCTGTGACCAAATCATTTTTGGCTGTGCCTTAGATGTAAACCAGCAGGGCCGTATAAAATTACTTTTATGACGGATTTGGATGGACTGTTGTCGAGGAGAGGAAGGCCGTTCCTGTAGCTTTTATACTTGTATGTCAAGCCTGCTATTAGGTAATTGTGTTACATTTATTTACATTATTTTCTTGTTTTTTGACCTAGAACTTTTCCCACTGTTGTTCCGTAGGACCATCCAGATGGGATGACCCTGGTGAAAGAGGAAGGGGACAAGGATGAGAGCAAACAGGAGCCAGAGGTGGTTTATGAGACAAACTGCCACTGGGAGAACTGTTGCCGCGAGTTTGACACGCAGGAGCAGCTAGTACAAGTGAGTATCGCACATTTAAAAAACAGTGGCACGAGCTGCTCATTTGAACTCTAACTCCAGCACAGAACACTTTATTTTCCACGTGAAGCTGCCCCGAGCATTTCTGTATAACTCGATATCCAGAAATTCTGTGAATTGTGCACAGAATGTTATTTTTTTTTAAATGATTTAAACAGAAAGGCAAAACATCTCCGAAACAATTACTTGCTTGCTGCTGTTTAGCAGATGGTTTGCATTTCACTCTTTGCTGTTGCCAGAGAAGTGATCACACTGGACCCCAGTTGTTCCTTAGGAACAGAGTTTCTTGTAGAGAATCAGGAAGACACGACAGGGTGTTTACAACTGTAAGATGGGTGAAGACTTACATAAAAGGCTTTCTCGTTGCGGCTCAGAAAACACCCACCAAAACTACAATGTCTCTTGGTTTGTATGCTGGGAGAGTTTTCTTTCCTCAAGCTCAGTAGAGTCCCAGCAACATCAACTGCAGCTGTGCTGTTTTGCACAATGCCTCCTATCAGGCCACAACCCCTGTGCAGCAGCAAACCAACAGTAGAGTCGGAGCTGCAGTCGTTGACTGATACTGCTGCTGGATTCCTGATTGGATCCAGGGACGGTGGTAATGGGCTCAGAAGCTGGAGAGCACATCTCACAGCTGAACGGTGCTAACTGATTTGGCGGGTTAAGCCTCCCAGAGTCAGGATGTGAGCTTTGTGTACAGCGCTGGACCGGCCTTCCTCCTGTCTGTTATCAGAATGCTCACACAGCCACGGGAGATGGACGGCTCTCATCGTAAGGCGCCCAAGGGTTCACTGTTGAGCTAAATATTAATGACATTATGGTCGCGTCACCCCCCACTCTTTACACTGACACTATTAGCTCTGCTGCTCTTTCGCGGCCTGTGAACCTCTCACCCATCACCCTACTGAGAGAAGCACACTGAAGTTGGAGAAGTGGTAAAAATACACCAATATGATGCTGTGAACAAGGGACGGCGGAGTGTACCCCCCCCCCACACACACACACACACACGTGCACATGAAACACACATCACCACACATCTGATAGAAAGATCCTCAGCTCTCCACAGCTGTCTATTCGCCGACTTGACATTGCAATCCTCAGCCGCGGTGGTAACCCCTATCTATAATTGATATCCTCAGCACGGAATGGGCTGCCTCCCGTGTTTGAAGGGCTCGGCTCAAAGGTTGAGAATCTTGACAACTTCTTGCCCCTGTTTCAGGAGGCGGGATGAGTTAAGGTGGTGGGAGAGGAAGGGAGGATGGCTTCTTAATAGAGGAAAAGCTTGCTCACATCCTCCCCCTACAGTAGTCACACCAGGTGGCCATCTGAGCAAAACAATGTCCTCTCATCCCTCCACATACACTATCCAACCGAACCTTGCCAAGCTGCACTTATTATCAGATTGCCGTGTAGACAGACACCAACCAAATCCTTATTAGTTTTCCACTTTTTTTTTTTTCCATCTTGGAATTGTTGTTCTTTTTTTCCTGCAATTTGACTTTCTGATATTGCATTTTATTTCTCATTTTCTATGCACATGCAGATATGCAGAGAGATGCCAATAAAAGTCTTCGCCTACAGAATCCGTGTCCTCTAATTCAGCAGAGCGGACGAGAAAATACTCTTATCTCTCTGCACCCCCACCTCCCTCAGTAATAGGATAAGTACAGTATTTGGACCACAGTGGCTCTCCTCACACACTGGGAGGGGTTTGGGGGGGGGGGGGGGTTTCCATATAACCAAACAATGGAGCGTCCCTTCCCCCTTGTACTTGTCTTCTCAAATGGCTTTGGATAAAAAAGAAAAAACATGATGAGGAAAAAAAAATACCAGTTTGTAACCAATTTAACCACCAGCGTTTGCACAGAGTTTTTACATAGATTCATATTCAGTGATTGGAAAATGTGAGTGCTGTGTTGACAGTCCACGTCATGAAATAAAGGTTTTTTTTAAATAACAGCTGCACTAATTCAAATATCCCATTTCCTGGTTTGGCTAATTTTAGAATTAAGCCTTCACACCACCCTCATCACTTTCCACCTTGTTCAAAAGCGCTCCTGCCGCGCTCTTCATGCATATTTTTACACTCTCAAGCATGCTCTCAGCATGACATGCCACGGCGTTCCTTTATCATCTGCGTTTAAGCGCTCTCGGTGCAGCCGATAAGATAAACATCAGATCTATGGAATTTAGCTCACTTATCTGGCCTACCCAGTCAGCAAAAGCGAGGCGGGTGTCAATTTTAGTTTGCTGTATTTATTTCATTTATTACATTTCAACTCTCCATACCTCTCCATCGCCCCCTCCGTACAGCTCCACATTCTTTTGCTTTCCCATTTTTGGGCATAAACCTCTCCCGCTCTCATTTTCTCTTTCATTTTCTCTCCCTCCCCTCTTTCCCCCTTGAAGGGAGTACTTTTAGAGATAAGGCCTGGTGGCTTCTTTAATGTCTCTCTTGAAGTGGGCTTTTTTCGCCTGGTTTTGTCGCCGGAGATGCCAACCCACTGACTCCCACAACTCACTAATGTGGCCTTGCTCAACAATCTTTTTTTTATTATTTTCTCATTGATCTATTCCTGCCACTTCACCATGGAGAACTCTACAAGGGAGTGATGCCTTTTCAGTGCCCTTGTATGATGATTATTATTGTTTTTTTCATCACATAGAAATTCTATGTGAAATGTAATTTGTCTTCGGCTTACTTCTTGAACACGTCAAAGCAATTTGATGCGGTGTGCATATAACCTTTAACTGCTGAACTTGAGAGTTCAGGTTCTCTTCTGTCATTGTAGGCCTGCTAACAAACGGACATTTCTGAGGAGGTTTAAGACTATATATGGGGGGTGTCTGATGGGGTTGGTGGTCTGTATGTGTGTGTTCTCGCAGCTCATCAGGTCTTCCCCACCCTCCACAGTCTAACCATCCCCTTCCAGGTCATCTACATAGGTGGCGCTGTGATGTCCCTGTTCTTAGATGGGGAGCTGGCTCTCCCTGTGTGCAGCCTTGTTAAGGCGGCTGCTGTGTTAAAGGGAGATAAACGCGGGCGCAGTCTGAAGGCAGCCCCCCTCTCTGGCTGTTGGCGCAGGCTTTTAATTGGTAAAATGCAGATTTTTTTTGATCAGGAGAAGGATTAGGCCCCTTATCTGTCAAGAGTATCTTACTCTAAGATGAAAAGACTGTGCTGAATTACACATGCCAATTCTAGCTCCCTGCCCCCTGCTCGCTCACTCTCACTTACTCTCGTCCTTCCTCCTGCCCTCACCCCCCCCTTTTACTTCCTCCCTCCTCCTTCCCTCCCTTATTTGCCTTTTTCATGCTCTTTTTTCCCTCTCTTTACACAAAGCACTTCAGCAACTGACATTACAAAAGAGCATATGATTTATTAGGTGGTGTTTGATAAAGCTAAACGGTGTTGCGGGTCCCACAGCTTAGTGAAATTGCCTTGTAAACAGGCCCTCTTTTCATGCACGCTTGCATTCTAATGCATGAGGGCTATGTCCCAGAGAGAGTTTGAAGGAGACATGGAGATGGATACTGGAGTGGGCAAATGCTGAGAAATAGCAACAACAAAAAATAAGTGTGTGTATTACAGTAATGTGTGCAGAGTTGGGTTTGAACATTTGCGTTAAAAAATATTTTAAATCAGAGGCTTTTATTTATTTCTTTAGAAAACATACAATCTAAGTGTAAAATTGTTTGTGTGTTTTAGTGCTATTTATGTTTATGGATGTGTTTGCCATGCACCCAAGCAGCAGGGGTCTGGACCAGGAAAACAGTGCCTGCACCTGTGTGTGTGTGTGTGTGTGTGTGTGTGTGTGTGTGTGTGTGTGTGTGTGCGCCCCTCATACGTCACACACACAGCTTCAGTGTCCCCTGTGTCCGCGCTCCCTGTCGTGCGACTCCCTCCTAAATCCATCTTGGTGGCGTTTTTACAGTTGTTGGCCGATAAGCTGGCAGGGGGAAGATGAATAACCTGCCGCACCACTGCTATCAGCACCTGTTTGTCGATTTAGCCGGCCGACGGGGCCTGTCTGCTCAGCATGGAGATTATTGATTCAATAAGAATTGCCATTAGATCATGCCATTAGGTTTCTCGGCGGCCCCTCTCCCCGTGCTGTCTGTCCCCCTCTCTGTCAGCTCAGAGGCTCATGCATCACACCCGTCAACGACCTCCTTCATTTGTACAAACAGGGTGCGAGTGTGTGTGTGTGTGTGTGTGTGTGTGTAAGTGTGTGCATGCACTCGTGTTGTGCCAGCCACCCGCGTGATCCAACACCATGGTGCTCTCCCATCGCTCTCAGCCGGGGGATATTGAATCCTGCTTCCAACAGACCGATTGCTTGCCACAGGGATTCCCTCACAGAGTGGAAGAAAAAGAGAAGACAAGTCAGGTTTTCCGAGGCTCCGACCGAGGTGGGGAGGAGATCAATCTTGGGGAAACTTCACTAACGTCTGTGGTCATCCAGACCCCAATCATCTCCCGTGGAATTAGTCTTGTTTTGTCACTTTAGAATTAAAAAAATGTCAAGTGAGAATAATGGAAGTCCTTTGCGGATATATTAATGTCAATTTTACTCTTTGCTTTTGCTGTCGCACCCTGCTGTTACTGCGCTGACTCATTTGTCGATACTCCCCCTTTAGTATTACTGAGAAGTGAGTGCAGTGGCCGACTTGGGGTCAAAATGTCTTAAAGGGAGATTGAAAATAGGGCGGTTTCTGTTGGATGTCATGGTTATGATGATATGTGGGGTCATGATCTGGCCAGTGGGCAGAGCGCAGGGAAGGTACAAAGATGCCATTGTCAGAGCAGTGTCATGCCCGGAAGGGGAACTGGCCCTGGATTCTTTATTTGCTTTGGTGCAGCATGTTTTATAGCTCTACAATCTTGCGAGTAAGTACTCAAAGAAAGCATGTTTTCCCCAGACGTTTAAGAGCATTTAAAGTCAAGTCTCTATTTATCTCCCTTCCTTCTCTCCTGTTTTCATCCGTCCCTCTTCATTCACCCATAAGGTAAAAAGACTTTTTTCGGCTGCTCAGGAATGTAATAATACCGGTTTCTTTTGGTCAGGATATTGTGTCTGTCTCCCTGGGTTTAAATTGCTCCCTGAAAGGCACTTCAGAGGCCACGACAGTGTTGAGCCAGATGTTGACTTTGTCCCCAGAGGGTCCGCATGACATTTTTTTCATCCTCACCTCCTTCATTCCTATATAACATCCACCTCTTACCCAGTTTTACAGGATAGTTAGTGAGAAAAGAAAAAGAAAGAGGGAAGAGTGAGAAGGGGGTGGAGCAAGAGAAAGGTGGTGCTCACAGATATAATGCTTGGCTGGAGTTGTAAAGCCCTCGCATTTCAGGTGCCACGACTGAACTTTTGATGTCTCTCTGTACCTCCTCACCTCCCTCCCACCTCCCCTCCTGCCTAAGCCTCAGATTGGAAGTTGCCACGGCAGCACAACTGTCAGCACTTGTCATGGAGGGGAGAGGGCCCCAATGTGATGCGAAAGTGACAGGGTTTTATTTGAAAATCCTGTTGGGATCGGACACTGAGACTCTCGAGTCAACAGAGTGAGGCAGATAAAGAGGAAGGGAGGAAAGAGTTAAGTGAAATGAGATGGAAGAAATAAAATAGTGATAGCACCACGGGCAAATAAATGAAAAACAGGAAAGAGCATACATTATATTTGTCTCTTATGCTGCAGAGCAAGAATTCCTCCAGCTGAACAACAAATCAATTCAAGGAAAAATTACATTGCACTTAGAGCTTATGATAACACTTTGATTGCTTTGGTTAAAGTTCTTTAATCTTCTTTTATAGCACATCAACAACGACCACATCCATGGGGAAAAAAAGGAGTTTGTGTGTCGGTGGGAAGAATGTTCTCGAGAGCAGAAGCCCTTCAAGGCACAATACATGCTGGTGGTCCACATGCGCAGACATACTGGGGAAAAACCTCACAAGTGCACAGTAAGGAAACTCCTATTTGCACAGTTTACTTCATTTATTTGCATATGACAAACTATTCTACATATAAACTGCTAACTCAGCCTGTATGAGTGATGTCTTCTTCCTCTTCTCTCTCTTCCTGCAGTTTGAGGGCTGTGCCAAGGCCTACTCCCGTCTGGAAAACCTTAAAACTCACTTACGCTCGCACACCGGAGAGAAACCTTATGTGTGCGAACACGAAGGCTGCAACAAGGCTTTTTCCAATGCCTCAGACCGGGCCAAACATCAGAATCGCACACACTCAAATGAGGTACTGACAAACAGACAGTTATGCTCCTTCGACTTTGCTGCTTGTATGTGGTGTTGACAAGCATCAACGTGATATCATGACTTTGCGTAAACATACACGCCCACTTTCTTAAGCCAAGTGGCATGTTATCTGTACGCATTTTGAGCTATCCGCGTGTATGTCTACGCTGTATACAGCGGACGTAAACATACACGCCACTTGGCGTGTTATCGCGAGGAGAAAGCTACGGATGGGTTTAGGAAACGTGACACGTGGGTTGGGTTTAGGAAAAGAACAGCAGGGTTGGCTTTAGTAAAAAAGGAAAAGCGACGGTTGAGTTAACGTCACACGCGGGTCACGGTCTCCTGGGTGAAAGTCCTCTGTTTTACTCATCCACCACCCCGACCGTCCTCTCTATGCAGATTTTTGCCCTTTCATACTACTCGCTACGGTGTAAATTCACACGCAATCGCAAGGTAAGTCAATGGAGGCCAAACGGCGTTGATAAGTATGCGTCTTGATAACACGCCAATAATGGCATACGAATTGGCGTGTCATACATACGCCACTTCATGAGCTCAGTCTGCAAGCATTGTGTTTCTCACAGCTCATCTTTCTCATTTCATTCTCAGAAACCGTATGTGTGTAAAATCCCAGGCTGCACCAAACGCTATACGGACCCGAGCTCCTTACGCAAACATGTGAAGACGGTACACGGGCCGGAGGCTCACGTCACCAAGAAACAGCGTGGAGATTACCCGCGTCCTCCGCCCCAACGGGAGCCGGGGGGCAACAGCCAGGGCCAGTTGCCAGGGCAACTGCCCCTGGGCGGGTATACGGACCAAAGGGAGTACAACCATGCTACCTCAAAACAGGATGAATGTCTGCAGGTCAAGTCTATCAAGACAGAGAAGCCTATGGTACGACTTTATTTAAGGCTGACCCTCACACCTTTACATTTATTTTGATTCTTTTCTTATACTTTTACTACTAATTCCTTTACTTTAACATCGTTAGTTTAAATGCCTATTATTTAGTGATTTAACATTGAATTGGGAAGCATGCACATTTAACACTGAATTCTTCTAATGAGTCAACTTTTTCTTCCTGTCCAATGCTTTGGCATTTCTCTCCCTCCCTTTCTAAGGACAGTGGGTAATCAGGTGAGATAGGTATCCCTTCACATTGTAACATATTCTTTCCGAGTCTCACAGTTTTTCCCGTCTTGCTCATCGTTTTATTGTCTGTTTATTGTCTTTTCTCGTCCCATTACAACTGCTTGACTTTCACCCAAAACACAGCAGATTTGTTCTCATTGTAAGTTTCTCTCATCCCTCACATTCATAAAAAAAACTGATTATTCCTGTCAATTTACAACACTTTCAAGAGTGGCAATGATATTTACCAAAGCCAATGCATTTTTCTGAGCAATGCCCATGCCTTAGGGCAGAACTCTGAGGGCACTGAAAGTATGCCTGACACTGCCCAGGGCTTCATTGTGCAGCCAAATTTATTCAACAGTAAACAGTACCCTCTAAACACTATTGACACTTGATGCCAAAAAAAGTAATTCCATTATTCCCCAGTGCAACATAGTTCCTAAAATTCAGTAAACAACCTAATTAGGCTCTAGCTGTTCTCACAAGAGGCCTTTATCCTATTTGCCTATCCTCTGAAAAAACACAAAACATGATTCCTCTTTTTGTGTGTGTGTGTGTGTGTTTGTCCTTACTGGCTCAGGGGGGGAGGCATTACTCATGCCCCAATAATGTACAAAGCAATGTTTTCCAAACACCTTTTTTTTTTCTTCTAAAAGGATAGATGCAGCAGTTGGTTCTGTAGTTTGGACGACCAGCTCAAACTGCAACAATTATGCAAGATGAATACATGAACACATGAATAGAATTATCTCTCATAATGGCCTGTCATTTTTTTATGATCATTGTCTAATGTTATATGGAATACATCTTTCAAAAGATTACATTGTATCATTGTTTGTGACATATGACACTGCATATCTACCTTTATGTTTCCTGAAATAAACTTGATAATCATCTTTTCTTTCTTCCCTCCCTTCTCTCAATCTTTTCTTCATGTCTGGTCTGTCAGACGTCTCAGCCAAGCCCTGGCGGTCAGTCTACATGCAGCAGTGACCAGTCCCCCTTCAGCACCTATCCCAGCGGTGGAGTCCAGCTTGCTGTGAGCGCCGGACGCTCGCCAGGGGAGGGGCTGGAGGAGGACGAGGGGAAAGAGGAAATCGAAGAGGAGGTGGAGGAGGAGTGTGAGGGTGAGCCAGCCCCCATCATGGACTCCACAGTCTCCACGGCAACGGCGGCCATGCTGACCCTGCAGGCGAGGCGAAGTATAGGCCGCCCCCTGCGCTGGATGGAGCACATCAAGATGGAGAGGCTGAAGCAGGTGAATGGAGCGCTGCCCAGGCTGGGGCCCCTGTCCCCTACACCGCCCCCAAAAGGTTCCACACTACCCAACATCCTGGGGAAGGGTAAGTTTAACCTTTTAAACGTTTGTTTTGAATTTGAGGTCCAACCTTTTTCTAAATGCTCTTAAAAGATTAAGTCAACAACCCTCACAAATTCACGGCAGCATGTAGTATCCTATTTCGACATGTGGTTGAGCTTGTGTGGGCATTTCTATTGTTAAAAAGCACCTAGTACGAAGTACCAAGTACACAGAATTTACACATCACGACAAATGCATGTACAAATCACGCACGTAAATTATCCTGAATTCCATCTTGCCCATTTTGGCTGAAGCATTCAGGCAAAACAAATGCTTAAAATGTACTGTTCCGCTGGAAAATGGTATCAGAACCATATCAAGCCTTATATCATATCAGAGAAAATAGCATGTAACAGTGTTTCATGGCCAAGTGCTGCCTGTTGTCGATGGCAACATCTGTTTGAGGGATCTCTCCGCACTTGCACTTAAATAATTTGGCTTTTTCTCTGTCATCCTCCTGTAATCTCCCTTCCACCACTTAATATCCTTGTTTACTGTCCAAACTGTTCTCATTCCTTTTTCTCTGTCTGTGTTTCTCCCCAGGATCCTGTCTGGGCAGGCAGTGGGGGGTGTCTGCTCCTCAGCCACCTGTTCATGCTGAGCTGAGCAGCACAGAGCTAACAGTGCTCAATTTGCTCAGAGACCGGCGTGACAGCAGTGGTAGCGCCACCAGTTCAGCCTACCTGAGCAGCAGTCGGCGCTCCTCAGGCATCTCCCCCTGCTTCTCCAGTCGACGCTCTAGCCAGGCTTCCCAGAGTGAGGGTACGATGGCAGCCGGCCACCACCGCCGCCTCCACAACCTTAGCTCCACTGACTCTTACGACCCCATCTCCACTGATGCCTCCCGCCGGTCCAGTGAGGCAAGCCACTATGGAGGTGGGACAGGAGGAGGGGGTGGAGGGATACTCTCTGGTGGGGGCTGTGGAGGTGTAGGAGGAGTAGGTATGGGGGGAGGAGGGGGATCACGGGGGATGCTTACTTTAACCCCAGCACAGCACTACCACCTGAAAGCCAAGTATGCAGCAGCAACTGGCGGCCCACCTCCCACGCCTCTTCCCAACATGGAGCGCATGAGCTTGAAGACTCGCATGGCCATGATGGATGAGGGTGGTAGCAACCACTCTTTGCCGCCTCTAGTCAGGCCACATTGCTGCAGTGATGGCACCAACGGGTACACCAATGGGTACATGGGACATGCAGGTCACAGGAGGAGGGTCCTCTATCCTGGCGAGGGGCCACTGAACGGGAACCGGAGGGCCAGTGACCCAGTGCGGACGCAGGCTCGGGATATTTGCGGTCTGCCCCCAGTGCAACGTTTCAACAGCCTTAACAACCTCCACCCTCTCCCACCTCTGTCTCATTATTCTACACCTGAAACTCGCAGCTTTAGCCTACAGAACTACACACGCTCAGAGGGCAACCTGCAGAGAGGCCTACAGCACTCACCGTACACTCCTAGCATCGCAGAACATGCAGCCTTAGAAGCCCTGGCCATGGAGGATGACGGGGAGGCTGGTCTGTTGCTTGAGGATGAGGATATACTACCAGATGACCTGGTGCAGTATCTCCACTCCCAGGTTCAGGTGGATGGTGGCTCCTACATGCACATTGAGGACCAAATAGCTTCTAACCAGAGAGACACCTCCCATCCATCTATGGAGGAGATAGAACAGATCCAGACTTCAGGGTTGAATATGGCATTCCCTGGGCCCCAAACTATCCAGCCGCAGCAGACAGCAGAGCGGACGGGCCCTAGTAAGCTTCCCATCCAGTGGAATGAAGTGAGCTCAGGGAGTGCTGACAGGTCTCCTCAGAGGGAACCAAACCACCAGACACAGTGTGGAAGGTGGTCGGGCACAGAACATGGACCCGTATCTGCGCCTTTTGGCAGGTTTGGAAACATGGTGGTTCAGCAGCAAGTGCCCTCTGATTTCCAGAACAGTTGTGCCCAGGCTAATGAGTCTCAAAGTGCTTGCTGTGTCAACCCTGGTGTGAAGCTAGAGACATCTCCTAACTCCTGCATGGAGATGAGAGTTACTGCTCACAACTCTACAAACACCTTTGGAAGGCCTAACTTCTTCCAGATCATCGAAGGGCATCTTCCGCAGGCCTTCAAACAGCAGGCCTCCAATGGACCTCAAAAGCAGAGCCACTTCGAGCAGAACCACAACAGTAGCACCTCTTGCCAGATCGGGAACAACCTAATCCTTAGCAGGGCCTCCATGGACAACCTCCCCAGCCTCTCCCAGGGAACTGCACTTCATCACAACCGGCAAGTCCATGTCCCTCGCCCACCGAACAACAGTTACAGGAGCTGTGTCAGGGCCCAGCAGTACCTCAATCCCGAGAACTCCGGTGAAATCCAGGCTCGTCTTAACCAGCAGCAACAACTTCAGAGAAGTGGGGACCACTGTTCCCTTGCACATCAGGTATCTGTGCTAAAACTGGAGGCCACAGACCATGGATACTTAGAGCAGGGCTTTGGCGACTGCCTCTCGTACGAACCGGCGGATCTCAAGGCCTCCTCGTTCCCTGTCCTGGAGGACCAGTGTTTGCTGGACTCCATGGCGGAGTCTGTGGGACAAGGCGGTGGCAGCGGGAACTCGGCTAGCCTTCTCTCCCCTGGTGCAGACCAGGTGACCAGCACAGTGGATGGCAATGTGCCTGGTATATTAGATGAGGGGGTAAGTCTGGACTTTGGTGTCATGCTGGAGGATGGCTATGACCAGGGTAGCTTGGTCTCAGGGGTGTTGAGTCCCTCCATCTTCCAGGGACTGTCCAGGACCTCATCACGCCTGACCACCCCTCGAGCATCCGCGACCTTCCACAGTGTGGCCCCCGGCCTAAACAACATGGCGATCGGAGACATGAGTTCTCTACTTACCACACTGGCTGAGGAGAGCAAGTTCCTGGCTATCATGCAGTAGCTGCTCTCTCTCTCTCTCTCTCTCTCTCTCTCTCTCTCTCTCTCTCTCTCTCTCTCTCTGCTTTCTCCTCCCTTAGGAAAAAATGGAAAAAAAGGAAGAGAAAAACTCTGGTGTATGTGAAGATTTTAAGACCAAAGTGGCAATTATGAGAACTTTATTATGTACTGGAACAGGCAGTTGCCAAACCCATTTATTTTGTAAAAATGTCATCCCACACAGAAATGGGATGTGTCAAAAGTATGTATAGATAAATAGTTGTATTCCTTTTCTGGAATGTAGGCTATTTTTTGGAAGCTCTTCTCTTTGTATTTCTATGTGATGGTGAGCAAACCATCACTTCTTTAAAACAGTATTCTGTGTATTGTCACTGTTTTTGCTGTACACACTGTCAGTAAAAATGCATGTATTCAAGGTTAAACATGAACACTGTCCATACAAGTGCATAGACTAGCCCGTGTGCCAAGTATCTACCGTTCTGATCCCCCAAGTACGAAGCCGCAGCAGGTCAGACATGGGTCATTAATTTAACAGGCCCTGATGATAACTTTATATAGCATAGGTTTGAATAAGTGGTGTATTTACATTTGTTGTCATTTTGTTTTGTATGTTACTTTTGTGAATCTGTAAATGTTTCAGTGCTTCTAACAAGTTTTACCAAGTGGTGTTTTTGTCAAGAGTAACTGCGGTATGGTATCGAACACATTCAAGTCTTCAAGGCACCGTAGATAGTCGTCTCCTTGATATCTAAATGGCTTGATTTAGTTAGTCTGGTAAGGTACTCACAAGTGTATATAACAGTTTTTTTTATATTCTGTTTGTGATAATCTGATTATTGACGTTGGATTGCACGGTTGTTCGGAGCTGATATCAAAACGGACATTCTTTTATTCTTGATGATCAAAGGTCCCAATTGGTGCTTTATGTATGCTAACATAATTAACATAATTAATGACCAACAGTGGTCCACAGCACATGAATTTCCCTCTCATGATGATACATGCTGTAAAGTGATGTGTTTTGTTTTATAGGAAATCATCTGTATGGTTTTCTCCAAGGCTCTTAAATTCAGAATGTGTATTGCCGTCAAGTATTGCAATGACTTAGTCAACAGTGTTAGTATTGCCTTGCAGCCTGATGTGACTGAACACAGAATATTGAGTAGTTTACCTTTTATCCAACGTCAAAGCAATGAGGTACAAATTGTTTTACTGTCCTTTTGTATTTTTTTGTCATTTTTGTAGCTGTGCATTGATGGGGTATTTTTTTCTTCAAAGAAGTAGAAATAATTTCCTTTGAGAGAAGGAAATTACATTGAGGTATGTGCCTTATACGTCCTGTCGGTAAAGAGAAAGATCACTGCCAATCTTCCATTGTGAATGAAAAATAAATAAAAATAAACATGTAAAGTGTCTTGTGAGACCTAAAAAAAGATAAAATGATAGAACATTTATATAATAAAAGTCTGACTATCAGAAAGGTTAAGATTTGCGAAATGCATTCTACTTTTTTTTTTTTCCCACATTTGTTGTGCTCTTTTATATATAATGTGTAAATACAATACTCTTTCATTAGGTTTAGCAGAGGAAATGGGGAGTATCCTGGGGCCAATAAAGAATTGACTTTGAAAGCAGGGATTCCCAGGCCCTGGGTAAAGGCCAGACAGATCTGGCTCAGAGCAGAGCTTCAAGTGCCCAGCACTGCCGCTCCGCCAGAAGAGCCACTTTGCTCTTTTATAACTGACTACAAATGTTTGTATGGTTTTAATAAAAATGAAAAAAAGACATTAAAAAGAAATTATATTTTAAGTCTCTTTTCTTCTTTATAACATGCTGGTTTTGATAATATATGAAACTTGGTTTGAGTTATGTTTGTATGGAGACAACACACACCTTATATTACTATAAATCAAACTCATCAAACCACATCCAAAAGAAAACATGTTATGCCACTTGATAAAAATACAGTAAATAAATATTCAGCTCAATGTAACAATGTAATGTTTACATTTTGTTTGGGGATATATTCCTGTCATAAAAAATTTAAGTTCCAAGACCAGTCACCATCAGTGACTTAATTCCTGGAGAATATCCAGGGCTTCCGATGCCCTCTTCTGATCATTTCAAGAAATTACAACTGCATCGTAAGGTGTGAGCTATGCAGTGTTTGAATTTCATAGCATGATTGTAAAAAAATTGTTTGGTTACACATAACAGTCATGCTCTCACGTCTGATTTAAGATTAAAGCCAGTAGGTGTTGGTATCCCTTTCACACTGACTTCTTTACCAGTGGTTATACCACTGTAGCCCACATGTATTTACAGACTGACAGCCCATCAGCTCATGTCAGAAGTTCTTTTAGTGTTTTTCATACAAGCATCTGCAACTGCATCTTTTCCCTAACTTTCCAGACGGAGAACTTTCCATTATGCTTTTTAGCAGCTCAACACAAGTGCAATCATTCAACAGAAATGAAGGGCACCGTTAGACTTTCCACTGCAGAGATGGAGCATGAGAGCTGTAAATTGTTTGCCTGGGTCCAGACCTTTGAATCCGCCCACTCCACCGAGTGCAACGATTTGACAATTCTGTCTGATATCAGGCAGGTAAATTGTACCAACTGGATTAAAAAATGGACCGTTTTTACTTTGATGCCCTGAGGCTGCAGCAATACCCCATTTTACTTCCGTGCCTTCTTTAGACTGCACTTAGTTGGGTACAAGCATAAAATAGTCCACTTTTGACAACTAACATCCAGTTTTGAAATCTGGAAATCTAACCAACACTTTCAACAATTTTACAGCAGGATGTACAGCACATCAGGCCATTCATCATGCCAACATGTCAGGGATTAAATGAAGAAAGGGGGTTTGTATACAATAGGAAACATTTTATTACTAAAAGTTGTCTCATACTTTCAGCAGCGTTTCCACAACTATTCTTTATTGAAATCACAAATAGTTTTTTACCACTTGATGGAAAAAACAAACAAATTAATCACACATGAAATGACAGTAACTATGGACTATATACACAACAATGGGAGAGGAGGGTCACAGGTGTGGCTTCAATAGGCCCGCATTGTTGGGTGTTTTAACACACTAGGCTCATACAGGAGGCACTTGAGTGTGAAAGCCTTAAGAGCCAGGACCTAGCCAGAGTGCTGGAGGGGGAGGAAGGTAAAAAACATGGAAATGTCCAGCAACAGAAAACAATGACTACCTGCTTTGAAAAAAAAAAAAGAAAAAAAAAAAAATCCTGTTCAAGGAGTACAGAATATGCATCTATTTCTTCTGCTCAGATGTCAAGGCCTGAAGCCTTGGTTAGGGGTGGGGGGGTTGCCGTCACATGTGGGACACTGATGTACATACAGAGCATTTACACAGGCCTGCACCACAGAAATCTAGAGCACAAAGGGTGCACATTCAAAAGCATGCATTGCCCCACAATGACAATTGTGGTTAAAAAAAAAAAAAAAAAACTGATGTATTTAGTCATCTGCAACTACAACAAAACTCAACCTTCCGCTGCTTGAGATTGTTAATGCAATCGACATACAGTATTTACAGGAATTATATCTTTCTCTTAAACATCTGTCACTCCAATGCCAGTTAAATTTAAAAAAACAAACAAAACAACAAAATAGTCCATAACTGCATTGCCAGGTATGAGGGGAAGTTTACAATGATGAATCGCAAAATCAATGTCTTCAAGAATGGCTACCATTTCAATGATCTATTTACAATAAAACACAATTATGTATCCATAAACAAAATAAAGTTGAGGAAGAACTTAAAAAAATCCTGTCGGTGGGTTGGCTGCCTCACTGCAGAGTTCCTGTCAGAGCTGGTTTAGTGGTTGGTTCTTTGTCTGCTCTGGGAGTGTGTGGCGTTCAGGGTGTCAGATCTTCTCCTGGATAAAGGGATGCTGCAGGGCCTGGTTGATGCTGATGCGTTTGGCTGGGTCCAGCATCAGAGTGCCATCCAGCAGGTCCTTCAGCTGCATCACTTTCTTCCTCTGGTCCTCAGGCAGTCGCTGGCCTCCTATCATGTCAGTCAGCAGGTCTTTGGTGGGGTTGATGGTGCTCATCACCGTCACCTTCTCCTGATGGTGCAGAAACGACAGGATATGTTTAGAGGAATCATTAAAACTACTTTTCAGTATGTGGCAAATGCTGATGGTAAGATCTGAACAGCCAATAAAATAACATTTCATGTTCGTTATTAAAAATCACTTTCATTATGTGAAAATGTGCTGTGGAAGAAATAGGGAACACGTTACCCTTTCTGTCACTTTGTCTACTTCAATGTACAGGAAGTTTAAATTCTGATCGAAGTGCTGGTCTTTGAACGAGCCTTTACGGATCATCTGAGGAAAGAAAACCACAATATTGCAACAGCCATAACTTCTTGAACACTGCACAGAACAGCAACACGTCTCACTTCTTTCTTGGAAAGGGAAACTATAACTGAAATTTGATGATGCAATTTTACCTTGTTGGGCATCTTGCCCTTGAGGTCCATAGCTAGTTTGATCATATGATTGTTGGAAGATCCAGGAAACAGGATTTTGCCAGTGTACAGCTCATATAAAGTGCAGCCAACAGACCACATGTCAATCCCATAGTCGTACGGCTTTCCTATGACTGAGGCAGAAAGAAATTGTGAGCAAGGTCCTGTTTTGAATGCAACTAATGGTTAGATTAGGGATTTAGACAAACGATGCAACTCACTGATTTCTGGAGCTCTGTAGAATCTGCTGACCAGGTATGGTGTGATGTCGTTGTCAGCGACATGGGATGCAGAACCAAAGTCACACAGCTTCAAAATGGTCTTTGACTCATTCACCTTTTTAAGGACAAAACTGATTATTAATATTAAGGTAATATTCTATTACCTGAATTAACTTGATTTTAAGATTGGGTGCATACTGCATACCAGGATATTGTCTGGCTTGATGTCAGCATGGAGTATGTTGCATCGTTTGAGCAGCTTAAGGGCCAAGAAGAGCTGCTGACTGTAGGAACGCACAGCCTTGATGTGGAGCCCAACGTCTTTACCGTATTTTTTCAACACCTCACGCAAATTCATACTATAGACGAGAATACAGCGATAATTAGGAAGCGAGGCCATCACATTAATGCTACAAACAGCAGTGGATCTCAAACCGTGAGAAGAAATGAGTAGTGTTCTATTTTCCAGTACCTGAGAGGCTCAAAGACCAGACAAAGATGCTGCTTGTGATAGAAGTGCCTGAAGAGGCGAAGGCAGTGGAACTTGTCATCAGGATCAGCATCATTCAGCTTCTTGAGGAATTCTAACTCTTTCAACCCG
Source organism: Sander vitreus (assembly GCF_031162955.1). Taxonomy (NCBI): domain Eukaryota; kingdom Metazoa; phylum Chordata; class Actinopteri; order Perciformes; family Percidae; genus Sander; species Sander vitreus. The sequence continues at coordinate 18,939,869 of NC_135876.1, forward strand.
GTCTTCTGCCTGTTGACCAAAAGAATCATACATGCTGTTCATCAACGCAAATTCAATCAAACATCCATAGGATTGTGTCTATCTATACTTGTGTGGATATACATTTTTGACATTTACGGAAAAATGTTTTTAGTCATTTGTCATTATATATATATATAAAAGAAGAGGTACGACTCACATGAGCTCATTGTTTCGGATGATCTTGACTGCCACCTCCTGGCCGGCCCTGGCAGTGTCCCTGGCTCTGATCACGTTGCTGAACACACCCTGGCCAGTGTAGCCATAAACATCATAGCGCTTGTCTAGTGTCTCCCCAATGTTCACCCCTAAATTATAACACAATCCACACAAAATTGTTAATAGCAGACAGGCTGTTACTCCAAAGGCACACGTAGCTGTGTGTGATTAAGCACTGTAACCAACTAATTGGATAAGACAAGACCGGACAAAGGACACTGCTTATATTAAGCTGTAATGGTACATTTCCATTAGGGCTGGGCGATATACATCGTCAAAACAATATTAAAATGTCTATTGTATGTATTGTCCTGTATTGTTTCTATCGCACTGCCAAAAAAACAGCGGCCGAACTGTGTTACAGTTATATTTACATCATTTAGATTTATGTTCTGATCCTTCCAATGGAATGCTCATTTTGCACTATTAGTATAAATTCAGGAGTATACAATATAGGCTTTGTGTGGTTATTTCATATAGACTATTCATTTATGAAATTACCAGAAAACATGCTATATCGTGATATATATTGTTATCGAGATATGAAATGCCCTACATCAGGATAGAAGATTTTGACCATATCGCCCAGCCCTAATTTCCAGTCCATAAAGCAAACATTGATGAGCACTTCCACTGACACAGTCCACATCACAGGCTTGCCTCTAGACAACATCTGTCTGAGAAAATAAAAGGATTAGGAAGGCAGCACTTACGGTAGTAACCCTCAGCATCAGTCCAGTTGTCCCTGAGGTTGGGGTTCTCCTTGAAGTCCTTCCCTACTCCTGCTGCTCTCATCCTGGCACTCTGCCCAAACGACATAAAACCAAGGCCAGTGGCTCATGACAGTAGCTGCGAGTCTTAAAAGTGTTTCCTATTATTATTATCATCATCATCTCATTCCCTGCTGAAACTTCAGGAAAAGCCAGTGGAAATAACAGATACTAAAATGCAGCGGATGCTCAGATATGCTGAAACATTTGACATTTGTTCTTCCTAAATCCCACCAGCAAATACTCACATCGAAGTCGGCAGCAAACATGTCATCCGACTCTGTAAACATGTCGGGGGCTGAAGGCTTCTTTGGGTTTGCTCCTGAAATGAATAAAAACAATAAAACAGCACAGGATGAGTTTTTAGTCATCCACCACGTTGTAAAACAGAATATCTGGAACGTGTTTGATTCACATACTCTGCAGAGATCAAAACATGCTGCAGGTGGCAGAGACACCCAGGTATTGGATTACAAGCCAGCAACTGAATGAACACATGACAGAAAGAAGCAAAATTAAAATCCCTGCATCACACAACTCTGCATTGCCCACAGCAACCAAATGCCATTTTAGATTTGTATAGACTGGCAGTCTGTCGTCACAGTGTGGCCACAAAAACGGCAGGGAAGTGGAAATATTAATGCACTTTTATAGTTCAATTATTTTAAAAGGCAGTGCAAAAATGCCATCAATCAGCTTTCACCTTGGTATTTTGGACTTCCTCCATATCTGAAATAAACTGACCATGATTAAACTGGGGTTAACTGCTTTGTCAGAACACCAAAGAAATTGCATTTAGCTTCCTATAAAAATCAAAGAAAAAAAAAGTGATTGCTATTCTTGATGGAGGTTCTGATCTCCTCCATGTTCACAGAAGATTGTGCTCTTCAGTGATGCATAGGAGCAGATGCAGTGACCCACGTCTCTTTTCCACATACTACATTTCAAAGGTTTAAGTGATGGGTGAGTCTGAAAGGGAGGATAGAGGGCAATATTCTGTAGTTATCTGGGTCACGCTAACCACATTCTGCCACAGATAGCATATATGGAGCTACGTCTGTGCTTCACCTATTCCTCTTCCCATTTTAATGAAGATTTCAAGCCATACGTGAGTGGTGTCCTCTTGGCAACTAGTGTGATCATACTTCTGGCCAGCAAATGTGGAGGAAAAAGCACTGATGGGTAATGGTGAGAGAAACAACATTCACCACATGAAAAAGTGTTCAGGACAATAAATGATGTGCGTGCCAACTTACACAGAAATTCCTGTGCATATATCGGAGATATTATTGCCACAGTATTCCACAAGCCTCCACAAATTTTTTTTAGAGAAATGAATTGCATATTGACACGGAGTGCACACACCTGACCGTGTTGTTCATTCAGTTGGCCTTGTATGCCAACAGATATGAGCATTTTGAACAAGACATTACCGTCTTTCTCCTGGGAGATGAGGTTGTGCTTGGCTTTGATGCTGGCCTCAAAGGTGTTGAGGTTCTCGCGTTCATACTCCTTGACATCCGCCGCTACTCGCTCCAAGATGTCATCAGGTGAGGGTGAACGACTGCGTGTGCTGCTCTGAGGGCTGCTGGGCTCTGACACCATGTTGGTGTCGTCACTCACAACCTTATATTTCTGTACAATGGCAGGAATAGAGTGACCATAAGAATACACCTCAAACATAGTAAGTCATGTACATTAGTTATTGTACGTGTTTCCAGGTAGACAGTAGACCACTAATGAGCATAACTTATAGCTTCTTCACCAAAATTAGACCAATATGGAAACTAATTAAACAGCAGGTTTGGATAGGCAGAAGTGTAAACAGACCTGGACAATGGCCAAGCGCTGCTGGCGGCGCTGTTCAATGAGAGCCTCTTCATCTACCTCCTCTCCATCAAAGTCCTCTAACCTGCAAACACAAACAAGGTTTTAAGAAGTATGGATATGCACAATTTCCTTATTATGGCCAATGTGTGTGAATTCTGAGGCAACATATCAGCTACAGGCTGGCTGACTCATTGCCAATCACAATCCATTTCTAAAACCTTTTACAGATCTTTTCTTTGGGCCACTAATTTTTTATATATATCTATCTACGTATTACCGTTTCTATTTTCTTTAATTTTGCCTGGTATTTGAAATAAAGAAGTGCATGTTGCCTTGATATAATTTGTAAAGCAATATTAAAACCGCTGCTCTATGTATAGTTGATGCTTATGGTTTGCCTCTAATGTACGACCTGCAGGAAAACAGATGGGCTAATATTTTCTTCTACTCACACTTCTTCCTCGGAGGATTCCTTGTCGACTTTCATGCCCTCTGATAGGCTGCCCTTGAACTTGTCCTCATCTCTGCTGCGTCGTCTTCTCCTGTCCCGATCGCGGGACATTGAGCGTCGGTACTGTCGGAGCCTACCATACCTGTCTCTCTCCCCAGACCTGCGAGGCAGAGATGTCAAAGAGGGATAGTTCTTTACCTCGTGAATCATGCACCCTGATAAAAAGGTCTACTGCAAGTTGCCAACATAGAATTTAAGTCGAGACAAATGTCCAAACCTGAATGAAAGTTGAGTAAAAAAGTGCCATCACCTGTGTCCCAGTGGAGACCTGCTCCGTCTGTGGGGCGAAGAGCGGGAGCGTCGTCGTGGTGACAGGGACCGTCTTCTTAGAGGCGAGCGACTCATCCGGCGGCGAGCGGCTGGCCGGGGACTGTTCTCTCGTGACCGATCTCTACCTGGCCCTGCATCTGGCCGGGGGCGCTTCCTGTAGAAACATCAGGGGAGTGGACAGACAAGCTGAACCGGACATTCTAGTCATTTAAACTAAAAAAAGGTTACTGTGACGAAGAACCATCAGTGGCAGCTACCAAAGATGTGTTTCTTCTTCTTTTTTTTTAAAAGAAGATTTTTTCGGGGGGTTTTTCCCTGTATTTGATAGTGACAGTGGATAGATAGGAAAGGTGGGAGAGAGACGGGAGATGACACGCAGCAAAGGGCCACAGGTCGGACTCGAACCCAGGCCGCTGCAAAGGACTCAGCCTACATGGGGCGCACGCTCTTACTGGGTGAGCTAGAGGTCGCCTCAAAGATGGGTATTTCTGTTTTTAAATTTTTTATATTAAAAACTTGAAAAGTGATGACATCGACTCTGATGCCTTTTCACAAGGCCAGTAAGTTCCACGTTTCATACATGAACTGTCAAATATTTGTCCCCTGTACATCTTTTAGACTTAGTCAGGTTATTATTTATTTGTGTGCCATTTCACTCAGACTCATCCGTCACAGTCAACTTATGTTACCATGAGAAGTTATAAAAGTCATAACAGCTCTGTTCACCAACCTCAGTGGTGAGTCCTGCCTGTCAACATCCCTCCTCCTGGCGTCTGGTGAGCGGCTGCGGGCTCTCCTGGGGGGGGACCTTGTTCTTGATGGAGAGTTGCTCGGTTTCGATGTCCTGTCTGAGGCACTAGCCGGGGGGTGGTGGGCATCCCTGTGGCGAGGGGAAGCACTGCGTTTCCTCATGGGGCTGTGAGGCCCTCGTCTATGAGGGGAGCGGTTCTCTTTCCCCAACGAAGCGTCCTTGGATGGGGACTTGGCTGGCCGTTTGTCCCTTTCGGCGTCCGAGCGACTTGGCCGTTCTCTTCCAGGTGATCTCGACTGTCGGCTCCCTCGCTCCTGGTTTGGCCTGTCATCACGCTGTGGAGAGGAACGTCTGTCAGTGCGGCTGCCTTTCTGCTCTCCTTTCCAGGTGGTGGGGGAGTTGGACTTCCTGGTTCTCTCCTTGGACCTATCAGTACTGTCTGAATGCTTTCGGTCTTTCGACCTGCTTCTGCCGCGCCCTCTGTCTTTAACGGCTGTGTCCTTGGTGGTTTTGGTCACCTTGTCCTGCTTGGACTCCTTGGCCTGCGCTAGCCTGTCCGCAGACTTACTCCGACTACGACGCTTGGAGCTGGACTTACTGCCCTCTGTTGAGTCCCGTCTAGATTTCCCACCTTTTCCCCCTCTGGGAGATGTGGGTTTACCTGAGCTGACCCTTTGACGCTGTTCGCCATTTCTGATCCTAGCTTCTCCATCCTCTTCTGATCCAGAGTTATAACCCTGAAGGATCAGGCCCATGCCTGACTGGACCTTGCCCTCCATCAACTGGCTGTCCAGCTCAGCTTTGATCATGGCCCTCTGTTTCTCCAAGTCCTCCAGCAAGGCCCTGTCGTCCAGACTTGGATTTCCAGAGGAGGGAGAGGATTCAATTTTTCTGTGGCCGGAGGAGGCAAAGAGGGCAGCGGCAGAGGGAGAGGAGCCCTCTTTGCGTTTGTGTTTCCTGTGTTTGTGACGATGCTTGCGTTTGCGGTCCTTGTCCTCGTCAGAGGCATGCTTGTGTTTTTTGTGCTTACTACGATGCTTGTGTTTTTTCCTCTTGTGTTTACCACTGCTGCTGTGATGTTTGGACCCTTCTTCTATCTTCTCGCCATTAGTCTCTGCCTCCTCCTAGGACGAGACAACATATCAGCTTGACAACTCATTCAGGTGCAAGATCATCTCATTTTTTTTTTTTTTTTTTTTATTTCTAGACATGCTGTGACCATAGCTATAAACTTTTCTCTTTCATTTTATATGGTATATTATATGACAAGTCACGGGCATGATCTGTCCTTGCGCGTTTGTGTTGTTTTAGTCATTTAAAAATAAAACCGTTAAACTGAAAATCTCTCTTCACTCCCATAGAAATTGAAGTTATTTCACGGAAAAGCAAAATATGATGAAGGCGTCGAAATTAACCTCCAAATAAATTAACTGTGAGTTACTTGCTACGTGACAAACGGCAAAAACATTACATGACTGACAATATTTGTTGTTTATGGGCAGAATATTTTCGGAGTGCAGACAAGCACCACTGCCACTACAGTTTGAAACAAACCTAATTTAGAAAGCTTAGGTTTAACTTAATTTAAGGTAGAATGTTTTTATCAGAATCACGGCATCATACCACTGAAGCTATTTAGGTCTTGTTGTTGTCCACCCCTACCTCTTCCTCCTCTTCTTCCTCCTCAGACATGTCCCCGCTGTCCTCATTTCCACTTTTTTCATGGCTCTCCAGATCCTGCTTCCTGTTTAAAAGAGGACAGTCTTAAATATTAAGCACACAATATTACACAGTAGTGCTAAACAACCAGTCAAATAATTAGAATATGGTGACTGATAGGATTAAAGGTCAAAAACGCAAATCCAGGTCTTATTAAGCGGATCAGGTATCAGCTATGACATAACCGATCCACAATAAATAGTTTCTTTCTACTAAAACATTATACAGAATGAAATGAAAAAGCAATAATCAATGCATTAACTGATAATGACAATAATCCCAAATTGTAGCTGTAATAAACATTGAGGAGATACATCTTGTACATCTCCTTCAACTGGTGAGTTTTGGTATCATAATCAAAACTCCCAACTTATTGGTCTGTGGTGGAATCGACTTTGTTCCTTACAGTGCTCAGCAGAAAGGCTACTTTAAATAAAATAAAAAACGTTAGCAGTGGTTTTATGTACATTGTATTTCTAAATGAGAACATCATATAAATGAAAACATTAATTGGCAGACATTGTACAAATATGTTGTGAAATAATATATTGCTTGCATTATAGTCATTAACACGTTTAGAATAAAGATAATGCAATCGCGCAGGAAGCAGCTTTTACATCACTACAAGCACAAGTTAGCTCAGTGGTTTAGGTAGCATGAACCATGGTTACGCAATGTGCTGAATTTAGCTATAAACTGCAGAAACAGTGAGCAGTAACAAAATAATTGCTGCAACCTTTAGTGAGAAAAATGTGTTTATTAGTGTGGCAACAATGCTCATTTGTCACCATACACTTAACTTTTCCGCTTTTCCTCGGAGCACGACCGCCAAGACGATTTCCTCTCATTAGCTCGGATACGCTAACCGTTCTTAGACAACTTAAGGGGAGACACTAACTTGCAGGCAAAAGCATACATTTTCAATTTGGGGCATTTTTTGCTTCCATAACATGTCTTATTTCAGAGTAGTGGGCTGAAAAAACATCAAAAATGCACATTTAACGTTAGCTAGGTGTTTATTTTACTAGCTACATTTTATCTTTAGATAATGCCTCATTCGCATATTTGAACATACAATTTAAGTAAATGTGTAACACAACCAAAAGATGTTCTTCATGTAAGTAATATACTGGGGTAGTTTAAGTGTGATAGCTATAGATTAAATGTTCCCTATTCACCTGCTGTGTCTACCACGCTAGCAACAATTAGCATAATCGGTTAACGTTAAGGAGAGCGTTTTTTTTTTTTTTCAAAGGACGGCGAAGGCACGTCCCGCCTGTACGCTGCCTCTGATTAGCTTAGCATGACCAATCCTACTCCTCTTGCCTAAATCTAACCAACCCAACCAGAGCAGGGAACGAGTACTAGCCAATCAGAGGGAGTGTACCTTTGCCATCCTAGGAAAGAAACTGGCATCGGGTAGCTTTTAGCTATGCTAACATACGTTACAGGATCGTTTCATGCGACAAAATACCTGTGTTTGACTGTATGTGGTCTGACTGGTGCATATTATGGAAGTAAATACACAACATTGCTGTTGATGTGCACTTCTATTTACTACACGTTTAGCGAAACTTAATGCTAGGTGAGCTAAAGAACATTAGCTAGTTGGCTAAGAACATTAGCCCCGGCAACAACGTGAAGCTGCTACTCTGTTAACCTCCGCAGCTATAACTTACACAACAGTTGCCTTTTGATTTCGGGTGGGTAAGGCACTTGCACCTTATTACCATGACCGTCTTATATTAAATTAAATGACTTACACGTGTTCGTTGCCATTATTCATTCTACTGGACGCGACATCCATCTCAACGTCGGCCATTTTCCTCATCTGAGGAACCTTTTCTTCTTCAATTATTTTGACCACAAACGTTCAATGATATCAAAACACTGATGGGCCCTCTGTTGTGCTGGCGGCGCACTGCAATTCGGATTCGTGCACTGAAATGTGTCTGTTGTCCACCAGGGTGTGTGCTTGTGTAACTTTCAGTTTTCAGGCCAGCAGACCGTCAATGTAACTGTGTTATACATCCGTGCAGCAGACGGGTTATTACAACATGGGTTTTTAAAGCTGACATGACTTGACAGGGGTTTCATTGGCAAGAGCACTCCAACCAGAGCCAACATTTTTGTTTCCATCTGTTAATATATTTAGCCTAGTCTCGCATTGCCAGACCTTCCTCCATAGCGCTGCAGAGGAAAGTCTGGCTAGTCCACACAGCATTCTGGGATGGGAGAAAAACGTGCTCTGGTTTATTGGCATTTCTTTAAACCAATAACAATCGTTTTGGGCGGGGCTAAGCGTCGGCTATGGTGCCGCTGCAAAATAGCATAAAGGAACTTGTTTTGGTGGAACATGTGTATGTTCAAAGGTTGTTTTAATTGCAACAGAAAACTCAGATTGGACAGACTAGCTAGCTGTCTGGATTTAGCCTGCAGAGATCTGAGGAGCAGTTAACCATACTCTTCATAAATCCACCGAGTTTAAAATGCTAATGGTCATGGAAGGTGACGAACGTCAGGCCGAATGTGGGACATCCGGCGGAAATTCCAGCGGCACCTTAATCCCAGAAGTGAAACGTCGTTGATATATACTATCTATATTTAGCCTACAAACTTTCCCAAATTGTTAACTTCAATATCTTAATTGCATCTAGTAAGTTTTGGGATTTCTAAACTTCTCAAAATGATCCATATTGTACTGGAAAAAAAATGCACAGTGATATAGGCTATTTCATGGATAGAAATTTTAAACACTAGAATTATAAAGTACTCTCACTTGAGTTTCCACAGAGGGTCTCTTCAAGGAATGCAATGCTGTACAGTCCTAAACACTGAACAGCGCACCAGGGAGCCTGGGGTGCAGCCTTTGAGAGACAGCCAAATAGGCTACAAAAAAGAGAGAAAAGCCATAAAGGGCGGGCGCTGGGAGGTTGCTTAGTTTGCTTGTACCACAGGATGGCCCTGGAAGTCAATTAGTGGATCATGTGGTTTTGAGGGCCCCTCGTGCACCACGGGGGTGCGTGAGCGGGTTGTGCTCCCCACTGTGCCCCATTGGTATGCTCAACAAAAATGTTACATGAGTGCTTGATTTTAATTTTCTCTCTCAGCATTTTAGCAGCTCATTTGGGAAAATATCTACTACAGAAGAATATATTCTAAAGAGATTATATTCCTAAAGATCATTTGTTTTTTGCACTGGATTTGTTGGTGCAGTTAAAAGTATGTGTAAAAGCACGTGTGGAGAGCAGATGTTTTAATTCTTTTATGCAGACTGCAACTGTACTTTATTGCTTGATTTATAAGGAATGTATTTTGCAACATACATATTTCCCCATAACCTCTGTACAGTCTATTTCATTAGCCCATTTCCTTTGTGAGATATGACCTCATTTGCACTTTTAGCAGGTGCAGTAACTGACATTAACTTTTCTGTTGCCTTAATTGTAGGCCACTTAAATGTAACTTGAGTTGTCTGATCGATTCAGCAAAAAAGTATTTGAATTTATTGATACTGCAATATTGCATGCCATTTATCTTGCATGATTCATTAAGCAGCATCGTCTCGATCAAAAAAAAACCTTCTTAACTTTGAATTGCTGAGCAGCTTAACCTTGACTGGAACATAGAATTCTGACCTATATTTATAGTATACATTTTGTAAGTATTGTAAAACTGATGCTGTTTATTTAAGTATTTTGTTGCACATGAGACAAATAGTATACTGACATGTCATATTTTAAAGATGAAATTCAGTGTTTCACCCTCCAAAAACAAGCCTGACAAGAGAAAAAAAAACACATATTAACTATTGAAGCATTTTGTTGTTTGAAACAGCAAGATATTTTTACGTTTGCACTGCACTCATAATGAGATATGCAAGTTACAGTTCTGGTATATAAGTGTAGTTGCAGTCTCGGCTTCACGATACTCATCAGAGCTGCTAAGACGTACACATGCAAAGTCCATTATCAGATACGCCAATCCTTCTCAGAAGGGAAACAACAAAATGTGTTTGTTAACCAGAAAGGGTAAAATACCAGATGCCGCTTCTGATTTTGTGCGCGGCCTCATTTAAAATGTAAAACATAATTGGACAGATCTAAGACATTGTGCTGCAATGCAAAAAGTTGCAAAAAGAACTGAGCAGTTGCTTCTAACACATCTCAGTGACATTCGTGACATTCAAGGATTCAAGAGCATTCAAGGGATGGTTATTATCCACACCTGACAGTTTTATTAAAGCTGTAAATCATGTTATTGTGAGGCACCTGTGGTTGCTCATTCACATCCGTGTGAAATGAATGGGTGTGTAGATATAACGGCATTAATGTTGACATCCTGGCAGATGGGACGAGTGCTTCTGGCAGATGACAGTCCTGCAGGTGTTATCTTTATCATTATTTGTTTTAATGACAGCTGGCTTTGTGTACAGCTGGCTAGACTAAAATTGTTGAAGTGTTAATGATTGTTATTATAATTATTCTCTTATATACTCATATAATTATGATAAGCAATTATTATAAAAGCTAATGGGACTCTTGATTTGCTGATATAAATATACATATGTACACAGAGGGTCGGAAGGCTGTAACTCACAGTCTGGGCTGTAGGCCTACAGTGTATCTCAGATTTATATGGTAAAGTTGCAAGCTGGAGGACTCACCACAGATTAAAGCATCGTCATGGAGACATTAAATATTCCATTACTTGAGTCCTACTATGTGTCATACAGTTTATGATTGATAATGTTGCGTGACCAGTTTGTAAAGATGAAGCAAGTGTTAGGTTGTACATATGGTATTTTCCTTTTTTCCCTTCTTGCTTTATGTTTTACTGTATTAAAGGTGCACTATGAGTTCCTGCATGGTCACTTCTGTTCGTTCCAAGTAAATACAAAACAAAACAGAGCAAACTTGCCCCTCCCCCCATGTTTCCGTAACTGTCATGACTAACTGACTAACTGTCACTAACCCCCACCCCCTCCCCCAACCATCTTGTCGGTGATTGGCTGGAGTGTTTTGTTGTATTTTGGTGCCTATCCTGTGCCCCTAGTGTTTTGACGTTTACGACCCCTGTGTTGTCTCCCGAGACCGGGCTTTTTCACAGTGTATTCAGGGGGCAGGCAGCCAGCGAATCAAGGAGAGATGCCTATGATTTGAGACAAAAATGAAATCGCGCTGAAACCATGCAGGAACTCATAGTGCACCTTTAACTTAGTAGACAACAAAAGGCAAAACATGAAATAACATGGCTTTGAACATGGAAGTTTAAAGTAGTCATAAACCTTAAAAGAATAGGTCAACATTTTGGGAAATATGCTTATTAACTTCTTTGCCGAAAGTTACATGAGAAGATTGATGCAACTCTCATGTCTGTCCCTTCAGTATAAAGCTAAACCCAGGAGACAGTTAGCTTAGCGTAGCTTAGCTTAGCTTAGCTTAGCATAAAGACATGGGGAAACAGCCTGGACTGGAGTCTTGTGCTGCATCCAAAATTCTATACTAACATGCTATTTAATGACCAATGAGACAGTATGTGAGATTTATTAGTATGTCCGAAATCGTGTACATGAACTGCATACTATTTCCCGTGAAATATTATGGTATCCAAAACACGGGACACTATACCAGCATAAGTATCCCACAATGCAATGTGGTAGTAATGACAACGTTCATAACAGACAAACGGACAGCGACCAAGGATGCTCTGTAACGTAAATAACGCTTCAATTTACATTTCTGTTTCCCCATTTTCAGTCTTTATGCTAAGCTAAGATAATCACCCTTTAACCCAAAATGTCAATCTTCTTTTAATCATCCTGACTATAGTGGGTCCATTGGTGAATCCTTCTTTACAAACTCATATTGTGTGGTCAAGCATTTGAACACCCAAAACTTTATTTAAAATTGTATGTCAGGCTGAGGTGTAAGGAAAGACATCTAGAATACTGTATAATCATATGATGTAATAGTGCAGTTCATTTACCATAAGCAGCATCATCTAGCACACACGCACGCACGCACACACACACACACACACACACACACACACACACACACACACACACACACACACAGATCATATTTATGACTTTTGTAGCTGGAACTTGGATCTCCATATGAGAGGAATAAAGCAAGCAGACGTTCGTTCTGCCTTGACTCTTTGGGCCTCTGCTCAGCTTCACTGGAGACACAATGAGAATGATGCCATAAAACATTAGGTCCAACAGATGCTCAGTGAAGACAACCACAGTCCATTATACAGCCTGTTAAAAACACTCCGGCAGTTCACTAACCCACTTTCACCCCAGCTCCTGCACTCTTCATTGGGTTTTGTCTGCTGTGTGGACAAGGACAGAGTTATGGCTCAGGATGAATTCCTCCGAATAAAGCTCTTCCACACAATTCTTCTCAATGAAAAGGGAACGCCTGTTTCCATCAACGCAGATGTTTCCTGACAGATGCGTCCATCTTTATGTTTCTCTTCCTTTCTGAACAGTTTTGCTTTACGAGCCTCTGATATTTGATTTTCTGAAAGAACAGGGGCTGGCATAGGATTTACAAGGGCAAAGAAGCAGGTTTGGGAGTACAACCAAAGCATATGGCCTTGCCAGAGGTTGAAATTTATGTTTGCTTCAAGGGAAGGGACGAGGAAGCAGGTTTACATTGTCATGGCTTGTCAGCAACTGGAGCAGAGTGACTTTGAAACTGGTGATCAGTTCTCTCATGTCATCACAGATGATTTTAATGTGGAAATCTACAGAAGTTCTTTTATTTTGGTGCAGGCCAAACTGGACCATCATTTGGAGATTGATTGGAGACATCTGTGTTACACCATCACTGCAGCTCTAGGGTGTTGCAGTGGGGAGTTTGGTAATTGAAGGAGTGTCAAATTAGTAAACAGGAGCTGAAGAAGCCCCCATTTCCATTATCTCACCTACGCAAAAATGGGTGTAGAATTATACTAGGGTGATAATCAAGGCCCCAAATGTCAGCCTTTAACTATGTTGTGGATTCACCACCTACAGTAGGGTTATAAGGTAAACATCCACCATAGACCTCAGTGCATGTGCTACTGCAGGGTTTTTATGTTCAGAAACAGATTGTCATACTTGAATAAATAGCTTTGCTTTCAATGTTTGTTCTCATTAACTTTGTTTAGAAATCAATACACATTCATAAATAGCTGCATCTTCCAGTGGATTAAAAACATTTTTTTTTACCTTTGCATCAAGCCCGGCTAGCTGTTTCCCCCAGTTTTCAGTCTTTATGCTAAGCTAAGCTAACTGTGTCCTGGCTCCAGGTTCATATTTAATGGACAGATGTGAGTGTGGTATCAATCTTTCGTCAAACTCTCGGCAAGAAAGCGAATGCGCATTTTTTCTGAAATGTAAAGCTTTTAAAGTCTTAAAGGTCCAGTGTGTAACGTGTTTAGTTGTTCATTATCAAAATCTGTGTTGCCCGTTCACAAACTTGTCCTTTTTCATGAATATTTACCACCACCATCAATTCCAAGTATTCCTTTTGCCTTGAAATTTTACATTTTGGGGTAGACGCTCCATATTCATGCGCCATCTTGAAATACGTTAGCCGGTAAGGGACATACAGGACATACTGCTCCGCCTTTCGTGTTTTCGCTGTCACATGATAAACTCACAGGTGCTGCTAATCACACAAACAAACTGTCCTCTATCTAGTGACACATCGGTCTCTCGTGAAACAAACCAACCCTCAAAAATTCCTCTTGCTTTTAGATTTAGCCTCAGCTCTGTTGTAACGACAAATGTGTTTAGAATTCACTCGTCTTTCGCGAGAAGAATGAATATGCAAAAGTCTATTTTTCCATTTAAAGTTGACTCTTTACTCAGAGGAATTATACTGGAATGAGGTATTGAGTCAGAATGTGCTGACTCTGTAAATGTGGCCAAACCACAGATTGAAGCCCGGTTTAACAGACAGATCCTATTATTACAGAGGAGGGGGTTTTCAGATCATTCTGAGGCGGTTTCTCTGTGTAATACAATCATTCTCTAATCATTTGTGCTTAAAATGGAATGTGCAGCATACATCTCCATACTACTCCATAAATCTAACTATAGTGTCAGTAAAAAAAGTGATTATTTCACAGTATGTGTCATTGTTTTTCTAACACATTCAATTTTGGATGGTCTGTCCGTATGTCGGTCCACCACTTTGGTCCATACTAAAATATCTCGACAGCTACAGGATGTATAGCTTTAAATACAGACACTCGTGGTCCCCAGAGGATGAATCGTACTTTTCATATTTTCACCATGAGGTTGACATTTGTTATTATTTAGTGAAATATCTTAATAACTGTTACATGGTTTGCCATGTAATATGGTACAGGTATTCATGTCGCCCAGAGGATGATGCCGAATATCTTTGCTGTTGCCTTGACTTTCCATCTAGCTTTAGATTTTGACCAAATACCTGCAAAACTATTGACCAAAAAAAACTGATATTTGTAAAAAACTAATCATTTGTGTTTTGTGCTAATAACCTTTTATTCAATGTTGTGCAGACAAAGCAAAACTGATCATACAAGAACAAAACAAAGACTGAACTGAAAACCAGGGACTTAAATACAAACTTACTGGCGAGGGGATGACGTGCAGGTGGAGAGATGGGCTCAGGTAAGGGGAATGAGGTGATTAGGCAGGGAAACAGGCTGGGAGCTGATTGGCTGGGGGGAAACTCTGGGAGCGATGTCACGATGCCAAAAATACAGTAGTGGGTACCGATACCACCAAACGTACAAAGTATTTTTAGTTTAAATTCACTGACATGTTGGCAGGTCTGAAAAGATTTATTAAAAACAGTGAACATTTCAATAATTATTAAATCTAGTGACATTAGGCTACATTTTGCTGACAGGACACAGAGTGATTGGCAATGCATGGTAAGCCCATTAGCAGGAAGTTAATAATGTTGCAATGCATAACTGGCTATCATGGAGCATCATGTTTAGCTGGTTTTACAGCAAGAGATCGGGATGCTTGTCTTTCAGATGCGTACAACCAGGAGGTGGCGGTACTCAGTAAAAAGTGAGGATACTCATGTGGACAACAGAAATTGTTACTTTTTTGGGTAGGGAAAGACTAACGAGGCTGATTCAGAGCAGGTGTGTAGATGGGCAAAGGCGGGAAAGGCAGCACAGGAACACCGGAGGAAAAACACAGCAAACAGAAAAACCAAAAACAGTCCAGTGTTCACAAAAAAGTCTGAGGGTATCTGTGCCCAGAGCCAGACTGCGACATAAACTAAGAATTTGACCATGGTAAACATTTGCTAAACATCAGCATGTGAATATTGTCATTGCAAGTATATAAACATGCAGATGTTAGTATTTTGCTAACAGAGCTGTTAGCTTGGCCATAGACTCGCTTGTTTTACTTTACCTTAGTTTGACTTTAAAACCTGTAACATTTCAGATGCAAAGCTATTTTGAAAGAACACATTTGTTTTATTCCATTAAACCTCAATAGGAGGTGCCAAAGAACCACCATTTTCAGAATAAATGTGACATAACTGGCAGAGCTGAATGGATAATAAGTTAATTTGTACCTATACTTTAAATAGAAACAAAAAGTTGGCGGCCAAAGGTCAAAGATGTATCATTTTGGAGCATCAACTAGGCTCCTAACCTTTTTAATTCTTTTTCTGGAAGTCAGTGTGATGTCAGTCAGCAAATGGTGGTTCTTCAACACCGTCCACTGAGGTTAACTCACCCATTAAAGCAAAATCTCTACCTCACAATAGTTAGGCCTTTGTGCTAGCAAAGACCAGCCAATAGGAGACAGACCGTTACATTTTGGGTTTGGTTACTTTTCAGGGTGATTCAGCTCTTTCTCTGTAGGTTTGTATAAAACTGCATCTTACACCTCGACCACAATGACAATTCAACAACAGCTACTTTATTATTACAGTGCATCACAGTCATTTTCTCCCCGCTGCATAATTTCTGCTTATTATAATGATACAGGTTGGTGCAGACAACAATATCTGAAGGAGCAGTAAGTCATACGATTCTCTTTTTTAATTACCAGCCAACAGTATAAGAAAATGTGCATTCAAACATGATGCTTATTAGGAAAGTATTATGATCACTGACTACAAATCTGGTTTTCATTTTCCAAGGGGTGGGTATGTCAAAGACACAGTTCCACTATAATGCATAAACCTTTCAGTTAAGTGGTTTACATTTCCTAGAGAACTTGTCAATTAAACAATAACACAGAAAAGTACAGGGAAATAACCTTTTATCTGTGGTTTACAATGTGGAACTTCCAGAGAAGCAGGAATTCCTCACTGAGACTAGATTTAAAGAATATTTCCTATATTTATTTATATATTTCCCCATTTCAGCAAAAAAAATAAAATTAAATGCAGACCGTTTGACAGCTTTACCACCCAATATGTCTCCTCGCTACGACACAGAACCGAGCAGCTAAATATGAAACTGTCGTGAAGGAGAGACCTCTTTGGACAGTTAAAATGGGGCTGGAACACTCACGAAGGTGCAATTGGGGCATGAATGCAGACTTTTGCAGCAACCACCTGCTCTGTCTCATAAAGTCTAATGTGCACATTACAGTGGAACAGCTTTCTCTGATCTCAACAGTGCAATATTCAGTTTTCTGCACAGATTTAGTTGCTTTTGTGTGTCCAGTAAAGAGTGTTTCCCAGCTCGCTTTTCCTTGCAATTAACATGCTTCCTGTGCTGTATTGTTATAAATTGCTTTTACCAGAACTGTTTGCAGACAGTAGTTAATTACAGCTGAATCGTCATTACTTGACTGGCCACGACTTCCTGTAAAGCTCTTTTGGCATTAGTGTGCTGCTCAATCGAGCAATGCAGAAAAGATCTGCTCCTTTTTTGGTCACACTGACTGGCAGGAGACAAATAATAGGCTACTGTGCAGTTTTGTTGTTGTTGCTGTGGCTAAATATTGGCTAAAATACTGGTATTTTTCTAAGACATGAGTTATGTGAGGTCAGAAATGGGGAATCTAGCATAGGAAATTTTAATGCTCCATAGCTGGTACAAGATATTTGAGTTGTTGGACTTTGTGGTTATTTCCAAACATCTAATTTCAAGATTAAGTGTACTGATTTGAGAAAAGATTTGGCAAATGGCTTCAAATCCAGGGTTTAAATAAAGAAAAAGAGCAAAATAAGCAATTGGTCCTCTAAACAAGGATATGGACAGTTTTGTCTTTGTAGCCCTTTGGATTCTTTGCATAATAATAGCCTGTTGTCAAGGAGGGAGGAAGGAGGGAGGTAGGAGAGGGGAGGAAACTGCTGAAAGAAAAGCTTATCCAGAATGTGAAGTGACATGCTCTGGACTTAGGAAACTAACGGAAGACTGGAGCAGGACTTTATACTTTGAGAGATCTTTGGACTTTGGAGATCTTGATTTGATCTCTTCGACGTTTTGCCGAGGATGACAGACAAATAAACTGTTGTTGGATCGATTGACAAATGTGCGGGGGCGGTATCTCTAACTCTAAAGTCTATTTTTTTTTTTCCTCAGATCATGCCACGTTTGAGTTCACGCCTGTGACGGGCTGAGCAAAACATCATCCTCCTCCTGCGTAGCCTTAACACACAGCTGCTGCTGTCAGACAGCTCAGACCGAAAAGTTACTCAAGTTCTCTCTTATTTTCCCGATTTTTTTTTTTTTTTTTTATCTCAGCATCGACTCCTTCAGACCCTGCTGTCCGCCGCCGGCCCGCCCCAGCATGCTGGACTGACGTCTGAGGAATGGCATCGGCTGTGTTTGAAGGCACGTCGCTGGTCAACATGTTTGTCCGGGACTGCTGGGTCAACGGGATCCGGAGACTCATCATCAGCCAGCGGGGAGAGGAAGAGGACTTCTTCGAGATACGGACAGAGTGGTCTGACAGGAACATTTTATACTTAAATCGGAGTTATTCCGATCTGGGGCGGCTGTTTAAAAGACTGCTGGAGTCCTTTCCTGAGGACAGAAGAGAGCTCTCCAAGTCCCCACTGATAGAAGGTTGGTCTGAAGGGAATGTGACAGTTATATGACAGGAAGTGATGGTAGAGCAGTAAATAGCCTACAGTAAGAAAGTATCACAAATGCTATAACTATTAGACAAATATAGCCTACATTTTTTAGGGTTACATTTCAGGGGCGTAGCTGCAAGTTATGGGCCCACATGCGCAGGAGGTGGCAGGGGCCACCCTTAACTTTCTCTGCATCTGCACTAGGGTGCTAGCCTATATTTGATAGGGCTGCAACTAACCATTGAGAAGCAAGAACTAGAAAATATTATCTACTAGATATTATATTAATATAATATCATTAGGCTACAGATATTTTATAAATAAATGTAAGACTTGTTGGAAAGGAAGGTTTTGCATCTTTGGCTCTACCAGACCAGGAAAATGTAGAAGCAAAGTTTTCCTCCCCAGAAGTGGAGGAAGTTTTTTTCCTTTAATTTTTTGTGGATTACAGTCAGACCCTGTTACCTAACAAACTGTGTGAAATACAGTATAACTATAATACATTTTCTAAATGTATGCTTGAGAACCATATAATCATTTATTTCCAGGCACCTCAGCTTTGGATAGATTGAACTTTTAGACATCACTTCAATATAGGGCTTAACTACTAAGATGACTTGATTTATATATTTAGGGCGGCAAAATAAAAGCAGTAAAAACACACTCAACATAATCAATGAGGGTTTAGAGCTTATTTGAACCAACCTGCGTCATGCTTTTGTTTAGACTGGTTAATATTTAACAAAATACACTTTGGGGAGTCACATTAGCAGACCTATCACGTAGCCTAGAGAAAACAAGACCAACATGCTGACAGCATGTTTCTAATCCTGGTCAATATTTAGGAGCTAAAAGGCTGTGAGGTCTATAAGGTCTGGTTTCTCTTCTTTGTGGCCTGAAAGTTGGATTGCCCATGGGAGAATTCCAAAAAGTACCAACACTAATGTGGACATTTGCTCTCTGCATCTGATGCATCATGACTCTTTAGGATGAACGGATAATTGGCTGTTTGAGCAGCTATTTTCTGGTGCTCAGGAACCACCTCAGTTGTGAGGTCACAGGGAGGTGACCGTTTCGGTGCTGTGCCAGCATTGGGCTAAAATCAGAATCGGGTTCATTGCCAAGTAGGTAAGGAATTTACCCTGGTTTTTGGTGCATACGATAAACATATCAAGAGAACATAAACAAGAAAAGCAAAGTACTGCAAAAGTCAAGAAATATAAATGTAGAATAATTCCAATATAAATATGAAAAAAACTACGTAGAAGTAGAATATAACTGTTTTAAAATGAGAGAGCTGTACAGTTTTGTGCAGGATGTACAAAATATATTGACCAGGGGATGTGCCGAGGTTCACATTATGAAGTATACACTCACCTAAAGGATTATTAGGAACACCATACTAATACCGTGTTTGACCCCCTTTCGCCTTCAGAACTGCCTTAATTCTTCGTGGCATTGATTCAACAAGGTGCTGGAAGCATTCTTTAGAAATATTGGCCCATATTGATAGGATAGCGTCTTGCAGTTGATGGAGATTTGTGGGATGCACATCCAGGGCACGAAGCTCCTGTTCCACCACATCCCAAAGATGTTCTATTGGGTTGAGATCTGGTGACTGTGGGGGCCATTTTAGTACAGTGAACTCATTGTCATGTTCAAGAAACCAATTTGAAATGATTCAAGCTTTGTGACATGGTGCATTATTCTGCAGTAGTAGCCATCAGAGGATGGGTACATGGTTGTCATAAAGGGGTGGACATGGTCAGAAACAATGCTCAGGTAGGCTGTGGCATTTAAACGATGCCCAAGAAAACATCCCCCACAGCATTATACCACCACCACCAGCCTGCACAGTGGTAACAAGGCATGACGGATCCATGTTCTCATTCTGTTTACGCCAAATTCTGACTCTACTATCTGAATGTCTCAACAGAAATCGAGACTCATCAGACCAGGCAACATTTTCCAGTCTTCAACTGTCCAATTTTGGTGAGCTCGTGCAAATTGTGGCCTCATTTTCCTATTTTTGAGGCCATGAGTGGTACCCGGTGGGTCTTCTGCTGGTGTAGCCCATCCGCCTCAAGGTTGTGCGTGTTGTGGCTTCACAAATGCTTTGCTGCATACCTCGGTTGTAACGAGTGGTTATTTGAGACAAAGTTGATCTTCTATCAGCTTGGATCAGTCGGCCCAGTCTCTTCTGACTTCTAGCATCAACAAGGCATTTTCGCCCAGAGGACTGCCACTTACTGGATGTTTTTCCTTTTTCAGACCAATCTTTGTAAACCCTAGAAATGGTTGTGCGTGAAAATCCCAATAACTGAGCAGATTGTGAAATACTCAGACCAGCCCGTCTGGCACCAACAACCATGCCACGCTCATAGTTGCTTAGATCACCTTTCTTTCCCATTCTGACATTCAGTTTGGAGTTCAGGAGATTGTCTTGACCAGGACCTCACCCCTAAATGCATTGAAGTAGCTGCCATGTGATTGGTTGATTAGATAATTGCATTAATGAGAAATTTAACAGGTGTTCCTAATAATTCTTTAGGTGAGTGTAAATAGAAAGTGTGCAATCCTTAGAGAAATGTTGTAATTTAACACAGGATTACAGTTCAGTAACATCATTCTGCACTACGCTTTACTCAGACATATCTAGACTACATGTCCAATATCCAATAAAACATGTATCTCCAAATTCTGTGATTTAGATTTATTTTTTGAAGGATTACATTTTTATGTGTGTGCCACAAATTTCCTTTGACATTTTGGAGACATATTTTTCCCATCTTTCACAGAACAAATTAGTTTTTTAGGTTAAGATGCCTGATTCCTTTATTTATTTGTTCTTTAATCTGCCAATGGCGTTTTACTTTGTGCATATAAAACATGAATTACCATTAACCATCCTTGGAAAAACAACTTAATTGACAGGTTTAGATGTTATGAAAACTTTGCTGTGACATCTTCTACAGCAAAGTTTCAGACAAGGCTTTGTAGAGGGCAGACTTTTGCCATATGTAGCCCAACCTATATGGCCCTCAGGGCTTGGATCTTTGACACTGTGGTGCTGTGGCACTTCCAACAGGTTTGGCAGAGCTCCCAACTTGTTCTTGTTTCTTGGCACTTCCCTTTTGTCTCTACCCACTGAGCCTGTACAAATGTTTTGGAAACATCCCTTTAGTGGCGACTGGAAAGCTTTGCTTCCTGCCCGTGCACTGAAATAGCTGACAAGCTTGTTGACAGCTCTCTGCTCTGCTGCTGCCAGTGCAGTCTGCAGTGCATTTTGGGAAGAGACATTTCGGATCTCATGACTCACTTTTTGCTTCTTATTTCAATGTATGTCACTCTTCCGATTACAGCTTTAAGATAAATGGAGCTGTGATATAAGCACTGAAGGAGACATCAGTGTTAACTTTAGTGACTTAAGCTGGTTTGACAATTACATGGATGGATAGAAAACCACAGGGTTAATAACATTCCCCTAATGGCCTTTCTTTAATTCCTACCTCTGTTCAATATTTCATTAGAATCCCCTCTAACTGCCACTCAGATTGAAAATCCCTGTGAAAAAAAAACATTGCTCTGGCCTTTCTCAATCCACTTTGCTCCAGTTTCTGGCTCTGCTCATGTTTTCCTGTTTCTGTGCTGCGTCTAAGCAACAAGGAAGGCGTGCAGAGCGTTCAGACTGATGAGAAAGCGAGACGAGTGGACCTCCCATATTTAGTCCCTCTGGTCTGCGAAGGCCTCTTAACACTTACCTTACATGTGACCCCAGAGTGAACAGAGACAGGAAAAGATTGCTCACATTCCTTGGGAGACAGATTCCACCGGCTGTGTCCGAAATCCCTCCCTCTTACACTTTATCCATTCTCCTACTCTCCATAAGAAATACTCCATAGTGTATTTTTGTACACTATTCTTGGACTTGGTTATCATGGTGCTAATTTACACATCTTTTAAAGGAGGGGCACTGGATTATGTTTTTTTGTAGTGTAAACATTCTGGACACTATCATTGTCCTTCCCTGTTGACAGAATTATAGAATAGATGCATTACATTTAAAGAATGTACAACTTTAATGGTGTTATATTATGGCCACTGAAAATTCTCGTTTCTTTTTGTCTGACAGGTGTCTGTGTGCTTTTGTAGATTACTGTAGTGCCAGGATTAAAGGTATGGATTGACATTTTGAGAAATAAACATATGCGCTGTCTTGTTGAAAGTTGAATGAGAAAATCAATACCAGTCTCATATCTGTCCATAAAATGAAGCTACAGCCAGCAGCTATTTTATTGCCATTACTCAGGACAGTTGTTGGGATGTGGTCATTGTAAAATAACATTCATTTTTAGCCTATATTTTATAGTGCTGCAACTAACCATTGAGACACAAGAACTAGAACATATTTGGCATTTTTGCTTGATAAATGACTCAAATATAAAAATACATAAAAACAGTGCACTAGGTAGCGATTTTGGACACACTGCAACATAAAATAGTGGTAGTTGTACACACGGGATATTAAATGAGTGTAACATAGCCTGGCCTTTTCATGGACATGGATGTTCACTAAGGTTTGATGTCCTCTGCTTGTTGACTCAGACGTCCAGAAATAACACGTTGACCAATCTGTGGAGAGTTAGTGGTTAGATGATAGAGCGTTGGGCTGCTGACATGTGCTTATCAGATCCATGTAGAAGATAGCTGTGAAATAGCTAGTGATTACAGCATCTGATGACTGTTTAGATAATAAGTTTGACGATGACTTGGACACAGTCCAGTTCCTGTTGCATGTTGTGTTATTTCAGCTAATGGATGAAGTGGCTTGTCAGTACGGCATGCTGTCACATAACTAACAGATGGGCCACTTTAGTGTGCAATTAAATCAAATAGGAGGGGGGCGCATACACTGAAATTTCATATGGTATCACTGTAGTACAAACTTGTTGCACTAGGTAGATAAAAGCTGATCTTCCATAGGAGATAATTAAGAGTGAAGGCCATAAAGAAACAATCAAGTTAGACTTACTGGGGGCTGAATAAATAATCTCAGAAAGAAGACCACTGTAGCCAGGAAGCCCATGCAGGAAATAGACTTGTTCACAGGAAATTGGAGGAAATACACTTAGGGACCCTGGTTGAAAAAAACAAAAAAACATAGTTGTGTTTTTGTATCAGTGTCTTTGAAGACATTTTCCAGAAGACAGCCCTGTAATTGTCACAAACATAGCAAATTTGAGATGAAATATACACAAATGAATATTTTATAGTTTTTGGAGATGAAACTCACTGTGCAGCTTTTTTCTTTGCCTGTCTGTTTGGTATTTTGGTGATTTGCCTCGAGTCCCAGTGGGAGGAGAGCTGCAGTAGGAGGGGTGTCACTGTCAATTCAGTGGAGCACTGCAATTGCGGTGTCAAGGTTGATGGCATTTTGTGCCGCCCTCATGCTCGTACCAAATCTGCACTGCCCAGGAGTTTTGTGCCCTTTCTTAGTTGTCGCACATGGACCTCTCCAAAATAGCCCACATCCCTTTTATTTACTGTTTTACCTTCATTATAGATTCTTAGAACCAAAGTCCAACTGCACAGAATAAGGTTTTATTATGATTATGGTAGTCATGCTTTATGAATGAATGATTCTAACCAGCATCTGTTATCCACAGCAGCTTGCTTATTGTATATGAAAGCCTTTCAGCGGATTAACATCTTGTATATCCTTCTGATGGCAGCATGTATGTGTTGAATCTTCGGTCTCTAATTAGAGAGGCGTGCATCGTCAAATTGTAGCTTCACACACCAGATCCACTGTAGTTGCCACCACATTTAAATCTTGCGCAACCAACACCGCGTTGTTGCAAAAATAACCACACATACTTCTCTTTTGCACATCAAGCAAGCCTTTTATACCTTAGTATTCCACACAGTCTGTAAAAAATCCCCTCACCAACAAAACACTAGACCTCATTCCTGATTTTAATTTTATTTGAATGCATTACAGAATCATTTATAAATTCAAATGTGGCTGTTATATATACATTTTGATTCAAAATAAAGTCATGCATCCTTACACAAAACATGGCGACCTCTGAACTCTCAGTATGTCCACAAATATGTATTAAAAAGAGACATAATGTGCTAATGGCAGCATATTTGGGATGCAAAATATTTTGTGACAAGCTCCTCTGGACTTTCCACTCTATGACCAAACTGTCAGTATGCTATGGTGGAGAAAACAGCTTTTTAAGGGGATCAGAGGACTTGTGATGATTGTTACCAGTCCCTAACACACCCTCTGATAACGTATGATAATACGTTCTTCCTAATCCCACCCTGTTCCATGTGCACCCTGGGTGGGCTGTGTGCCTGCACCTAATAATACATAATGTGGACTTCATAACATCAGCGCCCTACATGGCAGGACATAAACTTAACTAATGTGTTTACAAGCATAACAGCTAACAGGACTCGGTGTAGTTTAAAGTCTCTGTGGTGAAGTTATCATCACAGGTTGGTTTCCGGTTAAGATGTTAACTGCTGTTAATTCTCTGAAAAACAACCTTTTCACAAAATGGCGTCCACTGTAACGAACAACAATTAATATAAGGGTTTCCAATATTCTGGACTGGAATTGTCTTCTTTTCTGCTAACCTAGAAGTTGTTTTCTGACTACAGCTACATGAAAACACCCAACTTTCAACATGCAGTCTGTCCAACTGACTTCATTTAACAACACATAAACATCTTAGAGTTTCTCCCTGCATTGATGGACCACACTGTGACACACTCACTGCTTATTAGGTATGCTTTCTTTATGTTTATGATATTAAATATAGTCGCTAAACTTTCAAAAGCTACTTTAACTGTTAAAAACATTACTCACAGCTGTTTGGATATGACAAAACAACAAAATAAATCAGTTTAAGCCCTAAACACTAGAAGAGACCGATTATCAGCCCTGGCCAATTATCGGGACGTTTTTTTGGCAGTTTGCAGATTATCTGTATCTGCGTTTTATTTGCCTGATAGCTGATGAAGTTAATTAATTAAAAGGTGCGCTACTTTGGCTCTGCTACAGCTCTGTCTGTCCCTCTGCTTCGGTTTCACTCACCACTGAGTCTGGCTTAAAGGTGCAGTAGGTAAGACTTTTAAAACTAACTTTCTGTCATATTTGCTGAAACTGACCCTGTGTGTAGAACTACATGAAGCAGGTAATAAAAAATATCCGGCTCCTCTGGCACCACCTACAGCCTGTAGTGCGTCTTGCAAAAATCCACCGCTCCCTGTTTAGATGCACCAATCAGGGCCAGGGGGGTGTGTCTTAACTGCATGTCAATCACTGCTCATGCACACGCATGCATTCTCCCTTGTGGGAGGAGGGGCTTAGGAGACCGTTTTGGGCTTTAGCGGAAAGGTGGGAGGGACTGAGAAGTTGTCGATGTTCAAATGTTTTGGCTAAGTCCTGGATCTTTGCAGTCCTACCTACAGCACCTTTTAATGTCCCGCCCACAACATTATCTGACTAACTTTTACTGGGTATTATGTTCAAAGTTTCTAATTTATTAAATAATACAGTAGCTTAAAACATTTAAACAAGTTGTGTTGGAGTTTGTAAATTCCAAACTCTTAATTTTGACTTGTATGAGGTTCAGGCTGGGCGAGAGTCTGACTTGGTTCCTAGCGGTGATTTAACTGCCCTATCACTCTTCACATCCCCCTGGGTATGATGGCATCACTGCTGGCCATTATAAATAGATGAGACTGACTGTGCACAGTGTTGCTGTAGGCTCTCTTACTCAGTACTTCCATGTTACAGTAACCGCTGTGTGACTGCGTTTTGTCTGTAGCACTAACATGAGACAGAGACTCATCACTGTGGCTGCAGTCTTCATCATTATTCGTACCACATCCCTTTGTCAGCATGGCAGTAAATGTATCGCTGACTGCTCGCTCACATGGGCGGCAGCCTTGTGTTGCTCAAAGTGCTGATTTTACACTCCCACTGCTTCTTAAATTGCATTCCAACTGTAGTGTTATGCGGGGTTAAGATGTTATTGTGTAGCTTTTCTCTCTCTATACCTGTTAATACTTTCCTCCGTTATTACTGCTATCGTACAAATGTTTGCAATTACACTGGCAGTGTTCACAGCATCACATTGTGTTCTTGTTCTAAAGATAAAAAAAAAGTCTATTTTTTCCATCCTCCTACTTTGGATAAATATCAGGGAGCATTGTTAATTAAAAGGCTACTGTATCAAACGGACTACTGCCTTTTCACTTGCATTTGTGGCAACCTTTTTTCAAGACTAGCGATACATTCAGACCTGTCTGGCTTTTTGTGGCCTGAAAAGATAAGTCTGGTGGCAGTAAAGGTCAAAGCAGCTGCTCTTTTTCTATCACACAGGCTCAGAAATACGGTACTTGGACTAAACATTTCAAAATCCCCTAAAGCGACACACACACAGAACGTCGAACATGTGTTGTTTTTGACTCTCTGCAGAAGAACAATTTTGTTTCAAAAGAAGCTGGAGGCAGCAAAAAAAAAAACACCGCTGGCTAAACTATTAAAAAATGGCGGGTTTGTTCAGGAAACCCCGGTCTGGCGCTAGCAATGATGACGCAGTGATTAGTGACGATTCTCTCTGACTAATGAGTAGTCTGCAGGTTTTCACGTCACCTTTTGGTATCGCCTCAGCTCACTTTGAACCTGGACGAAGGTGGTACTAAAAAAAGTACCCGTTAGCTAGTACCAGGTACTTTTTTTCGTAATGGAAAACCAAAAAAGTAGAGTAGAGGCGAGTCGAGCAGGTACCATGTAATGGAAAAACGCCAATACACTCTGAATTTATAAGCTTCACAAAGATAGGATTAATTGCAAAACCATTGTGTTGAATTACATTAGATTCCAAAAAGGGTATCTAATAACTAACTGTTTATAAAAATCCTCACGCTAGAGCTGATGATTTCAGATGTTCATATTTATTTGTTTCAGGGCTGGTAAAAATCAAAGAGGCAAACGACATTGAGGAGAAATTAAATGAGGTGGAAAGACTACTGAAGAATGCCATCAACATGCCGTGCAAGGTAGGTACCTCAACTAAAACCCTTCGAATATATCAGTACTTTATTAGCATGTTCACTGTACATTTAAGATTTTCATAATAACTCATACTTGAGGGTAAAAGGTAGATGTTTGGAAACTTACAACTACGTAGACTAGATGACTAAAGACCTGGCTCCACAGTATTCCAGGTCAGAGGTGATGTTGACTTTCTTTGAGCGATCACCACTGGATCAGGTGCTGAGGAATGACAAAGTCCACCGAATCCAGCCGTGCTTTCAGAGTCCAATCAAGATATCGGGTATATATCTAGTATTGTTTTGTAACACAAATGGAGCCACTGTTGACATCCCTAATGTCATGACGACTTAACCGGCACTCTGTACCTTTTTAGAAATCATGCGGTCAAATGGATTCTGTCTGGCCAATACAGAAACCATCGTATTTGATCACAGTCTCCCTGAAGAAAAAGAGAGACCCTCATCCACAGACTCTGTAGAAGATACGTAAGTAATCAGACCACTCCTCTATATTTCTGCGTTTGTCTTATTAGGGCCCGAGCGCCGACAGCGGCGAAGGCCCTATTGAAACTGAAGGAATTATTATTTTTTCTTTCTTTCTTTCTTTCTTTCTGCAAATGAATCGCCTTTTTGAGGGGCTTAACATACTCAAAAACTCACCAAAATTAGCAGTCACATCAATCCTGGTGAAAATGTACGTATTTCAAAGGTTTCGGGAATAGGCGCACAAAAATGGCTCGCTAGCGCCCCCCTACGAAGTTAAAAGAATTTAGCCCCTGCAGTACGTTTAACGTAGACTAACGAAACTTGGTGCACATATATTGCATGTCAAGACGTACAAAACAGCTCTTTGGAGCCATACCCTAAACCCAACAGGAAGTCCGCCATTTTGAATTGAAAGTTCGAAATTAGTGCGATTTTCATTTCCACATGTCGTACTTTAACAAACTCCTCCTAGAGATTTCATCCGATCTACTTCATATTTGGTCTGTGCCATCGTAAGACCTTAAAGAGGAAAAGTTATTAAAAGAAAAACTTTTCGTCATAGAGAATGGCCGTGGCGGGGTGGCCATTTTGTGTGTTTCGCCATCGAAACAGGAAGTGTGTGTAACTTGAGTGTACACTGTCCAATCGGCTCGAAACTTTTCAGGATTCGTAAGAGTCTGACAGGCCGATATTGGCTCAAAGTCACAGCGCCCCCTAGTGGCAACAGGAAGTAGGCCTAAAAGTCAAGGTGCTATACTTTAACGAACTCCTCCTAGAGATTTCATCAGATCAACTTCAAATTCGGTCTGTCATCTAAAGACCTAATCGATGAAAAGTTATCAAAAGCAAAACTTTTCGTCCAACGGTGTGGGAGTGGCGTGGCGGCCATTTTGAGCATTTATCGATGAACGAAGAAGTTGTTGTAACTTTAGTGTGCATTGTCCAATTTGGCCGAAATTTCCCACGATTGACAAGGGTCAAGGCCTGAGGACATCTACTGGCCAAAATTGACTTTTGGTCATAGCGCCCCCCGCTAGCAACAGGAAATCAGCCTTATATGACAAACATCATCCGATTTACATGAAACTTATAATGTGTGGTCTACATGTGCTACTGAGCCGCCCCCTATATTTTAACCACGCCCACTTACTCAGGCCATGCCCTATTTCAAAACAGTACAAAACCAATAAAGAGAATAAAATAAATGAAAATAAATAAATGAAAATAAATAAATAAATATAGTAAAGTGTGTGTGTGTGTGTGGGGTGGGGGGGCAGGAGGCGGTATTGGGAAGTACAAGTCTACAATTTTTTATTTTATAGATTTTTATCTTTGGGGTAGATCTTATTCCATTTGTATGTTTGATTTTTGATTGTAAAGGTTCATTTTTCCATGTCTGAAGTTTGCTCTATTGTTGAGCATTTCTTTTTCATAGATTACTCTTAGATTGGTTCCAAAGAATTTCAAAAAAATCATGCCATGAGGCCGATTATAAACCCAGAGTGAGTGAGAAGACCCAGCAGCAAGATGGTTGCAGTTTAACACAAATGACCTGCTTGTTTTCTACAAATATTAGGACTTCCATGTTTTTGGTCTTGAGTGTACAGTAAATGTTTTGGTGACTGTGGAAGTCTTTGAATGTGACCCAACCCCAGGACACTCCGCCCCCACAGGAAGCGTGTCTGTGCACCCCTTCCTTCCCTGGGTGTGTGTAGGAAGCAAAAGAGGAACACATTCCTCTTGGTATTTCTTTTCTTGTTCTAGCAAGAAGTATTTATTGGTTATTGTAAACAATTAACACAAGGCCTTAAGGCTAGACAGGCAAAAACCTACTTTTTCACATACCTTTTGAGATTTTTGGCTATTTTGTTTCCATAACATGTCTTCTTTCAGACTAGTGGAAAGAAAACTAACAAAATACACATTTAGGTGTTTATTTCACTAAACTTTGTGTATTTGCATCATATCTTTAAAGGCCATTTTCTCAAAATGAGTTTTTTCTCTCATACTCGATAAATCTCCACTTACATACACTTACATACTTTCCCGTTTTATTCCTATCTATATTCTAAAGGTTTTTACAGAGGTGTTTGTTCATATATCACTTATAGTCTGATTTATATAACATTTTATTCCTAGAAATGTTTTTTTTTGTATGGCTGTCGACAGTATTTTATGCAGTGATAAAAAGAGATATTCAAAATTTCCTCTGTAAAAACGTTTGGCTCTAATATGTCAACAAAATAAAACAAGAATTTTAAACCTGGGCTCATTCAATGTTCAGATGTCTGTTCTGGAAATAATTTGCATATTTAGACTTAAAGAAAACTTGTAAGACAAAATACAATTGACTAATAAGTTAAATAACTGGGGAAAGTTTCATAGCGATATCTACTGTTCCTATCTTTAGACTAACCGGTCTATCCCGTCCTTGGAGTAATTTTGTCTTTGATTTATGTTTCCAGGTATGAGGATGGAACAGAGTTTTTGCCAATGGAAGCAGACCTGTGTGATGAGGAAACAGAAGCGTATGTCACCAACCTTTCCTACTACCATCTGGTCCCATTTGAAACTGACATCCTGGAATGAACAACTGATGCCTGTTGATGGACATCTGATGCTGTCATTGAGGAATATATACTCTTAAATGGAACCTATAGCTATGCAACGCTGCATATAGCTGCTCCAAGTAAATGCTGCTTATCCTAGCAAACTCTAGAGTTGCTTGTCGCCCATTTTGGAGTGGGGCAGATGTACAGTGCGCACCAAAATATTGGAAGAATGCAACAGCTGCACCACTACTTTGTTTTTGCCACTTCGAGCGACGTCATCACCAGTGTGCCTCATTCAGAGCCTTACTTGAGTGTGTCAAGAAGAAACAGGATGGTCTTTATACTGGCTACAGAGGGCTTTCACGTGTTGTTACACAACCTGTGGCAGCAGCAATGGAGGTTCTTGAGTCCTGAGGCAGATGCAAACAGCTGGAGAGGTTTCAAAACATGCAGCTTGACCACTTCAAAAGTATTCATCAAACACATTGTCTGTGGTTTGGAGTGTGAGTGCAACCAGAGTAGGGTTGGGCATCGTTTGGATTTTAACAATTCTGATTCCAATTCCGATTCTTCCTTTCGATTCCGGTTCTTATCGATTCTTGATTCCGATTCTTTGAGGGGTGGAGTTGAAACGGGTCACATGCTTATTTTCACAAATAAGAGGAAAGTTTTATTTGATTCAGTGGTGGTTTGCAGGTTTACAGCGCTTTTTCAATGTAAAATAAAGCCACACTAGAGCGCTGCTTACTGTGCTCCAAGGCTGCATCACAACAAGAGCCTGGCCGGTACGGAACCCAAAAGTTGCGCATATTAAATTGGGAAGCAATGACCGAATTTGAAACCAAGTCCTCTAAACGATTCCAAGCGATTCCAATAAAGAAACGATTCTACTGGAATCGTAATTTTTGAAACGATTGCAAGTAGGAATCGGTTCTCGATGCCCAATCCTAAACCAGAGAGGGGAGGGCCACACGGCAGCCTACAGTATTGGACCTTTCACACTTAGAAATGTAGCTGAATCGACCAGCACACCTTCTTTTTCTATCTCAATTGTTTTATCTGTCGTGTTTATCCTCCATAATGGCATCGGCCCGGTTTGCCAGGAGATATGTGACGCACATCTGCAAAGGCTATTGTCTTCTCATTGAAACTGCTCCCTGATGTTTTATCCACAGTGTTACCACTCTGGTGTTTTATTCCTGTAGGAATACAGTAAGCTGTCACAAAGATATGTGTATAATATTTGTTTATGGTGCACTTTCCAGCATGTAGGGACTTTTTTTGTTTGTAAAAGACCAGCTTGAAATGTATGGGATGATTCCTGTTTTGTTGCTGTGATATGCAGTTGGTTTTACGTTTAACGTGAGAAGTTTCACTACAAATAAACATAAAAGAATAGAAGTCAAGGGGCAAATTTTGTCCATAGTCTTCTGGTTTTTAGCATAAAAAAATAAAGTTAATGGAGCGAGAATAATGACGCTTTTATGCTAATCGACTCACTTGGTTTTTGGATTACTGTGGAATTAAAGAATATAAAAGAAATTTTAAGTGTATCATTTTGTTGCAACTTTCCAGAGTCAGAACGTAATGCTGCCTCTTTGGATGTTGGAATTTTCTTTATGAAGTTTTGTCTGAATAATAAAGTACAGTATAATATGTGTTTGTTATATTGACGATAATGTTGCTTATTTTATGTTTATAAACAAATAATTTGATATATCAGAGCGTAGATTGAGTGTTGCCATTATGTGGACAGCTAAATCATCTCACTGCTGTTGTTGCCATGAGATGAGTGATGAAATAGGCCAAAGACAGCTTTGTTTTTTGGGTCAATGGAGGTCATACAGTGTCTGACCCGTTCTGTAAGATGACGTGTGTGGGTTCAGTCAGACAGCTGACTGTGGGAGTCTGCAGCTCGGCCTGCGATGGCGGAACAAGTCTTCTCTTTATTTAAGAAGACAAATGACCTTGCTGTACTAAAACTTTCTATAGAAAAAGTTGTGTCAAATAATTAAACCCTCGATTCAAATTCATGCCTTTTGTATGTTTTCTCGGTTACTTTCACTTCTCGTGGCGCCTTTTATGAAACTATGGAACTCCGTGAAGCATTACTTTTGTTTTGAATGCAAGTGAAAGGCAAATAAAGTGTATATTTGTGTAGGGTTGACTGTAAGGAAGTCATCTATATTCATTGTTTTGACAGTTTTGTCAATGCAGAAGTCATTATGGCCTTACAGTGTGGGCTAACAGCTTGTGTCCACGTTCCTGCCCCTCCAAATACAAAAGGCATTCAACCCTCACAAACTTGGCACGCACGGCTTCAACTAGACGATCCTCCGCATGAGACTATTTAGTAACACAGTCATGATCACCATTCACCCCATGAGAAAGTACAGCTCTTTCTCACGGTGTGAAACTATTTCATGCTTCTTTTTGTTTTTCTCTTTTCTCCAAGAATGACGTCTTGAATTGGAGGATATTCGTTGGACATAAAAGTTTCAGTTGAAAAAGTCAGCGTACATAATCGGAATGATTAATATGATTCAGTAGAAATTCTGATGTTTATTAAAGGCTGTATGAGTTCATATTTAAAGATCAAATATGTATTTAGACCTCTGTCTATCTTAAGACCCTTTGCAGGCTGAGTAATGTATTATAAATATTCTGCCACAGTCTCTCAGATGTTATGACTAAAATGGTACTCATCTGATGTTTTATTAACATATCAATATGCCAATCATGCCAGCCAGAGGGTGTGAGGATTCATAGGAGGACAGTGTGACAGATTATATGAAAATAATATTACACAACATTTTTTAACTATTTTGTAAACTCCAGCCACTATGTGAAGCTAACCATTTTATGCCTTGCAATTTCATTTAAGTGCTCATGTGTTATGTGAGATTTTTGTGTGTGTAAATATGTAAAAAGGGTTGAATGAAGATAATCTTAATTTTGAAAATGAATGTGAATGTTTATGTGGTAATGTTTTTAAAGCTATTCAGACAGTATTAGATACAAATTATTATTGTTATTATTATTATTATTATTATTATTATTATTATTCTCAAAACAAATACAGTATGTTTCCAATAAAAGAAATGTCCATGTGATATTTTGTGTGGAATTGATGATGGAAACACATTTAGTGGTCCAGAGGCCAGTACATTTGCTCAGGTACTGTATTTGAGTACAATTTCAACGTACCTTTACTTGGGTATTTCCATTTTATGCCTATACAATACTTCTTCTTCTCTACATTTCAGAGGGAAATGTTCTCTTTCTACCACATTTATCTGACAGCTACTGTAGTTATATTACAGATGTATCGTACAAAACATATGGTCATTTTTTATAAAATATAATACAAAACATATGTCAAATAAAATAGCAGTCCCTCCTCGTTGACAGCTGCTTACATGTGCTTCAGTAATAATAACAATCATGTATTGATTTAGATATTAATATGCAATGATAGAACAGGGGCCATTCTGCCTGGCTGGATTACCAACAGGGCAAAACAGGCGCCTGCTCTGGGGGCCCAAACACTCAGGGGCCTCAGAAGCTCTGGGTTATTAAACACCCAACTGGGCACTGCAGTCAGTGTGATGAGAAGGAAACAGTGGAGCATGTCCTGATTTCATGCAGCAAGTATAAGAAGGGTCATGGTTGCAGGACTACAAAAGTTAAAAAATCTGTATAAATCAGGGTCAAAGATGCGCTTGGTAGTGGGTTCACCGTAAAAGTATATTTAAATTTTTGAAAACCCCCGGTTTAATTAAAAAGTTGTAATGGGATATAATAATAGCTGACGGTTAGTACCAACAAGAGGCAGTAATGCACCATATGGGATGCCAACTGCCGTAAAACCCTAAAGACAAATAAGAATGTACTGTATTTATATAGCGCTTTTGTCTTAACGGCTATCAAAGAGGAACCATTCACACAGGCTAAGGTGCCACCTGCTCATCAGATAAACACTCACATTTACACTCCGATGGCGCAGCATCGGGGGCAACTCGGGGTTCAGTGTCTTGCCCAAGGACACATTGAACTGCAGGGCCAGGGATCGAAACCACCAACCTTCCGATCAGTAGGCGACCGCTCTTACTACCTGAGCCACAGCCGCCCAAGAAGAAGAAGAAGATGATGAAGAAGATGAGTTTACATACATTCTCTGCTGATTGGGTATCACCTGTGACACAGCCAATAAACGATAGGGAGACAACCCACCAAACGAGGGAAAACATATTTCAAAGCCGTTGCACGCTGTTTCACACCGTTCAGAGGAAACATGTTGTTCAACACGGAAACTGATTGAACGTGGGTTCACTGCATGTCAACTGGAAAATGGATACATTTGTGCCACTAAAGAAAATCAGCTAAACTGGGTCCTGCATCATTACCTAGTCTTACCAAATCTAGTTTTATTACATTTGTTATTTCAGTTTATATTGTATTGGTTGGTTTCTGGGTCTCCTGGTATATGATGAAGCTGCCATGTTGTGTCTTTTGTGTGCACTGCACATGATGGGCCACAGGACACATAGGCTACACAATGCACAGAGGGTGGTAGATGTGGAGTACTTTAATACCTACATAGCACATTTTGCTAATAACACTTAAGTATTATTTTGAATGCAGGACTGTATTTGTAATGGAGTATTACTAAATGTACCTACAGTAAGTAATGGACATAGTCAGTGTATTTGGCCAGTTGCCCGTTTTAATGATCTTAGAGCGCCACCTTGTGGTGAGTATCAACAGTTATGCTATAGTTATAGTATCATTGTGTCATAATTTAATACAGTTACTGTGTGATAAAGATATGATTGATTGCAAATAAAAGCAAAATATAAATGTAATTAATTTCTTATGATGTTCTTTTTAGCTCCTGGTTCAAACAAAATGCTCTGATATGTTTGAAAAAGTCAAAATATGGGAAACAACATCATTTTGTTGTTGTTGGACTCCACAATAAATAATATGCAGCCGTTTCGTCAATCTTTTTTGAAAAACATTCAAATATATGTACCCAAAATTATGGGACAGGGAAACAAGAATTTGAATTTAAATAAATAATTAAAAATAATATAATAATAATAATAAAAAATGGTTTGATAGTATGATTAGTTTTACACAATATGTAATCTTTCATTTTTATGAACAAACGTTCAGCCGTTGCTGTCTGAAGCAGTCGGCAGTCTGCGTAACCCCGCGCATGCGCAGACTAGCTCGATTTTAGCATCTATATTTCCTGCTTGCTGTCTCCACTCGAAGCGATGGCAGAAGTGAAAGCTTCCCTGATTTGTGGCGGTACGTTCACTTTTTTATTCATATACATTTAATGCTACACCATACCTGTCATCACTATATCTGTTAAAATGACCCTTAAAGCTCCTGTTGTCGAAACTGTGAGGGGAAATTGATGCTCGTGTTAGCAGGACGAGCTTTAGCCTGGGGATGCTTCAGTCATGAGGTTTTAGGCTGGAGAAGAGAGACTGTAAAGCTCTTGTTAACGTTAAAATAACATGTTGTGCGATTTAATTCCTGTCTTAATGTTACAGTTATAGCGGCTTTCCTGTCTTCGGCCGCGCTTGCATTTGTTGAAGATCTAGATGACACGTAAGTGATGCACCCCTGCTTCAATATTTCACCTTCCTGCTGCTGTGACATTATAACGTGCTCATGCATTAATATACAGTTTATGTGCTCATGCAATGCAACTTCCGAATAACGCTTTACCAACAGCCTTGATGTGGGTACAATGGTACAAATCAGAGTTTAGTTCAGTGCTTACTTCTTCTCTGTTAGAGGAGAAACCTATATCAAGTTTTTTTTTACTTGCATTTAATGCAATTTGTAACCATATTTTTAAGGGTTCATCCCATTTTTTCCAAAGTGCTAGATGATTGTAATTAAACAGAAAAAAAAAACATGATTTCATCTCAATTTTCCAGTTGCACAGTGCTTTTTAATTGGATGCCTGTGGTGGGAATTCTGTAGAGATTTAGTCTCTTGTGTTTTTGTGTTTGAGAGTCTCTTTCTGTAATTACTGTAGGGGGGCTTTTTCTGCAGCTTCCTTAAGATTATTACCCTCGCATCCACATAACTTGAACAGTAATTGTTCTTCTGTCTGCTCTGGCATTATTTCTTTATGTTTTAATATGTAGTACACATCTTGTAATGTCATTCAGTATAAAGTATATAGCATATGGTTAACTTTTTTTAACTGTTATTCGTTCTTCTTTTTGACAGATTTAAAGACACCAGAGTGAATGATGTCTGGCTGGTTGATGTGAGTCTGACACACACACACACACACACACACACACACACACACACACACACACACACACACACAAAGTAGTCTGGGTCTATTCAGCTATGCTTTACTTCATATACAGCACGCCACTGTCCGGATCATCCCTTGCGGAAGTGGCAGCAGTCGTGGTGGGATGTAGGAGGGCGGGGGCCGGAGGGGGTGTGCAGACTGTCCTCTGTGTTTGTGATTAGAGAATGAGAAGTCATGCATGCCAGGCAAAGCCAGGGGGCTCGGAGGGGTTTATATCAGAGTTTGTGTCTGGGTCCATAAAAGCAAATCAAGCTTGAGCACCAAAGCTGCTTTCACTCCTAGTTTGGGTTGCAGGAGTTCATTACTGTGTCAAATGGTTTTATAGATGATTTATAGATTTCTCATACACACTCTGTGTTCAAAACTGAGTAATTATGGAATACTTTACAATTCAATTCACAAAGTTCAAATTGGAACTAAATTAGCCTTATCAGCCAACTCTGCAGCCTAGTCTAATAGTTTTGGCTTTAAAGCACATATAGGGTTTCGGGCCCTATTTTAACGATCTAAGCGCACGGCGTGAAGCACATGGCGCAGGTGCGTTTAGGGCCTGTCCAAATCCACTTTTGCTAGTTTGACGGTGGAAAAAAGGGTCCGTGCGCCTGGCGCATGGTTCAAAAGGGTTGTACTTAGTGTCTTCATTAATTCATAGGTGTGTTTTGGGCGCAACATGAAATAAACCAATCAGAGTGTCATCTCCCATTCCCTTTTAAAAGCCAGGTGCGTTTGTACCTTGGTGCATTGATATTATGATGGCGGATTTGCAGCGAAATATTTTTATTTGTAATCTTTTGCATGTTTGTGTGCTGCTGAGCGTCCCTGTGTGTGTATCAAGCATAGTGTGCGCGCGCTGTGCTTGAGCCTAGGCGTATTTTACTAATGCGCTGTTAAAATAACAATGACATGCTGCGTTATTGACTTTAGACCAGGTTTTTGTTGGTCAATGGCGCGATCACTTCCCGCTGCCTCAAGATAGCAATACGCCAAGAATGCACCTGAACACACCTCCCTGTAAAACCAGCACGCCCATGGGCGCAGGTGCATTTGCTATTTAAACGACGTGCGCCGGGTGCAAGATAGAGCCCCTAGTCTCTACGCTGTGGTCACTCCTGTTATTAGCAGAAGTAGTCTGTTAGCAACCAAAATGTCAAAACGATAGAGAATAAACCCACTATACAATACCTGCTCAGCACCAAACGGCAGACCGACACAGTTAGCGATTAGCAGGTGAACATAGTGGGGCATTTAGCAGCTAAAGAGACGGATGCTTCCCTCAGGAGTTGGTGGAGACCAAAAACATAGCCTATATCCACAACGTTCCACTTCTGGGATTGCTCTGTTGCCTCCGGAAATTCAGCCGGATTTCACTTTTTTTTTACCTTCCGCTTTCATTGTGTTGGAATTTTGAAGTCCGGTGGATTGATGAGTACTATGGTTAACTGCTCCTCAGATCTCTGCAGGGTAAATCCAGACAGCTAGCTAGACTATCTGTCCAATCTGAGTTTTCTGTTGCACGACTAAAACAACCTTTGAACGTACACATGTTCCACCAAAACAAGTTCCTTCCCAAGGCTATTTTACAGCGCCTCAGTCTGGCGCTTAACGCCGCCCATGACGATTGTGATTGGTTTATAGAAATGCTAATTAACCAGAGCACGTTTTTCTCCCATCCCGGAATGCTGTGTGGACCAGCCAGACCCTCCTCCTCAGTGCTGTGGGGGAAGGTCTGGCAAAGCGAGACTAGCAAAAACAGAGCTAAAATTGGAGTGAATAGGCTTGCATTCGCAAAGTGGACACAAACATGACTCCAAATAAATGATAATGTTGCTCCGTAACTGCTGGATGTGTAAATAAGTTACTGTTCATCATATCAACTTAAAGATATGTCAATGTTGTGTTCACAACTTGTTTCCGCTGGCCAACAAATCAGTTGTTGCAGGTTTTAGATGTGTCCTAAATAGCCCTTCATCTGATCCTAATTAGCATCAGTGCATTCAAATGAACCCAGCTACTGCCTTGAACAGTACGTCTCAAGTTTTGAATTTTTGTTGTAAAGAATCCATTCCAGAGGTTATACACAATATCAGGGAGTCTTTCAGTACAATAGTGGCAACAACACAGCACAAGCAAAGCTCAAAGACATACACAAAGAGGCAAGACAGTCATTTAAATCCATTTTAGCACATAACATTAAACAACACCACTACCAAGTATTTCATCTAGTTGGCATATTCAAAGTCCCACTTTCAAATAAGGTGAAAGTTTGGTCAATGTAGTAGCTGTAGTGACAATGTATGGTGTAAGATGAAATGGAAATAAAAAATGAATCTGTACAGATAATGATAAAACATAATGGTGACAATATGTTGCACATGATCTAAAAATTGCTTCCTTCTCCTGAACATTTTTCAGTTCTATGCGCCGTGGTGCGGCTACTGTAAAAAACTCGAGCCAGTATGGCATGACGTGGGAGTCGAGCTGAAGAGCTCTGGGTCGCCGGTCCGCGTGGGAAAGATGGATGCCACTGCTTACTCTGGTGAGTAAATGATGAAGGTCTTCCCTTGGAGCCTGTTTGTCCCCAGGTGATTATTTCATGTGCTGGAGACAAAGATAGATCAAACTAATTGCCTGTGTTGTTGAACAACATGATGATGCATGTATGTGACAAGGCTTTCCGGTCTTATTGAAAGCCCCATAAACAATATTATAGGTGTATTTAGTTTTTTTATTTTTTTTATTGTGACTTTATCACAATATATCAATATTATGATATATTTTTGCCATAATAATCATACAGAGAAAGATGAGTATTATGAGTAAATACACAATAATCATCCATTAAATTATGCACGCCGTGCCTTAGGAGTAATCCATGGACACATATCATTTAAAACATTGATTGACAGACTGCAACCTTATTTATATTTCACGGGACTTTTAAAGGAATAGTCAAAATCTTTTGGAAATGCACTTACTAGATTGTAGTGGACTCGACGCCCTGCTTCTCCAAAGTCCCCCGCGACGCGACGCTACCAAAATGCATTGCACGGCTGCTCCCATAGGAATGAATGGGAAGTGGGGAAATGACGCTGACAATGGACACGTCCCCTTCAGATGAGAGTTAGAATGATACCACTCTCATTAGCGGTCCCTTAAATATGAGGCTACAGCTAACAGCCAATTCGCTTAGCTTAGCCTGGCTTACTATTTTCTGTTGCGGCGTGAGTGTGTTATCAGTTTTCTCATCTATCGTCAAGAAGGAGAATATGAGAACAGGATACTTAAAACCTTTTAAAGAAAAAGATGGTTCTCAGGATAATTGTTTTGCTATACATTTGTTTTCTATGTTGCAGGAATGGCATCAGAGTTCGGTGTCCGTGGTTACCCCACAATAAAACTGTAAGTGACAATTGAAGCTTCGTACATCCGATATAGGTCAACCTACCCCTGTCTCAACTTTCATTTAAATTAAAGATCATTTTGAACTTAAAAGCCACAGATGACTGTTTTACTTTGATTTGAAACTTTGTGTAGTCATACATTTTTTATATATATATTTTAAATTGCTGTAATTTTCTTTACCATTCAGTGCAGCTTTGAATAGGCTTTAAAAATCCATATGAGATTAAAAGTTTTATTGAATTTTGTACCGACCTACAGGGTCTGGACACAGAATTATAATTGGTCTAATACAATATATCTGCAGATTTCACTATCTCTGTGAAGCCTCTAGTGTTAAGTATTTGTTAAGCTCTTGTGTCCGATAGGCATTGATTCAACTCTACAGTAATTGTTGAGGCTGTAATTTGGTGTTATACTACATTGTATAAATGTCTTTACTTATATTTGTAGTGTGTTACTATCAGGATCCTTTTACCCCAATGTTGTCTTTGAGGTTTGGCGTGTTGAGATGCCGTTAAGTGACTTATTCAGGAGGGAACAAGGTGTTGTTGTTGTGGTGCGACAAACTGTTCACACTCTCTGGGCTTAAATTGTATTAGGTCTTTTTGGCACTCCTGGATGCTGGTACTTATACATTGCGTGGGCAATAAATTGTGTTTAAAATCAGCTTTAGCAATTCAAATTAGCCTCTTTTATATTTTTCTCTTCTCACGTATGTCCCAAATCACTTAAGTATATCTTGTGAATTATTGATTAACAAATCAAGAGTGTTCGATGCTGTTTCCCCTTGTGAACAATGTGGCATTTCATTTTTCTTGAAGTGCACGTGGTATTTATTTTTTCATATAAAATTGATGAATTTAGGTAGACACCAGTGGCTCGGCAGCAGAACTCATGTTGACTTTAGAGAAATGATCCTACTCCAAAGCAGACTTTCCTCTATGTATTTGAAACCGTATCATTTATCTGCAAACTGCTATAATGGGCTCCCCGTTTAGTTTCATCAAGTTCATTTGGGAAGCTGCCACAGGATCACGGCAGGGTTCAAAACATTAAACCAAGCAAGTGATGAAACATCCATCGAAGAACACGAGATACCTCCCTTGGTGACAGAAGGAGACTTGATTTAGAGTTCCGTCTCCCCCTGAGTTCATTAAGCTCTGTGGGCTGATGCAACCTTGGCAATCCTTAATGCCTTTTGCTTCTTGTAGGAGCTCGACTCGAGCAGTTTCTTTGGCTGAAAACTCAATTAGTGACAGTCATTTGTTGTTGTTTTTCATTTAGGATGAGCGGAAGAGATTTAGATTAAGTTGACCTTTGTGATGAAGGTGCATTGCTGTTTCATCAGAACAACTTGTTGCCATGCTCAGAAGTCAGGCAGGGACTTTAAAGGGATAGTTTGGATTTTCTGAAGTTGGGTTGTAAAAGGTACTTAACCACAGTAGATGGCGGTCGCCACCCCCCCCAGTTTGGAAAAGCAGGCAGGAGGACAGGCACTCAAGCTAAACAATCTACTGCTTTTGATGGGGGCATCAGCTAAGCGTATTTTAGCCACCTAAACAAAATCAGTATCAGTTTAGGTGTACGCTATATTACATATACAGCTTTACCTTGCCGTCAGACAGCCGTTATGTATGCTCTCGTCAAAGCCACCAGACTCCATTGACAAAAACAGTAATTTTACCTCACAGAACATCGGTTGGTTAGTTTGTTTGTTAATTCCTAAACACCAAAGTCACGCAGTAACACAAACAAACTAACCGATCGAGGCAGCGGTAAACCAGTAACTCCTGTGTTCTGTGAGGTAAAATTACTATTTTGTCAATAGAGTCTGGTGGCTTTGACGAGAGCATAGATAACAGCGTAACATTTCCTGTTTAATAATTGTTTAGTCTATGAAATGTAAAGAACGAGAGCCCCAGGTGTCCAATACCCAAAGATATTCTGTTTACAATGATAGTTACTCATCTGTTGGTAGTCTATCCAACAGAGCACCTTTTGGGATGTGGTGGAACGGGAGATTTGCAGCATCAATGTTCAGCACCTTGTTGAATCCATGCCACGAGTAATTCAGCCTTTTCTGGGGGCCGAGGGGAGTCTATACCTAACCATGATTAGAAAAGTGTACCGAACAAAGTGGCCAAGGAGTGTATAGAATGGAGAGAATCAGCAAATGTTGACATTAGAGAAGCTGGAAGTAGTTGATATTTGCCATTTTTGCTTAATCAAACAACAAGAACAATAATTGACTGCCAATTTTCTCCATTGATTAATCAAACTCATTAGTTTGAGCTTTGCCTCTACTGTTTTATTCTTTCCCTTTTGCTCACTGAATGTGGATTTTCCAGACAAACCAATATGCTGAATGCAAATTTCAATGTCACGTAATTCCATTTTATTTTCACATGAATGTCTTCACATTTAGCCTTCAGCCTTTCACCCTTGTTTTTGCTTCCGCCTCTCCTCCTCAGGTTAAAGGGTGATCTTGCCTATAATTACAAGGGACCAAGGACAAAAGATGATATTGTAGAGTTTGCCAACAGGGTGGCAGGGTAAGCCTTCAATCACCACTTCAAAAACAAATGACATGAAACTGATGAATACATAGAACTTCCTTTTATTTCACAGCTGCACTAATACGAACCATTCCAAGCAAGCTTATCACTGCAGGCCATATTTATTTTATAGCTCAATGGGTTTCCCCCTCTGATGCTCCAGTTTAGGCCACTGTATCAACTGTGCCTGACAGATTTTCCACTCCTTGAGGGAAATCAAGCTAGATCCGTGACAGAGGGGTTGATGAAAAGCTTGGCTCGGAATTCAGGGCTGCAAGTTGTCTCCACTGGGTGGTGCCACCAGCACAGAAATAAAGAAGAGAATGTTGGAGGTTTTTTGCATCAGTGATTGCATTAGTGTGCCATTTTTGTGCTGAATGTGATTTCACGTGTGTGTGCGTGTGTGTGTGTGTTCCCTCTCCAGACCGGCCGTCAGGGCACTTCCCAGCAAGCAGATGTTCGAGCACATGATGAAACGACATGATGTGCTTTTTGTGTATGTCGGCGGGGAGTCTCCCCTCAAAGTAAGCACCAGATTTGATTCTGAGCACCCAGCTTGTTCAGAGCTACAATGCTAAAACTGGGTATTGATCGAATGATGGAAGCTCTGCTGCTGTTGCAACAAGGAATAGGTTGTGTGTAATAACTTGAAGTGACTTTACAAGCCTTTACAACTGTTAGACACTGATCTATTGGAAAGCTACCGTGTCCATGCTGAAAGACTTGTTTACTTTGCAGGAGAAGTACAACGACGTTGCCTCCGAGCTCATTGTCTACACTTATTTCTTCTCGGCTCCAGAGGAAGTCTTTCCAGAGGTAACGCTTTGAATTTGCATCCCTTTTTTGAATTTTAGAAAAATACTAAAATCACTTGTAATAAAAAAAACATTTTTGTCATCATATGTTATTGATACTCTTGAGTGGTGTGCAACCAGTTGATGTTTCTTTCCATGCTGTATTTTCTAGATTAAAGTAAATGATTACATTCTTTTAGTTGTCCTCCCACACTTGCACATACAGACACCAGGCCTGCATGCTGTCTTTGCATTATGCAAAACAGTATACGTTTCACCGTTTGCTGCAAAGCTCTGTTGCCAACAGTCTTGTCCCACATTCGGCAGGTGCAAATACATTCATTGAGTAAAAATGATATATGGAACTTGGTTTTGAATTAAACATTTTTTGTGTGTTTTCAACAGTCAGTAACTTTGCCAGAGCTTCCTGCGGTTGTGGTCTTTAAGGATGGGGCCTATTTTACCTATGATGGTGAGTATTGTGTCACCATGTCTTCATCCACTGTTGTTGTCTTGGGGCAGTTTTGTTCAATTAGTCATGAAAAGGGGTACGAACGTGTTAAAGGGGCCAGTAGGGTGCACTCTGTGTACTGCTCCCAGACTTTTTCCTCTTTCCTTTGCCGCGATGCTTGTTTTCTCTAGCTGTGTTCCTCTAGTTTTCCGGTCTCTGCTGCTGTTCTTTCATCTTCCTCACCACATTGAGTTATGGTGTGCCTGGCCCATCATAAAGCACCCAGGGCTCTGCCCGCTATTGTGTGTGTGCGGTGAGGCCAGTGATGTTGTGGCGGTTTGTCTTTGGGTGGACATACATAGCCGGCCAGGGTGGATGGGCGTGAGAGACCACAGTTGAGGCCAAAGAAACCAGTGCAGAGCTGGTACTGTATATACAGTCATTTAAAGCCAAGAATTGAGTCACTGAAGCAGCCGTCGAGTCTCTGCAAAAGAATCATAGTGACACAAGAGGTTTAGAGAAGCTGCTTTTTTTTTTTTCTTCTGTTCTCACCGCAACAACGTGAGTTCACCACATTCCTCCATGATGTCTTGTATTTTGCTGCTGCTGTAGGCCCGAGCTGGGAGGCGGAAACGGAAAGGAAGTGCGTCAAGGCACAATGACAACACAAATGGGCCCCAGTAGTGGCTGTTGGGCAGGCCCGGTGCTCGGTGTAGCGCCCGGAGAACAAAATCCACCTCCGCCACCGTCGGCGAGTTCATATCCATTTGCTCCACCTGACCATTACAGAAGGTGGGCTTTCTGCACCAGAATCGCAGCAGGAGAGGCTCGCCACAGAAGACCTTAATGACAAAAACTCCACACTCGGCAGAATCCACCAGGACCTTGATACGGAGGATGTGGCAAATGTCTAGCATTGCCATGGTGACGGCATGTTAAGCGTGTCGAGGTCTGAGAAGGGGAGCAGCATTGCAAAATGACATGGTTGTGTCCTTCCTTTCTTCTTCCCCTTCAAGCCTGTAGAAATT
This sequence comes from Sander vitreus, assembly GCF_031162955.1. Classification (NCBI taxonomy): domain Eukaryota; kingdom Metazoa; phylum Chordata; class Actinopteri; order Perciformes; family Percidae; genus Sander; species Sander vitreus. The sequence goes on from NC_135876.1 coordinate 18,984,717, forward strand.
GTTGAGGGAAAACGCTCTAATTATTATTGGTTATTGTAGGTGAAAATGGATGAAAAATGTTGATATCACAGCTCATTACGCACTTACCTGCAATGACGGCAAGAAAGAAATTACCCCATTAGAGATGGTAGTTTTTTTTTTACCATATGTGGTCCTCAGCATCTGGTTTCTTTCCAGCTGTTTCTCAGAGGACTGGTGTCACTGAATGTCCACTGACTGGATGTCGGATTAGGGTATAAATTAAACTGAGGCGCCTCTGTGTATTTATTTATTTTTGACACTCAATTTGCATGTTCTCTTCATGTCACTTTTTATCTGATGTTATTTGGCTAAACCTTTGAATAGGCACCCAGTGACACTTTTATGTCACACTATGACATTTATTAAAGCGTGTGGATGTATAACATACACATAATATATTTTTTGTTAGCTGTATTGTTTATCTACCAGCTACAGAGGCTTGTCTATTCTCAGAATAGACAAGCAACTTTTATCACCTCCCCTCTTGTATGTATGTATGTTATTCAGATTCCAAATACGTATTAGAAATTCAGAGCACATTTACTGTTCTTGTTGCGCAGCTCTGACTTCTGACTCTGTTTTTAAACAATAGATGCCATTAAACGAAGCCACACTGTCCAAACACGGCCGCTCGCTTTGTGTAAAAAGATATTTTACATATCGATGGGCTTTGATTGGTTTAGTACACATCACAAACGGCAGCATCCCTTTTGAAGAGCGCTGTTAAAATATGGTACAGCACAGAGGCTCATACATATTTAATAACTCAACTTCTCAGGTTCATACTGCAGTACATGTCTGGATTTTTATTGTGCTTCATCATGTGCAGTGAAATCTACTGGGCTACATGTTAGTGCTGTGAGAAAACAGAAAAGTATAATTAGAATGTTTTTGAGTGTTAATACACATTAGTTAAAACCCGGTAATCTTTTAAGTGGTTTATGGTTTGGCCTCGCCACTCCTTGTATGGAAAGGTACATAACTGTGAGGTAGCACTGTTTTGCATGCGTTTATTGGGAGCACTTAAATGACAGGCGGATTAATGGTCCATGAATGCAGTGACAAGATGAGATCACACTTAAAAAGATGATAACGTGCTGATGACATTTTGTGACGGCACACATGGAAAGTATTCCATTATTCCGTATTCATCGGTTATTTGAATTGGCAAAGACAACAAGGTCAGTGTGGCATGGTGAAATTTTGATCTTATTTCCCACACATGTAACATCCCCACTGTATCATAATCCAGTTATTTTGTCTAGTTTTAGTTTAGGTCTGTCGGTCTATGGTTTAAACTGAAATATCTTCGCAACTATTATGGCGCTTACCCACTGCTGGTACTAGCTCTACTCGGTTTGGCTCGACTCGACCCGGCTGCGGTGCCCCGTCCTCCATTTTCCATTGAAGATTTAGTACCACCTCATGGGTGAGGCAAGCGTGGCTGGTCGTCATAGTGACGCCGCAGGGAACTGCCGTGACCTAACGCGACACACAAACACAGAACGTTGAAGGTGTGTTGTTTTTGATTCTCGGCATGTGGCTGTTGCCACAGCCAGAAGACACATTTTGTTTCAAAGAAGCTGGAGGCTAAACTATTTTAGCCTCCAGCTTCTTTGAAAATGGCGGGTTTGTTCAGGACACCCCCGTCTGTCGCTAGCAATGACGACGCAGTGATTAGTGACGATTCTCTCTGACCAATCAGTAGTCTGCAGGTTTTCACGTCACCTTTTGGTATCGCCTCAGCTCGCTTGGAACCTCGACGGAGGTGATACTAAAAAAAAAAGTACCTGTTGGCAGGTACCAGGGACTTTTTTTCATAATGGAAAACCAAAAAAGGCGAGTAGAGTCGAGGCAGATCAAGCAGGTACCATGTCATGGAAAAACGCCATTAGATGAACATTCATGGTCCCCAGAGGATGAAGCTTACTGACTTTCCCCTGAATTTTCCTCTAGTGCCACCATGTTGTAGCCTAGAAATCTAGACGCACCCTAGCGGCAGCAAATCTAATTTGCAGCCAGGGTCGTCTAGCAACTCTCCGTTGGCTTGCAAGCTGGAAAAACCAAACTCAATCACATTGTGTATAGAGTCGGTGGGCGGGCTTATGGCTACTGCTGCTGGCGAACAGTGGCCTTTTGAATTGGCTTTGGCCGCGACTCTGTAAGACTTGGAGTTAAGCTTTTCTTTGAGAAAAGAACAAAGAACGGCACTGAAGTCATTCTTAAAAAAGGAAGATGTGTTTAAGCTATCAACTAGCTCCGCTACCTTCTTCGTTGCTCTGCTTGGTTGTAGCGCTATCCTATTGCGTGCAGAGGGAATTTGAAAGACAACCATTTATCCCGTCCCTCAGATTGAGCCCTGCCAATGGTGAGTTCCCAGACCCGACATCTTGATGTGGGTCTGGCTTGTCAGGCTAACCATGTTGTTCACATTTGTGGTTTTCGAGTGAAATATCTCTGCAACTATTTGATGGATTCCCTTGAAAACATTCATCGTCCCCAAAGGATGAACTGAGATCCCAGCTACGTTCTGTAATAACTTTGTGGATCCCTTGCTTTTCTTCCACACTAGTTCCCAACCCTCACTGTTGCTTTTTTTGGCAACTAGCTCAACCATTTTCATTGTTTATCTTTTAAGGTTTTTCTTTTTGTATATAGTAAGAAAGCAAGACGTGCTTGCTTTCACCAATCTTTTCATCCTCTGCCTCCATCTGGGTCTCACCCTATTTGAATTATCTTTGATATTTCCTATTCCTCTCCCTTTCTTCTACGTTTCTCCATCTGGTTTTGCATTGCATTGATCGCGGAGGTCCTCTGTGCCATGTGCCATTAACCTTCATCCTTGAAACGTGTCAGATCTGCGTCCTCCCTGCCCTCAAAACTCTGCCACTGGATCATCCTTTACTCCACCTACTGTCTGTTTTTATTCCCCCTCCTGCCCCTCATCTCTCTCTCTCTCTCTCTTGTCTCCCGCTGTGTGAACTCTAGGGCTGACAGGCTCCTGTAGGGCAGTGTGGTGATTGTGAGGTTGGCACCCAGGAAGAGAGCAGTTCTAATTTGTTTCAAGGTGAAGCAGTTTCAGTCAGTGTAGAGGTTCATCGGACTGTACGATCCCAGTATGGGGCCTCTCTCTCGCTCTCGCTCTCTCGCTCTCTCGCTTCTGAGAGAGTCAGGCAGCTGCATGCTGTCTATAAAGCCAGAACATCTGTGGAAAGAACTCTCTGGAATGTCTACCTTACTGACTGAGTCAGCAGCCTTAACAACGACTCTGCCTTTGCACAGCAGCAACACTGATACATAGATTGCGTTGCGTTAAGGTCATTTTGAGTCTGGTATAAGCTACAACCTCGGGGGTTTAAAAGCGTGTTCAGGTTTTAGGTCGTCAGGCTCCCAGCTCGTTTAGGGGAGCAGCTTAAGAACCATGTTAAAGTCATCAGTGTGGTTGTAATTTCTGTAATAGTAGCAGAAAGGTCATGATAACTTATTAACATGTCATAATGAGGTCCCAGCTACATTTGACATCAATTATGAGCATCCTGTAGCCTCTCTCAGCCGGAGAAAACTGCGTTGTCTAAGCAGCCTCGCTACACCCGATTTAAACCCTCCAGGGACAGACGCTGGTTCCCGTTTGCATGTTGCCTCCAGATGTTAGTTACAACAACACGTGGTTCACAATCAGGAAGCAATCCTTTATTTTACTTTTTCACTTTTTTTTTTTTTTATTTATTTGTTACACTCTCTTTTTTGTTGTTGTTGCCTAATGCATCTATTGAATTATGCATTCGCTCCAAATATGTAAAAAAAATCTGCCAAATCTGTGTCTTGAAATGAATGTACGGACGCATGGAGAATCCTTTACAAACCAAATGTGTTTCTTTAAAAGACCGAAAGGCATAATAGCTGTGAAAATGAGGTTAGGTGAGCAAGCATCCCAGACAAAAACATCATCAGCATCTATTGTGAATGAAAATTGCATTTTATTTTTTTTTTATTTGTTTTTTTTATATCTTGACAACCGGTTATTTGATAAATAGGAAATGAATGCTTATTGTAGACAATCTAGACTGAACAAAAGGCCCTTTCATTTATGTCTTGACACCCAAACTGATACATTTGATTGATTATCTCTGGATTGATTCCCAATCTGCTCACAATCCATCGGCTGTTTCAGCCCCCCAAAACCATTTCTGTTCATTGTTTAACTGACATCTGTCTATGAATGCTGAACTCGTGTCCCGCTCTTTATTCCCTAGAGAGCGTACAGGTGATAAACACTGATCTTTCTTACAATCCAGGCACCAATATGCTGTTTTCATATACTGTCTCTCTGTGTTGCAGAGTACGAAGATGCTAGTTTGTCATCGTGGGTGAACAAGGAGCGCTTCCAAGGATACCTTCAGATTGACGGCTTTACACTATATGAGCTCGGGGAAACAGGTGGCGTATGCATAAAAGTTGTCATCCACAATATGTTCTTTACTCTTCCGAATAACATATTTATATAGCAATCATATTACATTGGTATAGTTTAATTTTGGGACTTCAACAAACTATTATTTTCATTATCAATCAAATAGTTTTCCAAGTTTCTAGGTTACATCTTCAGATGTCTTGTTTTAGCTGACCAACAGCCCAAAACCCAAATATATATATTAGTTTACTATCACATAAGACAGAGAAATGTCAGAAATGATCACATAATTGAGAAGCTGACACTTGGAAAATAGTTGCAGATTCGTTCTCTGCCCCTCAATCGACTTACTGTTTCAGCTCCATTTTATTTTGAAACTTCATAAATTGTGATTTTTGGTAATCGTGAGCATAATGTTTTGTTTGGTTTTTTTTGTGTAGATTTAATTTTTTGTGTGCTCATTTTACTCTTAATGATTATGGAGCCAAAGTCGATAGTCAACATCTTTTAAATTACGGAACGATTACCAGCACATATCATTTGAAAAGTGCATCAGCACACAGCTTTACTCTGCCTGCCTCTTTAATGCTATGTCACACATTTCAAAACCCCCTCATATTTAGCTTCCCACCCCTGAATATCAAAGCTGCCACACGATGACTTCATAATTGAACATCAAACATCTTAGAGCTGCTCTTGTCGAATCTTTACTTGTAACAATATCAGCGTTAATTGTGTGTCGGGCTACGATAGGAAAGTCACTTCCCTCTAGATGTAGACCAAGTTGCTCAAATGTGCACACACTTTTCTCTCCCACAGCACAGTGAAATACAAACTGGCTCTCAAACTGCAGTAAATTGATGCTCTGTGCAGAGAAAGCTGTGCTTTCTAATATTAGATGCAGTATTTTACCTCTTTATGTGCAGCTGACTGAGATCAGTGATGCTCCGCGGTTGGATTTTGCTTACATTTGTTGCTGCTTACAGTCAGTTTTTAACCCATTTATACCAAATGTGCAGTTTGCAGTTCTGAACAAAATTGTCTCTAAAGCACCTTAATTGGATAAACACTATGTGACTAATTAAAGACAGCACAGTCCGTGGTGCAATAACTTAGAGTTTTAGATCGAAGTAAGTTTGTGAAAACAGTATAGAATCTCCCAGCCTTGTCTCTAAAGGCTTTTCAATCAGTTGTCAAGTTCCATGCCCTTGGGCTTATTGTGGGTGGTGGAGTGACATTGTAATGCTCTAAAAGCCTCATCCCACACACGTCTATGTCCCCATGTTTACACCAGTGTTACCAAAATCAATAAATAGTCTCAAGCTGTAATTTAGATCTATTTATGGGTCAAAACGTAAGGGACAGAACACAGACAGAGGTAAGGATAAGTGGCGTATTGAAAATGGCATCTATTTGACAGATTCCCAGTACACCCCTTTTTTCTTTATTTTTTTATGGTGTGCAGGAACATTGGAAGGCTGTTCCTCAGGGGCAGAGAGTAAATAGTAGGTCTATCACAAACAACCCCTTTAAAAGAGAGACTACACTGCATACTTTTAACAACTTCCAACATATTGTACAAATGCACAGTGAAAGAATGTCAGTCACACCAAAAAAACCAATAGAAATGGTAGCTTTTGGCATCAAACTTTCTGCATAACGTCACTGGATTTAAGACACAAGAAATATGATGCGTGCAAGTTGTTAGATGGATGTCTTGTAAATGTGATTACATCACTTCACAGTGAAGGCTGTGAGTGCTAACAGCTCTTTCTTCAAGCTTTTACCAGAAGAATTTGAAACTATAGCCTGTGATCCTTTATAAATAACTTAATTAAAATGTTTCTTCATAGACTTGATGTCTAGCTATTAGAAAGTGCAAACCTATGAGTACAGTTTATTAGCATTTTAACTATCACACAGAAATGATAAAAACTGGTCAAGTTTGTATGGAATGGCTTATCGATCTGTAAATCATCAGTAACCATTAGGGAGCGCCTCGGAAGCCGTGTGGTCACAGCGCACGTATAATTGCAACGTCTTGGGTTCGATTCCAGCCTTGGCATCATACCGCTCTCTCTGCTCCGTTTCTATACTCTTATCCTTAAAAAAAAAAAAGGCGAAAAAAAACAAAAACAAAACTTAAGCCATTAGTTAACTTATATCTTATAAGTAACTTATAAACGGTGACTTACGAGAAAGTGGTCCCCTTTGTTATAACCTGAGATTGTGGCATTTCCTTCAGTCGAGAACACTTAGAGACTTAGAGGTCCCGTCGTACAATATACAAAGGAATGATGCCGATACAGCAACAATGGATTTTGTGTCAGTGCTAGTTAGGCACCGCAAAGATTATGCACATTTTCACATGAAGAAGTATTGCAGAAAAAACACAAAGTAAAACATAAACTATTGTTCACTGCACAATGCCTCCCCGAAAGCCACAGAACAATGCAATGAAAGTTATTTTGGGAATGTTATGTGGTAGGTGAATATTGCACATTGAACGGCTGCAAGTATTCTCATATACAGTAGCACTGTAACACAGTTATACATTTAAAAAAAATAGTTTATGTGGCTTAACTTCCTCCCCCACATCTTATACAACAATCTGTCTCCGCTTGTGAAATCTTATTCCTTTTCATGACACCACCGGCGCTGTCCACTGCCTTTACGTAACCTCAACCTTGCCACAGAGCAACCATCTGTGACCACCAGGGGGCAGGCTGGCACTCTCATCCCAGCGACAAAGGGTTTCTGGCCTCAAACCAATACACGTCTGAATAACAGACCTTTTTTAAGTTGTGTAACAGTTTTATTTTTTAAGTAGACCTATTTGTTGTGTCGTTGGTTTGGGTTTTGAATGGCCTGAAATAGCTCTTCAACCAGAAAGTGACCACTTATTTCCTGTTCAACCAAGTAGAAAGCCTAAGCTAGCTTAATGTTTGAGTGATGAATGAATAAAGCACTCTTGCTGCCTCTTTCTTTTCTTTCCCGCGGTTGAGAGGTGATTGGTCTCCTCCAGAGCCTCTTATCTGACTTGTCATTGTCTTCACCTTATATTGTGTGTGTAATTGTGATTTGTAATCCCTGTTTGCCACCTCAGGCAAATTGGTCGCGATTGCAGTCATCGATGAGAAGGACCCCACAGAGAAGAGTGGCAGGTACAAAGAACACAAATAATAATGATAAAAAGCCATATGACCACTATAGTTGCGCTCAAGTGCAGGGCTTTCAGATAAAGATAAGACTTGCTGTTATTGTTTGGATCTTCCCACAAATTACAGGCATCGTTCTAAATAAAGGTTAAACTCCCCACTCATGTGGTGTTTCACTCTCTTCTCATTTGCTTTTAGATTAAAGGCCTTGATTCAGAGGGTGGCGAAGGAATACAGGGAACATTTTAACAGGTAAGGCACGGATACACGATGAGGTCAAAGATGAATATGCAATTTATACATTTATTCGAGGATGGTGCACTCACTGGGGAGCGCCGCCTGTCTATTCACAAGCAAAGTTTATTCCTTTGTCGGGGCACGTCTGTTCTCGTTGACGTTCAGTAGAAAGGTAATTATGCAAAATGTCAGCTTCCAAATATAGGTGTTCTTTTCAGCTGTCAGTCAAAATCTCAGCTCGGTTTTTTATTAATGCATAATTTTCTGTTTTTCCTGGCTCCAATTGTGCAATAACAACTGGAGATGGGGTGTTTGTGTAACGTACCGCCTTGTTCGACCCGTTCTTTTACTGGAGAGGAACCAATTAAACTAGCCACGGAATACAAAAAGGAAATGCATGCACTTAAAATGTATAATTTCACAAATGCGTTCTTGTTATTTTCGCTGTTAGTGGACTGGAAAGGTCGGAAGGAAAGATGGTTCAAAACAGAGATGATGCAAGAACACAGACACCCAAAATGTTTAACACAGGGCTCCTGAAACAATTGCTGTATGCGTACAGCAGGATGATTTAGTAAGTACAGTAGGCAGGTCATCCTTTAGCTGGAGGACACGGGTTAAAGCAAACATGCTTAACTGAAGTGGCGTGACTCCAAATCAGCTCTTAAGATCGCTGTTCTGTTCTCCCGGTACGGCGGCTTGGCAACAAGAGGATTTCCTTAAAAGGATTAATAAAAAATTAAAATAAAAAGTCTCACATTTTCATCATTATGGTGTGCTTAAGTTCTGCACTGTGCCCCATCATTGACCATGTAGCTTCCATCAGCTAGATTTCTGCTTTTCATTGAAGAGTAGTATCTCAAACCGCCATGATCAAAGTGTTTCTCCCTCTCCAGGCGCCCCCATTAGGACTGATTGAATTACACAGATTCCTATCAGCATTTGGACTACTATCTGCCACACTACTCTGTGCAGTATATATTTTTGGAAGACTTTTGATTTTGAGAATCCCCACTGAGATCAGAGATGCCTGCGGTGTTCTGACGCGTCTAAACGCTACTTGTAATTACAAGTCACGAGCTCGAGTGACGCCCCCGGTGGTGGGCGGCGGCAGCGCATAGAGTCAACAGATCACATGGTGCTGACTGACGTTTGGATGAGCTGATTCAGTTTGATGCAGTAATACATTTTGTGGCGGTCAGCTCATCCACCATTTATAGCATTTTGACAGAACAATGAATGCAGATCTCAGAGGGAGCTTATGTGTGTGTGTGTGTGTGGGGGGGGGAGAGAGAACAAAGACACATGCCTACATGTGCGCAAACCGCACTTGTGGGAAAGTCTGATTTCATCAGTAAGTGGGTGTGGGTTGGGTTTAAATTCTGCACTGTCATTGTCTTTTATGTGCCCATTGCTGCACACCAGACAAGAAGCCTTGTCACATAGAGCTTCTTCCCAAACTGAAACCTTTTGACTTTCCATCCATAAATTACCTGGATTCTTTAGGTTTCAGGCGGTTTAACCTGTTGAAAGAACATCTTGAAGCTGCTCATCTTTTTATGTTTACAGTTGATTGAATATGTATTGTGAAAGATGCCATTCGAAGTGATGAACACCGAGAATTATCACTGGATTCTGCAGTTCTCCTCAACTCTACAGAGCGTCACAGCAAGTCAATGTTATTTATGAAGCCCAATATCAGAAATTTTCCCTCAAGAGGCTTCACAATCTGTATAGCATACGACCCACACTGTCTTTAGACCCTCGCTTTAGTTAGGGAAAACCTCTCAAACTAGCAGCTAAAGAGCCTCATATCTGGATGGGTGAAGGCTAAATAAATGCTCATGCTGTTAAACTTTTTATTTATTTTTTTTTTTTTTTTAAACACGTTCCTTACATCAACTTTATAAGGTCAATATTGCATTTACAGATTGTTGTGCTGCAAGTGGCCAAAATAAATCAATTAATACAGGTATAGGAATATTTTAAAGCCACTGCCCCAGTGGTAGTATTAAAAGAGACACACAGCAATGCAAGCCACATTTTTTGTAAGAAAAAATGACTTCTTTAAAAGATGCTTAATATCACATGAAGATATTGCAGGCGTTGTGTGTGATTTTTAATATTGCATGTGGTGATCTGTGATTTGAATCCTTTCCAGAGTGCATATGTGGGTGACTTCTCTCCCCATACACACCATAGTATTTATAATGGTTCCAAAAACAAATAGTTTTTTTTATATGATCATTGATAGTTCAATAATGAATTCCTGTCCACAAGGACACCTTGTTTTCCTTTTTATTTCTAAAAATGTCGTAAGTGGAATGGATAACAGACACTTGCACATGTCCAGAAGGAACATATAAGTAAACCGCTAAAATGTCCAACTTTCATTGGCCATATCTGGGAGTATTTACCAGAAACAGCTGTTGCGCACTGTTCCATGCTCTCTTGGCCAGCCTGCTCAGCGGTCTGGCCAAAGAAGTGTCAGTGGGAGTAGGAAGATGGACACACATGGGAAACAGACCTGTAACCATTTAGATTATTGACCAAGTATTGATAATAAAATAAAAAGGAATTTATATTCCACATTACAATTTGTGTATCTCAACACTCCCTCCCTCAGTCTTGAAACATGTAGATTATCTTCTAGCGGTGTCTGATCCATAACTCACACTGCTGCAGCTTTCAGAGCAAAAGTTACAAACTGACTTTTTGATACTTGATTTTTATTTCCAGTTTGGCCCACTATTGTCAGACAAATTATCACTAACACAGACTGATTTTTATATTGCATTCATATATTATTTAGTTCTGGCTCTTCATAATTAGTCATTAATAAGCGCAGGCAGTATTTTGTAACACCCAGAGGACAAATATGCAAGATGTAGCTGTGATTCAATATGAATATAATGTATATGTAGAGGCCCCCCATAATCAGTCATTCAGTGGTAGTCACAGGCTTTCCTGGACTTGTGCAACCACCCCCTTCCCTAGTCTACCCACAATACACTCTGCTCAGACATAGTGGAGCACAATGAGAAACAAATTGAATTCCTCCTCGTGCCTTATCGTTCAGATAAATCAGTCTTTTCTGTGGTGGGAAAAGATGATAGACAAAAAAACAGGAGACAGCACAGGACAGAGCTTTGGGGATATCTTTTTCTTTCTGCAGTGACAGAATCCCAGTTTTCCATAGCAAAAAAAAACAACATGCAATTCCATTCAATGTGTTGGTGTCCCAGTTTTGTGCAATCCACTGAGACAAAGAAAAAAGGCTCATTTTGCGCTATTGAATGTTGTTTTTGATTCACTGTTTTTCACTTTCTTATGCCACTGATTTGTCTTGCATCTCTCCAGGGACTTCCAGTTTGGCCACATGGATGGGAATGACTACATTAACAGCCTCATTATGGGGTGAGTGTCTCAAATCCAGCCCACCTCTCTCTTCATCTTCATCTTCCTCTTTTCTCTACCTCATATTACCTTCTGTCAGCTACTTATCCAGGTCTGGACTGACTTGTAATGCCAGCCTCTGCCATTAAAGATGCTCTCTTGTGGAGAAGTCAATTACACAGACAGACTGTCATTTCTTTTTTAGTGCACTTGGAAATTGTAACCCCCTACCATCACGCACTAATGCATACGAAAAAGCACACCAGCTTCTGCAATTCAGCTTCTGCGCTTGAAGGATAGTGAAAGGAATCTATGAGGAATTTACGGATAAGGATATATGCGTGGATTAAATCTATGGCGGTCATATGTTTTAATAGCTTGTCAAAGAGCCGCGCTAATGATTCAGAGAGCCCTGCTGCTGTAGCTTTGCGCCTTGGCCTGCTTTTGGTGTGTCTTGCTCGGAGAGGCCTTGCAACTGACATCCCACACGTTTAATTACAGAACCCTGCTAGTGTTACAGGCCAGCAGGGCTGTAGCAGTTGGCGTGTCTGTTTTGTATCTACCAACGTACAGTGTCTAATTATGTGTGTCTTTGTATAATGTTGTGTGTGTTTGTGTGAGGATCTCCCAGCATAATAGACCGCTGCAGGATGTAATTTTAAATTTAGCATATTATTGTTTGTATAAGGGAGATTATAGCAGACATGGTCTCCTAAGTCCTGTGTAATTAAAAGAGTACAGTATAGGAGTCGCATTGGAAATAGGACGACATTCAAAGAACAGACTCCCGGTGCATGGCTGAAATTAGACAGACGGTGTTTATATTTAAGGATAAAGGAAGTGATTAGCCTTCCCAAATTTGTACAAGTAGATACAATATGTATTTGCCGGGTTTTACAGTACTGAGTTTGGCCGCTGTAGCACGGGATTAATTGCCCTCCTTTGAGGAATGAAATCCTGGCCTGTCAATGTCCACTAATTCTCTCCTTTAGGAGAGCCATGGAAATAAATCTGATGGCTTTTTATCCCTCGTTCTGTCATCACAGCGATTACTGTGTTCTGGCAACGGTCTGTCTGGGGTAAGGCTGCCCCTGCTTTCACCAAAGGCATAGAGACACACTAATGAACACACACACACATACAACATGAGCACCACTCTAAGCCCGAGGCTGTCTCTGCCTCTGTTTGAATGTAGGATTATCCCTAACCCCTTATATGGGATGCATTGTGGGCTGTGAAAAATTTTGAGATTTGAGGTGACTGAAAGTCTGTGTGTGTGAAGGGAAGACTTTTAATCTAGGAAGGTGAATGACTAGGAAGATACCACACCCAGCAGTCATTTGATTTGTATACTAAAGATCGCTTTTGTGGAACCTCTAATACATTTCTGGTACTCTATATATCATGAATACAATTTTTAAAGTGTGAAAATATCTCCGCTCACACACAAAGTTGATTTTCAATTATCTTCGCCTTTTATTAAATAGGCAGTTTTAAGCCGCCTACACGTGATACACGATTTGCTATCTGCGCACTGCTAGGTAGGGCGCAGAGCAAAGCGCAGCGCAGGTATTCGTCATCAAGGTTGGCAAGGAAGCTATTTCCCATTGCTAGGTCACGACATGCTGTTATCTCATTGGTTGCGCTTTCGAAAGGTCAGCAGCAACTAGGTCAAAGTTGAAAGAATTTGAACTTTGAAGCGGCAAATCCGAGGGGTACGCAACGCCAGGGGTAGCGCAGCGCCTGGTTGGGCGCCACCCTCCTCCCCATAGGAAATCGATGGAACGGCCGGCGCAAAGCGATTTTGCCGCCTATCATGTGTAAGTGGCTTTAGGCTGTTTTTTGAAAGGGGCGGAACTATAAAATCTGAATGCTAATCATTCAGGTTTTATGTCCCCATGCATCCAACATGTTTCCTGGAACCACTGTGATAATCATTATCACAGTTTACAGTTAGGTTTTTAATTAAGTCCTCTTGCAATAATTAAAGCCCAGAAAATGCCTCTGGAAACAGAAAGTGAAAAGAAAACTTGGGAAAGACGAACAAATGAACTGCTGATAATGAGCCAGTCCCATTAAGTTAAAAACAACAACAACCTCCAAACTACAGATTGTTAGGAATACAAATGCTATTTTTTTTAAATCCAGTTTTCACCTATTTTTTATTCAATATTAACTTCTTTATTTATCTTTTTAAAGAATAAATGTAGTTCCAACGCACATCTCTGTGTGTTAAATATGCAGCTAAAGCCACGCAGTTAGCTTACAGCAGTTTAACACAGCATGTTTGCCAGGACATTGTTTCACTGTGTAATTTCCCGTAATGGTCATTTTTTTTTTTTTTTTATCTGCTTGTAGAAATAAACCTCTATGGTGTTTTTTGCCTCCAGCGGTGCCTTCCAGGCAGCTAACCCTAACCTTAACCCTAAACATAACCATTGCCGCGCTGCCTGGGAGGAGACGTTGGGGGCAAAAAAACACCAAAGACCAGAAATAAAGTAGATACATGTCATTTAGTGAGGTTTAGAGGTGCCGGAAGGCGTATTTCTAAGTGTAATAACTTTTATTAACTTAACTTTAAGAGAGTCAGGCTAGCTGTGTCCCCCTGCTACCTGTCTTCATGCTAGCACAGGCTAACGCTTCATAGTAAACACAGACATCTGCAAGAAGGCAAAAAATGTATTTCCCAAAATGTTGAACTGTTCTTCAAACAAAAGAAAAATTAAATCCATGTGAAGAAAATGTTAGCCTCATACGTATATTACGTCTCATCGTATAGCACAGATATGAGAGTGGTGTTGATTTTCTCATCTAACAATAAGCAAGAAAGCAAGTTTTGACCAAAATGTCCAGCTGTTCCTTTAATAAATCCAAATAAACATGGATACAATTTTCCAACAAAAACTAAATTAGCCCTAATTATACAGTACGGTGGCTGTTTTCGGCAGAGGAAAAGGAAATGACTTAAATATGTGTTTTCTGCCAGCTCTAATTCTATACAGTACAGTATATGAACCTTTATTATGGGTGGCAAACCCCCAGTAGGCTCCACTCACGGAGGTGAATAGGCTAATCCATATTTATTTTAAATGGGTGCCATCTGGTGTGTGTGGGTGTGGGTGTGGGGGTGTGTGTGTGTGTGTGCGCTACTGATCTTAGCTGGGTGGTGGATTGGGACAGTGATGGATGTGTGTGTACAATTTGTTTCCAGGTTGAGGGGGCTGTGATGGACTGTTATGTGTGTGTCTAAGCACTACGATACCTTATCTAGGCCAGGCTTTGGTGCTGTGTGAGACGTGGATAACAGGGATTGCTTGTTTCTGACCTTGTTCGTTATCTCACAGAGTTTTGTAATTCCTTCTCTGATTTCTCAAAATAAGTATGCTGGAGAGGGTGTGGTGTCTGTCTCTGGCACTGGAGTACCAGGCTTCTTTGTATATTTCTCAACATGGATGCAGAGTTGCTTTTCTTCTGGACTCCCTGTGATTCACTTGTCAGCTGTAATTTGTAAAGGTCTCTTTAACTGTGACCGGCACAGACCAATAAAGCCACTGAGTTGCACACTGTATGCATAAAAGATAGAAAGAAATGGCACTCTAAAATAGGCCAGGCTGCATCGCCTTTTTCCTCAGACAAAAAAAAAAAAATCCTCTTTGAAATAATGCCCAGGGGAAAAGTTAGGTTGCTCTGTGTACAAATGGTTTGTTTATATCACAATTGTATTCTCCGTGTTACAATTTGTTCTTCTCTAATGATGCACTTTGATAATCGCAGTCCAAGGTGCTGAGGTTAAGAAGATTTAAAAGCTGTGTTTCCGGTTTTTCTCAGCGAGGTGACAGTGCCCTCCGTTATCATCCTCAACACATCCAACGAGCAGTACTTCCTGCCCAGTGAGCCGATTGAGACCATGGAGCAGCTGGTCCAATTCATCAACGGTGTTTTGAACGGTTCTGCACAGGTCCAAATCTTCTCCTCTTCTCTCCTTCCCCTCCTCTCTCCTGCTTTTTGTTTATGCATGCAGCTCAGTGTAGCCCTTTCCCCTCCCTTCCCCTTGTGTTGTACCATCGTAATCACACCAGTAGTCTTCATTAATCAACCACGTTGCCTTGCATTTTAAGTCCTCCCTGGAAAATATTTTCAGCAGATGAGGTATTTTTGCAATCTCCTTTTGCATGTTTAGATTTTGTATTGCTGTCCTCCCTGAATGGATTATCTGCAATAATTCTGTCTTCTAAGTCAAACACTGAGATTACTACATGACTCTGTATTGTAGTGTGCACACTAATCTGGAAAGAAAAGTCATCGCTTTCCTCTGCACCACACTAAAGTCACCAGATGTATGAAACCATAAGCCAAACAGCCAGAGGTCCTGTCCTTTTTTCTTTTTTTTTTTCTTCCAAGAAAGGTTTAGGCTATTTTTTGCTTGGCAAAACAAACCACCTCCCACCAAATTAACAGCAACAGAAACCTCCATGTTTCTGCTGTCCGGTTGCAGCCAAAGCCTGGACAGTTTCAGCGTCTTCACATCATGCTGGTAACGTCTGCAATGAGGTGTCTTAAGGCTGATTCGTGCTTCATGCAGAAATACACAGAATAATATGCGTTTAATGCATTGAACTCAATTTTAAATAATGTAGATGATGCAAGAAAGCTAACAATAGTTACTGTTAGATTTTAAGATGTCAAGTCTTTTTTTTATTTTTTTTAGGGAAAATTTTGAAGAGAGACGATGAATTTTTGAATTTTTCCCAAGCATGACTAATATCTTTGAACTTATGAGTGTTGTTCATAGAAAACCTGAACATTAAGGTACGCAGACAGCGTGTTTAGCCTCGCGTGAAGCAGTAACCAGCCAGAGGAGGACAGAGTTGGCAGTCATATCTCGAGCAGGTTTTTAGGGAATTGCTACTCTATTATTATTATTATTATTTATTATTATTATTATTATTATTATTATTTTTAATTATTTTTTTAATATCTCCCCACTCACTGTTCTTGTGGAACATAGGGTGTCTCCCGTTTTTTTGGTCCTCTATCCTCCCACTCCAACAACATGCTGTAAAAAATGTTTGTTAAAACTTCTCAAACTAGTTATGCAGTCCTCACACAGCATAAGCATGAGTCTGTGCAACAGCTGCTTCCACAAAAACCATCCCATGCCCACCTTAAGCTCGTTCTGCAGAAGTCCTGCTCAGTCAGTGCACACTAATTGGCCATCCTGATGAATTAGCGTCGGGGACAGATCGCTCATTGGCTGCCCAGGTGCTGTTGCCAACAAATGAGGTCAAACGGAGTAGAGCTGCTGGGCAGCGGACAAACTAGAGTCGGGCACAGCAGATCATTTGTGCAGAGAAGCGTTTAATTAAACAATATTTTAAATGTCTGGGATGTACGGACCATATGACGGTAAACCTAACGCTTGGATAACTGTGTGCGTACTGCGTAATTAGTTTGAGAATTTTTTTACTGACATATTGATAATTGTTTTTTGTTATTTAGGGATTGTCCCCCAAGTGATTAGGATGAGCTAGACATAGTATCTCTTCTGTCTCTATTAAGTGGTTTGTCTCTCTGCAGGCGAATGGAGGTGATGGATTCATTCAGAGGATCAAACGTGTGGCCTTTGATGCCAGATCCACCATTATGGTAAGTTGGTGAGAGTTCACTCTAGGCTGCCACATGTAGACGGAGAACATTTCCCAAGCACAATGTCATTGGGGTTCAAAATGCTCATGTGTCATATTACGGTAATCTCGTATATATGTTTTGTTAAATTAAATCAGTTACCACTATAAGTGCAATTAAAATTGATTAAATCATAGCAATAAATCGTTTTAAAATAGTTCAAAACATGTCAGTCTGCAGGATATCACCATCGTGACCTCCACTAAAAAAATAATTAGTTGACTAAAATTCAGTTACGCCTTTTTTGTGCACTGTGCACCTCAATTAAAGCTCAAAAAACCCCACGCATTTCAGATATATTTAGTTTATTAGGTTATTTCTAGAAGCAGACATGGTACTGTAGCTTTAGTTAAACCTACTGTTGTTGCCACTTGGTTGCAGCACAACAAGCTGTAAATGAATGTGTCCTGCCTTCAGTCTCCGGGTGAGCTGTTCAAAATCTGCACGGCTTTCTACGTCACTAGCCGAAACGAGGGTGCTAGGGGGCTAACCTTTAGCATGCTAGCTCATTCTCAATGGAAAAACACTGCTACAACACACACACATTCACCCTAATCTACAAAATAAATTGTATAGAACTACTTACATGTCCCTGTTCTACAGGTATTCCACGCAAAGTTGGAAGTGCGCCCTCGTTTAGAAGAAGTCTCCCGGCTAATCCTGCCTTGTACAGGCCGAAGTTGGAGAAACAGCTAGCTAGTTAATTTAATCCTTAGCTAGCTACTGCGCATGTGCGACTGCCAACAAAGATGTTACAGAAGTTGAGATGTCTCTAAAACAGAGACCTGAACACAGGGTGAAAAGAGGCGCTGCAGCAATGGACAGTACAACAAAAATATGGTGTTTTTTTTTTAAATTAAACCATGTAAACCTATTCTGATACACTCTCAAATTACAATTATGAACCTGAAAATGAGCATAATATGGCTACTTTAATAATAAAGTTGAACTTGGCGTTAGAGCTGGGCAATATATCGATATATTGATATGACAGTAGATATCGTCTTAGATTTTGGATATTGTTATATCGTAATATGGCATAAGTGTTGTCTTTTCCTGGTTTTAAACGCTGCATTACAGTAAAGTTATGTCGTTGTCTGAACTTACCAGACTGTTGTAATTGTTATAATATTTGCCTTTACCCACTTAGTCATTATATCCACATTACTGATGGTTATTTATCAAAAATCTCATTGTGTAAATATTTTGTGAAAGCACCAATAGTCAACCCTACAATATCGTTGCGGTATCGATATTGAGGTAATTGGTCAAAAATATCGTGATATTTGATTTTCTCCATATCGCCCAGCCCTACTTGGCGTACAGTTTCTTATTTACACAATCAGCAGACTCGTAGCAACATTACGGCATTAATATGGAGATGCGTTTCTGCTGAGAGCAGTGACGGTCAACCAAAACCGTAAAATTGCGGCCCGTAAACCAAAACAATGAGTTTTAAAGGGGCTAAAATGTTCCATAGACCTGAGAGGAACCGCAGACTCGGGTAATAATTCTCCTTGGGTTCTTGTGTATGAGCGACCTCTTTCACATTACACGAAATCATTTGTCATGTAATTGTGCAGCTTCAAAGCTATAGTGCGTCGTTTCTGTCGCCCCCATGAGGAATTCTAAGTAATGACAACCAAACAGTCGGCGCGTCCACATGATCACAAGCCTTATGTGATCTTGCACCGCCCCTACCCCTCCTCCACGCAGTTGCTAGTAGCCAAGGAGGACACGGAGGATTACAAAAACATGACGGACTCTTCAGAAGAGGTCATTATCTTCACTCGATTTTCTGTGTGCTGAAGTCGCCGGACGACACCAGTTTCTGAACATAGACATACTGAGAAATACAGAGAGACTTTTGTGGAGCTGATAGTCTTAATTAGCTTTGTATCAACTCATTTGGCAATGCCTTGAATATATCGGACGTTAATTAATACTAAAAAGGTAACGCACTAAAGCTTTAAGGTCTATTTTATATTAGTTTCAGCGTAATATTATTTTGTCCTGCTTCCCAACTTTTTAAACCTCTGTTCTAGCCTTGGTCTTTCTTTACCTCTACAGTTCATTATTAGGATACAACTGAACACCTTCTACTTGTTGATATGCTTCACACCATGCCTCCCCTTGACTGCGTTTGCCAGTTTAGGGTAAATGCTTTTTACTGCATATGTAACCTGCGCCAAGGTTATTAACACTGTAAAGCAAATGCCCGAGTGCCGTGCTCTTTCCCTCTGGGAGAAAAACAACATTCAGAGAACAAGACAGGGGAGTACGACTGAGAATATGCAATGCAGGCAGTAAACGCAGTATGAGGAAAGAGAAACCGGCAACCGAGCAGGAGGAGGTGGAGTAATGAGTGAGACTTTCACTCTAAGAAGTTGGTTCTTTTAGGAGAACTGGTGTTTATTTTACCACGGGTGTGACAGGAATGTAAATACAGCTGTGTTGCAATGCTCTGGTTGTATTGTAACCACAGGTAAAGGGAGGTGGAGAAAATTCTAGATTTTATTCAGGAAACCGTTGAGATGGAAGGTATAGTGACTTCTGGAAGTTAACCTTGAGGTACCAAGGCTTGTAGAAACATTTGTATTGAAGGTTTTACTTTTAAGCTGTCGGGTCTGGTTTGACAGTTTAAATCAGTGGAAGCAAATGGCAGAAAATATAAAAACGATTATTTCTTTTGGCTGTGTGAAGTTTGATTTATGGTTCTGTTTTGAATCTAAGCGTAGAAATGGACCCTACGCTGTAGCCTACGCCTTAGCCTGACGTGCACCTCTACTGCGCATCGCTGCGACGCCGACCGCAACAACTGTGATTGGTCC
The DNA here is from genome assembly GCF_031162955.1 of Sander vitreus. Classification (NCBI taxonomy): domain Eukaryota; kingdom Metazoa; phylum Chordata; class Actinopteri; order Perciformes; family Percidae; genus Sander; species Sander vitreus. Next base: position 19,004,456 of record NC_135876.1, read on the forward strand.
GCTTGGCTGGGCTTGGTAGCGTTGCATTTACCACCTACTCATTTTCGGGTTCTCCTTCTCTGTGAACAACATGAAATCAAGGAGAGGGTTAACTTATCCTGCTACAGCTTTCCGACCAGGTCAGAAAGCACAGGGGGAGACACGTTGTTTCGGTGGCGTTTTTGTTTTGTGTTGGTACTCGCTCCGAAGTTAACCCCCGTCACTCTCTCCAGGGTTCCGCTTGGTCTTAAAAAGTCTAAATTTCGATGTAAGTATTGTGTTCTAGGTCTTAAAGGAACATGCCACCGTTTTTTGAAATAGGGTTATTCACCGTCTCCCCTAGATGTAGATAGGTGGGCAAACGCATTTTTGTGTCAGTGCAGTCTTAGTCGGTCAGCGCCGCCGCTAGTTTAGCTTAGCGTAGTGAATGGAATCCTTTGTTGCCGGTTAGCATGTCATGAGTAAAAGTGAGCCAACAACAACACAAAAACCTAATTACTTCTTGTGGCCTGCGTATTCACAACGAGTACAAATAGCAATGCAGATTAAGACTAGACGGGGGGTTTCAGGTGCTGCGTGATATCTCTGTGCCCAAGTAGCAGTGCTTCGGCTGTGCTTTGCCCCAGTATAGTCCCAAGTCAGTATCTGCCTAGGAAATCGTCTTAATAGTCTTAATCTGCATTGCTATTTGTACTCGTTGTGAATCCGCAGGCCACAACAAGTAATTAGGTTATTTTTTTTGTTTGGCTCACTTACTCACGACATGCTAACCGGCAACAAAGGATTCCATTCACTACGCTAAGCTAAGCTAGCCGCAGTGCTGCCGGACTAAGACAATGCATGCACTGAGACAAAGATGCGTTTGCCCAATAATTTTAAACCGGTCTTAATTTCCCTACATCCATGCTAAGCTACCTCTAATGCTCACTGAAATGTTTTTATTTAAAAAAAATTTATTCCGTGGTGTTGTAGTTCTTCCTTTCAATAGTCCAAATATAATTTGCTGTGTATGTACAGATCATGATTACTCCGTGTCGCTTTTATTCAATTTGAATACATTTATTTTACTTTGCAAGTACGTTTGTGACTCTGCATTTTCGTTCGTTACTTTTATGTTTTGGTTCTTTTCATTCATAAAGGTCTTAAAAAGTCTTTAAATTTGACTTGGTAAAACCTGCAGAAACCCTGTCTCTCACTCACTCTATCGCACACTCCTCGCGTGTACAAACACCGGCTCTGCTATTCTCTTTAAGAGGTACGCTAGAAACATGAAGACACACCATTGCACAAGTATAAATCCTCACATCGGGGAAGGCCATTTACTTAAGCGAAGGCGTAGGCTCTGCATAGAGTCTATGTACTACTATAAATCAGCCCTAAATGTAAAGTGTGCAAAATCATATTGGTTTCCAATTAGCAACAGCACCAAAGTAAGAATCCACATGTGAAGGGCTCGTCGTACACCTGTGAGAGAAATGAAATGCTATTGTCTTCTTGCTTCCCTAAATTTAGCGAGCTGCATGCATCAGCACGGCTACCCCTGCTTACAGTGACATGATACAGTACGATACAAAGTAGATGGGCAGCAGCCATCACCTCGCCCCCGCAGAGCCCTGCATCTAAATGCACGTCTGACAGGAGCATGAGGAAGCAGCCACATTAGGCCCAATGACTCATTGCCAGCTGTGTTAGCATAGCATACCCATCTCTAACTCATCCAGCATCACACAGCAGCGGCAATTACCATCCCTCTTCCTGTGGCAATGACCAGAGGGAACATGAATATTTCTCAGCTCAGTGGCTGACGGAAGTTGTGACTGAATACTCCCTTCTAGGTACATTGTCTCTGATGTATCCTGCTATATTATGGCTAAATGACTCATTTGTCCCCGAGATCATTTAAAGAAGAAGTTGTCCTTTAGTGACTCGGGCATGGTTGAGCCTGCAGGGATCGTGTTTCGCTGGAGTGGAGTGGTACGTGTCACAAAAATCTCCAATTGTATATGCAGGTTCAGGGCATGGATGTGAATCAGAGTTTTGAGAATTTACTGTATTTTAATCCAACCGATCTTTCGGGATTAATAAACAAAAAATAGTCTAGAAAGGTTTTATTTGCTGAAGCATTGAAAGATAAAAAAAACTCCAACTAATTCATTGTAATTCACTTTCAGTATGTGTGTGCATGCAACCTTTGCATACATGTAGCACCAGTATGTTTGAGTTTGTGTGTGAGTGTGTAGTCATGGGATGTGAGCCTAGCGAGGAAGACCGAAAAAGAACAGAACATATCTTCAGACACACTTGTGTATAAAGGTGGATGTTTGCTTGTTTGAAGTTTGAGATTTCAGTTCAAACGGCACAGTCTGAAAGTACAAGAAACCCAAAGGATTATAGATAAAAGTGTCAATCTGGTCCAATCCGGTCATCAGCGTAAAACAAAACAAAAGCAAACAACACAGCACATTACAAGATAGAAACACAAAGGGTATAACGTAATACAGACATTCTGAAGTCGCATGACAGAAATGTAATTAATACTAAAATTTTACAGCCTGCCCGGGTTTCTGCAAATGATTTGTGACCTGCCTTCTAAACACACTCGCGAGGCTTAATGGCGTAATGCAAATGAATGAATAAATGAATAAATAAAAATGCAGTATCTCCGCTAAAAGCATAAAAGCCTGTCTGCAATTTTCCGACAAATATTTTTGGATCTCCGAAATAGGATTTTGAATTCACTCTGCCTAATAGCTAATAGGAGGCTCTTTACTATTGTTAAGAGAGATTCAACACCTTTATTAAACTGCCAGACTGTGCTATACTGAAAGAAAGGGATACCTTGTTAGTGTGTTCTGTTGTTTTATGTGTGAAGAAATAAAGTCAGGGGCCTGGGGCAAAAATGAGCCTGTGGCCCCTACTGAACCCCGGTTCTTCCCACTTTCTCTACACTTGCATGTGCATGCATCCTTTTTGCCTTTTAAGACCCATCCTGAACAGTGCACATGACAGACAACACAAGGCTACTTTTAATGTTTTGCCCATTGCCAGCACTGCTTTGCAGGAATACTACCCCCTACTCCAGTTTGTAGTAGCCCAGTTCCATGTTAGCCGATTTCTATCCCAGGGTGGGGATGGGGGGGGGGGGGTATTTTATAATATCATTTAAATAAATACAAAGTTATTTAGAAATATGCACCATAAATCAATGGTCAGTCAATGGCAATTAAATATTAGAAAGTATTAAAACTAGATTCTAGATATGGAGGCTCTATAAGAGCAGCTTAATACCGGTGGAAGATAGCCTGACAAGCCAGACCCACATCACTGTTGGGTGTGGTTATAGATGCAACCAGAGCACAACTTCAGCCATCTTCAGTTTTAAGTATTTATTTTAAGTATAAAATATTGAATTGTAAAAGAAAATTCACATATTGTTCTCTCTTCTGTCCTTTCTCGCTATCCTCATTTACTCGACATTTACATTTTTCCCTCGACGCATTCCCATCTCTTTACTTTTGCCTCCATGTTCTCTCCCACACTTCCCGATTCTTTGTCTTCCTTTCATCTCTCGCTGTCTCCTTTCCTACATCAGTCAGTGTTTCGCAGCTCACCACTGCTGGCCTGCTTCCTGTTCGGCCTACCGCTGGGTGTAATTAGCCTGATGTGCTATGGCATCTGCACGGCTGAGTCGGATGACGGTTCGGATGACATAGATGCGCTCAAGAGGGAGGGCCTGACGGATGAAGAGGAGGAAGAGGAGGAGGAGGAGGAGGAGGAGGAGGAGCGGCAACGCGCCACTGAGCTGGAGGGGCCCGAAGACGGCGAGAACGAGGGAGACGATGTTGGAGAGAAGGATCCCGAAGAGAAGAAAACCGATTAACACAGGGGCTCCCGCCGGATAGAGGATGATGGGCCTAGTCAAATGCAGTGACATGAAACTCAAAGACCTATCAATGTATTACTCTTCTGCTTCTTTGTCTTTCATATCACTTCGCCTCAGAGCCCCTCGAGCACAGACTCTTCCCCCATCTTTGAGTTCTGTGTTTAAGGTCGGCTGCTCAGTGAAGCCATAGAATCATGTTTCAAACTAACAGCCTTTTTTATGATGGAGTGTAAACGCATACTGTTGCAAGAGAAGGAGGGATGGCTGTGAACCAAACCACTTATTTATTATGATTTGACCAACTAGTGGTTTATTCCATGTGATATGTGACCCTTTCTCTGTTTTGTAACCACTTAATTCCCCTATCTTTTTTCTTTTTTTTTTCTTTTTTTTGTCGTATGCCAATCTTTTTCTAGTTTATTGTGTTATCCTTAATATTGCCTTTAAACTAAACATGAATACACAAAGACAATTGGTTCACCACTACCCCCAACCCAAAGTGTAGGCTTATCAAATATAGTGATTGACGCATGTAGAAAGCAAAGGAAGTGCCCAAGAAGGAAAATCTGCCATAAATGAATTTTTTTTTTTAATGCCTGAAAATATTTCTTCTCCTTCTTCTACTAGGGGTGCAAAGTGCCGAGACAGTCTTGCATTTTTAATTATTTCTCATGCCAGTTGCCTGTTGAGGCGAGTTGATGAAAAAAAGCTGGAATGGTAATTGGTGTCTGTCTGTCTGATACTAGAATATGGAAAATGCACACCAACCGGCTCAAAATTCCTAGTCTAGATGGGTTGTACCTGTGCAGGAGACACCCATACCATGCATCAGTAGTTCTGCAGCTTTTTAACAACTCATATGCCTCAGATAGACTGGCTCTGACTGTTTCCATATTTCAATCTGTCCTCCACCACTGGTTGCTATATTGAATTCAGTAGGCAGGTTGAGGTTTAAATCCCGATGCACTGAGACGTACACTGAGCGTACAAAATATGAATCCTGTCTTCGTAGTAGTTGGTTTCACCCCCTTCTTTCTGTAATAACCCACTATCGTTAGTTTTCTCAAGGCATTGAAATTCATCTCTAGCCTATTTTCGTACCCTTTTGACTGAAGTGTATGTAATAGCTGAAATCAAGTATGGGTTGTGGCTTTTTCTTGGATTCAATTGGCCAGCCTCTTACAATAAAGGACAAGTGTTCCTAAAGCCTGCCACACTCAACAGAATACCACTTTTCATGAAAAATGCACAGTAGAGTGCATTTGGCAGTGAGGCATGTTAAAGCACCTGAGAACATGTTTCATTATCTTTAGTATGTTTTAGTATAAATCGAACTTGTGTGACTAAAGAAGGAAAAAATAAAGGTAAACCCGTTAACACTCAAAAGAACTCGGGGTGTAATTTTGAGATTTGATTTACAGTAGTGCTTCAGTGGCACATTTTTCAGCAACTGATACCCCGTTTACACGTACATGGTTATTTTGAAAAACGGAGACATTTCCCTTTGTTTGTGCCCTTCGTTTACACGCAAACGGAGAATTTGCCTCTGAAAATGATTCTTTCTAAAAACTCCGGCCAGAGTGGAGATTTTGGAAAACTTCGTTTGCATGTAAACTGAGACAAACGGAGGTTTAGGTAGCCGAGGAAGAGAAGAGAGAGGAAGTGATTCGTTGCTGTTGTTGCTATTTTCGGGATTCTGATTGGCTAACGTGGGCTTGAGCTTCTTGTTACACTGTCACCTACAGGTTTGGCATGCTCTTGACGGCATATATACACGGGTAAACACTTTTCTGAAAACTGACAGCTGTGCACGATGTTATTTTTGATGGTTTGAGGTTGAAATGTCAGTTTATGAAAATAGCCGGCCACGTGTAAACGTAGCATGATTCTTACTATATTCTTACTTTGTTCCAATACCGCCTGCCCACTTCAAACCAGTGGGAGGAGCACAGTCAAAAATGCTAATACTATATAAAAAATCTCTCGTGTTAAATAATCTGGATGGCAGACAAAAGTGTACTCGTGTTGGACCCCATTGCTCAGAAATTTGACTTTTTGGGAAATACGCTATTTACTTTATTGCCAAGCGTTAGATGAGAAAGTTCAAACCACTGTCATGTCTGAAGGGAAAATATGAAGCTAGTGCCAGCAGTGTTAGCTTTGTCCAAAAAAATAGAAACGGTGTAACAACTAGCCCGTTTCACTAATTTAAAGGTTATATCTCTTTTTCTTCTTTAATCTGAACAAAAACTGAAGTAACTTCCTGGGAGTATTCTCTGGTTTCCTGGAAACCTCACAGTGAAGACTCCAGGGGTGCTTCTCATGTCGCTTAAATTGCCTCCTCGACTCCTCCACTTGCCTCCCTTCCTCGCGTCTTAGTCCCTCCCACCGAGGAGGCACGGGAGAGATGCAAGGAAATCATGGGAGGAGAGAGGAACCGAGGAAATGTGTTTTAGAGGGATGAGACGTCCTTTTCTTCTGAAGCGTCACATGAAGTCGTCAGCTGTTTGGGCGGAGTTAGCAACTCCTTCAGCTGCACGGCTTCCGGGAAGGCTGCTCTCGTGTATCCTCGCCTATAGCTCCTCGATGCTCGCTCCTCGCTCCTCGGGGTAGAAATGAGAGCTTTGAGACGGCCTTCACAGAGGACGGACAGAACAACTTCCGGTTCAGACGAGGACCGAGGAGCTATCAAATAAGCGACATGAGAAGGATTTAGTTTGACACATCCTGTAAACCCCAGTAAAACCACAACGTGCATTTACACATTCTTTTATAGATTAAACAAACAAGATAGAAAATGTTCATTAGTGAGTTTGTAAGAGTGCTGGTAAGAGGATTTTTTTCCCCCCTTCGGACAGAGCCTAGATAGCGATTTCCCCCCAACTTTATGCTAAGCTAAGCTAATCGACTGCTGGCTCTAGTTTTATACCATAAATCGGTATCGATGTTCTCCTCTAACTCTCGGCAAAAAAGCGAACGAGCGCGTCTCCCAAAATGTCGACTGGATTATTATTTACCCTGCTTTTGTGTTACATTATCCATCCGAAACATTCATGCATTATATTTAACATATAGAGCTGCAGAGTTTGAATTGAGCAATGGCAGCTTCTATAACAGGCTTTTACTCAAGGGAACTATCCACACAGGGTGATGAATGAGCATTAAGTTCATTGGCCTTGGGAAGAGTAGTAAGAAAAAGTATCTCATATAGTGACAACTGAACCAACCACAGCTGAGAAAACTACTAAGTGGACTTTTTATTAAGATGATATTTTCAAATGGTAATGAATGTTTTGAGCTGTTATTGTGTAAAGGCAATCCTCAATCTTCCCTCCCATTCTATAACCCTTTTAAAAACAAAAGTGTAGCTGAGTAATAAGATCCCTTCAGGATTTGTTACACTTCATTTCATCGTGCTTTAGTAGCTCAGTAAATCTTGTAACTTGATCGACTTAGGCAATTCAACCTGAGCATACCTGATGTTTTAAATATACAGAGCTTATCTGTATCACTACTGTGAAACTGCACTAAAGGAAACCATGCCCTCGCCTTGCCTTCTGGTTTTGTAGTTGCCTACCATTCTCTGCCAAACTTCCTCTTTGGGTTTGATTTGAGATTGTCACACTTTATTACAGGTTTGAAAGATTGAAATAAAGAGTGTCCTCTTTCGTTCTGTCTTTTGTTCTATCTGATTTCTGCCTTCCATTTCTCCATCTAGCTCCAATTATCACCTGTAGGCTATAAATGTGTTTTTTTTTTTTACCCCATTCCACGGTATAATCCAAGGTAGAGGTGTCTACTCAATTATCGCAGATGTAATACAATTCTTGGAGATCTAGGTGTTACCGCGGCTGATTGCATTACTTGATGTGAAACTCATTTATTTCTTCTCTTTGGGGAATGACGTCGCTCAAAAGTCTAACCCAGAGACGTGACTTTATATAATGAAAAGGCTCAGTGTCACGGCGTACTTCCTGAAGGCCTGGACCTCACACAGTTTTAAGAGAAAGAATAAAAACAAGTTGCTTTTGGGAAGTGCATTTTTCGGGTCAGATAAAAGAGAAGACTGTTCATTTTCCATTGTATGTCATTGTAGGGATAAATTAAAGGGGCGAGATAATATATAACTACATCAGAATCAGTGTCATTGAGTGCTGCTGATGCATAAAGTAATTCATCGCTCAATTTCCTCGCTGTATATTCCGAGAATGAGATTCGTTGCGTGGCAAATGGAGGAGGCCTGCTGTCTCTTTTCTTTTCAGAGAACCAACAATCTCGAGTACTAGACAAGGGCAATTACACTTCGCTGCTCGTTCTGACGTCTGTCTCATGTTGAAATGGCATATTAAGGCGAGATAGTAATCATCTCATTTCTGACTCACATAGGAGGTGTTTAATGGTGTAAGGTCAAGGTAAAGAGATAGATGGTTATTTCAGTTAATGCTTCCAGCCTGTACTTCAGGGGCATTCTGAGCTCAGTTTGTGTCACTCAACAAGATGAGAAATGGCTGATTGGCTTTGCTTACCATGGAAACCAGCCCACACTTGTTCTCTCTGAGTCTTTGCAGATCCTGTTAGAAAAGCAGTGTTTTTTTTACATTACGGCTGATAGATGGCGGCAGCTGCTAAAGTCCATCTGTTTGCTGCCACAAATACCTCGATGCCTAATTACACAAACAATGTCGGCAAATGCGCCCTTTTGAGATGTCACCTCCCATCAGCGAACGCCTCTTTTGTAAGTTTCCATCATCGGCAGTGAGGCCTAGATCATTTTTTCGTAGCCCCGTCAAGACTATTTTTGGTGCCGTGACTTCACATCAACAGTTCAACTGAGTCTAATAGCCGCTTGTCAGCTTGTCAGTCGATTAATGGTGCTTGTTGCTGTTGTTTTGACCTGACATTTTGGAAAACCTTTCTTCGGGGTTGTGTGAAAAGAAGCTGTTACAACTTCTGCATCAAAAATCATCAAACACACATACAGGAGGATAGTGTCTGTCGGCTGAAAAGAAGATAAGAAAAACAGAGTCCAACACACACGCTGTTACTGAAAGACAGTTGATTATTTCAAAAAGAAAAACCTAAATGTGGCCGGTGTCGGCTCAGTGGGTAGAGCAGGCGCACATATACTGAGAGGATTATACCTCGATGCAAAGATCCAGGTTTTGAATCCGACCTTTGACGATTTCCTGCGTGTTTTCCCCCTTTCTCACCTAGCTGTCCTGTCAAATTAAAGGCGGAAAAGCCCCAAAATTGTAATCATTACATCTGTTTTGTTGCAGTGTTGTGTAAACCTGAACTCTCCATTAGTGCTCCCATGTGATTATACATTATTAAGGGTCACCAAATACGGTTTCCCCACATACAATCACATCTGCAGATAACATCCCGTCCACCCCACCCCCCTATTGAACGCTTGTCATGCTTTCTATTCTCTTGTGGCACACATGTAGTCTACATTCATAAGAGGGCAGATTTACTACTACAAATTCTTAGTTTTTGAAGTTGCAATATTTACATGTGTGCATGTCTGCAGTGATCACGTCTTTAGTGCAATTGTTATTTACCATTGAAAACTGTCTTGTATGTGATTAGGTAATTAACAGAGAATATTAAAAAGAAATGCCTCATGTTTGGCAAATTATGTAATGGTAATTAAAGTATATCCAGAAGTAGCATATTAATAATGCAGTTACCTCATAAATTATGACACATTTCTCTGCCTTATAATAGTAGATTAGTTCCTTTTTTTAACTACAAAAAGCAATGATATTGGTGGTATCGCCTACCCCTACCTGCCGTGCCTAGTTACGGTTGCTAAGCAGTGATTGGACAATAGCTGTTGGGGTGAGGGGTTTAGTAAACGGTCAATAAGAAATCATCAAATTCAAGACGACTGCAGTTCTGCGCCTCATACAGACCCCATATCTTGGTTTGTGACAAATCTTTATTTATAGCTAAAGCTTACAAATGATGCGCAGGCAGCTCTGCAGAGAATAAGTGCATGGCCCGTATTATCCCTGTCACCTCTAAGTGCACTGTAAGCTTTTCCCAGTAGAGTGTTTCTGCTTATCACCCTGCCAGGGAGCTGCTGCCACACGGCAGCTGCCTAATGATGTTGCCCGGGTCGTGATCATTTACTGAAGGGACCTGTCCCCTCGGGGGGGTCAGGGTGACTTACAGTACCTGAGACGTAACTGTTCCTGGAAGAGGTGACATGTGCCTGAACGCAGCTGCTGACGCCACCACTCCCACCCATTTGCCACGAGCGATTTCCAACCTCCAACCTGTTTACAAAAAGAGCTTAAAAATCAGCTTTCATGGTCAAGGAAGACAACAGAGTCATCAACACATGAGTGTTTGCGGTGTATGTGTGTGTGTGTGTGTGTGTGTGTGTGTCACAACCTTCATAGCCTGTGTTTAATCTGATCCTTAGTCGCTTCACACAGATGTTCAGAGACATTACGTGACTGGCCTGCTGGGTCCAGAGCTTACTCCCAAACCCCTTAGTGACTGTAGCCAGCTAAATGATGGTACAGTAACAGAACTTATGTACTCATACACACTTATATTGCACACACACACACACACACACACACACACACACACACACACACACACACACACACACGCACTGCTGACATAGGGCCTTTTGCTGCTCAGGAAACAAATTGTAGAAATGGAAGAGCTTGTGGGAACAGTATCTCTCCCTTTTAACCCCTAAAAACTGGATACCTCAGGAAATACTACTGGGGCATAAGGAGCTGAGTGCTATATTCTGTGAAGAAAGTGGGATTTAAGAGAGTTTTTTTCTTACAATAATCATTACAGAGGCATGTCTAAAAGATTTTGAATTGGTTGAGTCATGCTGTTTAATACAGTAGGCCATTAGATGGGCGATGCTATCCCGCTTGTGAGCAAAATGATCAAAATGCATGCCCCTTGTTAACCTGCCATCCCAACTCTCCTTCCCCTAGTAGCAGAGAGAGTGTACGGGCAGAGGGCTTGTTTAATTGAATATGTTAGTCTAGTCTGCCTGACTCATTAATCCTTTATCTGACTGATGTTTTTACAATGTAGAATCTATGGCCCCAACCATGGCTCTGAAATAGCGGAGCTGTGTATTAATAAATCCATGAAACTGTCCGTGGTGCTGAAGTAAGTGGACGGATTTGTAATTGCAACTTCTTTTTTCCGAGTCCCATCTTTGTCGTCTTGGATTTACAGGTGTTTTGAGTTCATCTGGCTGAACGCCTTACAAGATAGAGAATATACCAGGGACCCCCTACTGAATTTGTCCCTTGGAATAATTTGATGTAGCCTATTTGTTACACTTCTATATACTTAGTTATGTGAAAGAACAACACAAAGGAAATGTATTAGAAAGACATGTATTAAGCATATTTGCAAAAATCCAAGAGTTATAGATTTGTTAGATTAGAAAGTAATGTATAAAGCCTTTTGTAACAAAATAAAAATACAATTTCTTTCAGATCATGATGATTTAAATGAATACATCTGAAAACTATTATCTCCTTATGGTGGTCTTAAAATATTAATGTAGTGCTCTAATTAATATACATGTAGCTAAAAGGGAATATGCGACTTATGCTTTAGGTTTAATTAGAGTTTGGACCCACACTGGTGTATTAAATTATTCATTGCCTGTTTGGTATCTGATATTATCCAATTAATATTATCCTATCAACTGCAACGCTTTAGCATCAGTCTTCTTGTTGGTAGATGATATGTTCTGGTTTGGTTCTGTGCTAAACATACACATAACACACTTGACCAAATATTCAAACAAAAAAGAAAATAAGTAATCAAAACAAAAAAAACACAAATGGGAGGCGGACATATTTGTAACCATAGACCTCTACTTATATTATCCTGTGTACAGAGAGAATTAAAAAAGAAAATTGAAGAAATAGCTCAGCATTTTGGGATAGATAAACATTTGCTTTCATGCAGACAGTTAGATGCGAAGATCAGTAGCAGTCTAATGTCTAATGTTCCTATTTAGCGGTCTAAATAGGACGCTACAGCCAGGAGACGGGTAGCTTAGCTTAGCTTTAGGACTGGAAACAGTTATCCTGGCTCTATCCAAAGGTTATGGTTTTAGAGGGCCTTACTGTATGTGCCGGACTCTTCCCCAGCCGGGAGCAGTGAATTCCTAAAGTAACCCCCCATAAAACCACAACTTGTTGTCTTTAGGCTGTTTTATGCCTCTGCGTCAACTCCACGCCGTAGCTACTTCGTCACTCCTACGGCGTCGCTCCTACGGCATCGTGACCCTTTCGGAGTTCTGCTTTGGGGTTGCTTTGCATCGCGGTGCATAACACTAGGGGGTGATAAGTCTGAGGTTATTTGCGAGGTGTCTGCCAGCCAGTTTATGTTATGTTAGCAAGAAAACTTTAGCACAACTACCCACAAAGTATTGCTTGCTGGCAAAGTGCTAATTTCAAAACGTTACTGACATATAGACACTTTACAAACAGATAACCCCGTCATTGTAACCAGGACCCCCTCGAAAACGAGATGCTGCATCTCAAGGGGTTACTCCTAATAAAGACATTTTCAACATATGTCTGAGTTTATTTGCAAAGCTTATGTTAGTGAAATAGCATGTTGCTACTCCCCACAGCAGGCTGCTTGAAACACTAACTATCAACACACAGGACGAGTTGACCAATCACAGTCCTTGCGGTCTGCGTAACCTCGACGCGTCGAGCTACAGCGGAGGGCTCGGAGAGGGGTTCGTGTCGACGCAGAGGGGTCTGCGGGGGGTACACCGTCGACGCAGAAGCATAAAACAGCCTTTTATGTCGTTAACCTTTACCTGAACTTTTTTTCTGTTTTAGTGGCAGCAGATGTTGAAAACAGGAACATTGCATTCAAGCTGTCGTAGTAAATGTCTTGTTTTTTTCATTTAAAATTTCAAAAATGCTTTTCATTTGTTCTTGAGTGTTAGTCGTGACACCAACAAGATATACTCAGTTGCATTTTGATTGTGTTTTTCCACTTGTCCTAATATTTTGCCCACAGTGAACAAATATTAAAGACACTTTTCAACGAAGCCTAATGCAATGACAGTGATTCAGGGCAACAACCAGAAAATAAACGGTGTATTATTACAACCCAGAAGGTTTCTATCGGAGGTATTAACAGAAAGCCCAGAAGAGTCCGTTTAGACTTGGCCCCTACAAACAGAAATAGGTCTCCAGCCTCATTAGTGCTTGTTTTAAAATGTCTTCCTGAGCCATCTACTATCAACAAGAATGCATTTTAAGAGATTAGTTTGCACCTTTGGGTCATTTTAAACCAAATAACTGATCATAATTATGTTTCCCTAATTATGATTATTTCATGATTATATTACAAAGCTCTCTTGGCACAGCAAACACAACACGGTCTCCAGGCTATTGAAGGAGTGAGGTGACAGTGTCACTGAAAGCAATTAAAAAGCTATCAGAGGGTGCTGAAAAGAAAACATTTCCTATTAGATTGCAAAGTTAACTACTGGCCTGAGCCAAATGTGGCCACAGGAGCACTAAGACGTTATTACTCCCTGCAGGCGCTGTGCTGTTATTCCTCCATGGTGTTGGATGCTAAAGTGGGCTCAGTAATGACCACTAAGAGCACTTTGCACCGCTGTTCCAAGAAATAGCACATCAGGAGCGGTTGTCTCTACTCGACATGTCATTGTTCACATGAACCCTTAAGGGCATCTGGTAAATTTGAAATGCATTATTATTCTACAGTGTAGGGATGCAGGGGCGTCTGCGGTATGGGGTAAAGGTGGGATTGTCTCTCCCTGGAGGCTGTTTGATCAACCTAAGTCCCTTCAAAATAACTAACTAACTATAAAGTTCTCGTAGTTTGTACTAATTACCTCCGCCAAGCAGGTTCTGTTTTTGGTTCGTTTGTTTAACCCTCTGAGGTCTAAGGGCATTTTCACATATCTTCTTAAATTCATCTTTTAAGGTATTTGTATATAACTGATGCCCATGTGTTTCACATCAAAATGTTCAAAACAAAGTCAGCTTACCACATAATGAGCATGTTGTGGATAAACTAGATTCTCTGTCAAGTTAAGTAAGTAATTCCACTTAATTCCTACATGATGTTTAACAGTATATTGCATGTACGTATATCATGTATATCATGTCACATAAAGTGCTCACATTATGCTCATTTTCAGGTTCATAATTGTATTTAGAGGTTATATCAGAATAGGTTTACATGGTTTAATTTTCAAAAAACACCACATTTTTGTTGTACTGCACATTGCTGCAGCTCCTCTTTACACCCTGTGTGTTGAGCTCTCTGTTTTAGAGTGAGACATCTCACTTCTATTCCATCTTTGTTGGGAGTCAAACATGCGCAGTAGCTAGGTAATGACTGCTAGCCAGTCAGAAGCAGAGTATGAGGGAGTGCCATGCTAGCAGCTAGGCGAGCATTATGTGTTACAAAGTTGACGCACTTTCGTCACGGAAGTAAAGGCTGGACGACAATAGAGCTGTTTGGAGCAGTTTGTGAACAGTGTTTTCTGTTGGAGATGGTAAGTGCCTTTGGGGTGGACTTTATTGTGTTATATATCTTTTTGTGCATGTTATATGTTTACAAAGTGAAAAAGCCCAAAGGAAAGGGAAAAAGCCAAAAGGCATAATATGAGCACTTTAAGTCAATACCAGTTTAAGTGCTATTAAGTGCTGTAGGCCTATTGTCATTATGTGACTGAGTTGTGTGTATGTGATGTTTGTATTGCCATAACTGTATGCAGCCTATATTTCTATACAAAGTCAAAATCCAATAGGAATATCTCCAACTATAATATACTTACCCACAAACGAATGTTCAAACTCAAACTGAACTCGCTCAAAAGTTCCTCAGAACTGCTCCAAAATAAAGTGTATCCCAGATAAAAACAAACCCCACAATGTCATTGTCAAGCAGCATTGCCTTTAAGGCAGTGACATGTGCTCTCTATGGGGACACGAACAGCCTGGATGAGTGTGCGCAGAAGTTGTCAACCATCCAGATAAATCGTCTCAGAGCTCCACGCTGCTTATACCACCCAGAAGGATCTGGCCCGGAGGTTCGTCAAGGACAGCCAGAGGCAGATTCAAAACTGGCCCTCAGCCCTGTTTTTTTCCCAAAGGTGGTTGTCTTCTGTGGCTTCACTTCTGTTCCTCTCTCTCTCTCTCTGTATGATGTGCGTGCCCATGTGGTGTAGCTGCAAGTAGGGCAGAGATAGTCTGTCATGCGTTTCCGCCTATCTGGACTTGGTTTAAACAGAGCGGAAAGTGAAAGCGTTGCTCAGAGTGGGCCATGCAGCTCTGGCCACCAATGGCATAGAGGGGGGGAATGGGACGGCGCACCTGGAGTTAATAAAAAAAGTTTAACGCTCATACGCAACATGAAGGGTCCTGCAAGACCACAGCCTGCCACAGCAGAGGCTACATTTGTCACGAGCAAAGGCAGGCAGCGTAGTCTGTTGGAGATTCCTCTGCTGCACCAGTTTGTATCCATCAGCTTGTCCTGACAGCAGCAAAAGACAGGACGACAAACAAATGCCAACTGTCCCTCCCTGCCTTTCAAAAAAAGGGCACGCGATATCAGCAGTTATCAAAGATAGGTACAGTTTGCGATCTATTTTCTTATCAAGTGTTTCTTCCCAAAAACGTACCTGTCTGGGAATTATTTTAATACCTAAAATACATCAGAATCTGATGCAAAGATGGAAGCCTATTTGTTACTTTAATGAAATGCCTAACATAGACTCATAACTTTATAGTAACCCCATTTCTTGTGCAGTAATCTTTAGCAGTAATCGTATTGTTTAAGTAGGTTTTTAAAGAGCAATAAAGCATCACTTTGACATCTATAACAATGTCTTGTGAGTGTTCTTGGAATCTGCATTATAGCCTACTGATATGTAATGCATTTCTCAGACAAAGACACAAAACAAAATGCAGAGCCTGGCACTGCTTAGCTGCATGTCTTTGTGTTATGTGAAATAAACCAGAATACAATTAAGATGACAATCTTCCAAAATGATAAATGCTGATGCTCCTGCTCCATTGCTTTATCCATTCATCTTTATGTTCTCACCCCTCTCCATCAAATGAAACTAAAGGACACAGGGGCAATTCATACTGTTTAGTTTTATTCCTACATTGTATTTGGGTTGCGCTTTCACCACCCAGCTATGTCTGATAAAAAAATCAGCTGACCAAATTCAATACAATGCATACTATATTAATAGTACAACATGCTGACGTTTAGGCAGAACACTTAAATCCATTTTATTTCTATGTTTAAATCATATTAAATCCTTTCCCTTTCACTAAGCCCTCAGTTACTGTTGCTACACCTGTCAAGCATTCCCTTCTAGCTCAACACAGAACGCAGTTCACCATGACAACGGTGGTAGATTTAACCATGGATTTAACACTGAAAATGTGTAGTAATTTTTACACATTGGTCTTTGATTTCACACAGAAGTGAACAAAAGCTTTTGGAAATGAGAAGCCGCTTTTTCATACTATTCATCCTGCACATACACTACTCTTATAATGTTACCACACTGCACATAGCTGTACTGAATGAATGAACCATATAGACACATATCTGTCTATATGGTTCATTCAGTATATCCATATTTATTCTGTTTTTCTTATTATATATTGTGCTAATACACTGCATTTATCAATACTATTCTTACTACTAGTATAATGTCACTGCTACTACATTGCACATATCTGTACATGCTGTTCATACACTGTTCATATTACATAGCCATATTTATTCTGCTCTTCTAACACTGCAATATATTTCTTGTCCAGCCTATGCACCACCTGTCTATAACTGAATATCACTTTTCTGCTTTTTTTGCACTTCTGGTTGGACTCAAACTGCATTTCATGTTCTTTGTACTTGTACTCTAGCCTGACATCGTCATACTCAGATTCTCTGCACAATGACAATAAAGTTGAGACTAATCTAATCTTTTGTTGTGAAGCCGTGTTCTGTCATTGTCGGCTGAATGGACAAATGTTGCTTGCATATTTTATCAGCTTTAATGCTCAAATTCAAAACTCCAAATGAATGCACAGAGCCCGGGAGGCGTCATTGAGAGGGAACACCTGGATTATTCAGTGACATGTGAACATAATTGGTAAGATTTACATCCACTGCATTACAGACTAAATTACAGAGCACAGTGAAAGAGGCTAAACTCAATAAGGCAACATGAAAGGTGGAACAGGGTGGCCTGCTGTGCCTGGTAACGGTTGCTCAATTCCCTAATTTAATTTTTAACTAGGTTTAGCTGTTCTTGAACATAACTATATTTATGTCTAGGCCTACATTTGCCATGTTTTATAGTTTGACTCTAGTCAGTGTGGATGGGAAATAGAAGGGTGCAGAGAAACCTATAACTACAAATACAATTTATGACTTCCTAAAATGAATGTGGAACAAACACAATTTTAGATTTTTTTTTTTTTTAAGCAGGTATCAGAATGCACCTTAACTTCCTTATTCACATAGGTACTGTACAACCAACCTGAGCAACTGAGACTTCTTTTTGCTTTATAGTAATTGACATGTCCACATTATACTGGTGTGGAAACCCCCCCATCTTTTAATACTTACACACATGCACACACAGACAGCTTCCTGTAACCCATGCGGAAACAAGCTTGCCATCTTTAATTTCAAAACTGCTTATCAAACATTGTATTTAAATTACCCCAAGCCCACTCATGATGCACATGTGCAGATAGACAGATACACACCAGCTCTCCCTCTCTGTAATTCATCCCCCCCCATCTCTCTCTCTCTCTCTCTCTCTCTCTCTCTCTCTCTCTCTCTTACTTCTGTCAACGGCGTCTGATATCAGAATGAATCTGAAAAGTTGCTATTCTTTGCCAATTAGCATGCAGGAGAGACACCATCTTTTTTGCATGTGAATAAACAGTTATTAAAATGATTGTGATGAAACACTAAACAGTCACACTGATTGACACTTTCTTAACCCATTTTAAAGAGCAGATATTTGAATAACCCAGTGTTTATTTTGTACCTCATGACAATAGGAACTTTAGGCAGCCGGGTGACGGACTGAACAGTGATAACCTTAAACTGGATGACCCGGGTTCAACTACTCATGTTGGCAACTATCAGTCCTGCTGCTGAAGCACTGCATGTTTGAGCAAAACACCAGCTTCAGCATGTTGTACAGAATCACCATTTTCATCCTTTGTTAGCACGAGTGTGCTCTTACAGCAAGTGGTGGAGGAAGTATTCACATGTTTTACTCACACTATAAAAATAGTCTATTACAGGTAAAATGTCTGCATTGAAAATGTTACTTAAGTTAAAATATTTGAGTGTAATCAATAAAATGTAATCAAAGTTTTAAAATGTAAAAGTACTCAATTTAGTAATATATAATACATAGTTATATATTTTATGATTAGATTATTATACTCATGCATCAATGTGGAAGCCTGATTTTACTGTTGCAGTTGAGGTGGAGCGAATTTTTTGGATAGGACTGCAACTAATGATTATTTTTTATTGTAGATTAATGTGCTGATTATTTTTTCCATTAATTGATTGATTGGCTTGTAAAACAAAGTCAGAATAAAGTAACTAAAGCTGTCAAATAAATATAGTGGAGTAAAAAGTACAATATTTCCCTGTAGTAAAGTAGAAGTAGAAAGTAGCAGGAAAAGAAAATACTCAAGCAAAGTTCAAGTACCTTCAATTTGTACTTAAGTACAGTACTTAAGTAAATGTAGTTAATTACATTCCAATACTGTTTACGGCCAGTTCTCTTTAAACATTTAGGATAACTGAAGAAAATAAAACCTGTTATGACTTATATATAAATATCATCGATGATATGTATATATATATATATATATATATATATATATATATATATATATATATATATATATATATATATATATATATATATATATATATATATATATATATATATATATATACATAGTCAGGGGCGCCTGGGTAGCTCACCTGGTAGAGCGCGCACCCACATGCAGAGGCTCAGTCCTCAACGCAGAGGCTGTGGGTTTGGTTCTGACCTGCGGCCCTTTGCTGCATGTCATTCCCTCTCTCTCCCCTTTCAAGTCTGAGCTATCCTATCAACAATGAAGGCTTAAAAATGCTACACAAAAAAAAGAATGAAATATATAGTTTATTAGATATGTCTATATTCCCTTTTTACCTAAACTTGCTACTTCTTCATTGCTATTTCTGAAGCTCATCAATAAATACCATGTCGACGTGATGCCCTGTATTCAAATTCAAACCGATTCATCCTCATTACTCGCCAAAACCAAACCAAGTTAAATTAATAGTGTGCACACACCAACCAGAGATTCTTCACTTAATCACGGCATTTAATAAATGCATTTACTGAATTGGAAAGCATCTATAAATAATTGATCAACAGTTATGAATAAAAACAAGACGAAAGAAGAACAAGAAAAAGATGCAGTGTGATTGCTGGGGCATGATGGTTTTTGCATGAAAAGCTGCAAACAGAGGAGCATCTGACACAGAATGAGCTGTGGGATTGGTGTTAATTCAGGTGGAAGAAAGGAAGGGTAAACAAAAATAAGTTGATGTGTAAGCAGTGAAAGGAGTTGAAGTGTCAGTTGAAATTGTAAGCAAAGAGTTTAAGTAACTATATATAAGTGTGGTGAACCTTGTTGTAAATGGGTATCCAAAACCTCTGGTGTCTGTTAACCAACTTGTTACCTGCAGCTTTACTTTGTTAGACGTTTGCCTCATTTCAACTGCATTGTTCGGCTGGACTCGACTCAGCTTTAACTCACTTTTAGCACCAGGTGCTTTCCTATGTTTTGTTTTTCCTCTGCAGATCAGTTTAGGTGGGATTCTTAGCTGATCACTGATAGACTTTAACGCGACACTCGCTGGATCCTTTCATCGGTAACGATGTCTGCACTTGTACACCATAGTATACGATAATTGTGGTCGCTATTAATGGCAGCTTGGCTATTGCAAGCGATGATTCTAGTGACGGATCTCTTTGACCAACCAGTGGTCTGAACTGTTTGAACTTGGCCTTCACCTCAGCTCGCTTGGAACCTCGACCAAGGTGGACTAGGAACCAGGTAACAGGTACTATCCACAACTTTTGCTGATGGAAAACCAAAAAAAGAGTAAGTCAAGTTGAGTAGAGCCGTGCAAACACTCCCGAGGAAGTAACAAGCGTTTCCTGGGTGAAAGTATTGTGAACTCCGCTCTCCGGCCTGAAAGCGCTGTGTTTTATGTTGACACCACATTGTGCTATTTCATTTTGAGATTATTTTCCATTGGATATTGAAGTGCATAAGTGTTTTGGCATGGCCAGCCAAGTGGCACTATACACGTGATATTGGAAGGGGGATTTAATTCTTGCATGTTTTGTTGTGCATGATCAAAAAACATCCCCCCCCCCTCTGCTTTCTTCACAAATCGCACCCTGTATATATGTGTGGGTTGATCACTACAAGTGACTCCTTTATCATGGGAATTGTTGGCTTGTACATATTTTGAACTGAAGCTTAGTGAGTTTTCTGAGTGAAGTGGACATTTTTCAAATTTTCTCTGCACAGCTCCCGAGCTGGGAAACTGCTCCTCATATATCAGACGACAAAGACAAACAGCTGGTGACGCTTTTGTCTGGTTTTAGACATCCACTTGTCAAAAAACTGAGGAAGTGTTGATGATGGAAAGACTTGAAGCAGCAGCCCTGGTAAACTGCCTGGCTTTCCGTCAAACATAAAGTTCCTTCCAATATGTCTGCTACTCTGAATTTTGAAATTCAGACATCAGTATGCCTGTGGGACACAAACACGATGATGACTGCAGTGTCAAACACTAGAGTGTCTGGTCTGTGGTCTCAGCCAGTGATAATGAAGTGTTATTAGCTCGGCTAACATGCGCTCTCTAACCGCCGACATACGCCGCTCTCTAACTGAAATCGTTAACAGCACAGGATCAGAAGGCCTCCATGTTGGCATGTCATGTGAACAATGACTCATTGGCAACATTCGTGCCATGACACTTCTGTGATCATGGCAGGATACTGCACTCTCCCTCCCTCTCAGCTGTTACGGGATATTGCTATAGTGTGACTTCTGTATCCACTTCACTAATGTTGGATTGTATGCTTCAGCAGGAATTACATTAGCGCCACTGCACATTCTGTGGCATTATTCACTGGCCCAAATGAATCTATGAACTGTGAAATCATTCAAGGGGTGTAATGATAAGCTATCACAGGTCTGTTCTAGCTTTTGTAGCAATAAAACACACTGATAGAGTTAACACAGTGAATATGCTGACAGTTTGAAATCTAAAAAGCTGCAATAGCAGAGTTAGGATGCTTTGCACTTCCTTTTCTCCTCCTCATTCATCTCAAAGCATATTTCGTCGAAGCCAGTGGACACTATTATTAAACCCCAAAAGCACCCAAAGGATGCCCATGCTCAGTCTGTAATGAATAACGGATATTTAATTTTACATTTATGCTGACAACTTTCTATGTTTATTTGGCACAATAATGGCATGTGGGCAGCTATTGGGAAAGTATTCACAAAGCAATTATGCTTTTAAATCATTTTCATTTACAGATTATTACCAGCAAGTTGCAGCAACTCATTACAAAATAAGCAGCTTTGGAAGTTGTAGGGGTTGACTGATACTGCAGATGAATCTGAGATAGCAAGGTGGTTGAAATGTAACAAAATACATTCATGGAAGTACTGAAGAACTGACACTTTACTTGAGTATTTTAAACGTTATAAATGTTGCCACAAACATAATGTGAGAACACTTAGGTGTATTTACATTCCAGTTATTAGTCTCAATGCAAAACTGTATCCCTGACACTAGATCGCACCCAAGGCGATTGTAGTCCTGTATGGCATGTGTGGACTACAAAGATAAAAAAAACAAGATACAATGTATGAGACAAAGAAAAGGGAAACATAAGTTTAAAAGTACAGCCAATTGCATACTTCATAACAATGATATGAAAAACATTAGGGAACTGCTGTCACACCAAAAAAAGGAGTTTATCAAACTAAAATAAAACAAATATATCTGGTCCACAGATATATAAGTCATGTACTAGATAAGGAAAGATAGAACTTTATTTATTTTAAGGGAAATTGTTGTGTAGCAGTTGCAGTACAAAGTAGGAGAGTGCAAATATAAAATATCAATAAACATCCATCCATCCATTAGCTATACCTTCTTATATAGACAATGCCAAGATATAAGGTTGACAGTAAGGATCATAAGTTAGTCATGTCTCAAGTTGCTTCTTGGTTAGTTGCTGGCATACCTGGAGTTAAAAAAAATAAATAATAATGAATAAAATATATATGCCACCAACCAAATACAATCAACACCAACATTTTTTTAGTGCAAAACCCAAAACCCAAAGCTATAAAACTCAGCTTTGACATTGTGTCCATCCCTATATTGAACAACATATGTATTTTTTCAATAATGTCACCTCACAGTATAATTTCCCTATGGGTGCTAAGTAGCTCAGGCACCTTTATCTTTGATTAAAAGTTTTGAGCAGTGCAATCCTTGGCAGAGATTGCTTTACAGTGAAACATTTGTCGACATTGAGTCAGATATAATTAGAAGGAAAAGATGGTTAAACAGGGTCAAAATTTGGATGCCATGATTCGCCTCTCCTCTGGCAGTGTCTCTCATCCAGAGCTTCTCTCTGTGACTTATGTGACTGATACCCCAGGTGATTCATAAGCCTGTTGCTGAGCACTGTATCGCCTACCCATCATTCTTTTCACATGTCCCTCCCTCTTCTCCTCCTCCTTCCCTCCCCCGTGCTTTATAGGTGGCTCATTGCTGTCACCACACACTGCCTGTGGGGGAAACTGACTGCCACGCAGGTCTCTGGTATCTCAGCGCCCATCTGTCATCAGCAGTCCAGCTCGGTTCCACACACTGTGTCCAGGGAACATCAGGCGTGGGCTGGCAGCCGCAACGGGTGCCTTGATGACTTCAGTGTACGCTCACAGTTACAGAACATTGGATTTGTGTCAAGTCCGGCAGCAGGTTTTAGCAGATATCAGCTGTAATCTTTGTGTGTCCGTGTGGAGTCACCGTTTGTGGGTTTTATCAGCATCAGCAGTTAACATGTACTGCATGATAGGATGTGACTGCAGGCCTCCATTTACATGACATAAATATGATGGATGCATGACACAGTGACTACTGTACAGTGTCTAGACAGTACTTTTAGGAATTATTAGGGATGTTAATTATTTAAATGAAGCTAATCCTGGCAACATTATTTTTCTTATTGCTGTATATCGAAGTCTTGACATAAAAAAATTTACATTTAGCCTATTCTAAAAAAGGAGCTGCAGTCATCATCAGAGTTGTCCCTCATGTATATTTTACATTTAGCCATGGTTAAAGGTAACTTAAAAACAACTTTAAGGTACTTGTACTTTACCTAATTTTCCAATTTTGTCTTCTTTATACTTATTTTAACTACTGTTTAGAGACAAGTATTGCACTTTTGCCCCACCATATTTATTTGGTAGTATATGGTTACTTGTTGCTGAATACAGCAACACATGATCAGCTTATAAAATACATTATAATTATACCCAACAATATACAAATTGAATTAAAAATTAAAATTAGCTCTATTATGCCAGGTATAACATTAAAAAAGGCTTTTTACGTAAATGCATACATAATTAGAATAATCCAATAATCTACCCATATACATATTAAGTACATTTTGCTGCTGTTATTAGCTAAACATCTCGGTGGCCACCAGCCGCGGGATATTGTTATAAACCAAACCTCTGATAAAAAATGATCAGATTGAACGTGAAGTGGTTCTCCAGGTCAAAATGGTTAACTGCTAGCTAGCTAGCTTGTCAGAGAAGACGCTTCTTATTTTGCTTCCCGTGTGTATTATTTGGAGAAGATGGTATATGGTTAAGAATAGGCTTTTAGGACCTCAAGCATCTTTCTGAGATCATTAAAAAAAACAAAAAGGATAAAAAAAGAGAGGAAAAAACAGTTAACGCCGTAAAGTTGGATTTGCTCGGCAGAACATTCTTGGCTAACGTTAACGCTAGCTACCCAAACTGACAGCGTTTAAACTGGGGATTGAGCAATTCAACAGCACCCTGAGGAGAGCAGGTATGTGAAATGTGAAATAGCGCATTATGTCAAATTATAAAATGTTATGGTTATTTGCGTCTGTCCAAAGTTGTTGTTGCCCCACCATTTTCAGCGGAAGTTCCACTGCTGTTCAAAGGCACATTTTGCACTTTTTACACCACTGGGGTTACATTTATTTGACAGTATATATAGCTAGCTACTAATTGCTGAAAACAAAAACATATACTCATTTTATAAAATATGATGCATTAGAGATTAAACTAACCAACAGCAGGCTATACAAAGTTAAAGTTAAATATTTCAATTAGCTCTATTCTACCAGCTAGGGGCCATTAAGCATAATAAGTAGACTACTGATAACGTTACTACTTTTCATACTTAAATTTTCTGACAATGTTTGTGTACTTAAAGCTAATTTGGGATCTGAATGCCTTCTTTACCAGTGATATTTAGGGTACTACTACAGTATGTACAGGTTTCTCAATTATTATATTATAGCTGTGCTTGGGGACCTGGAGATAGCAACAGCCTAAATATTTGTATTTATGATATTTAAAGGTCCAATATGTAATATATTTTCATCTTTTTTAATTTGTTTGTGCATAGTCCATATTACATTAAAACATATATTTTCTTTAGTTGGTGTATTAACAATGGTTTATGGGCATTTATTTTGTCAGCTTCATCACAGCTGAGTTTGTGGCAAAGAGATGGATTACCAGTTTGAAAAACGTTTGTATGTATTAATAAGGTCAGGGAAAAGGAAGGAAGTTGGTTGATTTTGTAATTGTTGTGTACTTTTACACATACAGTGGTGAGGTCTGTGGTACAGCCAATGTCAACTAAATGCAAGGGTTAATGAGAAAGTAAGTCTTAAGCCACTGAGTGTCATGCTTCTGCACTGAGTATTTAGGACCGTCTCAATTTATGGCAAGACATAGTGTGTATCCCTGTTTCCCTACAGTAAGTGCTGAACATGTGATTCTATCAAAGTCCCATTTCCAGTGGTTTTTAGGTTTTTAAATCACTCGCTAACCCAGATTTGGTCTCCACTGAATTCCAACCCAGATCTGGTGTCTTGGCTAGTCACAGCTGAATGGGTGATTTATCAGTTCTTGAAGTGGTGGGAATCTAAATGATTCATTGCTCAACTCATTTTCCCTTTTTACCCAAATCGTATTAATGTCACTGCTTGTGTCACTGTCACTGCTGCTGTCTCGGTTGCTGACTCTTCTACTCTCATTTCCTCTCTTTTTGTCCCTTTTGCTTCATGTCTCTTTCCCTTCAGAGGTCATGCCAGGGAGGTGTCATTTAAAGTTTGATAGATAATCCTAATGTATGCTCACGTTCTGGAAAGCCTCATGTGATCTCTATGAGCACTTATGACTGATCAGAAGCTGGAGGTATGTGACGTTTACTCCTTCACTTTACTGACACACGTCAATCCTAGCATGTATTCATGGTGGCATGAATGTGAACATGCACTCACACAAACACACATGCACAGGATAGTGTCAGACTGATTTAATGCACAGGCCGAAGCTTTGCAAATGCAAGTTATTGCTTATGCACTCTTCCGTAAAGAATGTGCCCAATGAATAAAACATTTGCGAATAAACACAAATAGTGATTTAAATATAACTCTATGAATACGCTATAGATTGTTCTTGAGATTTTGTCCCCTTCCTTTCCCTTCACCCATTATTCCATAATCACTGACGTTGGCATATTTCTCAATCTCTTTTTTCATTTCACCCGTTTACTATCTGCAAAAAAATGGATTGGGTCATCATGCATTCAGGAAACGCAGCCTGGGATATAAATTGGTCAAATGCAAACAAGTGGGATCCGCTGATCCTAAATGTGAGTCACTAAGTCGAGAATTTTGGGCCTTGAAGTGTCTGACAGCTTACATCACTGTCACTCTGGGCAATGGTGCAGAGAGAAACAGGGAGGGAGGGAGATGGAAAGAGAAGGAAACAGAGAAAGAAATAATGAGTTTTTCTGTTGTAGTCTATCTGTAGGCCCACAAAGGCCACAGTAAATATGAACAGCATTTGGAATTGGAAGCCTGTCATCTGTGGCTCTATGCCAGATGACCACAGTTTGGCTTCATGCCTTTTTCATGAGCCCCCAGTTGATAGAAATTCATAATCCTGATCTGCATTCTCTGATCAAAAGCTCTCCTGAAATGTGCAAACAGATTGTCATCCTGTCTGAAACAGAGATGTTTCACTGTAAATAGTGCGGGTAAAACCACTGCGGGACACAGGCCCTCTTTCTGGTATGAAAATGATACTTGAAAGGCGAGATAAAATATTCACCAGAGAGAAGTATGGGGAGATAGTGCATAGCCTTGAGCAATGTGGGCTCCTGCTGCGGGGTGCAGGGAGAGAGAAAGAGATAGAGAAAGATGGGGAGAAATTCGGAATAATGGAAAGTGAGAGGGAATGTAAAAAGAGAGTTATAGAAGAGCAGATAAAGAAAGAGTGACCAGTAGGCACTTAACACCTCAAAACTGTAAATCGGACTCGGTGCCATTTTCAATTTTACTTTGCCTGGAAAGGTCACATCTGCTCATAAAATTGCACACATCCCTAAACCAATTTATATTTGGCGAAACTACAAAGTCAAGCAATTTTCTCCTAAATACAGCAAAACTACAAGAAAAAAATGACACTAATTATCCTTCTGAAATGTGTCCCCACACTCCTCAAGAGTGTTGGAGACAGAGACGTTCAAGAGATCATTAGATCATGGGAGAAAAGCATGATTTATCGATTCAGGACATAAAATTCTAGGTCGCCATTGATTAGCCAAGACAAGGGCTTTTTGCTTTCCTCTCTGTCATTGCAAGACCCGGGCTTTATTTTTAGGCGAGGGCTGATCGATAGGAGGCCGCTTTGTGCGAGGCTCTGTGGCGTTGCGCCTCCCTGTGGAGCCTGTGTAGGTCAGACCAAAGCACTCCGAAAGGTTGAGCCAATGATGGGAATCAATGGATGGGAAATGTCAACTAACATGGCTTTTTACCACAACTGAGGACACTTTCTATCGTTTCAACTGCTATCCAAACTTTCCATCTCTTAACTCCTGCTGGATATAAATCTAGGACAGCTGGCTTAAGGAATACAAATAGTTGTGACATTTTCAACCCATGTTGATAAGAGCGTTTTGTTGGTTTGTTTGTGTTGTCAGCTGGCACATTTGATTACCTTATCCTGTTTCACAGTTTTTTTGCGACTACGTGCTAGTTCTCTTTCCCTTAATTACTCTGAACAAAAGCCTCTTGTGGATAGGTGTTGTAAATTAGCGTTTCACTACAAACACTAAACACAGTGCACCTGGTCCTCGTCCATGCGTAAATGTATGTTACAATTCTAATGCTACTGTGATGTCCATATCAAATACACTAAACTAAACTAACATCACAATTATTTTATAATATAATTATTTTATAATTATTATTTATTCATG
This sequence comes from Sander vitreus, assembly GCF_031162955.1. Taxonomy (NCBI): domain Eukaryota; kingdom Metazoa; phylum Chordata; class Actinopteri; order Perciformes; family Percidae; genus Sander; species Sander vitreus. The sequence goes on from NC_135876.1 coordinate 19,032,021, forward strand.
GGATGTTGTTTATGAATAATTTAGTTTTGTGCGTTCACTGGCATAGTGTCAGGGGGATAAGGGGGGTGCGAGGGATGGGGTTGCACCTGGGCCAGGGGCAGCAGTTTCTGAACTTAAATGCACAACAATTCAATAAAATTGAGTATGACATCATTATGAATCATGGTTGGGTTTAGCATTTTTTCATATCTCAGCAAAGGTAAAAAGGGTTGCATCTGCCTTGATCACTGATTTATTTTACCACCTGACAAGTGACCCAAATCAAACACGCCCACAATGTAGCATGAACAAGAGATGCATGCTGGGTCTAGCTAAGCTAATATGGTCATAGTGGATTCTCCGGCGGGAACTTCTACATTTGCTTAGTAACTTGTACCTTCAGTGAGGTGTGATTGATTGTTGTAACTCACTGTACAGAGGAGGATGTCAACAACCACTGCGTTGCCTAGAAATGTAGTGTTGTGTGTGTATGTGTGTGTGTGTGTTACACAGCATGTAAAAACTGTGCTGGTAGCATCAGCTGTGGTGTCCATAGCTCTTTTGTGTATTGTTGGGTCATTTTTGTGACTAGCAACAAAGGTCCCAGGCCAGAATGGAACTCGAGGCGTTGCAGTTATATGTAGGGTTGGTTATCGTTTGGTTTTTTTCCGATACTGGTGCTAAAGCGATACTTTTAAAACGGTGCCTGTGCCTAAACGGTGCCTGAACCGGTACTTTTTAAGAAAGTAAAAAAAAGAATGGTACTAAACAACAGTCAGTGACATTAAAGAACAGCTTGTTTATTGCTAAGGCCATATGGTCAAAATGAAATGATTTAATAATATAGTAATAACTATAACTTATAACATTAACGTATTTCACTAGTAAATTGCTGTTGAACGACAAAAACAACCACCAGATGGGAAAAGGGTATTTTACAATAACTTTGAATGCACCGCGAGGCTATCAGTTTCAAGTGAATGCACCGCCTGTGTTGTTTTTCCAACAACGGCAGCTGCACACTGCTTAACGTCACGCTGTTGGATCCTCTACAGTGAAATACAGTCACACTTTACACCATTTAGCTGTCAGCATTTTAACCGTGTTTAATCCAGCTGCTAGCTAACGGTAGGCTAACGTTAGCTGCTGTCGAGTGTAGTATTAAGTAGAGTGACATGCAGCGATGTTTCTGTTGCCTGTAACGTCCGTTTCGGAGCATCAGAGAGCAGCGCAGGCATATCAGTGGCACCAAAATGAGGCACCGAAATCCGCGTTGCTATTCGGTCCGGTAGATACCGGTCATTAAGGCACCGGTGCCATATTAGCACCGGGTCTCGGTACCCAACCCTAGTTATATGGCATGCGCTTTAACCACTTGGCTACCAAGGCGCTTCATAACGGTACATTTTAATTGACCTACTTTTTATTTTATCTGAACGTACACAAGTACTTTTACTTTTACTTGAGTAAAATGTCTTTAAAGTTACGATACTTTTACTTGAGTAAGATATTCTAGTACTCTTTCCATCCTTGCATGTGATGCATATCAATCAATGTATGTTTGAAATACAAGTTATAATAGCTAATAATAATAATACATATGAATATTTATAAAACTAAACTTCATATATTCATGTGTATGTGGCCAGAAAGCAACTATTCTGCCACCAGATTCAGTGTATTCAGATCTGTTATCTACTCTTGTAATTGCCCTAATGATCTATGTGCTATGATGAGTAACAAATCTGACCAACGCAGTCATGAAATGTTAAGGCACAACATGTTACACAATTAAACAAATGTTGTGAACAAAGGTGACCTGACAGAGCAATTATTGCTCCACACTGTTTAAAGCTTCGCTCTCTCGCTCTCTCATTTCTATGTGAGAGTCCACTTATGGAGCGTACATCCACCCACTTATGTTAGCCGCTTGAACTGTTCGATGATTCAGCAGAGTTACACAGTGAAATCACAATCTGTTTTTGAGAGGCACTCAAAGATCCTTAATTCATTCTGAAATTGGCCCTTATGCATGTGGCTGTTTTTGTTTTTTTACATTGAGCTGTGACAAATCTTTTGCTTATGGTTTCAAACTGTGTTCAAAGCCGGATATTTGTTTTGTGCAAAATACTATGGACAGCAAATGATGCAATTATCAGGAAAATCTATATCAATCATATTTATTCCAAGGTTGCTTTATATATAGGCTTTCATATTCTGTGTGAAACTGTCAGTAGAAATGAACTGATGACGTTTTCATATTTAATGCATTATTGGTTATTGAGGACAACATCACTTACAAACAACCATGAGGAGAATCATGATGCTGGAATGTTAATCTAATGCTGTGAAGCATGTTTTTATTTTTTTATTACAGCATGTCAGAGAGGACCATTAACCCAATTAGGACATAAGAAAAAAAAACACATTTGTTTGTTATTTTCTCTCAGACATTTCTCTTAGCTTTTCTTCCTTACTTATCTTTTTTACTCAAACCGAGCAGCTTTTAAGGTCCTGTAATTGCTGTTTTGTGTATCTTATAAAAGTAAAGTGTTTCTGTATTTTTTCTCTCCAACTAGCCTATGTTCTGACCAAAATGTTAAATTATCAACATTCCAGTCATTCACCTTGGTGTACAGTGCGGACATTATATGCGTATACTGTAAACTGATTATTACACCCATGCCAACGTTGTTTCACTGTTGCAGCTTTCTCCACCACCCCAACTATGCTGGTATCGGTATCGGGAAGTACTGGAGTTTATGCACCGATCTGATACCACGTAATAAAGCCCTAAAGTAAAAATATGTTAAAGTAGTTTATTTATGTTCTTTTTCTGTTATAACTGACTGTCAAACTGCATAATAAAAGAACATTCTGTGGCATTCATGTTTCACAAAGAGTTTAACCTGAGCCAGACCAACAACAAAGATAGAAATAATATCACATCCGTACAGGGATAGTATACAGTTCTTAAAACATAATAAAATATATGACACACTGGTATCGGATCGGTACTCGGTATTGGCCGATACGCAAGTTCAGGTATCGGAATTGGTATCGGGAAGAAAAAAATGGTATCGGACCATCTCTAAACCCAACCTCCTCCTCCTGTGGTATATGTATTGTTGATTCAACTAAGCTTTCAACTAAGCTAAGGATTTTTTGAGAGCTCCCTCAAACAGCAGAGCCTTTTCTGCCAAATCTGACTGTATAAGCATTTGCTAAAAATGGTCAATCACAGTACTTGGTGTAGTTGTCACCTGTCACTGTTAGGCCCTGTCTCTCTGGGACACGCACAAAGTGTTTGACTTAGGTTGAAACATGCAAATGTGCCACGTTGTCGCTTTCTGTCTGACCACAAAGTATGTATTGTACGGTGTTAATATTTTGGAATCTAGACTTACTCCCCACAAGAAAACACCAAGCTCAGGACAGCAGGGAGTGGGTAGTGACTTTAATAACTCCCCTCTAGTGGAAGGTAGACCCAGAGCCTATAGATGGATGCTGGGGTGGAGGGGAGGCTTTTGAAATGCTTGATGAACAACAGCAGTGGTGTGGGCAGCAGCAAGTGACAGTGTGATGGCTTAAGTACACTTTCATAATAAAAACAGGTGTGTTGGATAGGCCTATATGTTGCACTGAGAAGAGCACAGACAGTCAAATCCTCATCCTCAATTAAATGCATTACAGAGTGCAGGTTAGTCATTGTATAGTCTCGCATTGCCAGACCTTCCTCTACAGCACTGCAGTGGAGGGTCTGGCTAGTCCACACAGCATTCTGGGATGGGAGAGGAATGTGCTCTGGTTTATTGGCATCTCTTTAAACCAATCACAATCGTCATGGGCGGCGCACGGAACCCCGGTGCCGCTGCAAAATAGTCTCGGGAAGGAAATTGTTTTGGTGGAACATGTGTACGTTCAAAGGTTGTTTTAGTCGTGCAACATAAAACTCAGATTGGACAGATAGTCTAGCTAGCTGTCTGGATTTACCCTGCAGAGATCTGAGGAGCAGTTAACCATAGTCCTCATAAATTGACTGGAGTTTAAAAATCCCAACACAAAGAAAACGGAAGGTAACAGATATCTGGCCGAAAAGAATTAGACATACAGCGGAATTTCCAGCGGCCACGGCGCAATCCCGGAAGTGTAAGGTTGTGGATATAGACTAGTCATTGTAGCACATCCGTAGGAAACGTGCCAGAATATGTTCTGGGTCTAATAATGACAGTGAAGAGTGAAGAAGGCAATATATGAAATCTGCTGTAGTATTTGCACAGTGGTTTACAGAATGAGTGGCTCAGGTGCTGGTTTGAGAGAGATAACAGGTGATTATAGCACCGTCTACGGTCTACCCCTGTAGGCCCAGAGTCACCCAGACAGTCTCATCAGGGCTGGTGTCAGCAGGGCTGTGGTGCATGCAGGGTAGCAGCCGGCCGGTCAGGCTGGGGCAGCCGGTTCTCTGACTTACAGCTGAGAACATTGATCCCTGCTACCAAGCCTCCTCATGCTAATTAGTGGCATTCCTTGGAGCACCGCAGGGCCCAGGGATCCTGCTCCAATTGGACGGTAGAGCTAGTCAGCGGGCTGAGGAGAAATGATAACATACCCAGTTTGCCCATACCCCCAAGGAGCACACACAAGGGCCAGGCGAATTAGAGCAAAGCACAGTCTTGTTTGGCCAGAAAAGTGAGTTTAACAATCTTGCGGCCGGCTGGTCAACTGTAATGTACATTAGAGGCTGAAATTTTGGTTTCGGTGCCTGAGGACATGATGACGACAGCATTCAGGCAACAATGGAAATAATAACAAGCAAGTTTAGAGCGAGCTGGAAAAGAAAAACAATAGCTTTTTACAGTTATTTCTTTCTGCGCTTGGAAAGTATGTACCTTCCCATGTTTATTGCAGTGTGTCACATTCACAACAAACACAGTGCTTGAAATGTCAGCTATTTCCAAGCTTGCATATTGCGAGAGGAAGATTTCCCCATGTGTTAATCTGCTCATAGACCTACGGCACGGAGGCAGAATTTGATACACGCACCTCAGGCAGATGAAATGTGAGATCTCTATTGGTTTTGTGTGTGTTCATGCACACGTTTATATATTTTCCAGAAGGGAAACGTTATCTGCAGAAAGGGCAGTTTTACAGTTTGCTGGTGCATAAGGTTACACATAAAAGAGAAGACTCCCATGTTTCCCTCGCTGTCCCAGTGCTGCAGATTCACTGGTAATTTGAACAAATGTCTGTCTTGTTCTTTGATCCAGGATGATCATTGATTAGTGAGAAGAGAGAAAGTAATGCAATCTTATTCTCAGTCTCTAATTGATGGTATGTAAACAAACATGTCTGTATTAAATCTTTACATAATGTTACAGAGACCCCCAATTACTTGAAGCCAATGAAAAGACCTTAGTGACAGTTTAATATGTGATACTTAATACACAATTACAGCTTTAAGGACCAGATAAGATGTACTGTAGCTGAAAATGTCATTTCTAAATAAAAAATAGCAGCGCTGTTGTGGTAGAGACAATTACAATTCAAACTTTTGTGTTTTGTTTGGGGATAGACACTTGAAATGGCTCCTTGTGTAGAAAATATACTTGAGGGAAAAAAAAAAGTTGTGTTTTGCATCTCAGGTGTGTGTGATCACAAAGTGTCACTAATACGGCATTCACGATGCAGGTTAAAAAGGGGCTTCATTTGATCCCAAAAACACCACGGTGCTCCCTCAGTACCAGCCCAAAAATACTGCAGCGAACCAGCAGCAAAACAGCACTCATGTTCCGCTTCTTTTCTCACAAACAAACGTCTGACATTTGCCGTCTTTCACATTGAACATTGCACCTTGTACTTCTGTCAAAGAGTACCTTTGACTTTCACAGGTAATTCTTGTTTGAGGGCACCTGAAAGGATGATATGAGAAAGAAGGCTTCCAAAAATATCCTGCTTATTTATATCGCATGTTCAAAGCTTCAGATATTGCTCGCTTTATCTATATATATATATATATATATCTCCTGAGTGGTTAGCTTGAAACTAGATGTGACGTTGTCTCAAATAATAAAGGGGAAAGGTAGGAATATCTGAATGTCAATCTGACACGTGTGGCATCACGACATCAGTAAGGATAAATGTCCTGTTAAAGCTGTAGTATTCCTGAGACATTTAAAACAGCTGAGTCAGTTGAGTTGAATATGCCTTGTCACTTGTCAGGTCAACTCCTTGTTTCAGAGAAAGTCAGACATTTTGTCTTCTGAGTTTAGGGTCAACTACAGAACAGATGCCCTGGATCTGACAGGAAATTCTTCAGCAAGGTGGATCTCAGTCTCTGTTCTTTAAAGGTGCCGTTCTTTAATTTTTAAACACAAATATAAAGAATATCAATATAATACAGCAATTGAAGGATTGACTTTAAGCTGATAAAAATCTGTTTGTTTTTTTTAAATGACCAATTGAAAACACAAGCCTGTTTTATACACTTAACAGCATGAAAAACATTAAGTAGGCACTCCATTGATTTTACACAGGAAGATCAATTTGCTCATGACAGTGAGGAAAGTTGTATAGAGTAATGTCTCCTGTAACCCATTTTCTTAACATAAAGCCTGGGTTGTGAACTGGAGCCATGGAGTTTGAAAGATGAGGGGATTGAAGAAAAAGTTTGTGGTCGGGTTTGTGGTCGGGTGGAGTCACTTTCCGAAGTCTTGTTGCCAAGCAGCGGAGATTCAAGGAGGTGACTGCCAACCTAAGAAATAGTATGGCACTTTGGTTTTTGTATGGATGAAACAAACAAAGCATGATTAGTTAATTAGTGAGCTTCAGAGGTGATGGTAAGTCGCTCACCGCGTGCATGTCACAGTGTCAGTAGTCCATTTCAGGCTCAGAGCCAGGCTTACGTTAGTAGCACGTTAGTAGAAGCATGCTGCTTGTTGTGTTGTGGCTTCCCGTGGGATTAAACTGTCCTGATAAACCGTATAAACACCTCGGCCACACCGTACGTCATGTACACAGTCTGGTTGTTAACCCACTCCGCGGCAGTGTGTTCCGCTTGAGCTGATCTATATTTGGAGTTAACCTGAGCTGATCGTTGCTAACCGAACCTTCGGTCAACATTCTCTCCGGGCCCGTAGTGTAACATTATTTCATTGTAATGCCGTCACATCCCGCGCCACCTGCGGGATAACTGAACCCAGCCATCACATGCCGCGTCGTCACCATAGACTGTATATAAGAATGGACCAACAGATCCCGTTGCTCTGGTTCTCTTATACATCCATGACAGAGACCAGTGAAGGATATTAGAAGCACTTTTCCGGTGATGGCTGAGCGTTACTGCGCAGCCTCCAACTGAGAGAGACGACGTAAATGTGACGTGAGCAACCTGTCTGAAAGTTGTAAGTCTTCTGGTAGCTGTGCCGAGAGAAATCTCAATCATCCCGAATCTTACAGAGACGGAGAGCGTAGGTATATGTAAGGAGATAACATGGACACAGGCTAATTATTGCTAACTAAAATGCTAGTTAACATTAGTAATTAAACTTAAACAGCTAAAGTAAGTCGAAACTGCCTGCGAGCTTCTCCTGTACTATACGGTAATTCCTCCTCTATGCGACAGTAAGTCGCGTGGTTATGACACAATCGTTAGCCTATTTTTAAAAAAAACTTCTGCTACGGAGCCATAACATGAGATACAAGGTAATGGAGCCTTTTATACATTGTTGTGTTTCTTTAGAAATAAACAATGGACAAATAAAGTCTTTAGACGCTTCAGATGTAAAGTTATTCGCTGTCAAAGTGACGTCGAAATGAATGGCAGTCAATGGAATGCTAACGGGGGGTGATCGTTTGAATGGTGCCATAGGAGGTTCGAGCTCTGAAGCGAAGCTTACCCCCTTGGTCATCACATCCTGCGCCACCCACCACCACAAGTAAAGTCTCAGCCTGTGGGAAACACTCTACTCCCTGTTATAAAAGACCTGTCAACAATTTAGGAGCAAAGGCAGGTACCAATCATAGATTTTGCTGGCAGTGTGCCCTTTTTTTGGCTTACTGATTGTGCCTTTTATCACTAGGTCATCCTGCCGCCCTGTTTGACACAGGCCTTCATGTTTCCAGCTACTCTCCCCACTCTACACATCCTGTTAGTGAAGGACATGTCATCTGAGCGCTTTAAGATGTAAGGCTCCAATTTGGTAATTTCTCCACTTTGACGACACTGACATCATTTCATCCAGCTAGTTCTCAACCAGAGAGGCTTGTCGTGGTTTCTCTGCTGAGTGTGTCAGAAATAGCAACCGAGAGCACTTCCTCCAATAGGCCTGAATTAGAGACCAGGCATGGAGCCAGCATGAGAAAGAGAGGCAGGATGCACCTCAATGTTGACAAAATGGAATGATTAAACCTCTCGGAAACCCACGTTTCATCCCCTAGTTTCAGGCAATTTATGATGGCTCTCATAATATAGACGATGGTGCGTTATCCCAGACGTACCATACACTCCCCAAATTAGCAGTCCTACATCATGCTGCCTGTTTATACATTCAAACCACATAGATTGGGCTGTAAAAGTATATCATGTCAGAGAAGAGGCAGACTATAAATGTATGACGGCGCTGGTAGCAATTTCCTAGATGTTTCATGTCGGCTCTGAAACTAGCACTCCCTCCTTTTTATCCTCTGCTAGCAGCGATCCGCTCTCTGCCCATTGTGTGTTTCCAGAGGAAGAATATGAAGTTGGCAGATACTGAGCAAGCCTGATTGGTGTCTCGAATCATTAAGGATTGACCACGGCACTAGTTTCTGGGTGTCTGACATTTCAGAGCGACATCAAGCCAGGCCTGTCACACTGATAACGTCCCTTGGGGTGAGGTTGCAAGCGAAACACTGACTTTATTTATTTATTTATTTCTCATTAATCCCACGCAGCCAAGGTGGCGGCTGCGTATGGAGATTGTCCCGTTTGCTGTATCTTTGTTCGCTTTCTCTTTGCTATCGCAACGTTACACCTTGTATCAAAAGTGCAGCAGTTTTCTGTGACGCTCTTATATTCTACATGCTAGCACCCAACTTTTGAAGTAAGAATGTTGTGATAATGTGTGCAAGTGGAGTATTGTAAAGCTTCAAGGAGTGAAATGCTCTTCGCCCGTTCCCAACTGGGAGCGAGGGTTGAGCATAATTGAGGAGAAAAAGGACTGCCAGCCAGTTGGTGGTGGACCCTAGAGTAAAAGCTCATGCTTTGTCTCCACTGCCACCTCTAAAAGTAGCATACTCCTTGTTTATGGTTGTGGAGCTTGCAGTTTTAAAATTCCAATGAGGCTCTATCCAGTGCTGTCTTTATCAGGCCGGATGATTTAAGTGCACCCAGGGAGCAGGAGACTGCTGTCACTGCCTCCCTCACAGAGCAGGTACAGTGTGCAGCAGGGGGCCAGTATCATAGTAGTGTTCTTGATCTTCAAGCCTCCTCACTGTCCTTTGTGAAAGTGCAGTCTCTGAAGACCGAGGTCATAATGAAATAATTTATTCATAGCTTTTGATCCATATCATTTTAGTTATGGAGTATTATGACAGGCTTTCTCAAGGGCTCTTACACTTTAATGGAATTACTTTTCAGAATGTGTTGCACTTTTCCTTAAAGGAACACGCCGACTTATTGGGACTTTAGCTTATTCACCGTATCCCCCAGAGTTAGATAAGTCCATACATACCCTTCTCATCGCCGTGCGTGTCGTAACTCTGTCTGATGCCCCCACCGCTAGCCTAGTTTAGCACAGATCCTGGAGGTAACCGGCCCCAACTAGCCTACTGCTCCCAATAAGTAACAAAATAACGCCAACATTTTAGTATTTACATGTTGTGATTTGTATAGTCACAGCGTGTACTAGAACTATATTCTCAGAAAGGTGAAGCACTGCTACTTCTGCTACTTGGGCGGAGTGATTTGCTTGCAGCACCTGAGAAGCCCCGTGGTGAGGAGCAGAGAATGTACTAAGGGATGTATAAGATATATATATATATATATATATATATATATATATATATACACAGTAACTACATTTACATACTGTGAATCACTTTTTTAATGGAGAATCGTTTTTGAATCGAAAATCGATATTGAATCGAATCGTGAGCCTACAAATCGGAATCAAATCGCGACGTTTTCTGATCTATCTATCTATCTATCGTACACCCCTAATAGCCACATTAAAGTGATGGTTCGGAGTAATTTCACCCTAGGCTGCTTTGCACCTTGACCTCGTGCCAAACAACCCCTCATAAGCTTTTTTCCCTTGTTATAACGTTGGTTGAGTTAGTGTTATCAGCTGGTTAGCTTAGTGCAGGCGCTAATGGATCCACGTTTGTATCTCGTAAATTACCCCACTAATAATGCCCGGAATGATACCAAACTTCTACAGTAGTACAAATAGTTTCTTTACATATAAAACGAGGCATTAGAAAGTTTGTAACTACACCAGAATATATTTAAATAACACTCGCCTGATGGAAACTCCTCTCGGCTGCTACCACGCTATTGCGCAAGATCCCACGAGATCACGCACAGAGCACAACATCTATTGCCGGAAGAGACTACTGGTAAAGAAGAATCAAGAAGCGAGTGAACAGCAGAAGCAGCTACTGCAGCGTGAGGCGATAGGACAAGATGCCACACAGGTGTATATAACCTGGCTGCGGTTTAAAAGCAATAGATGTTGTGCTCTGTGCGTGATCTTGCGCAATAGCGCGGTAGCAGCCGAGAGGAGTATCCATCAGGCAAGTGTTATTTAAATATACTTCTGGAGTAGTTCCAAACTTTCTAACGTTATAACAAAGGAAAAAGGTTTATGGGGGGGTTGTTTGGCTCGAGGTCAAGGTGCAAAGCAGCCTAGGGTGAAATTACTCCGAACCATCACTTTAAGACAATTACAAAGTCAGCCTATTATCACCTTAAGAATACAGTCATGTGAACAAATTAGGACACCCATGCTAAAGTTGACTAAAAAGAGGAATAAAAAAATCATCTTTAGGAAATTGATCTTAATGCCTTTGACTTTTAAAAAAATGAGGAAAAATCCAATCTTTAAGGACACCAATTTTCTTTGTGAATTAATAATGTATTGTAAATAAATAAATGTTCTTCCTTAAAATACAGGGGGCATAAGTAAGTACACCCCTATGTTAAATTCCCATAGAGGCAGGCAGATGTTTATTTTTAAAGGCCAGTTATTTCATGGATCCAGGATACTATGCATCCTGATAACGTTCCCTTGGCCTTTGGAAGAGACTGGCATGGTTTTATTTCAGTTAGCCTAATAGCTGGTTTGTTTAAATGCTGGTTGTCTGGGACAGGTCTGCTTGCTGTCCCCAGAGTCAGAACTAAACAGGGGGAAGCAGCGTTCAGTTTTTATGCTCCACATATCTGGAACTAACTCCCAGAAAACTGCAGGTCCACCACAACTCTCAGTTGCCTTTCTTTAAATAATTGTTAATTTCTTATACTGCACTGTCAATTTTATCCTCGTCTTTTATGTAGTGGTATTTTTGAACAGATAACGGACATATTTCTGAGAATTTCTCCAACGCGGGTGTGACATAGATTTTATGATAACATCTAAAAGAAAACAGTTGGAACTGTTTAGGATTTTGCAAAGTTTGCCTTGATTAAACTAAGCCTTATAGCGACGGCTATATTGTAGGCAAAGAGAAGTACTTCCACTCTTGTTATGGGTAACAAGAGTACAAAGTCACATGTTCCTGCGGGGCCCGTGGTGGATGAGATGGTAAAGAAATATGGTCCTGCCTATTTAAATTGTTTTAAACTGCTTTTAATGTTAACATTTTTTTTTAATCTTTTTTTTTTTTTTTTAAACTGATCTGATCTTTAATGTTTTATGTAAAGCCCTTTGAATTGTCCTGTTGCTGAAATGTGCTATACAAATAAAGCTGCCTTGCCTTTGTCAGTTTTCCTGGCATTTTACCTCCTCTTGTGATCATTTAGTGGATATTTTTACATAATTCTATTGAAAAGTGAACACCAAAAATAGCGCCTGTATAATCTCCTTTGAAAATGTTCACCAATGCAAACACCAGTTGCCTGCAGCTATGGCAAATTCGTGCCTGAAACATCCTGAATGCAGCATAACAAGATGTTGATTTCTAATAACTATGCATTGCTGCAATCATCGACTGGGTCGACAGCTACAGCTGACACAATCATTTGATTGAAAGTACATGTTTATTAAATGTTAACTGTGTGCGCAGTCCTTGTGTGAGCTATGTCGAGACAATTTATTTTTTTACTATACTTGGGGTCCGAGTTATACGGTGGCCGACAGGGTCAAACGCCCTGCAACTTAAGAAAACACATGCAAATAGACAAAACACAAGCAAATTAAGAAAAACAACTTCATTCATTTGACAACACATGCGCAGCATTCAGCAAACGCGCTGCAAATGCACACAACACAACCAAATACATAAACGCACTGCAAATAAAAAATGATGCAAAAGGAAAAGCACACAAACCCCGAAAAAAGAAGCGATGCAAAAAGAAAAACAACTTCATTCATTTGACAACACATGCGCAGCATTCAGCAATGTTGGTTGTGTTGTGTGCATTTGCAGAGCGTTTGCTGAATGCTGCGCATGTGTTGTCAAATTAATGAAGATGTTTTCTTAAATTGCTTGTGTTTTGTCTATTTGCATGTGTTTTCTTAAGTTGCAGGACGTTTGCCCCTTTTCGGCCACCGTAGCTTCATGACTTAGATTCATGAAGCAGAACACTTCAAACAGCAATACCACCAAAAAACTAGAAAATGTACCTCAATCCTCTATTCTTGTGCCATCAGAGTCACCTTCCGATGCTTTTTCCATCATCTTTCCTTTACCTTTTATTTCAGTTTCATTATGTGTTAGCATCAGAAACAAATATTTCTGGCTTTAAAAGAAAGTCTACAATTCAGTGCAGGCTGAATGTTCTGCACTGAACTGAACTGTGCACAATTCTCTGAGCACAGGTGCCACAGTGGTATACCCTTTAAAAACATCTCTAAACAAAATCTTGTTTCGATGTGGGAATCGGCTTATTTAGAAAACCTTGCCACCTCTCATAGTTGAGATTATATCTCGTGAAGGCTTAGACACAAAAAGAGGAAATGCTTTTACCCCCCTATTTTCCAGAGAACACAATGGTCTGATCTCTCATCCTCTTAACAAGAGTGAGCTGAGGCTCTGAGTGCAATATCAAACCGGCAGCTCATCCTCCCAGCTCATGTTGCCATGGCGATAATGGTAGAATCCATAGTCTCCTGTTTGCCATGTTGGTAATTCGGTTATTTTAGCGTGAGAGACAGACCTTGTGAATGATACAGCCGAGCTGCAGAGAGACCACAATGAAACAGGGAATTGAATTCTAATGATAAATGTGTTCACTCACTGCATTCAGCGTGATTGAAAGCTACAGAGAGAGTGAGGAGGTGTAAATGGAGGGGCTTAGAAATAACACATTTCAAACTCCATGAATCGCCTTTATATCTTCTCGTTATCTACGCACATTCCACATTGACCGCAAGCACAAAACTCACACCTTTTTACTAGGATACGATATTTTAACGATTCTTAAGTCACGATACGATATTATTGCGATTTTAAACATATTGCAATATTCTGCGATATATTGCAATTTATAACCTTTTTTCCAACTTAAATTTATATCCAATTTCAAATTGTGTCCCCCGAAAGGAAACTTTGTCAACATCTGTTTTATCTAAAAAGATACATTTCTCTGTTTGTTCATCTTACTTCAAGTTTATTGCTGCAAAATGGGATTGTCAAGCAAACAAACCAACACATATATAATAAAAGATTGATTCTTGGCGTCTGTGTATCGACAGAGTATTGCCCTAGAAAATATTGCGATACTATGCTGTATTGATTTTTTCCCCCCACCCCTAGGAACTACTCCTGTCAACAAATAGTCTGACACATAACCCTCTATAAAACCACAACTTGGCATTTTTATACTTTCTGTTTCATACAGATTAAACAAACAAGATAAAACAAGGTAATTGTTGAGTTTTAGAGGTGCTGGTAGGTGGATTGTATTACCATTGAGGGCCATGCTAGCTATTTCTCCCTCATTTCGGTCTTTATGCTAAGCTAAGCTAATCAACTGCTGGCTCCAGTGGTATCGATCTTCTCATCTAACTCTCGATAAAAAAATCCAATAAGTGTATTTAAAAAACGTCTAAACTATTCCTTTTTAAAGCTTTAATTGGTCCTTTCTAAATGAATAAAGGTAGAACAAATGAATATAGTGGCAGCACTGTCAATGTATTGCTACACAAAGTGAGAGCTGAACAGTTATCACATTACATGTCATTTAGCTGATGCTTTTATCCAAAGTGACTTGCAATTGCTATATATGTCAGAGGTCACACACCTCTGGAGCAACTATGGTCTTGTTCAGGGACACATTGGTTGATGTATCACAGTGGGAATCAAACCCACATCTCCCACACCAAAGGGATGTGTCATATCCACTACGCCATCACCACCATCAAGCCACAATTTAATTTGATTGAACTGAGTTGCAGACAACCCTAAACAGCTCTTTAAAGAGATGTTGCATTTGCTGAAAACAGATTAGTTTGGGGCCACGCTGGAAACAAGAGACACCTTTCAGCACTGAAGAAATGCACTGACATTAAGATTGATGCTTTTACTGACATAACCACAGCAAAAATCTTTTCCACCAATGGCCCATTTCTTGTATAACGAATTAAAATCCAATTACAAATACTTATTACCGTAAACAAACACCACATTAGCATCAAATATGCAAATGAGTGAGTATCATATAACTCAGTGTGATAAATCACTTTGCATTAGATGAGAGGGACCCACTGATGTGTCAGTAACATCCTTTCTTTTGTTCACTCTGAATGTGTGGAAACCACTCAGCACAGTTATTTGCAGCAAATATTGTGTCTGAGGGCTGTTATTTGCAGGAAATATAATTCCCATTAAATATTCATTCATAAACCAATGTACCAGACACATTCTTTTCATCCTATTTGGTTCAGCAGAAATACCAGCTCGCACATAAAGATGACTCAGAAATGGGTTGTGGTTTCTTTTGGGTCCTTGCAATTAAGTCTGAACTGGTATATGCTGCAAACCAGAGACTTAAAAAAAAAAAGTGCCACTTCAAAGTGGCTGTCAAACAGGAGCTGACAGTACTGTAGGGAGAGGCTATAATTTAAAGTTCTTGAGAAGCAATGCCTTATGTGTTCTTAAGGTATCACTGTTAGTTTGAGATATATTCACAATATTCAGTGGCAGGATACAACAGGGAAAATCAGAATAGTTTGTACTGATGAAGCCCATATAAGTTGCCAAAGAAGAGTGGAGGCAGGAGCAAAAAAGATATTTAAGAATTATTTTTTTTAGAGTTAAGTAGCACAACAGAGCATTTGCGTTTCAGAGGTCTTAAATGTTTTATGAAGATTGTTAACTGAATTGTGGGGTTCCACAAAACAGTTTAAAAACCCATATTGAATTTCCCCTTTCTTGAATTTCCCCTTGGGGATCAATAAAGTATCTATCTATCTATCTATCTATCTATCTATCTATCTATCTATCTATCTATCTGTCTATCTGTCTGTCTGTCTGTCTGTCTGTCTATCTATCTATCTATCTATCTGTCTATCTATCTGTCTGTCTGTCTGTCTGTCTGTCTGTCTGTCTGTCTATCTATCTATCTATCTATCTATCTATCTATCTATGGGTTTAATATGTACAAACGAGTCGCAGCCATGCTACAGTAGAAGCTCTGTTAGATATCAACTTGCGAACATGCTTACAACTGCTAACATGTTAATAATGTTTACCATGTTGACCATCTTAGTTTTGTGTCTTAGCATGCAAACATTTTTAAATTGGCACCAAACACAATGTATTGCTGAGGCTGATAAGCACATAATTAGTGCAGGTCATTTTGTCATAAATCAAAGCATTTGACAAACAAAAGGTTTGACCAGTCTATGGCACTAGTTGAAAAGTCAGAGATTACCAATATTACAATGCATCTTGACATGAATGCAAATTTTAATTCAATCCATCCAATAGTTGTGGGGACATTTCAGTGAAAACCACAAATGTCAACCTCACGGTGGCACGAGAGGAAGAGTCAGGGGATCACCAAAGTCAGTAGGATTTATCCTCTGAGGACCATAAACCTCTGTAAAAGATTTCATGGCAATCCATGTGATAGTTCAAGATAGTACCAAAGTGGTAATCCGACCAACCTGCAGGACCATCATAAGAGCCACGCTGCTAGAGTGGCTAAAAAGCACACCGCTAATAACTCTTTCAGAAGTCTTTTTCTAATCCTGCATTGACATAACTGATTGAAATAAGGCCCAGAAAGTATTGTACATAAATGAAAAACATATTCTTTGAAAATAATGGGAACACATAAGTCCAGAATGACTATTATGTGGATAGAAAGCTGCTAGTCTCATTAAGTCTGGTTGCTGCTCTCGCCAAGTGAAAGGAAGGAAAGTGTCTTTTCACTTTACATCAGCGTCAAAGTGCTTTGACGAAAACACCATTAAAGCGAAGTTGCCGGACAATGGTTGCACCTAAAGTACTGCTGGCTGTCTCTAATGTTAGTCTTATGTCACCTGCCTGGGGACTGCAGATGAAAAGTAGTTATTTGTACTAATTCTGTCATATACATGTTTTTTTATACAACAATGTTCATAAATATGCATGGTCCCTATCAAATAAACCAGTAAAATAAATAAAAATGGACTTAAAGAGTCCCCCTTTTTATGCCGGGTGGAAAGTGGTGGTTTCCTTAGGTGCACAGAGGGAATTTGTCATATGTACCAATGTGATTTTTGTGAAGTCACAGAATTTACCAGAATGCCTTTTAGTAATGGGTTGCCTTTGGTACATTTCACAGCAAATGGTAAAAAATAGATCCATCCCTACATGTCATGATGAATAGAATACATCTTTGCAGTAGTTCTGGCAATCAAGAGGTTATAGGTGGTCTATAAACAGACTTGTAAAATATCCCTGCCAACACCACTGTATGTTCCTCCTGTAAATCTCCCCGACACTTAAGCCTCCACATGCATTAGTATTCATGAAAGCATTTTATTTTTTGATGTATATTTATACAATATAACAAACATCAGACCAGTGTTAGCTATACAGTATAGTCATTATAATAAGTTAATATGCATTTTTCATGTGCTTCATACAGCAGGCTTGTGTGCTCAAATCCAGTCTGTCATGTTTGCACCCACTGGTTCTTTGAACATACTGGGAGCAGATATACACAGCCAACAGACAACTGTATTTGATTAACAGTGTTGCAAAAAAATGATTGGTCCTATTTATTTCTTCCCAGTAATGACGTAGTATATCGCAATATTGTTTTTAACTTCATAACATAATATTTTAACATTATTACATGTTACGTCAACAAGTTATTTAAATTAAATAGCTTATGAATTGACTTTCTTTTTTTCTTTTTTTTTTTTTACAATTAATCCAGTATGTTTATGTAGATGTCAATTTTTGCTTTGCAACAGCTGCTGCCAGCGGGAGATGACAGAATAGTATTGTAATTACAGACTGACAGTAAGGACATTTAAGTTCAAAAAAGAAGAAAGGTCCAAGGCATAGCCAAGGCTTTTTAACTTTTTGCAAGAAAAGTGCCTTGGACCTCACCTTTTTGAACTTTTGTGTTTCCTTCCAAGAACACCTTCATGATTTGTTTGAACTTCTGAGCACTCTAGACTTTTTTTTCTTCTAAATACATTTAAGGATGGCAGAAAAAATTGGGTGCTTTGACAATAGGGCTGCACAATGTATTGTTTTTTTCATCAACAGGCACAAAATACACATTGCGAAAGGCTGCGACATATCGCAAAAGATTATAGATTTTTTGTGTTAGTTGAAAGAGAATATCAGTAGAAAACTACACTTTAAAATGTTAAATGCCATTCTTTTTTAGTGGTGCCGTTTATGTCCAATTCAATGTTCAATTTGGTCAATAAAAGAACATTGGAAATTATTTCCTTACATTTGTTTTAAATACAATCAGCAGTTTGTTGTATTTTAGCAGAATACTGAAAGCAATTGAAATGCAGAAATGAGTACACTTTATCATCTGTTAATTTATTGCAAGTAATATCGTTATCGCAATATTCAACAGCGTTATCACATATTTTCCTCATATTGTGCAGCCCTATTTGACAAGTGCAGAAACCTATTATTTTCATATACTTCATAGAAAGATAAGAACATCACAGAGAGATCTCTGCCCAGGTCAGAGTCACTCTGTTCACTTGCTATTAATAAGTTAAGTAAGTCCATTATAATTTACACAAAGGACTTTTACTGGTAGACTGGCTCCTCCCATTGCTGGACCTTCCCTACAGTTTGCTGTTGCTGTTCGCCCTTCTGATAGCTCATTCACATCTAGCATTACCTGATAAACTACATTCATGTTAGCGATGAAAAGGAAGATGATGTCATCCGACAGGGCAGACATTTGAGGAAGGTACTAATGTCCACCTTAGCAGCGTTTTCTGTATAGCACTGACATCATGAGTGACTGTAGCTGGGCATTTTGATAAAGAAAAAATATTTGGAGATTTTCTACATTATTTACTGTACTGTAAATACTGGGGAAAAAAACGTTGGCTGGAATTGCCTCCACCAGGCTCTTCACAGACCGTTCCACAACTCATTGAATACCAACGCGTTGTCACGGCGTAGGCGTCGGATACAGACGCTCAGGGACCTCACATGCACTAACATGCACGCGTGGCCGGACCGGCTATCGAAACAAGTAAACAGAGAAGCATTCTCTGTTTAGGACGCATTACTCCATTAACACCATATCTTTGCATAGCAAATATTTGTTTGCTGCTACATTAAAGTGCTGAATGGCGAGTACCGCTCAGTTTTAATGTGTGTATTCCATTAGCATTCAATGCTGAACGGTTTAGCCATCCAAAGTTCTGATCCACCACTGTCAACAAATTCATTCTGTAAGCAAAAGCTTTCATTTTTCAGGGGATGAATTTGATATCAGTGACAGTAAGTTCCTTGATATGGAACATTTTAATGAATGCAAACACTGGGAACGACATGGCTTTCGTTGGCAGTGATTATTCCATACAGATTGTTTATACTTGGGATGTGGTTACTGTAGCTTGGCGTTTTAGGTTATGTTTGCACATAATGTCACTACAGTAAGTGGTATCCTTTTAGTCCTAAACCCATCCACCAGGAATTTGCTTGTGGATAATGTAAAACAGGTGCAGAGAGAGAAATTATCCCAAGAGACAGAATATTTCCATCAGAAAGGACCTGAGGGTCTTTTGTTAAATATGGTGGCTGTCAGTCGCTCAGCCATGTTGGAAAGTGATTAGGGTTTGAGAATGTTGAATAACTTAATCTTTAATAATCTACAATTTTTAGTCTTGATTTATCGCTGTACCTTTTAGCTGAAGCACAGTCATATTGAAATACATTTAACCTTCAGTTATTTCCCATTTACCTCCTGTGGAGATAATACCTTAGTAATTATAACCCTCAGCAGGGCTCCAAAACCTAAACAATTTAAAGGCTTAATATCCAACAAAATCCTCGACAGGACTAAGCTTCAGGCTAACGTTAATGGAAGGTCTGGCAGAGCATTCGGGTGTACCCTTAAATTTACTGCCCCCTCTTTTTTACTAATACACAATAAAGTATCCACATTGTTGGATACTTCCTTCTCAATTTGCAAACACAAACTCAGAAAACCCTGAGGAAATTGTTATCCCAGTTGTTGGCCACCTGAGACTTTAGAGAATTAATTGGGATAGAAAATTGCCACTGGTATTGCAGCATCTACTGGAAGCTGGGTGTCCCAGTAAGCCCCAGGTGAATGTACTGGTACTTTTACTTTAATTATAAAATACTGAGGTTTCATGTAAGCTCTCTGCAAGGCAGGACAGTGGCCTTAGCAACAGGTGTCTCTTGCTGTGGCTGCATCATTACAATTTTGATATGGAGTGTGGTGCCTAAAGTGATGGGTGTATTGTGCCTATTGTGTTCCATAACACTGTCCTGGATACCTAATTTGCCTCAAGTAGCATGCTTCAGAGGGAGAGCAGTAACTCCTGCAACTGGCAACCAGACTGATAACAAAAACCTAAAGCTAAAGTCTAAAGCTTTAGACTGCAGATGATTTTATATGTCTTGATTTTTGTCTTGTGTTGCTTTTGTATATTTTGTTCTTATGTTGACCTAACCTAACTTTCAGATATATAAGCCAACCAAACATTGAATTGCCAGTTTATTGTTCCTGTAATACACAGTAGGGCCTCTAACTGGAAACTGTGGTATGCCAAGAATAGTACGTACTGTATGCATACTGTATGTAATTTATGCTCGTAAAAACCCATACTTTACTAACTTGAATAACCATGGCACTGTTGCCAGCTCTGGAATTAAAATGGCTGTTGAGTGTGTGACGAGAAATTTACAAAAAAAAAATATATATATATATATATATAATTTGATTGTCGGTTCTAGCTTGGAGTTTGCCCAATCGACAGGAGTTCAGAAGGCCAACACAAAGAAAGCGCAAGTTGAGGGACATCCGGATAAACCTCCGGCGGCACCAGAACTATCCCGTAAATGAAACGTCAATATAGACTAGCCTAAACCTTTACCAAACCTTAATCATATTGTTATCACATCATTAATCTTGCATTGCCAGACCTATCTCCATAAGACTGTGTCAGCGCTTGAGTATGGCCTGGCTACACCACTTTGAGCTTGTCTGTAGCTCTTAAACCAATCATTTACAGTATACAAACATTTAATAAATGATTGTCGACAACTAAAATCTTTCCTGTGGGCACCCGTAACAGGAGGCTGGTGTATACACCGATAGTGACAATATAGTAAAACAAAGTTGGAATAAAATGTCTTCATAGTGTCACCGTAATGTCTTCCCTATAGTGGTCAATGTCTTCCCTACAGTGGTTAGTATACTATATGGAAGGAGAAAAGTGGGCTTCCTTGGAATAAAGAGTAATTAAACATTCGTACAACACACAAGTCATCCTGTCTCATCCACAGCTCTTTATTGTTGTTTTTCTCTCTTATAATTCAGACCTAGCCTCGGGGGAAGATACTGCTTTGGCCGTGTTTGGCCAACTTAACTATCTCTGACGGGTTCACAGCGACTGCAATTAACCTTTCTTCTCACAGGGGTCGTAGGAGACAAAACATACACAGAAACCCAGGATACATGGCCTATTGGAATAGATATGTTACTTTGCTCCTGTCCTTTGCCTGGACACTGCAGAGTATCATCCAATAAAACACAACGTCAGGTTCATTTGACAGGATTATTGCTAGGCAGTGATTATAACAGATAAGTGCTAAGCTGTGGGCAGTAGGGTGTATCATATACATGTTATCAAAACATTTTCAATATTAAATTAAAGCCAAAAAAGAATTAATCCTTTCCTGACTGTGCCTAACAATTGTAGATAAAATAATCCAAACAGCTCTTGGAAGAGAAGTAAACCACCCTCAAAGGCTATTCTGCAGTATCCATTGCTATATTGCCAATAGCAAGCAACCATCTGCATTTCAAAATATTTCTTTGTAAGAATTGTGATTAGTTTTTGTTTATTATTTTGCTGCTGCGCAGGCTTGGCATTATTACATGTGGATGTCATGCTTGGCAATAAATTCTCCCTCCAATGAATTCTACATTCGGAAAACAAATCCGCTGGTTGTAATATATTAGGAAACCTGTTATTCACAAAGCAGTAATGTCAACACAGAAACAATGTATTGTATAGAGTTATAGAGCTCAGATGAAACTATTTTGAAACCGTCCTTAATTATGTTAGAAGTACAAATAGACACAATGCAGTTGCAACACTTCTGTTGACACGTATCAAAACAAAAGTGCAATATTTTCAGCAGAAGGGAGGATTTTTAACAATAACTTATACAGTACATTTAGAGACCCAGGATCATATTACACCTTGTCAAATTAATTCATTTTATTCAATTAAGCCCTCGAGTCCATGCTATTTCTCAAACTACTTTTTTTTATTAAAGATATTATTTTTTAGCATTTTAGGCCTTTATTTGTGACAGGACAGCTTAGACATGAAAGGGGAGAGAGAGGGGGAATGACACGCATCAAAGAGCCGCAGGTTGGAATCGAACCTGTGGCCGCTGCGTCAAGGACTGAGCCTCTGTATATGGGCTCGCACTCTACCAGGTGAGCTTCCCAGGCGCCCTCAAAGTACTTTTTTTATGCACGCCAGCAGCATGGAAGGCAATGTCAGTCTGTCGGTCGGTCTGTTTGGTCCAGACTGAAATATTTCGACAACTATTGCATGAATTGCCATGAAACTTTGTACGGACATTCATGGTTCCCAGACCATGAATCAAAATTACTTTGGTGATCCCCTGGCTTTTCCTCTCGCACCACTACAATGGTGAATTGCTTTGTTTTTATTGAAATATCTCGAGAACTATTGGATGGGTTGTTATGAAATTTGGTACAGATATTCATGGTCCCCAGAGGATGAGTTGTGATGATTTTGAACTCATGGCTTTTCCTCTAGCGCCATCATCTGGTCAAAAGTTAATTTTGTCCAATACTGTCGATTCCCATCAGCCTCAGCTTGTGTTCAGTGCCAATTAGCAAGTGTTAGCATGCTAAACTAAGATGATGAACATGATAAACATTAAACCTGCTTGACTTCCGCATGCTAGAATAATGACTATAGACTGTTAAGTCTTGTAAACTATTTTATAGTTTGGGGGCAAATATTTTTGTAGGAATTCATTATTGTTAATATAATGTTCTTAAAAGTTAACAAGCAATATTACTTTAATTTGTAATAGGGATGCACCGATCCTATCCTGATATTAGCTATTGGGCTGATACAATGGGGCCTATCTATTCAATTCAATGTTTATGTCTGATTACATGTGCGCGTACGACATCATTCCTCCTCATCCCGCCGGTAGACTGCATAGCTGAGAGAGCTAGTTTGTGACTTAATTGTTATTTAATGTTTACATTTTGTTCTCATTTTACTGTATGTAATTGTATTGTTTTACACTGGAATTTTAATTCCTGTTGAAGTTTTGACCAATTTGTTGCTGCATTCAAAATGTTTACATTTGAATTGCAATTCCTGTTAATTTTCAAGATTTTCTTTTACCAAGTTGCTGGTGCATGATCTATTATTTTTTAACAATTCTGTAAATGTAAGTCACATAAGAGAATGATCCCAGTCACTTCCACACAGTGAGGCATACAGCTTATTGATCGAGGTCAAGGTAAACTTTATTATCCCACAAGGAGAAATTCATGTGGTCATTCATTACGCATCCTTGTCACAACATATTCTCTAAACATATAGACACCACAGACAAGCCAATAAGCATGTATAGAGAAGAGAATAACAATACTACAGAAATGACAATGACAGAAGTCAACAATAACAATACAAAAAAAAATAAACAATACTACAAAAAGACAAGCCGACATCTGACGTTTACGATACGAAAAGAAAAAGACTAATATTATCAGGTAGCTAAAATTTTTAATTTTATCACACTGGCATTGATCAGTACATCAATCGGGCGATAGCCAAAGCCCACGTATTGTAAAAGGGCTACTAAAAGATGGATTGGTGCATCCCTAACTTGTAGCTTAATCTGTGTTAAATAAGTAAGGGGTCTATAAAATGGGATGTAGGAATGTTTTGCAAAGCACCCATGCATTTAAGGATTAAAATACTTTTGTTAAAGGGAACAAACTTCAATAAACACTTCATAAATGAAATGTAATAATCGACAATGACCCCATTTTCCTGCCTGAATTATTTTGGATATTTGCTTTGCTTTTCTTATACAGCAGCTAGTGCCTCTGAAGCTAAATGATTACATTCCTCTCCTCATTACATCTCTCCTGAAGGGCAGATTTTCAAGTCAATGCTGCCACATCCATTCTAACTTTTCCCGTCTGCAAAATGAAAGGTTTCAATTAAGTTGACTTCAGTGAGCTCCTGCACCGATAGATGGGCATTAGGGACACACTGTTCCCTCCTCTGTCATTTTTAGGACTGCCAGGGCGTGTCCCAAACAGTGTGGTCAGCTATCTTCCTCCTAGAATGTAAAGAGGCAAAACTTCTTTGCCAGCTGCACAAGTAGAGTCTGGCAGGGATTAAAAAATTGTGTTTAAATGTTCACATATTCCACAGAAGTTTGGCTGCACCACAACTAATGCTTGGTAAAGTATATCTTATATGCTATAATAACTCCATTTTCTTCTTTTCCACCACATTTGTATTGTAGGGAACTTTAATTTCACACTATCCTCACCTCAGTGGGTCATAAAGGCTAGACTGCCTAAGCAGGTGGACATGGTTGGCTCTGTTAGACGGTCACTGCGAAGATTTGAGCTCTGTCAATCAGCGCCTGCATCAATGTGAGGGATCCTCTGGCGGTAGTGATTGATTTGGAGGTCTATCTCATCTTAGACCTCTGAGTGTTTTCTCCACTTGGAGCCATGGGTTATAAACCGTCGCGAATCCCTTAAAATTGTTTTTCTCTTCACCATCAGATAGAGGGAGACTGGGGTTTTGTTTGCCATTACATTTTAATAAGACAGATGAGAGAGAGAGGGGCAGAGGGTTTTCAAGAGGAAAATAAATCATCAGAGACCTGGCTGACTGTGGGCCATATTGCGAATGAATCAATGGACTATTAGAGCCCGAAGCCAGGCATACAAATGCATCTATCTTGAGCTAAGAGATACAGAGGTCAGACATGACACTGGAAAGATGTGTGCTCCCGTCAGATCTGTGGCGATACTGTTGTCATGCCTCTTCTGGCAGAGTTAAGCCTTTGTTTTTAATGGCACCATACGTCAATGTGGACATAACTGTCAACCACCCACCACTGCCACGACTGGCGATGTTTCATCACTATTGCATCACAGGGAAAATACATTCACAAGCATTTTGCTTGCATATCTGAATACAATGTGCCATTAACTCCATTCTATCTGCAGTGGGTGCAGATTTGCATCATTCCTTTTTCTGAGCTAAGAATGAAAGAAATCTCCAGAGACAGCAGGATTTCAAAAACAACGAAAAAAAACCTAATAATTGGCTTACTGTATATAAACAGATTTAAACCCCCCTCTTTTTGTGGTAGAGAGTTGGTCAGGATGAACGGTGGGCCTAAGCGTCAGACTTTGACACCAGACAGCGGGGTTTGACTCTCAAGTCCTGCATGTGTTTGGTTTTAGGCAACAAAAGCATTGGTTGAGTTGGGGACAATTTGTGGTTTCGGTTCAATGTTGAACCTGCAACAACTGATTCTTTTTGGCCAAAACACGGACATATTATTGCTACCTACGCTGATATGGTGATCATGTTACCAAGCAGCTGCTATTTATAATTTACATCCAACAGATATACTGACACACAAACATGTATATGGAGTTGTGTTTTGTCCACCTGATGGATGAAATCCAATATTCACTTTACTTATAGCACTGTTTTTGGTCTCAACATAATTTTGTTTGTCAGTTAGTCTCTAACTGTATCTGTCTGCTGTTTGGGGCTGAGCAGGTTGTGTACAATGGGTTTTAAGAGATTTTTTGCAGAAAAAGCTGCCTTCTACGGCTGAAAACTATACTACTAGAGTTGTAACAATTCCAAATTTTGCTGTACAATTAATTGTTTTAGAAATAATTGTGATTAACAATATAACTGTCTATTCTGGTCAAAAACATTTATTGTATTTACTGTATCCCCCTTGTCATTTCTGTTGCTATGATGTGTGGGGTCAAGTGCCAACAACCAACAATTGAAATAATAAAAATATTTAGTCTGACCAATAATCACTTATATAATTACAATTTGACATATCTAAACAAAATCAACAACTACCAGCCATACGCCTTAAGACCTTAGCTAATGTTAGCAATTCATTTAGACAAAGATAAACAAACGGTTAAACAAAGAAACGTATTATGTAATAACTATTACAGGCCTATATACTACCGTACAAATGTAATTCAGGTGGCATCACGTTTCTCTCAAAACACATTTGCTGTTTGGGATTCAAAGTTTATACATGCAATTTCTAGGCGACACGGTTGCAAATTCATCAGGTGTACTTGTCGTTAGGCAGTCAGATGTCAACTTGGTGTCGGAGAGGAAAGGTCGCTCGGATTTTAAAATGCATTTGACAGGTGCCATACATTAATACCATTCATTACCATTAATCATCACTGTGTCACAAGTAATTACTGCATTGGAAACGACCAGCCCTGGTAAACCCACTAATGAAGGTTAATGTGCTCGGCTGCCGTCATTCTTCTGCCGGCATTACACCAACAATCACAATCTCTATCAACAATGTGCTCTCGAGCTTTTTACTGTAACAATGCCATCATTGTGCAACTGCTGTCTCTCATTTCATGCAACAATGAAGGGCAGACAATATTGCAGTCACCCTTTTGTCCATAATGACATGCCACAGTATTGCCTAGTGACCAAGACACAAAGCAACGTATCTGTTTGTAATGTAAAATCTACTGAGGGGATTTTTCTGTTGGAATAGCAAAGAGCTTATTTACATTTCACTCCTATGACTGGCGTTAATCCTGGTGTAAGACACATGGGGACAGGTTAATATTGATTAAACCGTCTTCGAAGGTGGTTTGAGACCCAATATAGCTGCAAGTCGGCCATGTGTATATGGAATTGTTTTTTATGTTTGCCAGATCATGTAATCCGTCTTTGTTTTCCTGGGCTACATGCAAATCAGGGTCTGTATAGTCTAGATCCACGACGTTCCACTTCCGGGATTGCTCTGTTGCTGCAGGAAATTCTGTCGAATGTCACTCTTTACGGCCGGATGTCCATTACCTTCCGCTTTCTTTGTGTTTGAATTTTAAACTCCGGTGGATTGATGAGGATTATGGTTGACTGCTCCTCAGATCTCTGCAGGGTAAATCCAGACAGCTAGCTAGACTATCTGTCCAATCTGAGTTTTCTGTTGCACGACTAAAACAACCTTTGAACGTACACATGTTCCACCAAAACAAGTTCCTTCCTGAGGCTATTTTGCAGCGGCACCGTGGCTCCGTCCGGCGCTTAGCGCCACCCAAGGCAATTGTGATTGGTTTAAAGAAATGCCAATGAACCAGAGCACGTTTTTCACCCATCCTGTAATGCTGTGTGGACTAGCCAGACCCTCCTCCGCAACGCTGTGGAGGAAGGTCTGGCAATGCAAGACTAGGGTCTGTACTACTCTATTCCAGAGGTTTGTGATAATAATGTAAAATACAGTTCAGCAGTCAACAATTTGGATAGCAAACTAACAAGTATGCAGAAACTAACACAAACACATGCATGGATTGGCTAATAGCAGATGATATTATTACCTCACCCATTCTGATCATTTAATGGTCAAACTGATCACGGATCAGATACACAACAACAACAACAACAATAGCTATGTGTGCCTTCTGTATGATCGTATGTGTTAAAACTGCAGGACTTTTTTCCTGTTGTCCCTGTTGCTCGAGACACAAAGAAAAGTGTAATTCCAGTGTAATTTAGCTGCAGTCATCACAGGAGACAGATGGGACAGACTCTGTACAGGATATTTCCACAGACTGCCTATTGACGTAATTACACTTTGGGGGAGCAAAGATTGAATATGCGTCTTGGAGAGATGGGTGCATTTACACTTTTTTTTTTAAACATCTGACTAGAATGAGTCTCCAACCACATCCTGAGCTGTTTTGAGCAAATTACAATTTGTCTCAAATGCTTCTTGAGCATGCATTTGGAACAAGCAGTGCAATACAATGCATATTGCAATATATAGCATGGGAAGGCTTATGCAGTATTTATCAGCATAAGATGCTATTATTCACAGTAAATGTGAAGTTAATGTGGATAAATGAATAAATCCCTTCCGGGCACAATCTGGACACAAGATGAATGAACTGACAGATTGTTGCAACTTGTAATTATTTTATGTGATAATTATAATAATGTTTCATAATTAATTAATCTGTTGATTTCTCTGTATTAATTACTGAATAATGTACACTTTAAAATGTCAGACGATAATGGCAATTGCCCATCACAGTTTCCTAAAAGCCCAAATTGACATCTTTAAACATAATATTTCTTTTGACCAACAGTTTAAAACCCCAAAGATATTCAATTCACAATGCTATAACATAAATAGTAATATGAGTATATAACTTAAATAAGCAATTGATTTTCAGAATTGTGACATTCAGTATTTATTATCATTGAGTTGGTGATGCTGTTAGGATATCTATTGTAATCCAGCCTGTTGTGTGAAATGTTTTGGTTGCCTGTTGACTGGATAACACCACGATCACATAGTGAATGAATCTAAGTTTTCAAACATTTGTATGGCTGGCCCACTGGCCATTTCCTGTTTACATGTTTCTGTTATCTGTGTAACAAGTGAAGCATTTGTCAACAGACACAGCCCATTGCCTTGTCTGGGTGGCTGCGGGGGAAGATAAAGAGGCGCCGAGGCAGGCTCTGCCCTTCTGACAGGAGGCAAGAATAGAGGAATAGAAGCATCCTGTTTGATCTCTGAGGAGGGAGGATGCTTCCTAACTGTTGGATATACTTCTGCATACTGAGTCTGATAAAAGGATAGTGTGTGTGTGTGTGTGTGTGTGTGTGTGTGTGTGTGTGTGTGTCCATACACCAGTAAAAGAAGAACCAGTATGTTCAGACTATATTATATACATATATACATGTGTATATATATATATATATATATATATATATATATATATATATATATATATATATGTATATATATATATATGTATGTATATATATATATATATATATATATATATATATATGTATGTATATATATACAACCAAATACATAAACGCGCTGCAAATACCACAACACAACCAAATACATAAATGCGCTGCAAATATGAAACGATGCAAAAAGAAAAGCACACAAACCCCGAAAACAAATGCAACAAAAAAACGCTGCATCCAGATTACACAACGGAAGTTCTTCAGACCTCTAGAGGGAGCAGCTAGTAGAACAGCTTGATTTTCGAGAGAGAGAGAGAGAGAGAGAGAGAGAGAGAGAGAGAGAGAGAGAGAGAGAGAGAGAGAGAGAGAGAGAGGGGAGAGAGAGAGAGAGAGAGAGAGAGAGAGAGAGAGAGAGAGAGAGAGAGAGAGAGAGAGAGAGAGAGGGGAGAGAGAGAGAGAGAGAGAGAGAGAGAGAGAACGGTGTGCACCGTTGTGAAACGGTGTGCAACTGCTTTGAGATCATAGACTGTAAACATTGAGTCTATGTTTGAGATATGTTTTCTCTTGTTTGGTGGGTGTGTCTCGGCTCAGGACACAGGTGATAATCAGCAGAGACGTCTGTAAACTCGTAGTGATAAAACATTTAAAACTGCATCAGCGTTTAACGTTGACGTTTGTTTAAGCCATATTACATGAGAGGGTTTAATTTCGAGGTCCGAAAGGCGCACCACTGAAGTGTAGGCCTCCTCAAGTGTAATATTGTGATTATACAACAACAGATACCAAAAAAATAATAATAATCAATCTGTATTCATATTGTGGAGCAATTCGCTCTTGAAATACAAAAAACAGACAGGATTTCTAGTCCCTCCCTGTTTAGTAAACCAGCCGAATTACCGTGGGATTTATCAAACTGAATAAATCTCGCTCGCACATATAAACACAAAACTGCTTTGCTAACTCCATCGTGTTGTAAGTAAGACATCTGCTGAAAAAATTATTGTAGTTATTGTACATTGTACATTTAATATACAGTCTATGGACGGGAGGCATGAGACGGGAGTTCTCCAGGCTGCAGCCATACCCGACTCTAATAAAAAGGCAGAGCGCTCTCTCCCCTGTGGGTCAAAAATCAAGCTGTTCTACTAGCTGCTCCCTCTAGAGGTCTGGAGAACTTCCGTTGTGTAATCTGGATGCTGCGTTTTTTTGTTGCATTTGTTTTCGGGGTTTGTGTGCTTTTCTTTTTGCAGCGCGTATATGTATTTGGTTGTGTTGTGGTATTTGCAGCGCGTATATGTATTTGGTTGTGTTGTGGTATTTGCAGCGCGTTTGCTGAATGCTGCGCATGTGTTGTCAAATTAATGAAGATGTTTTCTTACATTGCTTGTGTTTTGTCTATTTGCATGTGTTGTCTTAAGTTGTAGGGCGTTTGCCCCTGTCGGCCACCGTACATAACAATGGAAAGCAATTCTTACCAGTGTATCTTGATTGGGAATCAAATGAATGCAAAGAAAATTACTTTATGAACTTGATTTTAAGATTTGTATTTGTTTATTATATATTTAATCTAGTTACACATTTTATCTAGAGTCAATATTAGGGTTGGGTATTGTTTGGTTTGGATACCGGTGCTAAAGCGGTACTTTTAAAACAGTACCGGTGCCTGAACCGATACTTTTTAAGAAAGTTAAAAAAAAGAAGGGTACAATTGGCGACATTAAAGAACAGCTTGTTTATTGCTAAGGCCATATGGTCAAAATTAAATGTTTAATAATAATGTAATCACTATAACAATAACTTATTTCACTAGTAAATAGCTGTTGAATGACAAAAACAACCACCAGATGGGAAAAGGACATTTAACAACAACTTTGAATGCACCACAAGGCTGTAAATTACCAGTTTCATTGAACGCACCGTCTGTGTTTTTCCGACAACAGCAGCTGCAGATTGTTACATACCGGTGTTGAATCCTCTACAGTAAAACACAGTCACACTTTACACTGTTTAGCATTAGCTGTCAGCATTGTAACCGTGTTTAATCCAGCTACTAGCTAGCGGTAGGCTAACGTTAGCTGCTGTTGAGTGTAGTGTTAACTAGCGTCACGTGCAGCGATGTTTCTGTTGCCTGTACCGTCTGTTTCAGAGCATCAGAGAGAAGTGCAGACATATCAGTGGCACCAGAATGAGGCACCGAAATCCGCGCTGCTATTCCTGCAGCAGCAGGATGTGTTACGAGGAAGTACGGCAAAATAGTAGCCTGTTAGGCACGACGCAAAGCCAAGTGAAGTGAAAATAAATTAATAAATGGCGGCATGCGATTAATACGATAAAAAAAAATTAACGCATTATGCTCGGCCCTTAATCGCATCGCGATTAACGCGTTAATGCTGACAGCCCTAATATATATATGTGTATATATATTTATATATATGTGTGTGTGTGTATGTATATATACATGTATGTATGTATATATATGTGTATGTGTGTATATACATTTATATATATGTGTATGTATATATATATATGGGCTGTCAATCGATTAAAAAATGTAATCTAATTAATTACATGCTCGGTGATTAATTAATTAAAATTAATCGCATACATAATTAACGGTGCCTGAACCGATACTTTTTAAGAAAGTAAAAAAAGAAAAGAAAAAAAAAGGGTACTAAACAACAGTTGGTGACATTAAAGAACGGCTTGTTTATTGCTAAGGCCATATGGTCAAAATGAAATGATGAATAATGTATAACAATAACAATAACTTATTTCACTAGTAAATTGCTGTTGAATGACAAAAACACCACCAGATGGGAAAAGGACATTTACAAAAACTTCAAATGCACCACGAGGCTGTAGTTTACCAGTTTCATTGAACACACCGTCTGTGTTGTTTCTCCGACGGCAGCTGCAGATTGTTACATCCCGGTGTTGAATCCTCTATAGTAAAACACAGTCACACTTTACACCGTTTAGCGTTAGCTGTCAGCATTTTAACCGTGTTTAATCCAGCTACTAGCTAGCGGTAGGCTAACGTTAGCTGCTGTTGAGTATTGTGTTAACTAGCGTCACATGCAGCGGGGTTTGTGTTTCCTGTAACGTCTGTTTCAGAGCATCAGAGAGACATATCAGTGGCACCAGATTTTTGTCTGAATGCAAACGTCAATATGGAATGGATTAATCTGCGTTAATTTTTTTAACGCGTTATTTTTTCTCAGATTACTTAATCGAAATTAACGCGTTATTTTGACAGCCCTAATATATATATATATATATATGTAGGATATATATTCACCTTTTTAATGCTGGAAAACTACAGCTACACAGCTAAAGTTTCATTCTCTGAAACAACACATAACTTTCGACATTAAAATGCTCCATTAATTCTTTTGGATAATGAAAGTGTCCTGGATGGGCTAGTAGCTCCTCTATGCAGACTGACTCCTCCCAGCCATTCAGTTGTAGAGGAAAGTCTCAGTACGTTATGGGTTTCAGTAAAGCTTTAATTCACATATGTATAACTTAAGGACTTAAATTAATGAATGAGAAGAATAAAACATGTAGTTGCAGGTTTTACAAGCTGTTTTCATGTCTTAATCATGCATTGTTGATGATATAAAAGTGACATAATGTCTCACAAGTAATTCAGTCCTAGAAACATTGTACTTCGTTAACAAAGCAATCTTTTTGAGAACCCATAATCACCTTGCACCCTTTGTTGTGCTGTATAGCTCCTGAAGCGCCGATAAACATTCCCTCATTGATTAACGATTACATTTAAACAGCTACATTGTCTTTTCATTATTCAGAGCATAATGCCACCCAGATTGCTACGTTATTTCAGAAGACACAGTTTTATCATCAACCTCCAATAAACCATGACAATAGGCTGGATATATAATGCA
This sequence comes from Sander vitreus, assembly GCF_031162955.1. Classification (NCBI taxonomy): domain Eukaryota; kingdom Metazoa; phylum Chordata; class Actinopteri; order Perciformes; family Percidae; genus Sander; species Sander vitreus. The sequence continues at coordinate 19,064,821 of NC_135876.1, forward strand.
GTCCACAGGGGTAATGGTATGCTAATTTGTGCCTGTGTTTTCTCGCCAAGAAAACTGCAAATAAGGTGAAATGCCTCAAGTTGTAACACAAGCAGCTCCAAAAGCCTTGTGCCCTTTTCCTGCTACTGTTGCTCAACAACACCCACTCAGCCTACCCCCCCCCGGATCTTTAAAAACATTTACAGAGCTTGACAACAAACGGTAAAGTAGTGCAAATGCGGTAAAATGTCGGAAATCGCTGGAGTCAGCAGCAATGTACTTTGCACTGAAGCAGCCGGCGGTTTTTCGTCTTAATTAAATCACAGCCACATTTTAAGAGGAATCTTAAGTTTTATGATCCATGGGTTTATAAAGCTAGTGTTCACGCTCAAACGTCTGTTAACGCTCCATATGGGCAGTGCACTCTCAACAGCAAAACACATGACTGAAAGGCAGCTCGGTTGTGCCTCCGAGACAATAATGTTCAGGTGTAGGCATAGTGGGAACATAATTAAGGGCATATGAAACTCATTTCACATCTCAATATCTTCATGAACATTAAAGGTTATCCATATCATTCATTTCTATAGACCCCTGACACTGGGTGTTCTCCACCAGTTGCTGCTCTGCATTTAATCTCACTGATATACTTATAATTCACATTTTATTATGCTTGGCGGTATGATTTAATCATCAGTTTTCCTTTGGCATAATTAATATGCAGCGACCTCTCTAAAATCAATAGGAGAAATCTCCTGATGACGAAGCCTTGTCATGAACCTTTTAATGACTATCATCAGTCTTTCTTTATCTATTGATATGCTATTTATCATTGACTCTGCTACTGTTCAGTTAATAACCAGCCAATACTATCATTTAGAGATTATACCTTAAACACATAAATGAGGAAATGTGGACCAAAGCACATGGCTTTAATGTTTTAATGTCACTCGCTCTGCCAATGCTGTGAGACAACTACTCTATTTTCATACCAGAGAGTATAATTAAAAGTTGTTCAGAAGTGCAAATTTGGCAGAGCAGCTACAAAAAGAGCCCCTGGGCGAGGTTGGAGGCACCTCATTATCGTATGGAGAGGACGACGCCAAGAGCCAGACAGATTACTGCCAGTAAAAAAAAAAAAAAAGAACAAGTAATTTATTAAACGATCACTATTTTACTTGAAGCTGCCAGGCATCAACAAAACACTCACCTAGTCCTGGTTATGCTGGGCTCTCTGACACCTCAATATATCACCTGCACTGGCGCTTTTGACGTATCTCAGTATTTGCAACAATGAAGCCACTTTCATTATTCTGCACATCTATACTCTAGGTATGTGTTTTATACCATGGTCTGGGTAAATACTTTAAACATATCCCGTTGCTAAGGGTGGTAAGTCATATCGAAGGCCTGTCCTATTTACTGGAGCAGTGAACAGTGTTTGCATTGCATAAGAATCTTATGGGATGGGAATGATTGGTCCAGGTATTAGTCAAAAGTTTCGTTTAGGAACAGGTATCAAAGTCACGGTTTTGGTGCCGCTATCAGTATCGGCATTTTTTGAACGATACACAGCTCTAAGTATGTCTCCAGTGCTTGGTTTCATTTTATTTTGATGATTTGATGTAGTTGTTGGCACAGCTCTGCTGATATAATATAGGATAATTTGATTTTGACTTACATGTAATAAGATAATTCGTAATTGGATAAAACAGCAACAATTGTGAGATTAGCATGTTTTCTCTTCAACTATCCACTGTCTCTTCTCCAATGCAATGCCAAGAGTGCATGTAACTCCTCTGTAATCACTGCTAAATCCCGGCAAAGACACAATGATGCCGTTGATGCCGTTTTTATTTGTCTTTCTTTAGAGAAGTGGCAGGATGGCAGCTATACACAAGTGTGGTATGTTGACTGCCAGAAATAACAAAGAAGTAGAAGCTGTCTCCATCATGTTATTAATTATTAAACCAATCTGTCACACCATAATCCCATTTCAACCGCAGGAACAACCGCAAACACCTTACTCGATCTGTGTGAATTTCTCATGTATCTTGCAATGTTTGTGTCTTGGGATCTTCACAGAGTGAAACTGCATCTCTTTACAAATTTCACAGATAAAAATATCCGCCTCACTAAAAGAATAAACCGGTGACACCCTTGTAGTGCTGCAACACAGATGGGCCTTTTAGGAACAGCTTGAGAGGACACAATGATGGAGATTGTTTTTTACTACATTAAGCTGGTCTCCTCCTTTCCCACCTAAACACAATCAAAGGCTCTATATTATCAATAACATCTCCCACTGGAAATACAATTTCAAGGTCTATTTGATACATGAAAAAGCATTGATGCATTCTGATTCATAAATTCCACTATGGTATTTTTCATAGGTTTTGAGGATAAAACAAACAGTGCTGTTTACCACTTTTTTCACACTGCTTCCTACCACTGCAGCTGGTGTCCTCACTGTACCTTCATGGTTTATTCACATAAAATCAACAATTTTAATTTTTAATTCTACTTGCTATATTTAGATATAGTTAGGATTATATATATAACAAAGAATCTTGTCCTAAAATGGTCTCCTAGAAAGGAAAGATCAAGACTGCCCTCACCAGAGAAACTAAGGCACTGGCTGTTTATTAAAATGACCTATGTCTAAAATTCAGTAACAAAGCAGAGAGTGGTTTTTAAACTGCTACGAACAGTCTCCGAAGGGATGTAATCTTGTGACATCTGGCTAGCTGTTTTCCCCCTGTTTCCAGTCATTGTGCTAAGCTAAGCTAAATGGCTGGTAATATTTACCATACACACATGAGAGTGGTGTTAATCTTCTCATCTAACTCAGCAAGAAAGCGAATAAGTATTTAGCAAAATGTGAAACTATAGTCTTTTTACTTGTAAACAAGCCTCCAAAATTCACTTAGTAATCAGTTTAATGTCCACTGGAGGCCGTGTCCTACTGTACCACGACGTTCCACTTCTGGGATTGCTCTGGTGCCGCCTGAAATTCCGCCCGATGTCTCTCTTTTCTGCCGGATGTCCGTTACCTACGGCTTTCTTTGCTTTGTAATTTTTAAACTCCGGAGGATTATGGTTGACTGCTCCTCAGATCTCTGCAGGGTAAATCCAGACAGCTAGCTAGACTATCTGTCCAATCTGAGTTTTCTGTTGCACGACTAAAACAACCTTTCAATGTACACCCTTCCACCAAACAGGTTCTATCCCGAGGCTATTTTGCAGCGGCACCGTGGCTCTGTCCGGCGCTTGGCACCGCCCAAGGCGATTGTGATTGGTTTAAAGAAATGACAATAAAACAGAGCATGTTTATCTCCCATCCCAGAATGCTGTGTGGATTAGTGAGGAAGGTCTGGCAATGCGAGACTATAGTTGCCTGAACTTTAATAAAAATGCTGGTGTATCTTTGTCCTGCTAATGGTGGCACCAGATCAGCAAAAAGCTCATACAGGGAATATTTGAGTGTGCTCCTATTTTTTCATGAAGGAGTTCAGGGCTCGTTGGAAAGATAATGTGTGAACATGTATGAGGTGACCTTATTTTCTATGTGTAGCCTATAGCAATGGCATAATCAGTGTGTGATTTAAACCAATGCAGCCTCTTTTGTTCTCCTCTGGCTTATGTATGACTATTAATAACTAGGGCTGTCAATCGATTAAAAAATGTAATCTAATTAATTACATACTCTGTGATTAATTAATCAAAATGAATCGCATACATAATTAACGGTGCCTGAACCGATACTTTTTAAGGAAGTAAAAAAAGAAAAGAAAAAAAGGGTACTAAACAACAGTTGGTGACATTAAAGAACGGCTTGTTTACCAGTTTCATTGAACGCACCGTCTGTGTTGTTTTTCCGATGGCAGCTACAGATTGTTACATCCCGGTGTTGAATCCTCTACCGTTAGCTGTCAGCATTTTAATCGTTTTTAATCCAGCTACTAGCTAGCGGTAGGCTAACGTTAGCTGCTGTTGAGTATTGTGTTAACTAGCGTCACATGCAGCGGGGTTTGTGTTTCCTGTAACGTCTGTTTCAGAGCATCAGAGAGAAGCGCAGACATATCGGTGGCACCAGATTTCGAAGAAGATTTTTACAAGTAAATGTTCCAATTAATGATCCAGGCAGCACATTCTCGTCTCCCTCCTTCATTTTACAGTCCAATGGTGGCTAGAACGGCTCCGGGTCAAACGTCAATATGGAATGGATTTAGGCCTGCACGATTCGGGGAAAAATATGAATCCCGATTTTTTAGCTTAGAATTGATAATCACGATTCTCTGCCACGATTTTTTTCTCACTAAGTGTAATGTTTATTGCACACATGAACCATGACAAAACAAAACAAATTGGCAGTACCAAACGTTGATTTTTTTTGGCACCTATAGCACATTGCGCATCACCACAAGCCTGTAAACATAGAGGCTTCAATGAAGAGAAGGGAGAGCATTGCAGCGCTTGGGAGCACTTGAAAACCTTTTTTATACAGTCTATGTTTAAAACTCACAGAAGAAAGTAGTAGCGTTTGTGATGCAGTCGGCTTGTAAAATTAAATGAGAATCAAAGTCTTACATTTTTTTTTTTTAAACAAAAAAATAAATCAAAGTTATTTAAACATTAAATCGTGAACAGGGTGAATCGAGATCGCGATTTTATAACGATTAATCGTGCAGGCCTAAATGGATTAATCTAATCTTTTTTAACGCGTTATTTTTTCTCAGATTAATTAATCGAAATTAACGCGTTATTTTGACAGCCCTATTAATAATGTGTTTTGTCATACAAAGAAACTTTTTTTTCAGTCTGTGCAATATTAGGAAATGAATTAGCAGGACAAGAAATCTATCAGGAACAGTACTTAGGCATGGTTTATCTTCTAAAACAAGTCCACAAGGCAGACTAGATATAGATAGAAGCAGGTTATTTGTAATGCAGCGAGCAGTGAATAGACAACTGATGTATCAATCTGTCTTCCTGAAAAATACCTATCGCCAGAGGAATGAGTCTACAGTAGGCCTCTGAAGTGACAAACAGCAAGGTGGTTTTGCTTGGTTCAGCAAAAAAAAAGGGTCTTGTGTGGTGGTATACTGCAAAAAACACATCAATTTGTTTAAGAAGAGCTTGGCAGGAACAGATCTATTTGTCATGGAGAACACGGCGAGTGAAGGAGTGATTGAGTGGCCTGCAGCGAGTGACCCAGTGCAAGGATTACACAGGATTGAAACAGTGACGACAAAGCCGAGGCTGAATTGGGAGCTAAGGGAGCAAGAGCCTCTGTTTCTGCCTTCCAACCGGTAATGTGTGTACCACAGAAGTGCATTACTCAAATACAAAATATATGCTGTGCATGCATTGTCCTGCAGTGAATCTCAGCCCTAGTTAATGTTCAAGACAAATATTGTTTTTGAAATGGCATGTTGTTTAAATATAGTAAATGTGATCGGCATGAGGAAAACATTTGCTCCATGTCGTCAGTCATTCGTGATTTCCACTGGTTCTGAGTGTGGGTGAGAAAGGTGCCTTCCTTCCTATTTTTCTCTCCAACTTTCCATCTCCAGCTCTGCCTTTTTTTCATCCTGTCTCAAAACATCTCACAGAGTGCTCTATTTTTACGACATTGCATGGAGGATGTTGGGGCTTTTGTGCTGCTTAAGTGGCATTGTCATCTACTGCACTCTGATTATTTTCCTACCAGTTCCCATTGGGTGTTTTGGTGCAGCCCTGTGAACTATGTGGAAGGAGGGGCATGGAAATGGGTTGCGTTAGTAGCCATCAAACAGTTCAGTTCAATTTTGGTGAAAACAATCTCTGTGATTGTTACTTTCCGTGGAGATTTGGTTGCGCTGCATGCTTGGACCACCAGAACTGCACGGAGCAAGGGAGTTATATTTGGGCATCTGAACGTATCCTGCTCAAAAGCTCAAAAACATCGAGATTTTGCCCAGTATGACTTTTAAAGGCAGCCAGTCCGCAAAAAAAATTAGATTAGTTTTTTACAGTATACATACAGTATGTGTGTGTGTGTGTCTCTTTTTAGTATTTTCTGTGCTTAATAGAACTGTCAGAATGGTTCATGATAGGGTTTGTAGGTGGCCTTATCATGTATTACAGCCTGGCTGGCATGCTCGCTGGTTAAATTCATACAGTTAAAGCCAATACAGTACTCAAAAGCCAGTATAAGGATCTAAACAGCTCTTTTTTGTTATACGACTTCTTATCTGCTCAGAAACTCTTACAAATTTTCCAGCGCCACAGTATCAGAAATAGGGCAGACGCACAACAGGGTCGCAGACGCACAACAGGGTCTCCTTCAGCTGTTTATGAAAAGTCATAAAGTTGTAGCGCCGTCTGCTCTACTGAACTCAAGCGAACTGTCATCCGCTCTCTCTCCCCCCAGGGTGAGCAGAGCAACTGGAACAGTGACAGGACGTCATCACTCGCGTGAAGTCATGGCAACCAAATAAACAACAGGGCGAGTACTACTTCACTCAATGAGTGATAAACAGCGACGAAAGCCGCGACATGAAATCCGCACAAAATAGCATTGTGGACACTGAAGTTGATGAATTTACTGTTTATCAGACCCCAGATGAGACAAGAAGCTAACGTTAGCCACGCTGCTGTAACGGCCCCTCTGCCTCTGACTCGCCGCTGCAGGAGACCGTGTGTATTCCTCCGACACGCTGTATTAACGTCACTGATTTAAAACCAGGTTAGTGGGGGTGTATACCGCTCAAAACCAACATGAAAAATGTAGCTAGTAATGTTCACTCAGCATTTGTTTTGTTGTTAAACTGTGTGTAAAATGAGCGGTGATGTTAAATCACCCTACGGTACCGTCTATTTTCTGGATGCTTTCAAGGTAACGGTCGGTAGCTAACATTAGCAGATAAGCCCGTACTCTGACGTCCAACACGTGCAACAGCCCCCCCCCCCCCCCCCCCAGCCTGCCAGCGCTGAAAAAAAACCAAGTCAGTAAATTTCTCATATATGTAGCACACATGAAACCAGGTTAACATGGTATTTTGTGCCTGATAGCAAATAACTTGCATAATACAAGTGCTAGCTAAAACTGTAGATGCGTTACCTGCAGGTGCTGAATCATTCACACACTGCAGCAATTAATCCCAACATTTTGGAGTCCTGCCAGGCTGGAGCCTGCTGATTCATTCACCCCGTTTCCACCCCAAAATAGCATCACTGCATTAATATTGCAGCTTGCCTTGATATATATCAGCTGGCATGTTTGTTTAAAATATGAATTCAGGAATTTGCATGAAACAGGAGTTGTAGTTTCAAAGGTGGCCTAGAAACTCAATTTTATATTTGATTTAACAACTCGTTATAAAAGCACATCTAAGACACAAAGGTTACATTTAAGGACACTGTATCACCAGGTACTCAGTGGTGCCAGCTGCTGGATAGCATTTGATGAAAGAATATTGTTATAATTGCCACAGGTTTGAGATTATTGGCCTTGTGTTGAAACTGCCAACATACAAAAGGCAACCCAACAGATTGTTGTTACCTTGCAGACAAGCTGAACACAGCACTTGGAGCTAAATGGAGATATCAATCACAGTGTTAACACCCACATGTGCAAGTGGAAGCGAAGATTTATTTTCTGGAGATCTGTCAGTCCTGACAGTTCCTATCGACAGGTACTTTTTTTGATCATGAGCATGTTACAATTATGTTTCATGATGATAATGAACACAAAACACTGTTTACCAGAATGACTGAGCTGTGATCAAAGACTGCAAAAAAGCAAGGATAGAGAGACAGTACAGGGAAACAGTTCTGTGACTGCTGTTTACGGGATCATTTTTTATTTGTCACTTCTTATAGGTGGAGAAATGTTTATATTTGACGTGAATTTCAATTGGATGAACAGAAAAACAGAAAAACTATGATATGCTTTCATCACAGCTCCCCACTTTATGATCTCCACTGATAGGACAAATACTGCCAAGAGCAACTTAAAAATCAATGTGAAATAAAAAAATAAATAAAATATATATATATATATATATATTATTTTTTTTCTTTTCTTTTTCTCTTCTCCTGTAGACATTTCAATTATACATCAATATTTCCTAAGGCTAAAACGTGAAAAGGAATATGCTAAAAGGGCCAGATGGACATACAGTATCTTACCCGAAAAATCTTCCTCTGAGAGCAGCTGCAAGGCAACAAAGACAACCTCAGATCTGCGCTCCAGCATTTGCATGACTCTCCAAGCTGTATTAGCAATCAGGAAGTTCTGGAGAGGAGTGCACAGGAAGTTACTTTGATATGATCAATCAACCGCATTATACTGCATGATGAATATGCAGCTGAACATGGTGCTCCTCTCACAAGAGGGAGGCAGTTTTAATTAAGATTCAGAGAATCAGAATTCAGCCATAGAGGCGCAGCGGCAACCATAACAGGAAGCAGGAAGTCTCAACAATTATCAAGATAGATCGAGGTGTCATCGAAGACCGAAAACAGTACTGTATGTGTGCATATAAATGAAAAGGGGTGTTAAAATACTACATTTAAGTTCAAATTTGATCCATACTGCATGTGTATTAGGTGTTGAATCATTGTATATAATGAGCGTCTATTAAAGACGCATCTGACAATTTGAATTCTCAAATGAATTCCCATCCTAACTACGTTTCACATCCTGGCAACTAGGTGTAAAGTGCAACTTCTGTGATGCCTGTTAATTGGTAGGAACAATTGAGGTTTTTAAAAGTTTTCGAAACTATGATGAAATGTATTCCCCAAACAGCACTTCTCTTGTGTCTCAGAGATACTTTACATATCGAGGGAGGAGAGATGATGTTTTCCACCCCGAGGAGAAAAATACTTTACACAGCATCATCACTTTGAATTCAAAAGTGCTGCAGCTCTTGACAAAATCCGAGCTCTGTGTTGTGAAAGTTTAAAGGACAACACAGCGTTTTTGGTCCTTTTGATGAAAAGGCCATTTCAACCTTTATTTCCTTGAAAGTATGCTGCATGATACCAACATGTTTATCTCTCTTTTTTCTTTTTTTTTTTTTTAAGATGCTGTACTATACACAATAGAGCTTCTTGTTGAAAATGGAATGAGCTGTGATGATTTTTCACACGCTGACAAGCCTGTGATACAGCTAAAATCAGTGCAAAATAAATACTTTTAAGTTTAAATAATTCAAAAGCAGTGCAGAAGAGAGATTCCAGGAATTAGTCATAGCATGGATGACAAATGACCTGATGAGGGTAAAAAATCAGGACATTGTCCTATAAGTAGGTCTGATACTGTTAAAAATGCATGTTCTGCGATAAAGTGCACTCAGGAGCAAATTTTGCCCTAACGCAGCAGGACTTACTGGGTATCCAAGGAGCAATATTTTATGATTAAGTGCTCTAATGACTGCCTTTAAGGGGAAAAAGCATCATTCATAATACACTTTGCATTTGGGTTTTCTTATGCTCACCCCTTCCAAATAGTCTAACTCCCAGCAAGCCCCCATTAATTCACTGTTTGCCCAATCAAATTAAAAGTGGCAGTCAGCGTCTAGGTTTGTTCATTCATGAGGTGGATCTGATTGCGCTTCAGGCCCTGTCAGTGCATGCAGCCTGATAAGAGGCTTGCACTGTGGTTGGGCTGATTGCAGAGTGGTCTTGCCTGCCATTGATGCAGAGCCTATTGTGCGCTCAGCGCTGATCAGGCTGAATAACGAGGTTGTTGTGGCGACGAGACCGACTCCAAACTGTGGTGTGTGAGTAGTGGTGATAATGGTTTAGATTTTTCTAAATAATGATTGACAGAGATGGGTTTCTTTTTTCGTTTTTCTTTTTTACATTTAAAACATCAAACAAGCGTCCCCCCTCACATTTCACATCTGTCAGGAGCATCATCAACTGAAATAGAAATGTACCTTTGCTAAGAAATTTGCATATAAATACTTGTTTGTATTGACTTGTGTACTTACTAGTCAACATTGTAAATACCAAAACTAATATATTTAAGTTTATATATAATTTGTAATTTAAGTTGATATATTTATTGTATTTGTTTTTCTGCAGTGACAGCGCCCTCTAAATTAGAGCTCTCCATGGGGTGTGGATATTTGGTTACACCTGACGATGCCAGTACTGTAATGTGATTGGTGCAATATCTACAACTACAAATAGTTTGTTATAACACTTCAACAGCCACACACAGGCAGCAAGAGACTGAGTCAACCAAGACCAAGACCAAGGCAGGGCGAGACCAATTCAAGACCAGACCAGTGCGAGTCCCACACTGCATGACACGATAACATGTGGAAAATGCTAACCATAGGCACTCCTCAAAGTGATCTGAAAGCTCCACATTCCCATAAAAAAACACCCACAGAAAACAAGATTGTTCTTAATTCTCCTCTTTTATTGCCATAAGTGTATCATTAGAAATGCCTTGATAAAAAAATCAAAAGGCAGTTGTGGTTAGGGCTAGGCAATATATATATATATATATATATATATATATATATATATATATATATATATATATATATATATATTTTATATCGACATTGATATATGACGCTAGATATCGTCTTAGATTATGGATATCGTAATATGGCAATATGTGGTTGTCTTTTCCTGGTTTTAAAGGCTGCATTACAGTAGAGTGATGTCTTTCTGAACTTACCAGACTGTTCTAGCTGTTCTACTATTTGCCTTTACCCACTTAGTCATTATATCCACAGTATTGCTGATTATTTATCAAAACGTGTTAATATTTTGTGTTAGCACAAATTGTCAACCCTACAATATCGTCGCAATATTGACATTGATGTATTTGGTCAAAAATATCGTGATCGTGATATTGGGTTTTCTCCATATCGCCCAGCTCTAGTTGTGGTCTTGACCGGTCTTGAAATAAAACCCTGAGTCCTCTTTATCTGAGACCGAGACAAGACCGAGTAAAAACGTGGTGGATTCTGAGACAACACCGAGACCTTCAAAAAGTGGTCTCAGGACCAAGACTGATCTCGAGTACTACAACACTGCAATGTGGACCTGACCACGCATCTCCTAAAATCAACTGCTGCCATAAAACGCGCACACAGAGGCTTGGTGCTTGATGCGGTTTCCACAAATATGTCCAAAAAATGTTTTTCATCCTCTTTTAAAAAAAATCTACACAATAGTGGTAGCATCATTGCAGTTTGGAGACTGATAGCATGCAACCTATGTCAGGTAATCTAATCACAATTACTGCTAGCCATAAAGTCATAGAACAAATGTGGTGTCTGTTCATTTAACAGCATAAAGTGTAGACACCGACAGTGTCTAACTTTGCTGAGGCCCTATAATACAAGGAACCCAAAGAGAAATAAATCATCAGTGGCTGCTGTAGGGGACACAGGAAAGGTTATGAATGTCATTACAGCCCTCTGCAGACTTTGTGGTGAACTCATTCAAAGTAGTTCATAGTCATGGTTCTGAAAAAGCTCAGATCATGGCCAAAATGTGTTATACTGGAAACAATGAGGTGATGTGGTTCTGGCCACTTGTAATGCTGTAGATAATAAGATAGGCAAGGGACACAATGAGAGGCAGTGGACCTGATAGCATGGACAGCCTGAATTAGACCACTCTATGAAAACAGAATCACTCGTGACAGACCCTTGTGGCCTTTCATAGAGACGGCTCACAATAAGGGATAGAAGAAAAAAGAAATCATTCCCAGTCATTTCTCTTATCAAACTGCTCTTTTCATTTCCCAAGCTCACTATTGAATTTTCTCGCTCAAGCTCAACATGGGTGATGGGGTTTCATTTCTTTGTTGTATGTCGTCAACACACTGGTCTTGCCTGGAGGTTAATAATGAAAGTTAAAAGAGCGTTGCATATTAATGCCCAAATGATTGAGCTACACGGCAGAGCAATAACTGTCCTTCAATGGCAAACTCTGCTGTCTTGAAAATAATTAATACGTGCGACATGTTGGCCCATTCATGCTCGGCTGGAATCACTTTATCAATTCAGGGAAGTTCTCGCTTGCACTCCACTGATAACATACAAAAATACATTTCCAAAATTACTACTTTTTTGTTTTAGCTTTGTATGTGTATATATACATACATACATACAAACAAAGCTAAAACAATATATATATATACATAAATACAAAAATACATTTCCAAAATTACTACTTTTTTGTTTTAGCTTTGTATGTGTGTATATATATATATATATATATATATATATATATATATATATATATATATATATATATAAATGATCTCTTCTTCAGAAGTTGATTTAGCAGCATAATAATAATAATAATCCTGCTAATAAGCAGCATCTTGAATTTCAGTAACATGATGTGTTTGACAGCAAGGTTAGCTTACATTACTGTTTTTTTTGTGAGAAAAAAACAAAACAAATGTTTAGACTAAATTTATCTGCAATGGCACTGATAATTGGACAAGAAGTGATGGTAAAACAACTGGGGCAAAGCATGAACACTGGCAACCGCAAGGACAATATACAGTGGTGTGAAAAAAGTGTTTGCCCCCCTTCCTCATTTCCTGTTCCTTTGCATGTTTGTCACACTTAAGTGTTTGAACATCAAACCAATTTAAACAAAAGTCAAGGACAACACAAGTAAACACAAAATGCAATTTGTAAATGAAGGTGTTTATTATTAAAGGAGAAAAAAAAATCCAAACCATCATGGCCCTGTGTGAAAAAAGTGATTGCCCCCCCCCCTTGTTAAAACATACTATAACTGTGGTTGTCCACACCTGAGTTCAATTTCTCTAGCCACACCCAGGCCTGATTATTGCCACACCTGTTCACAATCAAGGCATCACTTAAATAGGAGCTGCTTGACACAGTAAGGTCCACCAGAAGATCCTTAAAAGCTACACATCATGCCGAGACCCAAAGAAATTCAGGAACAATTGAGAAAGAAAGTAATTGAGATCTATCAGTCTGGAAAGGGTTATAAAGCCATTTCCAAAGCTTTGGGAATCAGCGAACCACAGTGAGAGCCATTATCCACAAATGGCGAAGACATGGAACAGTGGTGAACCTTCCCAGGAGTGGCCGGCCGCCCAAAATTACCCCAAGAGCGCAGCGGCGACTCATCAAGAGGTCACAAAAGACCCCCACAACAACGTCCAAGAACTGCAGGCCTCACTTGCCTCAGTTAAGGTCAGCGTTCATGCCTCCACCATCAGGAAAAGACTGGGCAAAAATGGCCTGCATGGCAGAGTTCCAAGGAGAAAACCACTGCTGAGCAAAAGAACATCAAAGCTTGTCTCAATTTCTCCAGAACACATCTTGATGATCCCCAAGACTTTTGGGACAACATTCTGTGGACCGATGAGACAAAAGTGGAACTCTTTGGAAGGTGTGTGTCCAAGTATATCTGGCGTAGAAGGAACACTGCATTTCATAAAAAGAACATTATACCAACTGTAAAATATGGTGGTGGTAGTGTGATGGTCTGGGGCTGTTTTGCTGCTTCAGGACCTGGAAGACTTGCCGTGATAAAAGGAACTATGAATTCTGCTGTCTACCAAGAGATCCTGAAGGAGAATGTCCGACCATCTGTTCGTGTACTCAAGCTGAAAGCGAACTTGGGTTCTGCAGCAGGACAATGATCCTAAACACACCAGCAAGTCCACCACCGAATGGCTGAAGAAAAAACTAAATGAAGACTTTGGAGTGGCCTAGCCAAAGTCCTGACCTGAATCCTATTGAGATGTTGTGGTATGACCTTAAAAAGGCCGTTCATGCTCGAAAACCCTCTAATGTAACTGAATTAGGACAATTCTGCAAAGATGAGTGGGCCAAAAATTCCTCCAGGGACGCTGTAAAAGCCTCATTGCACGTTATCGCAAGCGCTTGGTTGCAGTTGTTGCTGCTAAGGGTGGCCCAACCAGTTATTAGGTTTAGGGGGGCAATCACTTTTTCACACAGGGCCATGATGGTTTGGATTTTTTTTCACCTTTAATAATTAACACCTTCATTTACAAATTGCATTTTGTGTTTACTTGTGTTGTCCTTGACTATTGTTTAAATTGGTTTGATGTTCGAAACACTTAAGTGTGACAAACATGCAAAGGAACAGGAAATGAGGAAGGGGGCAAACACTTTTTCACACCACTGTATATATAAAAAAGTAAGGTTAAAATAAGGTTAGCTTAACTTTAGTAAGATATCTTTTGTTTGTAGGACACAATTTTATTTTTTTGTTTTGTATACAGAAACTACATTAAAAGTAACAAAAAAAATGAAATAATAATGATAAAATGTGACTTTTTGGTTTGTTAGAAGGTCTGTTGTACCATAACTCACATGGGTACGAAAATGGGCTTTAAAGCTGTAGTGTGTAGTTTCTGTCTTCCCTATGAGGAATTCTAAGTAATTACAACAGAACTGTCGGCGCATCCATATGATACAAGCCTTCTGTGATCGCGCCCCCCCCCCCCCCCCCATCCCACCCCTGCTCCACGCAGTTGCTAGTAGCCAAGGAGGACACGGAGGATTACAAAAACATGATGGACTCTTCAGAAGAGGTCATTACCTTCACTCGATTTTCTGTGTGCGAAAGTAGCAGGACGACACCAGTTTCTGAACATAGCCATACTGAGAAATACAGAGAGTGTTTTGTGGAGCTGATAGTCTTTTTATCAACTCATTTGGCAATGTTGCATTTATTAATATAAAAAAGTTACGCACTAAAGCTTTAATTATCAGCAGTTCTTCCAAACGAAAATGCGTACAATTAAACTGCACAACCACGAGACAACCATGTCCAATACAATTAGTTTGATGTTTGTATTTTAATCATCTTGCTCCTTCAAAATACCCCTTTCTTCAATAATGGCATCAGATTATGAATATGAAACTGCAAAACTGATATTTTCATGATTGAAGAAAAAGATGAACCTCAGTGTGGTCCCTATTGCTATCTGAAAGATCATTATCTGCCTTAATATTCTAACTGAAGCACATTTAAAGAGCTTTCCCGGACAAGAGGTCACTGAAGGTTGTGCCACTCAACATAAGATAAAGTGATGCGGCATCTCTTATCCAGATTTTCTAAATTTGATCACAACTTTGCATATCAGGCGACATACAGCATTATGCTCTGATGATGTTAGTGATGTTTTCTCTAAAGAAGGCAATAGATCTCTTATATAATAAACTTCACTGCTTGATCAAATTATTGTATTGTATGTATCGGCCAATTTAGATAATCCTCTACAATGTCACTGATGACAGATGTTAATATGCTGTGAAATATCACAACACTTTAAAAACTAATTAAACCTAGGGTGTGGATCTTTGTTGAGATCAATATTCATTTGTCATGTGTCCACTGACAAAGATAAGTGTGACTGCTTGAGTCCAACTGAGATGCTGATCCTCACACCAGAGCTTCTGATTTAGACAAAATGTTATAGGAGAGAAGAAATCATGCTGGATAAGAGGGAATTACTATGGGATGTGTTTCACATGGAAGAAAAAGAAGATGGGAGGGGAGAAAAGAAAAGCCAGGTATCGAGCAGATTTGAAGACAAGGCAGGATATTGTAAATCCACCACCTTTTCCCCAAATCACTTGGGGAGCTGAACTTATCTCAGGTCACTCGCAACTCTGTTATCCATGCAGAACTGCTGAGCGGGCTCTTCCAGTGATCCAGTCCCTTTGACAACTGCTGATGAGATCAACACTGAGTGTATAAAGTATTGGGGAAGTTAGTAACTTCTGGCAAGTAATGAAAGAAGGCGATTATATTTAATACGACTCCCTGCTGCCAACTCATACACAAAATGTAACTCGATATGACCTAATCGCATTATGAAAGCTTTTACATCACATTTTTATGAAAGCTACATATGCTGCTCTCCATCTCTGAGCCAACACTAGTGTAGACATTAGCATCGCCTCAGATTAAAAGCTTTCCAAGATGAGAAGAGACTGTAGGGAGATGCCGATGAAGCTATGTCCCTTTTGGTAGAGTTTGTCCCTCAAACACATGCTTTCTTCTAAATATTAGCAGGGCTCTCAAGTCTCACGCATTCACCGTGAGACACGCGCATTTCAGCCAGCTCACACGCTCGCTTGCCACACCTTGCATTTCTCACGCTGATGAATGCACAAACGCACTGAAAGCGATAACTGACGCGCCTCATTTGATGCTTCTATTGCGCACTGCACGCTTCAGATTAGAATTGCCAATATCACAAAACCAGCAGTATTTAAGAAAAGGTCGCTATTTAGGCAAAGGTGATATACTAACCCTATCAGTGGTTGCATTAGACTTTCGTCGTACAAATTCCGTCATAGGCTATGTGTGCACCGCTGCTGCAGGATCATAAGCGTGATTCACATGATCATTAATATCCTCTGCTCTCGTGTTTCAACGTAAAAGAATAAACAAATAGAAGACTGTAGAGCAGATCTCCGCGGAGCACAAGAGGCCAAGGTCCATGTTAAATATGAAAACCAAGAGACTAGTGGTGATGTTAGCTGAATTTTCGTAGTATTATATATATTAATAATAAGTTGCATGGAATTGTTATGATTTAGTGTCAGATAGATGCTCAAGCTCAAGTTCAGCAATCCACTTCATGTGTACAGTATGTAGCCTGTTGTTCATTGGACTCGTTTGGGGCCAAATTTTATTTTTTGATAAATTTGTATTTTATCTACAAAAAATAATGTATGTATTTTAATGTATGTATGTATGTATGTATGTATTTTGTCTGTAATTTAACCAATTTACCAATTGTTATAATGTCTATTGTTAGTCAGTTAGGAACAATATTAAAATTGAACTGCTAGCAAAACACTTGAGAGAATTAGACGGTGCTGATAAGGTCTAATGATTCTTATTACAAAAGTTCTGATCAGTCAGGAATAGGCGTGCATTGAAATATAAATAGCTATTTACAGATTGCTTGTGCTAAAACACACAAGAAGCCTAATTCTCCTTTACAATAAGTCACAACATTTACAATCAGAAAGGCAAACTCATTAAAATATGCAATAATTAATATATATATATATATATATATATATAATTAAGTTATATAATGAAATAGTGGCAAAAGAATGTGCGATAGGCCACCAAATTTGGGCTTCTATGGCCAAAAAATCCACACATAGATGTAATCTGACTCCAAACATTTCATTAAAACTTGAAAGCTCTTTATTAGCATGTTAACGTCATTGTGAGCACGTTAGCATGCAGCCGTTAGCATTTAGCTTAAAGCACAGCTGTACCCTCAGTCTACAGAGCAGCCAGCATGGCTGTAGATTCATAGTCTTGCTAAAATCCATCTTCAGTTTGGTGATTTAAAAGAGAGAGACATTTGTAGACAAGCGTTGTTGTGACTTCATCTAACATGTTAGTGATATTAAAGGTGCTCTGTGGACTTTTCTTGTAAACAAAGGTTTAGGCATTGTGTGTGTCGTTGACGTCTAACATTTTAAGCAAAACTGTCCCTTCTCAAAAAACATTTGCAAAGATGATAAATATTTTAAATCCTGCATTTTTATGTTTACTTTCACTGCTTTTACTGGTACATTGCTATGCTTAATAACATTAGTGCCACCAAATGCTGAGAATAGTTTGAAACCAATGGCTTTTGAGTAAGCATGCATGCAACAAGAAGCGGGGCTCCACTCGTAAAAACACTGCTCTGTAGCGCTATACTAGTGGTCTCCACATGGTACCTTTGTAATGCATACATGTTTAGATCTGCACCTCCTGTAAATTGCAAAAAGGGCTAAGCAAACAGACTTAACCTGTCCCTGTCCCTAATGAACAAATTTGCGGCATGAAAAAAATGCACCCAGGCAGGGAATCGTTTCAAATTAACAGGAAAGATGATATCATGTCACCGTTACAAGGTCAAGACCATAACATCATTTGTTTTGCAGTGCTTTCCTTCAGCATGAATCACTTCATCCTCCTAGTCTGTACTCTCCTGCTCCGTCCTTCATACACATCCTGTTCGACTGGTGTAATTGCACCATGACAGGACCAATTCCTCATCCCCATCAATCACTCCATTGGAGATATGGGCTTCTTCCTAACATGACTACTCCCACCCTCCCTCCTGCCTTTTCCTCCCTCCCTCACTCCTCCCTTTCCTCCCTGGTCTGCCTCCATGTTTTACGGTTATAGTGATAAATAACAGGTCCAAAGTTCAGCCCCCTATGTCCGAGCCCAGATTTCCTGGCCTGCATCCTCTCGTGTTTGGACCAAAAATACAATGCATTGAGTGATATATTGGCGATGTTGGGTTTGTGACAGGTTTTTGTTATGTTAGAGCTGTTGGGCTGCTTAGGACTTTATTTTCACAGGACAGATGAAGACATAAAAGAGTGCGCCTGCTCTACCAACTGAGCTAACCCGGCCACAGTGCTGTTGGGCTGCCTTTAAGTACTCCCTCTGTGTGATATGTTATGTTTACTTTTTGCTTTGTGGACCACAATTAGGGAATTAATACAAGGGACAATATGAAAGGTAAACCAATTTTAGAAACCGTTCACAATTTGTGTTTGGAAGATCATAACATTGAAAATAATGGAAGAAGGGGAATAATTGTTGCCTGAATATAAAGCCATTTCAGAGCAAAGTATCCTGCACAGCCTTAAGGGAGGTCACTATTTGGACAAACCAGATTCAGTAATCTGGGACACCTCAGATCTGCAGAGGAAAGATAAGAACTCTGTTTAATAGAGCCTTGAAATTTCTAAATAGCTTGTTCTGCTGGACTAAGTGATTAGTTTACACAGCAGCATTGATCAGGTAAATAATCTTTATGCCCTTTTAATTAATATATATTTTTTGCACTGTGACGCTTTTGTTACATGGAGACACAGATCAGTGCTGCGGTAAGTTCACAGGCAGGGTATTCTATTCATAGCAGTATGCACAAATGAGTCACTCTTCATCTGCACCGATACAAAGACTGTTTGTGTTGTGAGATGTTTTTTTTTTTTTTATCAAAAGAACAGAAGTGGAAAGTTTGCATACAGGGCCTGGTGATCGCATCTCACTTGCACAGTTATGGGAAAACTCTGAATTTACAAAACCAAAGCACAAAGCAAAGCAAACTCAAATCTGGGTATTCAGGGAAATTAGGTTCTGCTGTACTCGAGTGAGCAAAAGAAAATGAAATCTGAATCTTAGTGTCCTAGAAGGCCCTCTTTTCAAATCTTAGCCCTGTGTTGAGTTCGCATGTCTCTGTTTTCTGTTTCTTTTCTAAATTAAAATACATGCATGCCACTGTGCTGTAGGTATTTTAAATACTACCAAAGTTGCCCTTGACCAAAGCACTTTCCTCAGAAGTAGAGTTGGTCCCTTGGTGCTGTAATGTGGATGCACATTGCTCTTTAATCGTTAGGATGGGTTAAATGCAAGAGGACAAATCCCCCCACAGGGATGCATAAATAATAACTCGGCCATTAACCCCAACTGTTTCTGTAACCCTAAAAAATATTGTTACTTAAAATTACAACACAAGTTATTGCGGTCATCATCTAAATGAGTCCACTGATACAATTGGCCAACTACCTCGGGTTTGGTGAAGCAAGCCATCTGGACCAGAACATTTAGTCTATAATACCACTTATAAAAACCTGGAAACACTTGATACAGACTCAAAATACCTCAATGGGATTTACTGTATGCTTTATAAGTGTTTTAAAGCATTTTTAGGTTCTAAAAAAGAAAAGATTTAAAGGAACATGCCGACTTATTGGGACTTTAGCTTATTCACTGTAACCCCCAGAGTTAGATAAGTCCATAAGTCCATACATACCCTTCTCATCTCCGTGCGTGTTGTAACTCTGTCTGACGCCCCCAGCGCTAGCTAAGCCTAGCACAGATCCTGGAGGTAACCGGTTCCAACTAGCCTACTGCTCCGAATAAGTGACAAAATAACGCCTGTGTTAACATGTTCCTGTTTACATGTTGTGATTTGTATAGTCACAGGGTGTACAAATAACAAGGTCACTATGCTTTTACTATCTAGTAATTGTTGACTCTATTACTCCAACTCTGAGCGAACTCAACATGCGTTATTTTGTCCCTTATTCGGAGCAGTAGGCTAGTTGGAACCGGTTACCTCCAGGATCTGTGCTAGACTAGGCTAGCGCTGGGGGCGTCAGACAGAGTTACAACACACACGGAGATGAGAAGGGTATGTATTGTCTTATCTAACTCTGGGGGTTATGGTGAATAAGCTAAAGTCCCAATAAGTCGGCGTGTTCCTTTAAAGAACGAAACTGCCCTGCAGCTCCCAGCCACTTCCTTGAGCTTTTCTATAAAACCAACTGTCTCCCATGCAGTGGATGAGACAGTTAAAAATAGGCTAGAATCGCGTCTTCGCCTAAACTTATGCCATCTTTTCACATCCACATTCGCATCATAGATTCTTCGATTGACTTTGTATGTGATCACACCCCTTCTAAGATTCACTTTGCCTTTGGTCTGTATACAAAAATGTAACAATCCGGAGTAATGTACCAAATAAATTCCAACAAGGTCAATGCAAAAGATAACCATAGAAAGGCTAATTGCACATAATTGTATTGTTTTAAATTGTCTTTACATTAAATACAGTATGCCCGCAATGGAGGTCAACATATATAATAAAGTCACTTGATTCGAGCCAGCCAGCTGGATAATCATCGGGGCGTACTGTATATTTAAAAGCAAGTACAGTTGACATTATGGTTAAAGACCGAGGGAGAGGCCGGCTTAGATATTAGACTCTGTGTCCCCACAGACCGTTGGTCCAGAGGCTAGTGCATTTACAGTATGTAACCTTTTTCTCCCCAATTTTGGATTTGTCAACACAAACAAATCAATTTGCCCAAAGATGGAAACAGCAGAGCCAAGGGCACAGTCACTAGATGAACTTTGATACCAGGTCGAAGAACTGGATGAAATCTTCAGGTTATTTCCACTGGATGAGTTTTATTGCTTGAAGGCTTTAAGAAACCGTGGTAAACTGGGTCCTGGCTCTGGGACGAATTGTTCACAAATATTAAGCTCTCTCATATTTCTAGGATTCTACTGGCTTTGTGTTTGAAGGCTGATTTCTGCTTTAAGAGACTTTTTTTATAGGTTCATTTCACATTAAGTGACTCGATATATCTGATTTAAAGTTGCATTAGCTACCGTCTGCCAGTTTTTTTTTTTTTTTTTTTTTTTTTAAATCTCCACATAAAAGCTCTATCACATATCCCCTGTGAAAGAAATCCATGGCATTCTGAAGGCCTGTACGCTGTACACTCAGCAGGGCTGCTTTTTGTGTTGAGAGAAAAAAAAAGATTCACTTCCATGTTCTTTTCAGGCTGTGGCTTTGATAAATGGTAGTGGTCACAAAAACAGCATTCTCACTTGTTCAAGAGAATCAAATTGAAATATGAGAACAACCGTAGTTTGATAGCTGTGGCATTTTCCTTCACACAATTTAACAAAAATGAAACTGTAAAACATCAGCAACAAATGGCCTTTTGGTCAAATTTCCCTTGTCCTCAAATGTAACTTCTAAATGATGCAAAAATAACAGACACAACAAAGAAACAAAAGAAAAGGAAGGACAAAAATCTATTTGCAGAGATATATGTCGGAAATATTGGTGCTATTGTGCTCGATGCCTCCAGCTATAACAGAGAAATCAAGCTTCTGACAAGAGAAAACTAGAAACCACCATCGGGTGCTGCCTTTGTAATCTCACAGCTCATTATGATTTAAATGGAAACACCGGCCACCTAATACAGATGCTATTTTGGTGATGTCAGCCCACATGTCAGCCAAGCATAGGATTATCCTTGTTTTTCCTGTTATGTAGACATAGCTGACCCCTCAGAGGCAGATTTCCTAGCAGTCTTGAATTGGTGGGAGGGCTGAGTGTGTGCTGCATAGGAGGAGGGATGAATCCATATTTTTTCAGCTCTGCTCATCCCATCAACAGCACAGGTGTTTCGTTCCTGACTTTGCCTCCAGTTTTTTTGGCTTTCCCCACATCTGTGGCTTGTGCTCCGTCAGTTCTGAGCCCCCCAGAAGCGAGGCAGTCTGTGTGGCGTTTCTGAACAGGTTAATGGACTTCTAACCCCTCATCACTCATTAGCATGATTAATCAGACAGCAGAGTTACTCCATGATTCCCCTCCCCTCCACTCTTCCTCAGCTCACTCGCTCTCTACCCCTGCCAGATGGTATCGATGCAAAGCTGAGAGCAGAGGAAAATCAAAGGTAGGCTTCAGAGGCTTGAAAACCAAGAAAGCACAGCAGTTATCTCCTGCTGTTCAGATGACACATTTACAGGCGCCATGCACTCCATGGAGAATAACCCCAGGAGAGAGTGCAAATGAGAAAACTCTTCACTGCACTTGGCTACTGTGTTTTACAGTTGTAGAGATACAAGCACTAAATGCACCTGGATATGATTACAACATTAAATTAGTTTCAGTTTTACAAACCTGCTTATATAAATAACTTAAAGTGCCCATATTATGAAAAAATATCACTTTTTATTTTGTGTCGCTGGTGCTTCCACACGCATACAAACTTGGAGAAAAAAAAAACATCCATGCTGTTTTAAGTGAGATACGGGTTTCTGAATGTATCCTGCCTTCAGTCTCCGGGTGAGCTGGTCAAAATCGGCAGGGCTATCTACGTAATCGGCCGAAACATTTGGTGTGTGCTAACCACTTTAGCTAATACCACATCAGCTAGCTGTTTCTCCAACTTCGGTCAGTACAAGGCAGGATTTGCCGGGAGACTTCTTCTAAACAAGGGCGCACTTCCAACTTTGCATCGTATACCTGCAGAACAGGGACATGTAAGTAGTTCCAATACAATTTCTTTTGTAGATTAGGGTGAACTTGTGTGTGTTGTAGCAGTGTTTTGCCATTGAGAATGAGGTGGCTAACCACTAGCAGCGTTAGCTTCTAGCTAGTAGCCCAGTACCTAGCTACTGCCCAAGTGCGACTGCCAACAAAGATAGGATAGAAGTGTGATGCCTCACTCTGTAACTAAAACAGAGAGCTCAACACTCAGCGTGAAAAGAGGAGCTGCAGCAATGTGCAGTACAACACAAATATGGTGTTTTTTTTTTGTTTTTTTTTAATTAAACCATGTAAACCTATTCTGGTACAACCTCAAAATACAATTATAAATCTGAAATGAGCATAATATGGGCACTTTAAAATGTAAAATGTATTCCAAAATAGAAAACATTGCACTTCATTCACGTATTGTACAAATTAGCTACAAGTATCACTGTACACCAACAGTAATATATTCAAGATTCAATACTTTATTGCCATGAAACTTGCTAGGAATTATGCGCAGTGTGCTCATTAAAAAAAACAACAGAAGGCATTCATAGCAGGACTTTCTTTTCATCTGCCCTTGTTTGCTCAACCGTTATTTTTTTTCCCACCTTTGTTGCCACACAATTTTTTGCCAATCTACTGATCTACTTCGCTATCTAGTCCACAATCTGCACTGAACTGTTTATAGACTATATTGACTCTTTACTACATTTCAGCACGTATATAGTCTGTCTATTCTTGTATACTGTGTTATTACTGATCTTCATCACTACCTAGACCACACTTTGCACTAACTGTACTCTGACTCTTTACTACATCCCAGCATTTATACAGACTGTCTATTCTGGCATATTGTATTATTACTGATCTACATCACTACCTAGACCACCATTTGCACTAACTGTATATTGTCTCTTCTCTACATTCAGCATTCATATTACTGCTTACTGTGTTATTACTGATCTACATCACATGATAGACCGCAACTTGCACTAACTGTATTTTGACTCTCCACTACACTTCAGCATTTATCTAGACTGTCTATTCATATACATTGTGTTACAACTAGGGCTGTCAAACGATTACATTTTCTTAATCCCAATTAATCGTTGAATTTCTATAGTTTATCGCGATTAATCGCATGTTTTATCACATGATTAAAATTCTATTATTTTGCATTTCAGAACTGTTTTTAAGTACATATTAACAATGGAAAGCAATTCTTACCAGTGTATCTTGATTGGGAATCAAATGAATGCAAAGAAAATGACTTTATGAACTTGATTTTAAGATTCGTATTTGTTTATTATATATTTAATCTAGTCACACATTTGAATCTAGAGTCAATATTAGGGTTGGGTATTGTTTGGTTTGGATACCGGTGCTAAAGCGGTACTTTTAAAACGGTACCGGTGCCTTAACGGTGCCTGAACCGATACTTTTTAAGAAAGTAAAAAAAAAAAGAAGGGTACTGAACAGTTGGCGACATTAAAGAATGGCTTATTTATTGCTAAGGCCATATGGTCAAAATTAAATGTTTAATAATAAAGGTAATCACTATAACAATAACTTATTTCACTAGTAAATAGCTGTTGAATGACAAAAACAACCACGGTACAATAACCAGTTACGGTATGCAACACTTGAAATGCAGCAATGCATCTGTAACTTATTCTCTTATTGTAAATGATTTTCTTTCCGACTATATGATCTCCCCATAATGCTAACTCTGTAATATAATGGGCAATACAGCACCGTAAAGAAAAGATCTTTACGACAGCAGGTGTGGTAAAAACAGTACCTGTCCAAAGCGGACGCTAGAATCAACACAAACTGAAAGTCACATAAAGCCACATAAAGACATTTTAAACATAAATTGGTGCATAAAAATGCAGGAAATGAAGTCTTTGATGCTCCAGATTTCTTAGGAGAGGACCCCCAGACACCCCACTTAATGTGTCCCCCCAAAGGCCCATCCTAGCCAGGAGAAACCCTAGCTATGCTAACCGCCTGCTGGCTGTAACTACACATTTATCATACAGATGTTAGAGGTGTATTGATCTTCTGATCTAAATCTTGTCAGGAAAGTGAATAATAGTATTTCCCAAAATGTCAAACTCATTTAAGATTTCATAAACATAACAGCATGGCATAGTGAAATGAGTTGTTTACCCTGATTATGTTTTGAAAAATGTCACCTGTCACCTGCAGCTTTTCATCTAACATCTCACCGTGACTCCTTCCTTGGCAAGAATTGAAAACGATATGCTTACCAAAAGTGCAAGAGAATTGTTTTTGTAGACCTTTTCTTAGTGATCAATAGCAGGGTGTGCTAACCTCAGAAACTAATACATTGTGTTTCTTGTGGATGCTTCTCAATAACAGCACCCAGTTGAATGCTTTTAATATGAAGGCGCAGCAGTTTGCATTAGCAGTAACTTTATTCTCTCCTGGCTGGAGAGAGTGATCAATACACAGAGAGGCTTCTACCAATGACTCACGAACAGGCACGTTGAAGTACATGCATGAGTCGTTTCATGTGAGTCCCCCATGCATGTATATGTAATTAGGAATGGCGGACTCCACCATTGGCAATTTAAACTTATATAGAAACCTAATTACTGTATGTTAATATGAGAAAAAGAAATAGGGGAAGTTATAGTATTTGTAGAAAACACTGGGGACACAAAGTCATTGCTGAGAGTTCTTGAACAGCAAATCTTGAGCCGACCTGCACAATTACATTGAAGAATCCGTTATTAGTTCAATCACAGAAATGGCACGCGCATGTACAAAGCCAGGAAAAATCCAAAGCCCTCAGTCAGTGTCATTAGCTGGAAATGTCAAGGTGAGCCACGAATCTGAGGGGTGAGAATTGCAGGGCTGGAGTTAGCCTCTGGAGAGAAGAGGGTGAGATATTTCTGTCTGCTGTCCCCCCATGCACTTCCACTCTGGTTGTGGCAATGAATATAATGATTCAGCAGAGACATGGCAGACTGCCATGGTGTTTTCTCTGAGAGGGAAGTGTTGATGAAAGACTGTGCCAGGTTTTTTTCTTCTTCTTCATTTCTAACACAGTGGTGATGAGTTTATGAAGAAAGCTGATTAAATGTTTCAAAAGGTGGCGGCCATTTGGAAACAACTGCAGATAAACTCTTAGGGAACATTGAAATTACACCTTGACTCAAGGCCTTTCTCTGTTCCCAAGCCTTAAATGCATGACTTCATCTAGCATTCAATCCTTTTGGTTCTCATCGTCGTTGTGTTTGGGGAGCACAAGCTTACGGAGCACAGAGAAATGAGAAAATGACTTTCAGCTGCAGCTCTGTCAGACCTCCTCCAGAGTCCCAGAGGTATTCTCATTTCAGATTCAAAGACAAAATAATTAGAGGCCGTTTTGTTCAGGGTAGTCATTTAAATCAGATCAAAGTATGCAGGGGCACAGTAGCTCTCCAAGATGTAGCGTCCATGCATTTACTGAAGTTTTGTATAGTTTATTTAGACTTTCCACAGAAGTCACCATAGACGTTTTGAGAACCGACAATGCTCCTGTGACCACAGTCATTTTCTTTATCTCCCCTTAAGCCTCTCTTTACAATTTTATCTTGAACGAAGCTTTCAGAAGAAGCAGTGAATGTTGGATAACTTTTGAGTGCAATACATCTAGTTTTTTGAAAATGAATCACTGTGCTTACTAGCCGCCAGCTGGTAGATGATGATCTTAGTAACTAGGACAAATGTGTTTTATTAATATCTGATGGGCTTTTAGAAATACAGTAGATTAAGCCAGGAATTAACATGAAAAAGAACCATACGATCCCTTTCAATCTATATCAGATTTCCAAGGTGCATTCATGATGTTCACATCTGCCACTTGGTGATTATTACTATTTTTCATCCCTTGAACAATGTCACAGGTCAGACTTACTGGAAAAAAAACTATTTGAAATGAATCTCAGATGAATACAACACATTGGAAATACTGATCTTATCTTATTTGCCCTGCAGGTATTAACTTTAGGATCCACGGGATAACTGTATTTGCTGATGTAGTTAAGTCCTCTAAACCAGCCCTGTCAGCTGAGCTCAAAGACCCCTAAATTGACACCAATCAGTTATTGTATGAATAGATTATAAACTGGATGTTATTTAATACTATTAATACTAAAGTGGATATTATTTCAATATTTTTTTATACAATTGTCAGTGTTCACTTTGATCACGTTTGCTGTTCTGCTTGGAAAAACTGGACATTTCAACCATTTATTCATAACTTTTAGTTAACATTTTCAAATGTTTAGTCATTATGTAACTATTTCAATTGTGTATCGATGAAATGTAGCTAACTATTTCAACTAGTCATTTTTAGCTTATCTGTTTATCCATTACATATAGTTACCTATTATAGTTTGTTTATAGATAGTTAATAGTTAGCTAGTAGTTTAGTTAGTTAATGAGTCTGTTAGCTAATAGTTAATTAAGTTAGTTACATGTTAGGTAATAGTTAGTTAATAGTTTTGTAACGGTTAGTAGGACGTTGATTAGTAATTATCTGTTAGCTAGTTAATAGTTAGTCAGTTTGTTAATAGTTAATAGTTATTAAATAGTTGGTTATTAGTAGTCTGTGCAGCTTCAAGTTTATAATGACCGTGCTCTGCTGTCGACATGCTGCGGCAGATGTGGCACGTTTGTGCTCCGTGTATTTCTGTCGTAGTTTCGGTTTCCCACCTCCGATGTAGAGCAGCGTACAGCCACGTCCCTAAACTTTGTCTCATTCAGAGACCAGAGTCTCAAACGGGGCTCTGTGTCTGTCAAGAGGTCTGAGATCTACCGTATCAGCAGAGCAATCACGTAATGCACAGCAGACTGTGGTGCAGGTAGATTATTTTCTGAAATGTAGTGACTTTATTCTTGTAATACCCTATTATCACTTTATTTTTCTCAAAATATCACGACTCCTCCAAATCACCGAGAGCACAGATGGGCTATATTTTGAATGTGCACAAAGTTTTGAACATGAGCAGTAATCTTGCTCAAACATCTGACATATTACAGTCCAGGGCTTTATTAATCCATTACAATGAACAATGTATCATTGAGGTGAATAACTGTCATTTAAGGAGGTTACTTCCTCAACAAAAGACGCAAAAGAGGAGGGAAGAGTAAATGATGCTAGGCTACATGTGTGCTGACTCAGATATAATTAGAAAAGTCGATCAACAGGAGAATAAATAGATACAGAATATAATACAGAATGCCTGAGAGTCTTACTGTAATATATTCCATTATGTTTTTATATTTGGATTGTAATCTATGTTTCCCTTTACATAAAGATATTTCCAGCATACATTGATTCAGAAAAAGGTAAATAGGTGCATACAAATTCACCACAACGCAGGAAATGAAATGTTTAATGCTCAAGATTTGCTGCTCAGTTTTTTTTCTTTTTTAAAGAGACACTCACAAAGATGAAATCATAATTCGAACCCTGAACCTAGGGTCTTTTCGTGAATGTACCCGAGTCAAACTTTCTTTTAAAAGCATATTTAGGACAGAATCGCCACTTTTAAGATTTACCGTATTCTCATTTTTCGGTCAAATGGCCTTTTGAATGGGAGTGCTAGGGGCACTTTTATGCTAGCCTCAAAATAGCTATTTTTAAAACACTAAGAAGGCTCGACACAACATGAAACTTTGCTTTAAGTATCGCCAGGGGCTCTACACCTTAACGAAAGCATTGACAACATTGTTTGTGTACCCAGAGTTTACTAAAAAGAAAGGTTTTGAGCAACTCACGTTAGCAGTTGTTGTTTACACTATCCGCCATTTTCCCAGTCAAAAATAGGCGATCTCCGAATGCGAATGAACGGACTCCATAGGAGGAAATGTCATTCTTATATGAGGCTCCTTTTTCAACTACAAGGTCAATATTGAGTTTCACTAACGACAAAACAACGAATTATCCGTGCATTTATATGGAACTAAGCTTTAGGAGCTTTCCATCTTTACTCTCCTCCCTCGACTATTTTTGACTGGCTCGATAGAAGGCGACCGGAAGAACAACAGCTACAGTAAGTTGCTCAAAACCTTTCTTTTTAGTAAACTCTGGGTACACAAACAATGTTCTCAATGCTTTCGTTAAGGTGTAGAGACCCTGGTCATACTTCGAGCAAAGTTTCATGTTGTGTCGAGCCTTCTTAGTATTTTAAAAATAGCTATTTTGAGGCTAGCATAGAAGTGCCCCTAGCACTCCCATTCCAAAGGCCATTTGACCGAAAAACGAAAATACGGTAAATCTTAAAAGTGGCGATTCCGTCCTAAATATGCTTTTAAACGAAAGTTTAGTTTAGTTTAGTTTTAACTATTAGTACTGGGTAAATCATGAATAGTTAACTGTCAGTTAGTTAATAGTTAACAATTTTAACTGTTAATTAATCTTAGCACACTATTTTACTAGGGGTGCACGATTCAGAAAATGTCACGATTCGATATAGATTTTTAGGCTCACGTTTCGATTCAAAATCGATTTTCGATTCAAAAACGATTCTCAGTATGTAAATGTAGTTACTTTTCCCATGTGATTGCAGTAGACATACAATTTAAAAGAAAAGAAACACAACAAATTAAATGTAGTTTGATATTACTTTATATGTCTTCATACAAAAATAAAAACTTTTGCAACTAAAAACTGCAAAGTGCCAAGCTTTGGCCAGCTTTCAAATACATTTAATTCAAGTATAAAATAAAACTTTTAAATAAAAAGAGCTTTTCGGTGAGAGTTGGGTGGGAGTTTAGAGCATTGAAAGAGAGTTTTGGTTGATTGGCATGTTAGGTCCTTTAGGTTGTTGTTCGTCCACGTCTTTAATGTTAATCTCTGGGTGATGGCGTACCATGGGAGTTCTCAAGTTTGTGGTGTTTCCAAAATACTTAACTTTTGCTTTGCAAAGCCTGCATATAGCACGATTCCTATCAAGTTCCATCTTCCCTATTGACGTTATAAAAGCCGAAATGTGCCCAAACTCTCGCCTTCACTGAGGATGGAGCAGGTTGAATAATTCTTTCTGTGAGGTTTGTCATTATTTGCGCCGACTAAACTACTTCTGCTGCACTCGTTCTTCTTTTAACTATAACAAGTGCCCAGGCGTCAGTGTGAATTCGACGCAGCGCCATCTATGGGAATGGCGAGCTAAACTCATTTCAGGACAATAGTATACACGGCATCACAAAACTAATTATTTTTTTTCTATGAATCAGTTGAATCGGTAGAGCTTGAATTGCAATACGAATGTGAATCGATTTTTTTGCACACCTTCTCTTCTTGCTTCACACACTCAAATTCATAACACGTTTTACAACTGACTCAGGTTGATCAGCATCTTACTGAGTAAACATCAGCATCACACTAATTTGGCCGTTTATTTTCCTCCTTAACACAAACATTTTTTTGTTGAGTTAACTAGTTAAACATTCCGTGTACCCTGGAAACTGCAGAAGTACTGCCTTATCGGGTGATTATTCTCTGTATGTTCGTCAGTGCCAGCGTCCCCTTTGACATTGTACATGTCATTGATACATTGTGATTATAAAAATATAGATTCTAGCCGTTTTCTCTAACTCTTCTGTGGTAATTTCTGTGGTTTGTTAAGGGCCTGTATCTGCAGCGGTGAAAGGTCAGCTGCATACGCCTCACCTACTTCTATAAATTCATATATACATTCAGAAACATTCATAGTTGATGAAACACTTGGCTATCTAAGATACATGGTCTGCTTTGGAGTGTGTGATCATCTATGTTTAAACACTATAATTGCCTGTCAGAGGATTCTGAAGCTGAGGAGTTAATTACTTTCTGTGCGTGTGTGTGTGTGTGTGTGTGTGTGTGTGTGTGTGTGTGTGTGTGTGTGTGTGAGCGAGAGAGAGAGGGGAGTGTTGACATAGCTGACAGGTGAGTGACAGGTTGCTGGAGTTTGCAGCAGATGGCGTGAGGCGTTGTGTGTCATGAGTGGGAACATTTAATGAAAATGAGAATGTTAAATGTAATACTATAGTCTTAGAATGTCAAATTTGCTTTTTGAAGTATTTTTAAACAACAAATCAGTGTATAGATTTGTCAAGCTCGAACCTCTAAAGCTCAGACGCTATTAATAGTATAGTGATGGCACTGTTCCTATATGTCCATCACAACAATTAAACTGATCATTTCTGAAATGCAGCGTAACTAAATGAGATGTGTACCACACCGTAGATGTGTCATCCATGTATCTGTACTCCAGCAGCCTTTGATGTACCTTTGAAACAAACTTCAAAGCGCCGGGACCAGTGCTGGTTCATACTGATGTCTTATAGAGGGTGCGCTCTATAGCAGAAGATATGAAGCCTTTCACTGTGGGACTGAATAAGCAACTGCAGGGCAGCATCGGTCACAGAGTTAAAAGGAGGGTACACTTTTAACAAATGACCCATGTGCTGAAATAAGTGAAAAATAACTCTGGCAGCGTTTGGCCTTATTTGTGTTCAAGGTTACAGGATACTGTGAATCTGTCCCACTTAAACACAGGCAGGGAGGCACACTCATAGTGATGTGATACACACACACACACACACACACACACACACACACACACA
The DNA here is from genome assembly GCF_031162955.1 of Sander vitreus. Lineage (NCBI taxonomy): Eukaryota > Metazoa > Chordata > Actinopteri > Perciformes > Percidae > Sander > Sander vitreus. The sequence goes on from NC_135876.1 coordinate 19,096,292, forward strand.
CACACACACACACACGCACAGTGGGGGCAAGTTTGTCTTTGCCATCCAAAAACATGACCGCTCCAAAAATGATTAATGTGAGTGGTTTTTTTGGTTGGTCTACCACATAAAGCAACTAAAGGTTGTCGAAGTTGGTCTGATTGGAAAGATTTTTTTTAGACCAAACCACCACAGAAGGGTTTTCGTCCACCCATGGTCAGGGGTTTTCCCCCACCCATGGCTGGTTTTCATTATTTTGCACGGAATTGGGATGACAGTAATAGTTTTAAATGACAAATGTATACTATTTACCATGTGTGAATCTGGGTAAAATTTCAAGTATCTTCACTAAATGTGAAAACGCCATAAAACTATGTGGTTAAAAGAATAGTGAGTGGGAAATACGCTTCAGCTATTCACTTTCTTTCTGAGAGTTTAGTGAGCTTTTAGAGTTGCTTTTTGGTACCTTTAGAAGGTTGCGGCAGCTAGCAGTAGCTTCACATTTGCTATACAAACAGGAGAGTGGTATCACTATTCTCATTTAACTCTTGGCAAGAAGGCAAATAAGTGGATTTCCCAAACTATAAGTTAAAAGAAATTAGTACTGACTGTTAGCAGGAGTCAGGGCATGAATGGTGTCAAAGTCCAACACATTCTCACTACCAGCACTTAAAAAAGCGACGCTTGGTCAGGTGACTTTGGCATTTGTTAGTGACAAATTTGGACGGGATTGGATGGGACTCTTGGCGTCACTTTTTGATGCTCTGGCTCGGGACTCTTGGCGTCACTTTCTGACGCTCTAGGTCGGGACGTACGTTTATCTGACATGAGGCACAAGAAAGGGACAGTTAGGTTTTGGAAAAGATCATGGGTGGGGTTACAAAATGGACACTTCAATGACACGTGGGACAAGAATGGGACACTAACCCCGGTCTCCTGGGTGGAAGTCCTGTGTTGTTTGACCCATCCATCACTCCAACCAACCTCCTTATGCAGATTTTCTGTCTTTCCCACTAGTTGCTACCGTTGTCGCTCTCAATACTACGTCATCTTACAGAGCCACGGTTGACTACTGTTCTGCCAGGTGCGTTCCATACCGATGCTAAAGGGGGATGTTTGCGTTGGTATCTGACGCTAAGAGCCACTGACCATTATTAGTACCAATATTAGTAGGGCTGCAACTAACGATTATTTTAATAATCGATTAATCTGTCGATTATTTTTTCGATTAATCGATGAATCGGATAAAAAAAACAAAAAAGCATTAATTTACGTCAACTCAATACATACTTACATACATACTTGTTGTTTTAGTTAATAGCTGTGTAAAGGTAAGTAACCCAAAGAGCAGATACAGACAACACACAGACACACACACACACACACACACACGTTCACTTGAAGCTTATTCATTAAATTATTACCATCATTGTAGTAAGTGCTAGTTAAGTTCATTTGTACACCACATTTAAACACAGCTTAAGATGACCAAGTGCTATAAAATAACTTTAAAATGAAATTAAAAAGTACAACACACACAAATATATTTGTCAACAATAACTGATATGGGACAAAGCAGAATATATACATGACAATAGATTGAAAAATGAATGGGCCAAAAAAGGCGAGTGAATAAAATAGTCTTGCAAATTATACCACCCCTGCTTTACTACTGTTATTAACGAGCTAACGCTAGCTTGTCATGCTTGTCAAGCTGGATAACGAGTAAATACCTTCTTATATATACTGTCTATGGTAAATACTACACCAGCACCAGAAGAGCTACTGGAGGGATGTTACGTTCCTCACTTCAAAACAGAACAAAAGTAGGATTCTGTAGTGACTTTACCCTGCTGTTGAACTCCCTTCCGCCTCATCAAGGAATCCAACATGTTTACGTTTTAGGTGCCGAATCATCACCGTGGTGCGCCCGTGCCATGCCATGTCGCTTGTGCTTATCTTGCAATTAACACGTTTTTTGATTTATTTAGTGTGAAACGCTCCCACACCTTGGATGACTTAGGTCGTTCGTTCAGAACAACGTTACGGGTCTCTCCGGTCTCTCTCCGTATTTCAACCCGGTCTCACGGCAGTTCGTATAAATGTCACGTTATTTTTAATCTATTGATACGTGTTCATGGGGTTTTTCTCGTGGTGGCCAGCACGAAATACCCTATGGGAAAAAGACGCCTCACACGCCGGGAGACGGCCGAAAAGGACGCCTCATATGCTGGGAGGCAGCTGCAAGGCGGCTGCGAGGCCGCTGGGGCGGCTGGGGATGCAACTACAGGGCTGGGCTGCATATTTCCTCTACCCCCGCTCTGCTCTTTTTTCTTTTATTTCGCTCTCAATTCTCAACTCAATTTATTTTTTTTATCTCCACGACTGAGACTGAGAATGAAATTCGTTGCCAACTTTTTTAATAATCGAATTTTATCGATGTTATCGGTCCGTTGTTGCAGCCCTAAATATTAGTATTATATGAGTTGGGAGTGAGAACGGGTTGCGATATCACATGCTTTATACGCCCAACCATCTGCCTTGATGTCCAAGAGGAACAACAGTATAACAACGCTATTTTTGCCTTTGATACCAAGTATTTGTACGACTACAAGAAGTCGCTTGTCAGGGAAACATTTTTTGGTGATGTTTGTCCGGGGGATAAGACACTGGGAGAAGATAGATGTAAAGTCCACAGACAGAGGTACCCAATTCCCTTTTTGTTCTCTTTAAATGACACTTTTTTTGCAGCTTTGTAATCACAGCGTGTCAGTTCAAATGCCACCTAGCTCTGGAACCACTCAGAGCCCTGATGGAGAGCTTTTATTTTGTAATGTCTGCAGCATCACATTTCTTTTGTGCTGAGTATCACTTCAGCGGCTCTATGCCTGAAAATATACGTTGAAGAATGACTGCATGAGTCACAAAATTGATCGAGTATTAAGCCAAACAGCTCAGATGATGTTTGAATGAGTCTGTGTACTTGCCACGCTGGAAAAAAGCCATCTACAGGGCAGGATCAACCACTGAGATCCCTTGCTGATATTAAGTAAACAGAGGCTTGTGTGAGCAAGGATGAAAGGGTAGTAAATGATGATTCCAGCTGCAACAGTGTAATGGTTGTGTGATCACGAACAATGCATTTCAGCGGCTTCAACTTTTAAGGTCTGCTTTCTTTGCCTCCTGCGGCATGGAATGGACACGATGGGAGGAGGCACGCAAAGCTTTTCAGTGACAGGATGTTGAATGCAGTCAGTAAAAATGACAAGTGTAAAGACGAGAAAGTAAATAGTGTCATGCAAATTCTTTCCCATTTTCATAATATATATACGTCTTGTCTGGTAGCATAGTCAGCAGCACTCACGGTATGACAAAAGTGATTAGAGCCAAGTTGCCTGGATCCACTTTGTTCTAAGTAGAGCCACTGTTGGCAGCTGTCTGAGGTGATGCAACCACGCCTCCGGGGAGAAACACAGACCGGCTTATTTATAAAAGCTAAAGGGAAAGATGAAAGGACAAAGGGAGCTTGAGTGACCTGTTTGGAGAAGGAGGTTCAAAGTCAAAGCGAAGTCATCTGATCTTTACGGGGACAAGGGTAAGATAATGAGCACTGAGAATAGCCCTTGAGAGGGAATCATAGAGAGTTCAATTAGGCTTCCTTGCCGTTGCTTCTGGCTCAGTCTGACTGCGACGTGTGCCAGGATGAAATGTCTGGAGTTTTTCTAATGACAAGAGCCCACTTGGAGCGCCCTCATCACCCCCATCGCCATGAAAGCAATAAGAGGAGCATGCTGCTTAACTGCTGATATTAAAGCCCACCGTGGAATAGCTTGCTAATTGTATTCATTTTGTTTTTGCTGATTTGAGCTCCTTAATGAGGGTTGTCTTTTCTAGTTCTCAGTGAGGTTTGAAGGTTGGGAGTGTCGTTTTCTTTTATTTGTTTCATTTTTCTCTTAATGTGTGGCATAGAAGTCTAGTGATTCAGTGCTACACAAATAAACAACTGGGAAATGATAAAATAATGGCCGGTTTAGCCCCAGTAATTGCAGTAATAACCCTCTTTGTATTCTGGTCAGTTGAAAATGGTCATTGGAAAGTATTCATAGCTAGACCTCTCTCTGCAAAACTAACACATTTAATGGAATATACCTCCGTTAAAAAAGGTTTCCCTCTCATCCACTGTTGTTCGGTAAATATAGATTGTGTGATAAGTATAATTCAAAGTCACATCACCATCTGCTGCACATACGTTACAATTTATGCTCTGTCGTCTGTATCAGAGACATCACTGATAAACAGCATCTCAACTCAGGGCACTGAAGTGGCAACGCAATAATGTTTTCCTTATACCAGGCTTCTGGAGGGCTTTGGTGCTCTGGTTGTGGTGGTGGGTCGTGTTGTTGTGGGGTTTGATGTTATTTGTTATTTGACTAAAAACTATGCATTTTCACATCATTTTAGATTATCTCTAAAATATTTGTGCAAAAGAAAAAAGTTTTTTTTTTTTACATTACTCTCAGATATTATCAAGAAAAAAAAGTGACACAAATTGTGTGCCATAAAAAATAATAATCCCAAAATAGCATTGGTTGAACAAGACTTACAGTGAAGAGATTTGAACTGCGATTTGCTCATCCTCCTAAAAGTTAGGGTGAAGCCACTAACTAGCTGTATGGGATGGATATGGTCATGATTTTATTTATTATCCCATATCGGCCCGGTTCGTTATTAATACGCTTACCGGTTATTTTTAATTACTAGAATATTGTTTTGTTTTTTTGATCATTTTTTAAAACAATAAATACATTCAGGACAGGATTAGAATTGTTTTGAATTTAAATATAACTAAATATTCTTTCTAGAGCAGCAACAGTAAAGTTTACAACAGCAAAGCCACTACATACACTCAATGCTATCTCACTATTCCTGACATCAAAATACCGAGGGAAGTTTAGAAAGAATTAAGTACACAGACATCAGTCAGTATCAGTCCTTCCTCCTGTCCTCGGTCGTCCTCCCTGTGCTGCTGCTGTGATTCACTGCTGTGATGTGCCTGCAGGGAACACTTGTAGAGAGAGGAGGGGCTGGTTTGGTTTTGTGCGCAACTCGAGTAAAAAGTTACCTTCACATGGTTCACTGGCTCCACCGTGGCCTCTCTGCTGACCGCACTGCTGTGCGTGTGTGTGTGTGTGTGTGTGTGTGTGTGTGTGTGTGTGTGTTTGTGTCAGAATGCATAAACATGTGATTATTTATGCCTTAGTTGTTTTCCAATAAGTCTCCATTGAAAGCCATGTAAATGAAGCAAAGTTGCACTTTTGGATCCGTTCCATTGCCTGCAAGGAAGTAAGCATCCAATGGCCTCTACCTGTTTGTTTGTGTGTGTGTGTGTGTGTGTGTGTGTGTGTGTTTGTTTTTTTTTCATTTCAAGTGTTATAGGGAAAACCCTGGAGAAACATTCAATTTGTATGGGACAATCCGTATTGACCCACGCTCTGAAGCAACCACCCAGTGCAAGCCTGTGGTCAGGTGGCTGTGAAGCTGTAAACGGAACAAATTGTTTTTCCTACTGTTTCACTGCATGTGTTCCCCGTCCTACTTTAACATTACAAACATTATGAAGTAAACAGTTGTTTAGATAAATAACTTAAATGTTACTGAGTGTCCATGGCGGTGGCATTTAAATCAATAAGCATACACATTCAGACGTTCAGAAGCTCCTACGGCAGCTGGAGTTCTTGATATAGAAGTGTGTGTTTAAATAAACAAATGAATAGCTCCCACACTGCAGGGCTCCGATATCCATTTGTTTATTGCACCGAGGTGACATTTTGAGCACAGTGGCTCTTCATCAGACGTCTGATATAGTGAGCAAGCTATTTATTATCTATTTCATCCAGTTTGTTAGATGATTTGCTCACCTTCGGCTCGTCACCTGCCGTCTTTGGTTTGGCGTGCATTGTCCTACTTGCATTTGCTCTTTAAAACTACAAGCCAGTCCAATGACATTAGAACTCACATTTTATTTTGTAAATATTGATAGGACAAAGTTAGTTTGATTTAGGCAAGGAAGCTTCATTATATAGGACGTTTTTTAACACAGAGGTAATTCACAGTGCTTTAAATGAGCAAATAAAATCATTAGAATGACACGTACAACCAGTACCATCTGTTACCTTCAGGGAAGAGAAACGAGCCATGTCCACCTTTGTGCCAGCATCCATCAGACTGTTGAACAAACAATAACCATCCAGATCCAGACTTCAACCTTTTCTCCCTACCCACCCCTCTACTCCTACCCTTAGGGTTTTCTTTCAGTATTTTAGTATTTAGCATTTATTTATTCTCTGGTATGATTAATACGGACTATGTATTGTTGTGTTTGAATGTGCCTGACCAAAAAAGTAGTTCCCTCACGGGAAAAATAAAGTTCTTTTGATTTGACTTAAAAACAATAAGCACTTAAAGGTGCAATATGTAATACTGACAGCTAGTGTTTAAAATAGTTACTGCAGTACAAATTCAGTTTGTTTGTTTGTTTTTTATTAAATTGGGCGTAACGTGCAATAAACCGATCAGCTCACTTAACCCAGCTCACATTTGGGTTAAGTGTCATCAGCACATGTAGTTCAACATCACATCTCCTTAAGTCCTCTAATATTTACTCATTTATGTCATCAACACATCCATGATTCATGGAAATGTGTAAAACAAGGTCATATTTTTCCTTGTATTTATGTATGGTTTGCAAAAATGGGAACTGCTGGATCCGTGAGATGAGAGAAGCAAAGTGTATGCGCGGTGTGCACACTCTACATTACGGCCAAACATGCGCCCTTAAAATAGCATCTGAATAACGCGCCACTGACTTTAGACAATAGCACAAGGCAAAATAGCACTAGGGAACGTTTGCGCCGGAACACACCTCCTCTTTTTGCTGAACCGCCCTCAGGAGCGCAAGTTCATTCCCTAATTTAAAATAAGTGAGTCTGTGGAGGGAAAAGTCCGCTGTGCGTCGGGTGCAAAATAGGAATGATACATGCGTCAGTGTACAAAGTCAATTGCGCTGGGTGCAAGATAGGGCCCTAAATACAGCGATTAATCTTCATAACAGCTGGTGTTGGCTGCAAATTCATAGCTATAATTTTTTCTCATGAAGTCATTAACAAAAAGTATATTCTCACTGTGGGGTCAAAGTCACTGAAATTGATTCGGGGGCAGAGGAGCACGCGGTGTGGTCAGACACCATCATTTATCAATTTTAAATTCTATTTTGCAGCAGTGCCCCTGAGATTAGCGGAGATGTTAAGGAAGTGGCACGGCTTCTGACTGCACTGCACTCTATGCTGTGACGAGAGGCTTGACTGTGGATAAGTCTGCTTTTACAGTGGATTGGATTTTGGTAAAAAGAGGAAGAAAAAAAAACCACGTTTGTGGTTTTCAAAATGATTTTCCAATATGTTTTTCAAGCCCATTCATTTGATTTTGTTTTCTGATTTTGTATGAGCATGTTTATGTGTGGAGAGGGAGCAGTACATGAGCAGACATGCATGAATTGACAACTACCTGTTTGCGTTTCATGGCACAAGGCGATTGATTTTGTCAGCTCAACAGAAGCACATGAACCGTTCCTGCGCTCATAATCAGCCATGACATTACAGCTCAGTAGCTCACATAATGGAGGTCTCTCCTGATCACACTTTAAATATTCATGTGCTGCCGGTGTAATTCACACACTGCAACAGCTATTGCCTTGTTTCCTCTGTAGGACTGACTTCAGCTCTGGATTGCGATGTTGTACGCCACAAACCTTTTTCTCGGGTGTTTTGTTTACAGCTCCCTGCAACAGTTCACCCCAAGTCACTTGGCTGGAAAGAACAGCAAATTAAATGTTCACAAAGTTGAAAGAAATAACTTACATTTACAGCATTTGACTTGGGTTCAAACGGGGACACAACTTGTTGAGCACTGCTTGTCTAAATATGTGGGTTTCTGGTGTTATATCAAGTCATTACAGTTTGTTTTTTTCAGCTCATGATTTCTTTGGGAATTGGGCTTAGCATTGCTCAAAGCAAAAAAAGAAATACTCCTTTACATGTGCATTAATGTGCATGCAATGCATTCATAGGTAATCAGATCATATTGTTGTTGATCATTGGGCACAGCATAAGCACATGAAATCCAAGCTGAAATGTACCTCAGATCCAACCTAAGCTGACATACTTTATACATGACAATATGTGGTTTATGAAAGAATGAGAAAGTATTCTGCATAATACATACACTCACACATACACAGTTGCCAGTTTATTAGGTACACCTAGCTAAAACTATTGCAGCCTAAAAGAACAGTCCTGCAATACATCCTTCAAATAATGCTGGTAAAATAGATAAATATATAGTTCATTTTCTACCTACATAAAAAAAAGAAATCAACAGCAAAATCTCTTTCCAGAATCAGTGTTCCAATTACTTTGGATTATCCAGAGACTTGGTTGTAATCCGTTTTCAGAGGGACTAGTTTTTCTTAGTAGAAAGTATTTCCACTGTAAGCATTTATCTCTATTGTATTTGTATTCAGCAGAAATCAAGATGGATCTGAGCAAGAAAACGCTGAACGATCTGCATGGCAGAATACCACTCAAGGTCAGTGAGGAAATATGCTTATTGCATAATTTGGGGGAGCTCTCCCTTTGATCACATGGCGTAGATACAGAACAGACACAAGCAACATTAGCTTTCCGTAAGTGTCCTGCATAGCTTTGCCTCGCCTGCTCATGATTCAAGCAAAGTCACTTCCGTGAAACTTATATTATTCATAATAAAGACAAAAGACTGATCATTGTTGAATTACAACAAAAGCATTTCCAGGGAGTCGGTGAACCGTGCTGTTTGAAAAGTGCTCTGTGGGTTTGATGAATAAAAATCCCATCCGCTCAACGTCAGTTACAGAGTGACAAATGAACTGTTTGATCTGCAACAGACTGATGCTTGGCTTGCATACAGTGATAACAATACGCTTTGAAACTCCATCAGTGAGATGGGCCTACTCACTGCTGTCACATATCCCAACACACACACACACACACACACACACACACACACACACACACACACACACACACACACACACACACACACACACACAGTGTACTGTAGCATATGCTTTTTTGACAATTATAGAACTAATACCACATTTCCATAATGCAGAGGGGATGGGAACAGTGAAAAATGTTAAATACATAAAACATGGCAGCTGGGAAAACAGTGACCTGTGGAGGGCATTGTACAGATCAGGTAGCCGAGAATAAGCTCATGACTTTTTCATGCAACACTTTAAACAAGGTAATAAACATGCTGAACTCGGTGCCATGGACAGTGTGTCAGCATGCGTGGCCTTGAGGCAAAAAGTGGTGGCTTCAAAATATGTTGTAGATTAAATCTGCATCCATTTAACATTGTAGCATGCCAGAAAGAAGAAGAAAGTAATATGTATTTGTCAAGCTCCGTACAAAGCCTGCTTTGGAAGTTTGATCTGCATTTCAATCAGGCAAACAAATCTCCCCATTTAGTCAGATGCTGCGCTCCTGCCTCGTGGTGCTAAGCTCAAGCAAAAAGATGAAAGGCGAGGAAAACACTGACAACGCTGCGAGGCTCATTCTGTATGTGTGAGGACCAAGTTTGACTCAGCAGTAGAAACTGCAGCAGCATTACAGTAAGTAGTAAACAGTAGTTCTGTGGTTAATAGGTAACAGTGGGCTTGAGGGACGCCCCGGCCATGAGCTTTGGCCCTTTTTCAACCCTGGACGGGGTCTTCATCTGCTGGGTTTGGGCCATAGACCAAATTAGCTGCCACGGAAATGGCCCCTAGTGACTGCAGCGCCTCCTCCTCGCCACAGTCCCTCCATCGTCATGAAAAATAAAACAGATACAACACCCCCGCGTTAGGGAAGCTTTCAACCTCTGCTCAGCCTCTGCTTTAATATTTCATGGCCCCTTCTTACTTATTTTAGTGGGAATAATTGATCTGGAAAAAGCACTGCCACGCAGAAATGAAAGGCTCTGAGGAGCTGGGCAGAAAAAAAAAGGTTCTATTATGGTTTTGACGACTTGAGATTGTGAGGCTTTCTTGTTTGGTGCTGCCCTGCTGTACATCGCCAAATGATTGGCTTTAACCACAGTTTCGGATTTGTTGTGGAGAAAACGCATTTTGAATTGTGGTTACATTCAGAAAGACTCTTTTTTTCTTATGCAACAGTTATTTTGTATGTATATATTTGTTCCTGTATTTTTTGTTTGTTTGTTTATGTATGCACCATTCACCAAGGTAAATTCCACGTAACTGTAACTTACTGCTGCAATAAACCCCTTTTCTGATTAATAGACAAGATGTTCCACAGCTTGTTTAACAGCTAATGGATATGTTGCTTTAAAAGGTGCATTCTAGGACATTGTGTGCAGCTGTTAAGAAAACTGTTCCATCAGGAACCCACTTTTATTAAGACGCCTTTTCATTTAGACAAATACCAACATTGCGGAAAGAAATACTTTATTAGGTACTGTGAATAACCGTTGTCCGTGGTATTCACTGTTATCGTTAGCATTGCGTGCCTATTCTAGCAGCCGACACAGGGAGTCTGGAAACACAATTGATTCTTTCTCAGGACTAAGGGCTAAGGTCACCCACGGCCAGGAGCTGTATTTATTGATGCACAAAAACACCTCCAGAGATTTGCACCTGCAAGCATCTTGCCCCTTGTGAATTCCGGCTGCAACCCAGCTTAATGATTTGTAGCAAAATGAAAAAAAAAAGTGTGTCTCAGGCGTTGTGTGTAGAGGACCAGAGAGGCAAAGCTAAGTACACTACACCAAGTGTCTGACCGCAGTAAAAAAAAAAAAAAAAAAAAAAATGTCTTCCCGGAAAAACAAGAAGTTTTCTCTTGCCGAGGGCATTCTGCTCTGACAATTATCTCTGTTATTATCGAAAGATTTTCTGTTGAAGTGATGGAAGAGGTATTCAATATGTTTCTGTGTGTGTGACGCTGAGTAAAGGAAATAGAATACCTCAGTGACGAGTAGCACTGCAAGCCAATGGCAGGCCAAGACAAATACAGTCAAATGGCCATTTATCATGCTGACAGTTGAAATCCCATCTCAGTAATTACAGCTGATGTCTGGCCTTAAGATCAAACCAATCATTTCAACAGAGGAACAAATGATGTGGAGCCGCGGACCATGGATTGTTTGAGAGATCAATGAACTTCATCAGGAAGCAAGTTAAGCTGAAAAACAATAAACAATTGTTTCATGTCCAACAATACATTTGATGCATGTGATGGATCTCGACAGGCTGGCCACCTTTGTCTGGGACACTGGAGCTAGGACGGAATTAGAGTGGGAGACAATCGATGCACTGGTGAGAGGACAATCCCTCTCAACACACTGTTCTAGCACTGACTGGGCCAACCACACATCATTCATCGAAACCCCAGCTCCCATACATTATAGCCGTGTAGTTTACAGCGTTTCTTAGAGCTCTATTTTCTCTCTCCAGGTTTAATAGTAGCTTTTAAACACGGTGTAGTAAAATCCCTACACTAAAAATGAAATAAACTTGATATTGCAGTAATTTTAAAGGAAAAATTTGACTTTTTGGGAAATGTGCTTATTCGCTTTATTGCCAACACTTAGATGAGCGAATCAATTCCACTCTCATAATTGTACAGTACTAAATATGTAGCTGGAGCGAGCAGCCGGTTAGCGCAGCTCAGCATAATGACTGGAAATGGGGAAACGGGTAGCCTGGATCTGTCAAAAGGTAACAAAATCCGCTTACCAGCACCTCTCGAGCTTACTAATAAATAAATTACCTTTGGTTAATCCATACAAAAAAACAACCCAATTTTACAGGGGATTATGTGCACAGTTATTTCTTAGCTGGGAGCAGTAACTTCCTGGAGTTGTCCCCGCTGCCCCACCCCCGCACCCCACACTGTTTAGCCTTTGTGCTAAGCTAGGCGAAGCTAACCGGCTGCTGGCTCCAGCTACAGTACATATTTGCTGCACAAACATGAGAGTGGTGCGGATCTTCTCATCCAACTCTCAACAAGAATCTATTAGATAGATTTCCTGAAATCGATTCCATTAACAAAACAAACCTCATGCCATCATACTCTATGATATAGTCATATACTATGACTTTACAGTATTATGATTATTTTGTATAGTTTATGATTTAGGAATTGGAAGGAATTTCAGAGGCTCGATAAGTGCGTTTTCAAATTATCCTTCAGAAGCAAAAGCCTGTCTACAGAAAGCTATAGAAATAGAGTTTGAATGTGTCTGCTGTGTCTCATGTTTCATTTGACCATAGGGAGTCTCTCAGGTTGCCGGGGGGAAAGTGCTGACACTGTGTGGTTTTGCCATCTGCTCAGTGTCCTGTGAGATCCCTGGCTTGTTCATACATCGGCTCTGTAGGATTGAATCTGTGAGATGCGGTGATATACTTCTAGCGTGACCTCTGCGATAAATGCATTATATACTGTGTGTGGGAAAAGAAATTCCATAAGTTGAGGGTTATGAGAAAAATGAAGGACAGATTAAAAAAACTAGACTAGATGTACTGCTGAGACACTGCTGTAATAGGTCACCTGTTATGCTTGGCTCAGCTCCAGAGAAATCTGTATTTTGGCAGAATGATGAGTGAAAAGGTGAAGAACCAGATGGATACACTCTGTTTGTCCTTTCAATATGAAGGACCTTCTCTTGTCGCTGAAAAGGACTGTACCTGCACACACCTGGATCAGGAGTTGTAGCCTCAAGAATGCCTCAAGCCCTCTACACTTTAGCTCGAGAAAAGGTGTACAACATGCACAATTTAGGCTCTTCACTAACTTGTTTGGATCAGGGTGTGTTTTTCACCATCTTTTGGTGTATTGTTTTATTGTTGTACTGAAAACTGTGGTTATAAGAAAAATCCACAATGTTCTTTGCATTTCTGTTGTTACTACCTTCATCTCCATAAATTATATAAGATAAACTAATTTTCTAAACAGCTACAGTGGAATTCAGAGAAAATGTCAAAACTCAGTAGAAAAACATTATATTTCAGTGCTGAGCTATCATTTTCTTGGTTGCGGTTGAGCCAGTTAGCCAAACTTTCTTCTGTCTCCCAAGCAGGTGTAATTTAGAATCGTCATTAAGTAACAAAACAATTGGGTTAGTAGGAAGTCGACATCCTATCACATCAGATATTATTGATGTTGTTTTATTCCAGAACTCATGCACCTGTTCACACTCCCAGACCATGTGCAGGAAAGTTCCAGTTTGTTCAGGTTGACAGAACGTGCAATAGGGAGTGGGAATGACTTTAGAGACGTATCTCTTCTGAGGAGTCCAATATGTCCTATGACATATGTTGAAGTGGATCTGTTGGTGATTTGGGTTCTTGGAGCAATGGAAAATGTTGTTGTCTCCCAATTAATTGCATTCGCCTCAGGGCTCAGCTCTCGTTCCCATTTCCTTGCTATTGGGAGTTCATACTTGCAACAGTTTAGCATAGATCTTGGACGCTAATCCTCTCACAGGAAAAACAACAAACCATTTAATGACTGGGTGTGCCGCAAGACTGTTTCCCCATGGTACTCCATTACATTTTAGGGCTGATCTTGGATGTCCTGGAGACCTTCAAAACTTAACATGCCTTTCTCATTGAATAACTGGTTTACATTATAAATGCCTCTGTCACTCCACTGCTTACAAGCAAAGGGTTTGTTACCAGACATTAAGTGTGTATTGTGCCAGATTGGGGTGTTCAAATGCCACTTGTTGATGTAGCATAGTTGCTCCTCCACCTGTTTAAAGTTAGTCAATGTGTTGGTGATAATAGGGCCATAGGCTCAGACTGTTCATATCTGAAATTTACTTTTATTACTTTACTTCCAACATTCGGTAATTTAAAGTTGAATTCCTTAGGATGTTTATGAAAGAAACCCCATATTTTAAATACAATTTATGGTCAGCATTTTTCAGCAATAGCTATTTAATGTATTTACATTCTGTAATGACCTCTTTCTATAGTAGTTTTCATTGTTAGTGGCAGAGTTTGCCATTAGGGCACTGGATTCAAATCGTCCACCTACGCATGCATGAGAGATTCACAGGAAACGATGTAGCATGTTATGCAATGCTACTGATTTTAATTTAATTTATTTCATTGCCAGACCCTCCTCCGCAGCGCTGTGGAGGGTCTGGCGAGTCCACACAGCATTCTGCAATGGGAGAAAAACGTGCCGTGTTTTTTTTTAGACCAATCATATTCGTCTTGGGTGAAACGGCGCCACTGCAAAATAGCCTCTGGAAGGAACTTGTTTTGGTGGAACATGTACGTTCAAAGGTTGTTTGAACGTACAAACTCAGATTGGACAGGTAGTCTAGCTAGCTGTCTAGATTAACCTTGCAGAGATCTGAGAAAAAGTTAACCATAGTCCTCATAAATCGACCGGAGTTTAAAATGCCAACACAAACAAAAGCCCAAAGTAACGGATATGCGGTCTAAATGAGTGAAATCCGGCAGAATTTCCGTCTGCAACGGAGCGATCCCGTTTTGTACAGCAGCGCAGAGCTGTTTTCAGTTACTGCTAATGCAAACTGAACATTTCCTACTGCTGCACCTCCACATTAAAAACATTTAACTTGCAAGACACGTGGCTTTTATTGTGAAGCAGTCACAGAAAACACAATGTGCACAGCACAACTTTTTTTCCTTTTGTATTAACATTTGTGTGTCTATTTTACATTTTTAATAACATTCATTATTTCAATTATAATCATTAATACTGTCTACTATACTGAATGAATACTAATGGAGAGGCTATGAAACTTCTATGTAAGAGCACCATTTTATTTTTGCATTCTGGAGAGAAATATGTTTTGTGCTATAAAAGCTTGCCTTTAAGTTCTTCAGTGACTTTAGAACTGAATGTTGTATACTTAAATAGGTTCATGCTAGTGTGTTATACACAAATTTCAATGTATGCTCATTATGAATGCAAACGGACGATAATGTAGTGACGCAGGGCTGGCGAGGCCTGGACTACAGGTTTGCTTCAGTTGTTTATCTCATGATTCTTTAATCCATTCCCTCTCAGACCACTTAAGCCCAAAACGCAAATCCATTCTCTCTTCTTGCCCTTTGTAAGTGCTGTGAGAGACACGTAGATATTTTGGCTGCTGGAAACATAAAGCTCAGTCCATCGTGACAAACTACTATCTCAGTCTCAGTGCTGTCGGTGCAACACGGGTACTAAGTGCTCTTGTTTTCCTTTCCCATGAATACTGTCGCCTAGTGGATTACTGTTTCATATATCATTTATTATCCCCTGTATCTGTGGTTTCAGTGTAACAGTTTGTCTGTATCTTCTTCAGAACAGTAACAGTGATCATTTGTATGCCAGAGGATGTTCTTCAGGCAAACTGCTGGTATTAACTACCATGAGGGAAAATTGTCGCTATTGGCAAATGATTACATTGGAAATAAAGGAACCCTGCAGGGCAGGCCTTCTGTGCAACATAGTGTTCCCTGCCCTTTAACATGTCCCTGCGCTTCTCTCTCATGTGCAAAATAGTTGCTCCGTCAGTTAAAACACATTGTTGTCAGCCAGCATGCAACCTAAACTGAGCCATTCCTTTGGGGCAGGAATTACGGAGGTGTGACTCCATCTTCTCTTCAGAGGGATAAGCGTGAATGGCATGAAGACAAACAATAGAAGCGGGAGCGGGGAGACCTGCCTCTGCACCACGGAGCCTAAACAGCATTGATTGCTATGAGTCGCTCTGAGTGGTTTTGATAACATTTCAATAAATATTGAAATGAGCACGACTCTCTGAGGGCACTCTAGCGCAGCTGAATTGACAACAGTCTGGAGAGGAGTTTTTCTGTAGCGGTGCTGGGTGTGCTTGTGATGGAAACAAAATGTCTTTAGACACAAAAACCTTAGATCACATGAAATGCAAATGGAACAGTTACAGCTCATGCAAAAGTGTGCATAGCAATGCTTCAATGAGATAATGTTCAGAATGCCGTTAATAGAGCTAAAAAGGGTTAGAGTGGAAGTGCACATTGACCACAAAGCATCCAATCCTGAGCTTTCAAGCCAACTTTTCTTCACTTCTGACCATTTCCCCTCAACAGGCCATAGCCTGGATGCTTATCTTCTGCTTCGCAGTGTGCACACAGCTCTGCACATTCAGCTGCCTCTGCACCCCTGAGGTCATTGCCAGTTACTGAACCGTGAACCTTTTCAAGCACTGCATGGCTAAATAAACCACACACAGGCATTTCTAACCCACAAAGCTGTGCTGTAGCCTTGGACACTTTGTTGTACATGTGTCTGCACATCACTTACATTCACTCAGTGGTGTGAGTGTGATTTGCAGCTTGGCTGGCATCCATGTCTGCGCTCTGCTTTAGCACTGATCAAATAGCCTCACTAATGGCTTGGGATGATGACAGTGGATGAAATTTCTTTCACTGCTGTTTTGAGACAACCTTTTTTTAGACAACAATTACTTGTAGCTGGCACCAAACAACTGTCATGGACAAACGATGATTTAAATCAGAGCTTTCCAAACTTTGGAGGCTTAAGGGCTTCTAAAAATTCAACAAAACCGCAGAGGCCCACCCATCTCATTTCCTCATGGACAGAACAAATATAAATAAAAAATAAACGCTGACATGTAGATGGCTCATTGACAAAACATTATTTATTTAATAGGCGCAAAGGTTCCAATGAAACTATGGACACTACATTGCTTATTTACAAATCATTTAAATTGAGGGAGAGGGAGGGAGAGACACACCCAAACACAGGTAGATACAGCAGAGAGAGAGAGCTAGTCTGTGTCGGTAAAGATGATAAGCTACTTTCTTTTTACAAATGAATTGCCCTTGAATAACATTACATACAGTTAAAAGGAAAATGAAACAAATGAAAATATATGACATCCAAATCCACTGTTGCTAGTCCATTGAAGAATGTGTATAGCCTAGGCTGCGGCCCACTTGCCCATACTGTGGGAAGCAGTTTAGATAAAAGGTGTAGGAAAGGTTCTTGCGGTACAACCACTATTCTTCTAAGTGACAGGTTACATTTAGTTTCCGTCTGTCAGACCAAATTGCATTGAGCTTTGCTATTTTGGCTGCTGGGCTGGTGGAGGTGTGGGGCCCTCGAATAAAAACATTGGTAAAGCAATGAATGATTGGTGACAGCGGAAAGCCAAGCTTTGACAACGAATGAGAAGTAAAAGACAACAATGAATCCAAGATTACAGGTTTAGACCGGCAGCGATTGGAGAACACCGAGCTTGAAAAGTCTATACTTTATGACAAGGCAAACCAAAAATGCTGGTTGTTTATTGATTTTCAATTCAACAGCTAAAAGAATGGCCTGCATTGTACCCAAATTGCAGTTTTATCCTTGCTCAAGTTTCTCTTTTATCTCCAGATTGCGCTGCACTTAACTCCCTGAATGATGGAATTTGCAGTCGAATAAAACCATGGCACACAATTGGTCCTCTGTTCTCTCAGGAGTAGAGTGCCTCCGGCAAAAACATCACAACGAGCAATTTTTAGAAATTATATCTTCCACAAATGATGTCTGCAAGTGGTGAGAGGTGGCCGTGACACAGGCTTCGCCTTGAACAGAGGCTCTCTAGGTTCAATCAAATAGCATCCGGTCTCTACTAGTGTCTAACTAATGTCTCTATTAATATTTAATATTAATATATTAAACGTGCTCACTTGTTTGATTAGTATGACTGAATGCGTTACTGGCACCCACTGCTTACCGTAGATCCCGGGTGTTTGTTCTTATAAAAAGCAGTTGTATTGTAGTTAAACTCACTCATCCTACATCTCAATTAGATGGGTGTTTTTTAAACTGGTTTGATTTGTAGCTTTTGCCTTCTATGCTGCTGCTGAACAAATTCCGATTTCTGGATTCAAAGCATTGCACAGTTCGGGCTCTGATAGGGAAACTAAATGACACCTGTTTGATTTAACAGTACTGTATGTGAGTTTAAAATTATGATTTGCTTTTAAATGATTGGATAAATCTTTACATGGATCCCATCTATTCAGGGTTTTTTAATGAGGTTGGACAATCCTGTTCCTGCTCTGATCAGTTACAAAGAAAAGTAGTAACTGGAGTAGTAGGGATATACTGTACATGTGTACATATACTGTCTTTTTGAAAGACTCCTTTGAATGAAAGGACTTTATATATGCCATTATTGTCACTATATGAGCATCAAGTCAAAACAATATTGATGTTGTGAGGAAATAATAGCGAGAATGAAAAAAAAAAAAAACAGCGAAAATTTCAAACGCATTTTTGAAATGTATCATTTGTATCATATATAATGTATCATTCCATTAATGTTTTGGGAAAACACACTTATTTGCTTTCTTGCCGAAAGTTATGGTAGTTTGTTTAAATTTATTAAAAATCATGCTTACAGTTAAACAACTGAATAAAAAGCATAATTTACATCAGTTTAAAAAAAATTCCGGTCCTGTATATATCAAAAAAATAAAGATTAAAATACTAAATATACATAATTACACATATGCACACATACATTCATGCTCACACCAGCTAGCCGTTCCATTCAGTGCTGTGCTGTACAATCTGACTGCCGTGGGCAGTGTTGCTGTCTTCAGTCTGTTTGTTCTGCACTGAATATCTGTAAGATGGTCTCTGTTTCGCAGCAGTTAAACATGTAGCTAGAGCCACCAGCTGGTTAGCTTATATCAGCATAAAGACTGGACACTGCACCTGTCCAAGAAATACGCAGTCACATAACTTTACTCTTTGGTTTTTGTACGGTTTAAAGGAATAGGATATAAAGGTGCTGGTGGGATTTGGTTAACTGTGGACACAACCAGGCTAGCTGTTCTCCCCCCATTTCTAGTCTTTATGCTAAGCTAAGCTAACCGGCTGCTGGCTCCAGCTTCGTATTTACAGCACAGACATTCGAGTGGTATTGATCTTATCTAACTCTCAGAAGAAGAAAACAATTAGGTGTATTTCTCAAAATGTTAAACCATTCTTTTAAAGTGCAAAGTTTATTATAATTGGGCTTAATTAAACTAGGCAGAGGCCTCATGATACCTTTACAACTTCACAAGGGATGTTTCTGGCTTCACTGTGGTCACATACTGTATAATAAATGCTGTAGCTGCAATCTGTTTTTCAGCAGCTGTAGACATCTCATTTTAAAGAACTGGGAGGCTGAAGTGTTCATTGAGGAAAGCTATGGCAGTAGATCAGTCACATTCATTCTCTGGCAACATTTCGTGGCTTGACCCTTCCTTGACTCTGCTTAACGTCTGAACAATACAGAGAGATGGGCCATAAGAGTCACTGCAATCACACCTCACTGACAACAACGGGCTATAACTTTACCGAATGACCAGCCATTTAGACCAATAGGGAAAACCCACCTCGCTGCAGTATTTCAACCTTGCAAGTGGATGTTGCTGCCAATGCCCAACAGCGCAGATTTCTGCTGTGTGACCCAAAGCATGACTGGTCAGGACGACATTGAAAATATTCCAGATAATGGAATATTTTGTCAGGGATAATGGGATTATGAGGGCAAACACTGCCTGGCAGGATAGGATAAACATTAATTCTGGTATTACAGGTTAATCTGCCGAAGAGGGAAGTCCAAGTTCAATTGGAGGATGGAGCTTTAGAAATCTTTTTTTTCTTCTTTTTGCCCCCTCACAAGTCCTTGTAATGCACTGAGGCAGCACACGTAAACAAATTGAACAAGACACATTACAGTGCATCAGAGCACAGCAAAGGACATAACACTCGCTCTACAGCCTTGCACCTGCCTAATGGCTGTCATGTCATCTTTCCCTCCTCATTGTGTGTGTGTGTGTGTGTGTGTGTGTGTGTGTGTTTTTTCGTCTATCTTTTTTACCGTTAGAAAGGCTCCCATCATACCGAACCATTCACTCGGATGGTCTTGGCACACTCCCTAGGTGCTCGGATTCCTGTGCACTCACTGAGGGCCCCTGCTTGCTGCATATCCACTAAGCTTGTGGAAAATTACAAACACACACAAGGTCACAGTGGAGCCGAGCCAGCCTCCCACAGAGCCCATCTGATCCAGCCTGAAACGCTGCAATTACCACCCTCAGCGTGCCTCCGTGTGGGGCTGCAGCTATTTCATTATTTATTTGAACAAATAGGATTACGGTTGGTCTGCGGTGGATTGATTGTGTCGAGGGATGAGAGGCTCTAGAGAGCTGGGTGCTGTGGCCCGGGTTTACTGAGCAACTCTGCTGTCTCCTGTCTTGGTCTCAGCGACTCCTCCACTTTTCCTGGACAGTGGAGCGTCGCTGTGTTGACATATGCCATCTGCTCTGCTGCGTTCCCCGCACCGATTGATGGAGAAATGTGTTGGCTGGTTTGCGTATACCCCTTCTGGTGAAATATACATTTATGAGAGCATAAAAAGCACCTATCTGTCAAAACCCTTTGAGGCATAGTGCTCACATTTGACAGCGTTTGACAGCACATAACCTCATAACACAACACAACCTCCTTAATGAAAGGCTTTTTTTAGGTGCTCTCCAAAAGATTGTCACTCACAACATGCATAGTTTTAATTTGGTTTAAAATGAATTTGCATCTAAATAATGAGGGAACAAACTGGCACCATAAAAGTTTCAAATCACTTCCAAATTAATTGCTTTAGAAGTGCTATTAAGTTACCAGCTAAATGAAAGTGCTGTGATTGAAAGGGAAATATGAACAGCATTAAAATGTAGATTTGTCGGCTTCAGCACTCAACAGCTATTTTTCCAGAATACTGATGCCTGCCACATAGTAAATGGACCTTATTTAGATCATTATGGATGTACATGTTATGATGCTAACATCGATGTAAGGTTAGACTTGGCTGTGCACAATCTCAGGGTATCTGAAATCAATAGTGTAAGGTCAAGAGAGCACCTTGCAGAATAAAAAAGAAAAAATAGCAATCCTGATGTGTTGGGAAACATTACCATCAGTGATCATTTTCATTCAGTGCAGACTGTGTGGTCTCTGGTAGCTAATAGCTCATCCCAGATGGAATTTGACCTGGCAGCTCCCCCCCAAAATACCCTCCTTTGAAGTGATGAAGCTCCAGGGCTCTGTGGTAGACTTATCTGCTTCTGGAGATTGATCGAAAGTAATTTTTTGCCCCAAGAAAACCAGGGAGGAATGTGATAGATAGCTCAGCCCCTCCATCTCCCTGATGGCGATATTAGTCCTGATTAAGATAAATGGGCCTTCTCTGCCTAACCATGCAAATGCTTACTGCTGGTGCCATTTATCCGAGAATGTGAATGTGCGGAAACAAAAAAAAGCATGTTTTCTTCAACTGATCTCTGGCTAGAAGTCGTTCTTGCCGGAATAAATTACACTGCCTTCAGACAAATGCCATCGTAACAGAACTACCCAGCTATTCTTAATGTATGAGCGGCCATGTCCGTGTGACATTCAGTTTAGTGATGGGGGATTTGAAGCAGAACAGGAAAGTGCTTTTATCCTCCTATATATGAGTGCCTAGTCATCCAGATATACAGTGAAGAGGGCATTTACCGGGCTCTCCCTGCAGGCCACCCTAAGCTGCTCTAATTGATGTTGATTAATCAAATCAGCTGTAGAGAGAGCAGAAGGACAACCTTATCAAGCAGGAGGTGTGACCTCTATACTATAGAGCAGCCTAATGAATAAACAAAGACAACAGATATGCTGGGGTAAGCATGCTATAAATGCTAAGTGAATTGAACTGCAAAACACAACAAAAAGTGTTAATTGATGTTAAATGCAATCAATACATACAACGATGCAAATTACTCTCACTTTGCACAGGTTTTGAAGACAATATTGATATTGTTAATCACACTGCAGAGTCTTTGATTCTTTTTAGCAGTGAGGCTCTATGTAGGGATGGCCATGTAGGTCGGTCGCTCCATCACTTTGGTCCTGACTGAAATATCTCAACAACTAATGGATGGATTGCAACATTTTGTAAAGGCATTTATGGTCCCCAGACAATAAATCTCATGCACTTTGGTAATCCTGTGTCTTTTTCCTCTAGCGCCACCATGATGTTGACATGTGTGTTTTTTAGTGAAATGTCTTGACAGCTATTGGATGGATGTGCAATGAGATGGTACAAACATTCATGTTGCTCTAAAGATGAATTGTAATAACTTTGGCAATCGATTAACTTTTCAACAGATTTTTAGCAAACACACTTAACTAAGATGGTGATCGTGGTGAACATTAAACCTGCTAAACATCAGCATGTTAACATTATCGTTTTGTAGGGTTGGGTACCATTCACTGGTATACCTTACTGGTACTGATACCAGAACCTGGAATTGGGATCCTGTATCCAACAGTACCTTTTTTTGGTACTTTCCCTCTGTGATAACAAAAAAATCATTTTACAACGTAAAAATAATTCCAAACCTATTTATCCTATTTACTCTGAACATTTTGTTATTTAGAACATTATACACTCCACACAAAATAAAGTACCTCCCTCTCTCCTCCCAAACTCGTCCCTACAAATAATTATATATATAATTATAATTTGTATTCTTGTATTTGTATCTTATTCTATTTTAGCCTGTTTTTATTTTCTCTCTTTTTAGCTGCTCTTTAATGTTTGTGTAAAGCACTTGGAATTGCCTTTTTGCTGAAATGTGCTATTGAAATAAAGTTGTCTTGCCTTACAACCTCCAGCCTGTCAGTCAGTCACCAGGGCAACACTGTGCCTGTCTGTCTCAGAGGAAGTGTGACTGCACCGTGGCCGCTTTCGCCTCGCTCCGTCCGCACCTCTGCGTGTCTCTGTGTCAGAGCTGAGCCCTGCTCTCTGTCAACATGCAGAGAGGACAGATATGCGAATCAGTCCTCGGTAGTACCGACGTAATTCGGTTGTTACCCAAAAAAATACAGAGTTCAGTACCCAGCCCTGTTGTTTTGAGCATGTTAGCAAGCTAACATTAGCATTTGGATCAACAATGTGAGGTGAATGCCATATACAGCCTCCAAACACTTCCATTTCCAGGTAATGACATCAATGAACAGCTAATCCTCACTGTAAGGGGAAATACCCTATCGCAAACCTGTCAACCTCCCATCTCCAAACTGTCAATCTTTCAGTGACTAAGAAATATAGCCTTGGTTATCACTTGAAAACCATTAAAAGTTTATTTTGTGGGCTTTAAAATGGCTTAATTAACCAGAAAGTGACAGAAGCGCTTAACGTAGAGGACTGTGTAATGTTTCTGACATTTTCATACAGTATGACAAAATGCAGCGAAGCAAACATTTTTAATTGTCTGTAATGCTTGGAATTTCCTTGTCAATGCAACCATATTAGAGCACTGTCCATGCATATCACCAACCAAATTAAAATGTTTGCATGTATTTGATGTATGTATGTCTATTAGATGTATCATTTACAATTGATATCCTACATAAGTCTCTTCAGTCACTACTTTTAAGTAAGTAGTTCTACTTTACTGTGCAAGATATGCAGTTCCGTAGCCACGATCTTTTAACGATTTTTAATTATTTGATTTTTTGATTTCTTTTTTTAGATTAGATTTCAGATTCATTCAGTTATATTTTCTGCAAGTTTCCTCCTGAAAAGTGCTTATAAGCCCAACCAAACTGACTCACTGTATCATAACTGTCACAATTCTGTTTCAATAAGCACCAGCATACATAATACTTTACTGGTAACTTCTAAGAA
This sequence comes from Sander vitreus, assembly GCF_031162955.1. Classification (NCBI taxonomy): domain Eukaryota; kingdom Metazoa; phylum Chordata; class Actinopteri; order Perciformes; family Percidae; genus Sander; species Sander vitreus. The sequence goes on from NC_135876.1 coordinate 19,120,100, forward strand.
ATTGTAAGTAATTTCCGAGCTGTAAATGAAGTATTACAACTTTATTTCCCAACATTATGGTCTAAATGCATTCTTTCTCCTCCACACTGAGGAATTAGATTCTGGAATTCTGGAAATAGTTCATCCTTTATTTGGTTTAAAAGTAGTATGCATCTAAAAAATACTGAAATCAGCCTAAGCCTTTTGTGATTTAATTATACAATGTCACAAATCCCACAAGGTTGCTAAAACTTCCCCGGGCATGACCTCAGCGCCCTGAATGGTAGCTGCAGCTCTGATGATATGGAAATGTTCATAGCAATGTCCCAAGCTGACAGCATACATTTAAACATTTTTCCAACTTTTCCCCTGTCCTCACTGTGGTCTGTGGAGCTCAATCAGCGAAGCACTTTGACACACGGTAATATGTTACCCTGCTGAGTGGTGCAGAACTGAAACTGCCAATCAAGAGGCAGGAGCCTGAAGCCAATCAACCAAAGCAGGCCATGATGTGATTTCTTTTCCTGTCAAGGGTTGAGCAGCCTGTTGGATGGTTGGATTCACTCACCTCCTGCAGTCTGCGTAAATCACAGAGCTATTATAACACATGTAAATGTCTCTCGCACACTCTGTTTAAAAGGCTGTCGCGCTGCTGCTGCCAAATTTATTTAGTAAAGTAAATCATCATAACGGGCTGTTATTAACCTAACAACAACACTGCTTGTTTGAATGGGACTAGGGACTGTTTGTATGGTTTGGTGGGAAATTTTAATCAGAGAGAATTAGATGAGAAGATCGATACCACTCTCATTTTTGTGTGCAAAATATGAAGCTATAGCCAGTAACTGGTTATTGTAGCTTAGCGTAAAGGAAGTGCAGGAAGTCCTGGCATATTACACCCCGTAAAAACGCAACTTGTCGTTTCAACACTTTGGACGGATTGAGGCTAGTTGTTTCCCTGTGTTTCCAGTCTTTATGCTAAGTTAAACTGATCACCTGCTGGCTGCAGCTTCAGAATTATCACAGACATGAGCGTGCCATCAATCTTTTAATCTAATGCTCGCCAAGCAAGCAAATAAGCATGTTTACCAAAATTATTGCACTATTCCTTTTACTTAACTCCTCACCTTGCTGCAGTGATGTAGAAGTGTATTTCAGAGCGTGCCAGTATGCTTTGACATCAGTGGTGGGTGTGGTTATAGGTGCAATGTTACTCTTTAATCAAGAACCTTTCGATAACCAGACCTGATGCAAATTGAGCATTTGTGTGTCTGTGATTTTTAAAATGTGTTTGAGGTAGCATTTTCAGCCCATTCCATCATAAATATGGAAGGTCTAGATTATCTCTCCAAATGATTACATAAATTGTAATTAGCACTGGCTGTGCTGCAGCGGATCCAAACCACTGGCAGGAAAAGCTACAAAAGACATTGGCAATACTGTACAAATCATTGGTTGACACATTTATTGAATCCGCTGGCATACACAGTTTTGGCAACCAGGTAGTTAGTGTGCTTTTAGCCTTAAAACAGGAAGTGACAAGTGGCGTTACCATGATGCAATTAAATTGATTTAGTCGCGAGACTTCCGGTTATGGCGGCGTGCTGAGCGAACGTGGCTCTTCGTGCTCTGTTGCTAATCCTGGAACAAATCCTACTTAAATAATCCCCACTGGAGTAAGAGTATCACAACTTGAAACAGTGGTTGTAATACAAGTTAATATGCTGAGAAAAGTGACCAAGGACAAATACAAAACAGCTGGAGGGCTCGCTTATGAAGAGGGCGAGCCGGCGGGACCGGTCTCCGGCGTGGAAGGGGGGGTGCACGTGATGCAAAGTCGGGTGCCGGCAGCGCTGAAGTCGTGGACAACCCCTCCACAATGGACATCATGAAGGCTATACGGGCTATACTCTGAGATGGATGGTGTACTGACAGCAATTAAAAATGTTCAAACCAACATTAAAGAATGCAGCGGCCGCATTGCTGAGGCTGAGCGGCGCATATCCATGGCGGAGGACAAGATTTACAGGCTGCAAACAGTTGTGGAAAAACTTGTCAACACAACTCCTAAATAACAGGGTGGAGGACTTGGAGGGCAGAAGCCGGCACAATAACGCCCTGGACTTATCAGCAGATGTTTAAAAATTGATTTAGTGGCATTTTGTAACTGAAAGAAGACAGTCCCTTAAAATTCATACCACACCGTCAAAAGGATGTTCCCTGTGAGGGAAAAGTTTCCGTGTTTTTGCAAGAAACTTCAGAATTAATTAAAAATCACACCAGGAGATGTCATGGGATTTACTTCAAGGCTCAGGAAGGCAGCCCTTTTTCTGGTGAGGCATCCTTCAGTGAAGACAAGCCTGTGTTCATATTCAATTTTTCATCAAAGTGTGTTTTAATCTCAACATTCTCAGTACGCCGCAGACACATCTTAACAGGGAATCCACTGTCCTTATCATTGATTTTATTCCCTACTGGTCTCGCCTAAGCAATTTTAAACTAAAAATTATGAATTTCCTCCAACAAATTACAAGCAGGACTGCTTACTGTGCATAATTATATTTCAAATGTTCATTTTATGATTTGGCTGTTGAAGCGACTCCCATCGACTGAATCCAATGCCTTCAAAGTATGTTAAGTAGTATCACCTGAAGGAGAACATGCAAGTAAACAGTCTTTTAAGACAACATCACAACATCTTTGGGTCAAACTTGCATTCTAAACTAGGCAGGAAGCCTGATCTCCGTCTTGCCAAAGAATTATGCAGGGAACATGCGGCTACTGGTCACACCTGATACTGACTCCCTTTGAAGTCAGAGTGTCTCTGGCCTACAGAGCTGCTTCTTTAGGCCAGGCCTCCCAGTACCATTCTGTGTCTACCAGGCAGTAAGTCATGGCAGTCCGACAATAAGGAAATTCTGTAAACCTTAAAGGACAGATGGAAATGAAAACCGGTCAATAGCTTTTATGCATTTTCTCTTACCAACCAAAGTGAGTCAGCATTGGTGAGATAAAGTATAATTAATATACAACAAGACTAAAGCTGCCAGTATACTCCATTGGAACTGCTTGTCGGATGGCCGCATACAGTAGTTCAGAAACTCCCTTCCCCCATACCTTTCTGACCAGGGGCGCAACTACCCAGTGTCAGAGGGGTATGCAGCAACAATTTTGGCGCCACCCAAAAATTCAAAAAACGTGTGCCAGACATCATCATGTATGGGCTTAAAATAATAAAGGTTTATTTTAAAGTATATCATTGACATTAACGGTTGCCCGATTGCCCTTGGCAACCAAATTGTGACAATTGGCAACCTAATCATTACCCCTGGTTGATGTGATTTGAGTGGTGAGTGGCTTTCCATCTCTGTCTACACTATTTTTCCCCCAAAAAGGACACAGTGAATAGGTTCTTCAAACCATACTGGACATTTAGTTTTGTGTGGTCTAACTAATAGAACTCCTACCTGATGTTATCACTGGTCTCATCTCTACGTGATGTCATCACTGGTCTCATCTCTACTGTTCTGTTGGTATCAGTTGGCTCCCCCTAAACTTCCACCTAATGTTAGACCTACCTGTTGCCTTCCCCTGTCTTTCCTGATCCACCATCCTCACACCTGAATGAAATGAACTCACTGTTAGATATAGCAGCCTAAATTCAATTCTTAAATCAGCCTAGTGATGGCATCAGATAAGACAACTATATGCAGTAAGGTTGTGCTGCTGTGTTTTTTTTTTTTTTTAAATATGTATTTATTTTTCTTCTTGTCATTTATTGTGCATGCTACCTTATATTTACCAGTTGTTATTTGACCTTAATAAAATTGAGATATGTCATGCATGGGATTGGTACCATAGGGTTTAACCAAAATCTAAATGTAGCTATCAGCAACATTGGTTTGCATTAAGTTAGCAAACACTAGCCAGTATGTTAACATGGATATTTGCAAGTAACCAAGTTTGGTAGCAAAGCTATGCATGATTCCATGGTAAACCAGAGTTATTGCATTAGTTATGTTTTCAGCTCAGCAACCTCGGTTTTGCATTTTCTAAGCTAGCTGTAAACCCCCCTTTGGCTGCTACATTCCCAGTGTTAGCAAACGCTAGCTAGTCTGTTAACCTGAATATTTGCGAGCCTCCAAGCACAGACGTCACACTTTAAATCCTACCTGTTGCCTTTCACCATCCACTTATTTAACTGCTGTCACATCCCTTGACATGTTATCTCCTTTTCCCTCTTTCTTTTTCTATTTTTAGCCCCCGAAGCTTTTTTGCTTTATCCATCTTTTTTCATAGACGACAACTCACTACTCGTACCTGCTTGCTCGGCACTCACGGTGCCCACCCACTCTCCACCCCCCGCTCCTCGCTCCCTCCTCTATGTCAACATTCTATGATGGAATCTTATGAGACAGGGCGCCTACTCTAGCCTGTTATACAGCCAAGATGTTATATAATAACATTGAGGAAATACAGAAATGATTTAGAAATGCACAACAGCAGCTACATATATAAAATACCAACAAAATATATTTGTGGCACTTGTGTACAACCGAGTGCAACACTAAATGTTTTCCAAGAGAGACTGTCTGAAAATGTGCACTATTATCCCCATATTTAAACATTTTACGATATAGTTATGTTCGACCTAAGTGCGACTCAACCCTAAGAGTGCTATCATTGCTAGCACGATGTTTAGCAGGTAAAATGTTTCCATGTTCACCATCAAACTTAAGCAAATTAGCATGCTACCATTTGCCAATTGGCACCAAACACAAAGTAGCTGAAGCTCTTGGGAACCATTGAAAATTTTTTAATTTTTTCCTGTTGATGGCCCAAGAAGAAAAGTTAAGGGACGACCAGAGTTACTGCATTTCACTCTGAAGGGACCATGGATGTCTGATCCAAATTTCATAGCAATCCATCCAATAGTTGTCAAGACATTTCACCCAAAACCATGAAAGTCAACATCAGGGTGTTGCTAGAGAAAAGAGTTGGGATCATCAGAGTCTCTAGGATTCATCATCTAGGGACCTTGAATGTCAGTACACAATTTTATCTCAACCTGTCGAATACTTGTTCAGATATTTCAGTCTGGACCAAAGTGGTGGGCCGACCAGCCAACCTACATCGCCATCCATAGAGCCATGCTGCTAGCGTTTGCAGGAACCATAGTATGTATAGATGTTTCCCTATTGCCAATAACACCGGACAGTAAGATACAAAAAACACAGTTTGAGATATAAAACCTTTGTAGCACGACTTTTAGTTAGAGAATGATTTTCCTGGGGGGAAGATTGTTTGCAAACCAATGAATTTGCCCTGAAAAGCCATCATTCAGAATTCCTCGGCTATTACAAGAACACAGGAAATCAATGAGACATTTTGCTGTGAACTGCAGATGAACTTGCACTTGTTTATGGATTTTAATTAGGGCCAAATAGTCTCATGCATTTATGTAAAGCTCTCATACACCAGTCCGTGTACATCACATACAGATCTGTGGGGGAATAGGTCTAGTGGTGCAGGCTGTGGAAGAGGTCTGTGCTCTCCTGCCAAAACATTGCATGACGTGAAGTAGGCACAGTTATATCTGCTCTGCGTCTCATTTTTAAGTCCCTTTTCAGAGGGACTGCAATTTCCCACTGGAAGCTGCCTTGAGTGACACTAGAAACTCATCTCCTATGCCCTTGCTTCACGGCAAAATGTCAGCTGCAGAAGCTGACGAGGTGTATACGTCAAACTATGAGAAGCAAGTTTGCCCATTTGAATAATGTGCACCTATGACAACACAGATTCTCTCCCAGACTCTTTGATGTGTTTGCTGCGAAAAGATGACTCCTGACAGTGTCAGATTAAACCCCAGACTCTCTGAAAGTTGCAAGAGCGAGTAGAGCGGGGGAAAAAAACCTAACATCACTGGAGTTGTAATCTCTCCCTTCAAAGAGCTAAACCACAACACTGGCAGTAAATGATGTATCAGCCACAGTGGGATGTTTAATTTGGCACCCTCGGAGAAAATCACGTCACTCTTTGGGATTGGAATTAGTTTTGAGAGCTGTTTATTCGCTTCTTTACAGAGTGAATGTAGTGTTACACCAACCAATATCTCGATAGCTGTATCAGCAAATGGGGAAACAGGACAAAATCAATTCCAGCAGAGAAGGCACTGTATTGTGACCGCAGCGCTTCCAGGGACTGTTGTGAGCTTCAGTTGCCTATGTTTGGTTCACGCTTACAACCTTCATCTCTTTTCCCGTCACCTCTCATAAAAGCGTGCCTTCTTAAAATTCAAATGATTTTTTTCGGGATGCTGAAATTAGCATCCTGAAATATTCATGACATGTTTCCGAACTTGTATTGTACACCTCCGAGGACTTGAAGAGGTACTGTATCAACACTGCCTGTGTTCGTAAATTTTTCATGAGCACTGTGCAGCAGAACTCAAATCACTGAATCCTCAACGCTTCACACGTCAGATACATACATTTTCCCCCTTTAAACTGATACTTTATCAAAATACATTATCCTAAAGTTCCACTGCCCAGTGTTCTAAAGTTGTAAGTTCAAAGGCTAATTCTGGCTTATTACAACTTGTGTCTTACTTTCATAGTTTTTCCTACAACAAAATCAGATGGGCCGAGAAACGTGAGCGGTCAGATGATCCGACACACAGTGCTGTGCTCTCTTAAAACACAGAAATGACTAGTTGTGACCCATTGTCATGGCATTTATTCAGTATGTATTAATTAAGTGATTTTCCCTTCTGATTGTTTAATTTTAAAAAACTATTTAGAAGCCTTAATTGATAAACCTATTATCAGCATTTCTAAAAACGAAATCCACGTTAACTTGAGTAGCAGAATATGTTTGTTTTTTTATTACTTCCTATTACACTTATCATCTAATGACCCTATTAGCTACCTTTGACTGTCTCCTTGTCTCATTGCTGTGTTTCTCGCCTCATCAGACTTCTTTTGAGCTGTCAGAGATGTCAGTAACGAACTTGGTGAGTACAATGTTTTTATTCTTTTCAATTTTATTGATCCTTATGATGGCAAACTCAACACCAGGCTCAACAAATACAAAATAAATAGGACAAGACAATCAGACAGACAGAAAACACAAAGAGCCCTATTTTAATGGTCTAAGCGCACGGTGTGAAGGGCCTTGACGGTGTGTTTAGGGTGTGTACGAATCCGCTTTTGCTAGTTTAACGGCGGAAATAAGGGTCCGTGCGCCGAGTGCATGGTTCAAAAGGGTTGTATTTAGTGCCTTAATGAATCATAGGTGTGTTTTGGGCGTAACATGCAATAAACCAATCAGAGTGTCATCTCTCATTCCCTTTTAAAGCCAGGCGCGTGAAGTGAAAGTGCCCGACAGATCATATCATAATACCATTTCACATTGTAATATTTGTATTTTTAATCTTCTGCATGTTTGTGTGCTGCTGCGCATCCCTGTGTGTGTAACAATCATAGTGTGCTCAAGCCAAGGCGCATTTTACTAATGCGCTGTTAAAATAATGAAATGCTGCATTATTGACTTTAGACCAGGTTTTTGTTGGTCAATGGCGCGATCACTTTCCGCTGCCTCATGATAGCAATACACCAAGAATGCACCTGAACACACCTCCCTGTAAGACCAGCACGTCCATGGGTGCACAGATGGGCGCAGGTGCATTTTCTATTTAAACGACGCGGGCGCTGGACGGGAAATTGACAACTGCGTCGGTCTTAAACTAGCAAAGACATTTGCGTTGGGATTTGCTCTGCGCCGGGTGCAAGATAGGGCCATAAGTCACTAAGTTAAAACAGTAGTCAGTATATAAGCTTAAACAATATATCATCAAGGTTTGGTCAGCGACACTGTATGGAAATAAAAAGCCATGGATGCACTGGTACTGACAATCATTTACACTCTTGTCTTGACCCCATTTACAAAGGTCAACGTCACATCTCATGTTGCTTGCTTTGTAACTCCTCTGCAGTGACATTATGCAAATGTTAAGCAGAGTTTGAAAGGAATGGAAGATAAGGTTGTAATAATGAGAAGATAATCTACTGTAATGAGGGATATTCATATACTGTTATTGTCAGTATGCTTTCAACATATAGCAATATCAAAATGTCCTATATTTGTCGTGTTTTGCCTTTAAGAGCCACCGTAGAGAAAAGGACTTGGAATAATGATTACAAATAGGAAGGATGGCCACAACTTTAAAAATAAAATCCAAGTTATGATAAACTGGATTTATCCTTTTTGTGTTTGATTTTCTTTGACTAAGATACCAGAAACTATGTAGTTGTCACAGGTCAAAAATTGCAGGATGTGCAATTATTTATTATGTTCAATTCAATTCCATTTTATTTTCACTGCAGTTTTCAGCATTTATCATATGTGCACTATACTATATATAGTTATAGTTGCATTTTCTTTTTTTTCCATTACATCCGTAAGCTGGATGTGACATAATTTTGTTCTGCTGTGCACTTGCCCTGTGAAATACAGTAGTCAAGTGTATCTTGAATAATTTATCTTAACTCTTTTGTACATTTTCTTTTTTTTTCATCCTTTTTTCTGTAATACATAATCATAGCAGTACTGTGTTCTGCTCATCCTCACAACTCTATGAGCATAAGTAAAAATAACCTAGAAATAAAATACACCTTTTGTGCTATAGATAATAAATATGAGATAAATATTCAAACAAACATGAGTACCTACTGTAGCCTGTTTATCTGTCTAATGTTCTTAGCTGCTACTCAATGTCAACTGCTGTCTGTTGTTTCCATTTGACAAACTACGCAGTTATGTGCAAACTGTAGAGACTGAATCGATGCGCAAACTCACAACAACCAAAGAAACGTGCAAACAGAAATGAACGGGGGGAACGATGAAGGGATGACTTCAACAAACGGAAACGGCAACAGATGTTGGTCCACATTAGGCAGCAGGTATTAAGGACATCAGACAGATGCAAACAACACTGAAAGGTAACACGGCACAGTTATTAACAACCCAATACACGTGTGAAAAAAACGATTTACTGTGCAACAGCAAGGACATGTACAAACAACAAAGAAGAGCTTGAAAATCTGTATACTATTCTGGCACAAACAGAACCTTGTAGACATATTCATAATTACAATAGAAGAAGAAAACAACTGAGTTTTGTAGGTTATTACAGTATGTTCTGAGGCTGAAGGCTACACAGTCACAGCCATGGGCGTCAGTTTGGTTTGAAATGTGCTGGGGACAAAGACGCATTCGGAAGTACATTTCCAGAAGTGCTGGGTACAATGACGCATTAATTTTTTTTTTCTCTTTGTCATGTTTTGAAAGACACTGTCCTGTAGCTTACTATTGAATAAAAACGTGGTTTAATGTACGTAAACAATGATCAATGATTACCAAATTTCTCTCTCATATTGCTCCTCATAACCACGGAAAACTATCAAAAAATCTAACCCAAACTCCAATTATTATGGACGTTAGCTGACATTAAGTGTTTCTGATTCACATTTTCAGCAGGGCAGCGGAGCGGCTGTGGGTTGACTCCTCACGGTTCTCATAGGTTAGTAAGTCATAACGTCCCATCCATCCATCCATCTTCATCCGCTTATCCGGGGTCGGGTCGCGGGGTAGCAGCTCCAGCAGGGGACCCCAAACTTCCCTTTCCGGGCCACATTAACCAGCTCCGACTGGGGGATCCCGAGGCGTTCCCAGGCCAGGTTAGAGATATAATCCCTCCACCTAGTCCTGGGTCTCCCCCGAGGCCTCCTCCCAGCTGGACGTGCCTGGAACACCTCCCTAGGGAGGCGCCCAGGGGGCATCCTTACCAGATGCCCGAACCACCTCAACTGGCTCCTTTTGACACAAAGGGAGCAGCGGCTCTACTCCGAGCTCCTCACGGATAACTGAGCTTCTCACCCCTATCTCTAAGGGAGACGCCAGCTACCCTCCTGAGGAAACCCATTTCGACCGCTTGTACCCTGGATCTTGTTCTTTCGGTCATGACCCAGCCTTCATGACCATAGGTGAGGGTAGGAACAAAAACTGACCGGTAGATTGAGAGCTTTGCCTTCTGGCTCAGCTCTCTTTTCGTCACAACGGTGCGATAAATTGAATGTAATACCGCACCTGCTGTGCCGATTCTCCGACCAATCTCCCGCTCCATTGTCCCTCACTCGCGAACAAGACCCCAAGGTACTTGAACTCCTTCACTTGGGGGTAAGGACTCATTCCCTACCTGGAGAAGGCACTCCATCGGTTTCCTGCTGAGAACCATGGCCTCCGATTTAGAGGTGCTGATCCTCATCCCAGCCGCTTCACACTCGGCTGCGAACCGATCCAGTGAGTGCTGAAGGTCACAGGCCGATGATGCCATCAGGACCACATCATCTGCAAAGCAGCGATGAGATCCCCAGCCCACCGAACTGCAACCCCTCTCCACCCCGACTACGCCTCGATATCCTGTCCATAAATACTACAAACAGGATTGGTGACAAAGCGCAGCCCTGGCGGAGGCCAACTCTCACCTGAAACGAGTCCGACTTACTGCCGAGAACCCGGACACGTGAAAAAACTTAACGTGGTTTAATGTACCTTAACATCGCTCAATCATCACCACATTTCTGGTTCAATTTTTTGACAGTTTTCAGTGGTTATGAGGAGCAATATGAGAGAGAAATTTGGTAATCATTGATCATTGTTTAGGTACAAGCTTTTTCCTCGCCATAGGCACCAATGAAGAAGACAACGCTAATGTGAGCTAACTTATATAATCGTTGGATTTCGGTTTAGTTCTTTTGACAGACTTAAGTGTTCATTACAAGATATGGCCATGAGAAATTTGGTGATCATTGATCGTTGTTTAGGTACATTAAACCACGTTAAGCTTTTTCACGTTAAGCAGAATGTCCCGACAGGCAGTGTTGTGAACAGAGAAGCATGCAGCCAGCGGAGCAGCAGAGCGGCTGTGTCTGTGTGTGTGTGTGTGTGTGTGTGTGTGTGTGTGTGTGTGTGTGTGTCTGCCTTGTGGGGATAGAGATCGTTGTGGATTTTTTGGCATCTGTTGCTCAAGAATTATATGTGTTATGGACTTTTTTTTAAACTAAATTGAGCTCGAGGTTTTCAAAAAAAGTGGTGGGTACAAATGACTCATGACGAAATCTGGTAGGTACGCGTACCCACCGTCCCCACCGAAATCAACGCATATGGTCACAGCCTTGGAAAGTGCTCATCTTCTATCTGATCTACTGTCAATGGGGCACTCAAGAACTGAGAATTGCTAGCAGAGGTGAAGTGTGATAGGATGATTTGATAAACAAAGCTCACAAGATTGTTTCATAGCAATCTCTCAAAGATTGTTTTTCCATCTATGTGTATGGACATTATTCCTATTGTTATGAAAGGCCCTTATGCATTGAGTGTTTCCATTTGCAGCATCATCAGGTAATCTATTTGCTGTTCTCTGGACAAGTACATTTAATGGTTTTGAGGGACCACAGTGATTCTGAAAGCGCCCGGGGAATACTGTACCTGTTTGCTTTGTTTTGAGGAGACTACTGTGATTGACAGACAGCCTCATAGAAGGCGCTGAAACCATCTTTGAAACCTGAACAGTCAGAGCCAATTTTCCCTCTGCCTGTACCCAGAGGGCCGGATGCGGGACACTGGCATGCTGAGCAACCTGAGACTCTTGGGGGGAAAATTGAAATTCTCTGCAGAGAGAGAAATAGGGGGGAGTCTTTTAAGGGCCTTGTTCGCACCTTCCTTTTCTCCCAGCATGGCTTATTTTTAATAAGGCCACTGGCTGTCAGCACACACATCTCCTTTCAATATGTATGGCTATGGAGTTTTGTTCTCAACAAGCAAAGCCAAGATCTGCAAAGCTTCAAACATCCAGTGTAAACAGCAGGAGAGCTACAGTAGACATGGAGACACAAGTTGCTACCTGTCAGTCAATGGTGCGTCCAGGATTCATGTTTGACACGTTCTTGGCAGTCTACCATTTGTCTTCTCTGATCAGATAAGCTAGAAATGTCACCAGGCAACCAGAGGCGAACAACTCGAGGACCTCCTGCTCAACCCAAGGCCTGAGCAGCTGCGGGTGAAAGTCATTAGTATGTTAGTTTACTGTGGTCGCCATAATTAAATCATTTCACCACACCAAGGCTTCCTCTAATTAGGATGCTCAGTTTAACTTGTTCTCTCCAATGCAAGTCTGACGGGGAAGAATGGGCATGCAGCATTGCAGCGATTGGAATTTATTCCTGTTAGTTTTGGAGTAAAACTTCAAAGGATGGCGGTTGTGTGCATCAGACAAACATTTCTCTCGCTCAGAGCTCATTTGGAGGAGCGATTTTCCAGTAACGACAGGAAATAATGCAAGTGGAGGCGACTAAAGGAAGATCAAATTAGTCAAAAGTACTCTACTGAGAAACATGGAGGTTGAACAGATGGACAGTTAATGGAAGTGAAAGTCTGGGTAAAGCATACTCCAGAGGGGTGCACACTGCAAAAAAAAACCAAAAAAACAGTCAATTTAAGTGAGGTTTTTACTCATTCAGTTTTATAAATCAGACTTTTCTCAAAGTTGGTAGTTACATGTTTCTTAAGCAGTTTAATTCATATCAGCAATAAGTTCCAGTATCTTATAACAAGTCAAGGTTGAGGGCTTTGTTAAATCAAGAAAATGGCGTGCCTTAAAAGTCGTAAACCAGTTTATATTCAATGAATCATCCAATGCCTGAGCTTATTGCTTTTTCTAAAAAATACATAAATATAAGTTCTTCAAGGACTTTGGAGAAAACATTCCTAACCAGTGAGGGTTGAACTTGGAACCAAATCCATGCATACCACTGACTAACATGAAATTTACATCAGTGGACTGCAGCTGACGTCAAACACATTAAAAGGTAGAGGAGAGAGAGTGGATAGGGATGTATTTCCCACATCTCTGCTAACTTGGACCAGGCAATAATTGTATGATCACAAAGCTAAGCTGCTGCTGCTGCCAAAGAAGAAATACAAGCCTTGACATCAGTGAGTGAGGTGCGGCCAGAAGCACAACGTGGTTAAAACTCGTAGCCCACAGAAATGCAACTATACTTTTCTCACCAGAGATGCAGGATGCAGTGAGTCTGATTTCTGAGCAAATATGCAAATTCAATGCTCTTACAAAACAAATATGCCATATGCTGAGGAGAGGAGCTAGTGGCTGCAGCATTAGCCGTTGGTTTCAGTTCAGTTTCCTTCTCCAAAATACCCTACTACATTATGTATAACTGTATAAAACTGTATAAAAACATTCAGCTAAGGTAGGGTGACCAGATTTCCCGGAACTAAAACCGGGACACTTTGCGTGTGACCGTAGTGCACGCACACGCTTTTTGACGTGAACGTGTGCCAGCTCAGGTCAGACATAGACACAGACAGATTAGACACAATTTTGCCAACAGCACACTTAGGCCTACTGCTCACAACATAATGGGGTATCTCAGTTAATATTCATGAATTTTCTTGGTATGTAGCCTACATATCTAAGAAATAATATAAGGAAAATTCACCCACTTGTGAAAAACTTTGTGAAAAGATATTTTTCATTGCATGGCACTAAACAAATTATTTGGAACTGCTGCCACAGGCTTGAACTAAAGTTATGGTAACACTGTACACGAATTATGAATTCATGCATGAATTAATTCATGATTTGTGCATTACTTCATTCCTTTATATCTTATGAATCATCAGGAATTGACATGAGTTCATAGCCTCTCATTCATGACCTCATGCACATGCATGAACAACACATCAACTAAAGCATTAGGTAAGGTGGCTACATCGTTATGCACAAGTTGTGTTCAAATCAGAATTTGCGCAGTGATGACCACAGTTTTTTGCAGAAAAATAAATAATCATGCTTAATAAATCATAATTCATAATGATGTGCCCACGTACCTAATGCTTCAGTTGTGTTGTTCATGTACGAGGTCACGAATGACAGACTATGAACACGTCAATTCCTGATGATTCATGGGATATTAAGGAATGCAGTAACACATAAATCATTAATTACATAATGCATAATAATACATACATCAATTAATTCATGCATGAATTCATGATAATTAATGTACCCTTACCATAAAGTGTTACCAGTGTTATTCTAACCAACAACACACACACACACACACACACACACACACACAAATGTAATGTGATGTAGATGCTCAAGAATCAGTTTGTTGGCTGAAAGCCTAATGTGAAATTGCGCCCAGGTTTCAGCTAAATTGGCCCGTGTGACGAGTGTGTGCTTCACATTTTCAGCAGGGCAGCGGAGTGGCTGTGGGTTGACTCTCCGCGGTTCTCATGGGCTTTATTTAAGTCCTAACGTGAAAAAGCTTAACGTGGTTTAATGTACCTAAACAACGATCAATGAGCACCACATTTCTCTCTCATATTGCTGAGAGAGAAATTTGGTGATCATTGATCGTTGTTTAGGTACATTAAACCACGTTAAGCTTTTTCACGTTTTAGAATGTCCCCATTTCCACCCAGCGCTCGTCCGCTGACTTTCCAGCGGACCTGGAGGGACTGGTTAAAACAAGACAGATAAGAAGAGGCATTGCAACAATGTTTACAAATACAGCCTACATTGTAACGCTGGCTGCACAGATTATGCAGACCGCTACGATTGACTGACACACACACACACACACACACACACACACATTGTTAAAAATCATACGCTGGATGCTTTATTAGTCTTTCTACATGGGTTTAGTTCATGATCGGGCTATAATAAGACCACGTCGGCTATGTAATCGCTGACAACCGGGACAATGTCATAGTGTTTGGTGTAAAGGCTTTTGTCGTGACTGTCCTGTAAGAAAGGACAAGTTAGTGCTGATTTGTTTCTCAGCAGGCTGGGCAGTTGATGCAGTGTCGGATGTTGGACATGTGCTAAAAGCAAAATCTGTTGGGAAGACTGATGAGTTCCTTCTTTAAAATAAATTTGAAAAAGTAAAAGTTGTTCAGAGTTTTCAAGCATTATCAATTCCCGAAGTATGATTTTTGTTTATGAGGCGATTTGACAGATGTGAGCATAAAGATTATCATCACCGTTTAAATTGAGGCATCTTTTTTGCAGTGCATCTCCTCTTCATATGAAAGACTTTATGTCCTAAGAGAGAGATTAGGCTACTGTGTGTTTCCTGCAGCCATCCTGATAAGGCCAACTGTGCGCCTGTAGCATGTGCTTTTTAAACTGAGGGGGAAAAAAACATCATGCAACAGTGTTCCCTGTGGGATAGCATGTTGCAGCAGACACATGCGAACTGGGTATAGAGAAAGCGATCCATCATTAAATGAAGATGCTGCACAGAAACATAATACTCACAATGAGGTGATCAATGAGTGCACAGTGCCACGTGTTAGGACAGGCAAATGTCACACATTTCTCTGAGGAGAGATGCTTTTGAGGATATTGGATGCCTTTTCTGTTGCCTCAGGATATGTGTAACAAGGACATGCAACTGAGACTGAAGATTAATGAGCCTGTAATGATTATTTTGTAATATGAAGTTAATTTTATATTAATTAATATATAATTTTAAATACAAGTAATTTTGTGTCACTTCAAATGCTGGTATCATTTTCAAGACTAATCATAGTGACTCTTAAAGTAAATCATAATGAGGATAGTTTTATTTAAAAGTTCCAGTATCTCATAACAAGATTTTCCTGCTGAGAGTTAGATGAGATGATCAATTCCATTCTTATCTGTCTGTAATATATGGGTGCAGCCACTTAGCTTAATTTTGCATGAAGACAGGAAACAGCAACAAAATAAAGTAATATTTGACATTTTTGGAAATAGGCTTAAGTGCTTCTTGCAGAGAGTTAGATAAGATTGTTACCGCTCTCATTTTTGTACTCTAATTATGAAGCTATAGCCAGCATCCATTTAGCTTAGCTTAGCGTAAATAGGGGAAATTCAGCTATCGGCTGTATCCAAAGGTAACCAAATCCACCTACCAGCTTCTCTAATCAATTAACACATTACATTTAATCCATAAAAAAGAAAAGGAAAAAAAACTAAAAATCGAGGAAGTTACTGGTGCCCGCTAGACTGTAACATAATTTAAAGATGGATGACGTGTCCCGGATACTGGAGCTGCCTTCTTGTAATTTCGGAGGCAGAGTCTGTGCAGTAGTGATTAAGCAGTGGCGACGTCCATACATCCGCCCAACCAATCACCAGCCAGCCACCAGGGGGCGATCAAGATGTTTTGGCTTCACTCGTACAGTCTATGCATGAAACCCTGGTCCGGGCCAGGACATTTATACTTCCTCAAAATTTCCATAAAACTGAAAATAATTATGTTTACACTTTATAGCCTACATATTAAACACACGCTATATAGCGTGTTCATTTATGGAATTCACAGATGCTGCTAAGCTAATTTTGTCACTTAAGTGTAGCCAATATGCTAACTGTTTCCAGTCTTCATGCTAAGCTAAACTAACCAGCTGCTGGCTATAGCTTCATATTTAACAAATTTCTCATTTAACTCTGAGTGTATTTCCCCAAAAATATCTAATATCTAACCATTCCTTTAATATAACTTTTTTGCAAAAAAAAACAATGTGTGGGTCTTTTAAGTGTTCAGTAGATCCAAAGAAATAGTTTTTATCACCACTTGTGGGATTTTACTTTAGCCTTTATGAGCAGGACTCTAACACATTAGTCGAGAGAGAGAGAGAGAGAGAGAGAGAGAGAGAGAGAGAGATTTCATGAAATGAATAGTCAGCCTTCCCACTCTCTGCCTACATGAGGGATGAGGCTGGGCTTCTGAGGTCACGGCTCCCTCTACAGTTTGTACAGTGGAAATTTTCCATCCAGTGCAGGAACAACAATCACACTGACTGTGTTGAACAGTCGGGGGGGGGACATAACGGAGACGCGTCCGGAGATTAGCCTACACACAGCTTTACTTGTGAGATATGTCTCTCAATCGGCAGCGGGTAGCCTATAGCCTACATATGCCTACAGATACAGTACATCCACATCTGGATTATTCATCATTTTGGAGGCTGATTTACTGTTTCCTGTGGACAACCCGAAACATGTCTCATTCTTTGAATACTTGAGAAGTGACGCCAACTTTCCTCTTGGACTTACTAATCGCCGAAGATAAGAAACGTACGAGGGAGCTTTATAAAAATAATAAAAGGAGATTACCGGATTTAACAATGCAAACAGATCGATTTCCCGATCGGGATTTGCAATTTTAAGCACCAGGCATGTTTGGAGTCCCTGCAGCGGGGGGATACAAAGCAATGCTATCTGCGGAGATGCGCTGTTTGCTGAGGTTCGTGTCCGCGGATGTTGCAGTTCGGTCGGGCTGCACACGGTGCCTTTGGGTGGCTGTGATTGGACCGGACACAGACTGGGGGTGACTGATGTTTGTCCGAGAGGAAATGTTTTGGGGAGGAGATCAATATGAGCTACTGGCGCATGCGAGGAGGGGGAAGATTGCCAGTCTTCACGAGCACACGTATTACTATGAGGACGGAGGAAAACGTTCGGGATTTTTTCTCTTGGATTTAAATTCAAAACAGACCGCGAATAACTTCTTACCATCAGACATTTGATGTATGATTAATGTGATGCGTTTTTTTGCCTTTGCAAACTGTTACAAGATTGTTACAAGTTTATATCGCTAGTGTTTGTCCTTGCACTAAAGTTTTTTCCTCTTCTTGACTATCATGCATGGGACTTTCATTTAGCATCATTTGTCTTATAAAATATAATTTTTTGAACTCTTGAGCTCCTCTGAAAAATATATCTCAAACATGGACCTTTACTCTGAAATATCAACTGGAATTATGGGACATTACAGCAACATTTTTAAGGAAGAAAATAATCAGTTGCCTAATATTTGAATGCAGTGAAATGTATTCACAAATGCCCGGCAACATGGCAGTGAACTGGGTTGTCTATTCAGTTTTTTTACTACCGCTGTTTGCAGTGGGGACAGCGTTCTCGGGGGTCTTCAACGCCACAGACAGAGACATTTTTACAGATGACTTGCTGCAGGTCAAGCTCGCACAAGCCAGAGCGACTGAGCAGTGGAAACTACAGTCTACTGATTCCCATCCAAACCTATATTTTAACCAAGTGGATGTGTTGCACTTGAGGCAAAGGTCCTCCACCACCCACAGTCACATATTTAAAGTCATCCGGGCGGCTGCGCTCACCATGCTGTCTAATGTCCCTTTTTACATGCCCCCAGTGAAACATGCAGAGTTTACAAGCAAGTGGAATGAGATTTATGGGAACAACCTGCCTCCCCTGGCTCTCTACTGCCTGTTGTGCCCAGAGGACTCTGCTGCCCTGCAGTTTCTTATCAAGTTTATGGATAGGATGACTGAATATCCAGACTGGAAGGTAACCAGTGCCCCTAACGACGAGGTCCCCATGGCACACTCTCTCACTGGGTTTGCCACTGCTTATGACTTCATTTACTCCTACCTGGATGAGCAGCGAAGGGATGTTTACCTCAAGAAAATTCGCTCTGAGACAGAGGAGCTGTATGAGCTCTCAAAGTACAGGGGGTGGGGGAAACAGTATCTCCAAAATCATCAAACCACTAACATATTAGCTGTCCTGACTGGGGCAATAGTGGTTGGATCACATGATGACCCGGAGTCAATGATCTGGAAACAAGTGGCAGTGAACTACATGGAGAAAACTATGTTTCTCCTAAACCATGTTGTTGATGGGTCTCTGGATGAGGGAGTAGCCTACGGGAGCTACACAGCCAAGTCCATCACACAGTATGTCTTCTTAGCTCAACGCCATTTCAACATTGACAACCTGCAAAACAATTGGCTGCGGGGACACTTCTGGTTTTATTATGCCACTCTGTTGCCGGGATTTCAGAGAACAGTTGGCATCGCAGACTCCAACTACAACTGGTTTTATGGGCCGGAGAGCCAGCTTGTTTTCCTCGACACATTCGTCATGAGGAACGGGACGGGTAACTGGCTGGCTCAACAGATTCGAAAGCACCGACCCAAGGATGGTCCCATGGGGCAGTCGTCTGCCCAGCGCTGGGCTACACTTCACACAGAATACATCTGGTACAACTCCCACCTCACGCCGCAGCCTCCCCACGACTTTGGAATAGCTAGGATGCATATTTTCTCAAACTGGGGTGTGGTTACCTATGGAGCAGGGCTACCAAACGGCCAGGGTAACACTTTTGTCTCCTTTAAGTCTGGCAAGCTGGGGGGCCGTGCAGTCTATGACATTGTCCATGACAAGCCTTACTCCTGGGTGGAGGGCTGGAACAGCTTTAACCCAGGTCACGAACACCCTGATCAAAACTCTTTCACATTTGCTCCAAATGGACAAGTATTTGTGTCTGAAGCACTTTATGGTCCAAAGTACAGCTACCTTAACAATGTGTTAGTGTTCAGTCCATCTCCTACCAGCCAGTGTAACAGTCCATGGGAGGGTCAATTGGGGGAATGCGCTAAGTGGCTGCGTTGGACTGATGAGGGGGTGGGTGATGCGAGAGGGGAGGTGATTGTCGCCTCCTCACACAGGGACACCATGTTTGTGAGTGGGGAAGCGGCATTGGCTTATTCCCCCGCTATGAGACTAAAGAGTGTGTACAGAGCTTTAGTTCTGCTAAACTCACAGACTCTGCTGGTGCTTGACCACGTAGAGAAGTGGAGTGATTCACCTGTAAAGTCCCTCAGTGCTTTTTTCCACAATCTTGACATTGACTTTAAATACGTCCCTTTCAGATTCATGGACAGATATAATGGCGCCATGATGGATGTGTGGGACGCTCATTATAAAATGTTCTGGTTCGACAGCCAGGGTCACAGCCCTGATACCAGGATACAAGAGGCAGAGCAGGCAGCTGAGTTTAAAAAGAGGTGGACTCAGTATGTCAATGTCACTTTCCCAATGACAGGCACAGTCAGCAGAGTCGCTTACGTCTTGCATGGGCCATATGTCAAAGTGTCCAGCTGTAGATTTATGGATAATAGCAAAAATGGAGTGAGACTTTCTTTAACCATAAATAACACAGAGAAGATAGTCTCTATTGCTACAAATTACAAAGACATAGGAGCAAGGCAGACTTATTTAGGATTCGGAGGTCACTGTAAAGTTGAGGATGGATATCAAATCACTCGATATGGCCTTGGGACTCAACTCATCCCCAAACAAATAAGCAGTGATAATCAGCTGTTTGACTTTGGCGTCACAGTCAATGTGATAGCAGGGGTTGTTCTCTGTGTGGCCATAGGATTTTTGACCATGCAGAGGAAGTTTTATGTCTGCTTCAGCAGGCTGATGCGTTATGCCCTCCTCTCTGTGCTCATTCTGTGGATAGCTGAGCTGCTGTTTGTGTCCAACAGCTGCGATGAGCTTCTCTGTGGGGTAAAATGGAAAGTTGCGGGTGCCAAAAGCGAAGTAAACAAACAAATCAGACTGTATGAGCAGCACCGACTCCCCCTTCCCACCGTCGTCATAACAACCCTTCCCGGATCGGGATCGGAAATACTCAAGCACCTTTTCTACAACAACTCAGACTTTGTTTACATCAGAGTTCCCACCGAGCACGTTGACATTCCCGAGACCGAGTTTGAGTTTGACTCCGTGGTCGACGCCTGTGAGTGGTCGAGGTCAGACGCCATGCACGGACGGTTTAAGATTATTCAGGGCTGGCTGCATTCGCTGGTCCACAACACCAAGCTGCACTTGCAGAATATTCAGCTAGTAGAGGGCAGCAGGTTCAAACAGCCCCAGAGAGTCAGCCTCTCTAGGGACAGAAAGAAAAGATCCAGGAGGAGAGAGCCGGTGTCTGAGCTGAAGGGCAAGCTGAGAATAAGTCTGGACAGAGATGCAGAGTATGTTAGGGAGATAAGACGCCATGTTGCGGAGTACCCCAACGCCCGGGTGGTCCTCAACATGCGAAGCGGAAGCTGGCCGCTCAAACTGCCTTTCATTCAGGAGGTTGTGGGATCTTCCCTGAGGACAATCTACATGGTGAGAGACCCTCGAGCGTGGATTTATCTCATGGTTTATAACAGCAAACCCAGCCTTTACTCCCTTAAAAATATCCCGCAGCACCTTTCCTTGATATTCAAGGAGGATGCTGTCAGTGACGGGTGCCCAACTGCAGCGCCAGAGTTTAAAATAATCCAGAGGCTGCTGTCGCGTTCAGAGACAAACCCCATCCTGATACTGGCTCATCTGTGGCTGGCTCACACCGCAGCGGTGCTGAGAGTCAGCGAGAGCGTCCCCGAGGAGTCCTACCTCCGAGTGAGGTTTGAGGACGTGGTCAACTTCCCGCAGGAGACAGCAGAGAGCATACACACATTTCTGGGGGTGCCCGTCTCACCCGCAGCCCTCAACCAACTTCTATTCACCACATCCACAAACCTGTACAATCTAATGTACGAAGGAGACATTTCACCAGCCAACATTAACATGTGGAGACAAACTATGCCTCGAAAGGA
Source organism: Sander vitreus (assembly GCF_031162955.1). Lineage (NCBI taxonomy): Eukaryota > Metazoa > Chordata > Actinopteri > Perciformes > Percidae > Sander > Sander vitreus. The sequence goes on from NC_135876.1 coordinate 19,141,634, forward strand.
CATCAGACTAATAGAGGACGTGTGTGGGATTGTGATGAGGAGGCTGGGTTACACCAGGTTTGCCAGTTAACTGGCTGCTGCTGGTCGGCTGATATTGAGCTTGAGTCTTGTTTACTGTAGCTGCCATCGAGTTCTGTAAAGTTTTTTTTTTTTTTTTGCACTGACCTTAAATTTTACAATGTTGAGAAGAAACTGGGTAGCATTTCTGTCTTTTTCCTGTTTGTTGTTTGTTTTGGTGTTGTACAGACTGCAGCAACAGATGTTTGTGACGGAGGAATATTTTACATTAAAATAAGTGGAAAGGCAGCTCATGTTCTTTTTTTCCCTCCAGCAGCTTTTCACATTCACTTGTAGCAGTCTTTTATTGAGTGAGACTTCGGACCATTGCTGTCTTACATGCAGAGTTGAATTTCAGCATACATTTGATTTTATTATATAACAGCTCAGTTTTACAGTGATGATTGTTTACTGTTTGTCTTAGTAAAAGATGAGAACATGAGATTTTTTTCCAATCCCTAATCTTTAATGTCAGAGAGATGTTTGTGCAAAATCCATATCTATTATTACTGGCATTCATTTTTGTTGAGGGGTGGATCAAGACATATTTACTAGTTTGGAACAGATACGTTATGAAGCTCATTAAGAAGTAAGACTTGTATTTATTGACAGTCTCCTAATTTGTAGCTTTGGGAGAGAATTTTCAAAGACTAATTTGGCTGTCATGAATTTAATATCTGAACTTTGTGTGCTTTTTCCCTTTAAAACTAAAATAATGCTGCAATATATAAACTCTTTTGGAAAGCAGAAAAAAGTGCATTAGATTATAGACCTATGAATGGTATGGACTGTATTTCCATTACATCAGTAGAGGGATTTTATTTGAAGCTCAACGATGTCACGGTGGCTTGGTGGCTTAGCACTTTTGCAGGGACTCCTTTGATTGTATGTGGGATTCAGTGCATTTTACAAAGCTAACTTTACTCTATATACTTGATTAGCTTGGAAATATAAAACCTCTGAACATATTATGTGTAGAAGAAAGAAAGTTAGAAGTATTTATGGGTTCCAAAGATGCATATCCCAAAGGATCAGGAATATGAATATGGTTATTATAACTCCCTTTGGCATTTATTGAATTAGATCAGAGGAAAGTGCTTAATAGGGATCAAACTGAAAAAAAAACAACCTGTCAGCCTTGACACATTTCTAGTCAAAGCAATTTCCAAAGCATCCCCCTCAGCTACTCATATTAATCTGCAAAATGCCATAACTGAGGCTCACCCTGTGCTTTATTGTTGTGCTGTCTTCACTATAAAGGCCTGGAGGAAATGCAAGCAGTTTTCATTTCCTGGTCAATCAGATATCCAGAGAGTTCAGTGAGCAGTGGACTGAGCAGCCGATGAATATTAAGTATAGCTAAAGAAGAAGAAAAAGTCTGAGACCATTTCTACTCTGTGATTTTATGCTCTTTGGCCTGGACAAAAAAATATACGCTCCTCAGTAACCTTTGATACCGCTTGCTTAAACATTTCTGTACTGTAAATGGATCACATGTAATATGCAGATGGTTTACTCAATTATCGACTGTCCCCTTGCATCTGTACACAAAAGAAAATCATACTGTGCCCATTTGGAAATATCCATCTTTCCTCAGCTAGAAACAGTCCTGTTTGTTTTCTTCTCTACCAACACTGAAACCCTTGACTGCCTGAAAAAAAAAACCCTGTTTGATGTTTGTGGTCTTTGAATGTGTAGACTTGGCAGACATGCTTTCACTTTGGTGTTGCAATCCTGTTACCAACTCTGTTTTGTATTTGCTCGTGGGGATATGGTTCCTTGCTTCTGTGGCCTTGAATTACAATCATTTTCTTCATTTTTCAATGGTTTTCTGTGGGCTCTGGAGCAAGAGGTGGAGATAATGTAAAGAAAATAATAAATTCATAAATATATCGGCAACCACTTCTGTTGCAGTGAATTATCTTGAGCTGTGATAACGGAATGTGCCACGTGATTACATGACATCATTAGCTGCAGATCTTGCTATTATACTCATGTTAAACTACTATTATCTACAAGACAGCATACATTTTAATAGTCTCTTTCACGATGGTTACTGATAACCCACGAGTGAAACTTATGCAGACGTTTCTGCTGCCACAATTATGCAGCAGCAAAATCTCAATTTTTATTAGACATGGATGGCAGAAGCCTAATTGCTTGTACGGTTGACATGCATGACAAGGAAGAGCCAACAATTAAAAACATGTCAGGAAATTCTTTTGTTACGCTCTGACTGAGACGGGACCTTAACAGGAACAGGCTTCAAAAGAGGACATGCCGTGTCTCGCATCTCAGTCTGGTCTCAATGAGTCAGTCATTTTATTACTCATTTGTTCTTGATCCTTCCTGTAACACTCTAATGCTTGGCAGGGTCCTCTGTGCCTAATCCCTCCATGCAGAGGCACATTATTCCCTGAAACCTCAGGCAAATGCTTTGAAAGGGAGGTTTCTACGAGTCTTGACTTGCACTCACTGGTTAAGTAACCTGCTTGGATTCATTCTGGATCCAGGAGTCATTGGAAATAGTGCATACATATTCTCATTTATTACCAATACTCATCTTGATTTCATAGACAAGTGTGTCAAGGTAGAAAACACTGTTGGAAGAAGTACACAGATATTTTACTTAAGTAAAAGTAGTAATAACACAGTGTAGAGTTACTCTGTTACAAGTAAAGGTCCTGCATTCAAAATCTTAATTAAGTAAAAGTACAAAAGTATTGGCAAAAAAATATACCAAGTACTAAAAGTGAAATTACTCATGATGCAGAATGGCCCATTTCAGAATAATATATATTATGTCACTGAATTATAATTATTGATGCATTCATGTGTACACCACTTTAATGTTTAATGTTGAAGCTGATAAAGGTGGCGCTAATTTTAATTACTGTATACTACCAGGTGGCTTTATCTATAATAAAACTCATAATGTACAAGTTAAAGGGGAACTATGCTAAATATCTATTCTGAAGCTGTAGGGGGAGCTCTATAGAGAAACCTGCGAGCAAAAAGCGAGAAAACAGCGAAGAAATGGCCAAAACTGCATAGCGCGTCTTTCATTTATATTCTGTAATAGTAATTTGAATCTACAAAGTAACTACACCTGGCGAGTGAATAAAGATGAATAAAAAGTAAAAAAATTTATATAGTAGCAAAAAAAAAAGTGCAACTGCCTCAAAATTGTACTTAAGTACAGTACTTGAGTAAATGTACTTAGTGACCATCCACCACTGGTAGCTAAAAAAACGTCAGTTCCATGGAGTCATGCATCTAACTTTTACAGCTATTATTTGATTTTATGGTACCAGTATCTCATAAAATAATGCTGTAATAACTTATTACTTTATTATTGGTTAATTAATCATTTACTGATGGTTTATATAGCTTAAGCCTTAGTTGATAACAACTTCTGGGTTGCCAGGTTGTGAACATCTTTACGGCTGATTTGTCTTCATTCAGCAGGCAACAGAAAGTAACTAAGTACATGTCAGCACTCAAGTACTGTATTTCAACACATTTTTAGGGTACTTGTGCTTTACTTGAGTGTTGCCATTTTATGTTACTTTATACTTATAGGTAACTAAGTTTCAGAAAGAAATATTGTATTTCATACTCTGCTGCATTTCAGTATCTAATAACTTCATATAGGCTCATAATAAAATATCTCTCAGTCACAGGGGCCATTTTTCAGCAAAATGAACACTTTTATTGTTGGTGCTTCTTGAACATTTTGCTGCTATTACTTCTGTTCTGAATACTTCCTCCACACTACTGCCAGCATAACACTGCAGGGTTTTTGCACCACAGTCCATTAAACTATTTTTTAATATTTTCAGCTGGAGAGTTGATGATTATTGTAGGGCTGCAACTAACGATTATTTTCATAGTCGATTAATCTCTTGATTATTTTCTCGATTATTCGATTAGTTGTTTGGTCTATAAAATGTCAGAAAATTTTGACAAATGTGGATCAGTGTTTCCCAAAAGCCCGAGATGACGTCCTCAAATGTCTTGTTTTGTCCACAACTCAAAGATATTCAGTTTACTGTCACAGAGGAGAGAAGAAACTAGAAATTATTCACATTTAAGAAGCTGGAATCAAAGAATTTTTACTTTTGTCTTAAAAACATTACTCAAACCGACTAATCGATTATCAAAATAGTTGGCGATTAATTTAAGAGTTGACAACTAATCGATTAATCGATTCATCTTTGTAGCTCTAGATTATTGTACAATCCTTTACTAGTGAAAAATCTATTAACATTTACAATTGCAAATGAGTAACTAATTGTAGATTTCTGAGTTTTGCTGTGACCCATGACCCTTTATTAATGACTTTATTAACATGTATAACTACTGACTTGAGGGCTTATTTGTAAATGTTAATAGATAGTTAAGGAATTGATTGTAGTGCAGATCCCCTGCAGCGAAAAAGACAGAGCAAGTGTCCTGCTGGAGGAGTATAAACACCAGTCAGAGAGATATTTTGTAACCAGCAACACCCCCCCCCCCCCAAAATGCTCTCATTAATGGCTGATAACTGATGTGTGAACTGCCGAATTGTTGTCTTATTAGAAAGTAAGAAACGTATGAATTATTAATGACTTGACTAGAGAGATTTTTCACAACATGGGAACCCAAAAGTTTCTCTAATCAAGTATCATAACTAATCTATAAAGCATTAGAAAATGATGTATTACCGTCAACTAAGCCATTATTTTAAACCCTTTATAAAGTATCACTGATTTTATATTTTTCAGATGGAACACAGATCAGTTTATCATTGGACTTTTTAACAGGATGGCACAAAACATTAATCTCCCCTAAAAAGCTATTCAGACTTGTTCTATAAATCTAGTCTCTACCAGTAAAATGTAATGGCATCTTGGAAACGAGATAAAAATAAAGCTATATGTCAGAGTGTTTATTTCCCATCTGGAAATACCGCTTCTGCTGCACAGTAAGACAAATATGCTGTATGTAAACCTTTTTGATGTCGGATCACAAGAAGCAGATTTGCAGAACAAATTTAAGCTCTCACGTTGCCTCAGAATTTATCTTTGATGTTTGATAACCAATACGTAATCATTGCATGACATAAGGTTTTATATAGAAAATGATGAAAAGCTGCATTATGATCTAATTCCATGCAGCGGCTTGGGTAAGTGATTAAGTAACTCTCTCAGACTGTTAAGCGCATGGAGGTTATCCAGATAGAAAAGCGGACTCAATTTCAACTGAGTAGTCATACCCTTCGCTTCGTTCCACCTTTATCTTTCGCCACTGGTGAGTCCAAGTCCCAGGAGAGCCTCTCCCTCGCCGGCAGCCATCGCTCCTGCCACTGCTCATTAATTAACCTTTGCTGCAGCCACCATCAGCCAGAGAACAGCCTGATATTCTGGAGAGGAGTAATCATTGATACCGTGTGAGGCTATTGTGTATGGAGAATTAGCTAGCTGATGGGCAACACCATCATTGTTGAGAGTTTTTAAACTTCAATATGAATTCGACGTGCATGACTTGTGTCCTTCAGATGACAGAAGAGAGGCTCGGGATGCATTCAGACTTTAACTGACAAGGTGTAAGCAGCTGGCGGTCATTTTCACTTTGGTAAACAACGCCTGTGAGGTCCTCACATCCCACTGTTCAATTTTACCTGCTGATGACACTGCTGTGTTTGGATATGGGGAGGCGCAACATCCCGGGAATAGCTATTAATAAGAGTTGACTTGTGAGGAAATATGGCGCTTTGTCAATTTGCAGCTGGTGGCAAGTCGTTTCTGAAGTGAAAATGGGATCTTCCATGCCAATAAAGAACAGCGGCAAGTGCTAATAAAGCCCAGTCTGGTCTTACAGAGCAGGGAAATCAGACCAGATGAGGCATTTTGAATTTCACTTCAGACAGATCTCCATACTGAAGCTGGCTCACTGCTACAATTTTTTTACTTCACTTATAATCATCCAAATTTGTCAAAACGAGATAATTCCACATTAACTGCTGAGCGAGAAGCCCTGTTCTCTGAGGATTTCAAGGTCCTTAGTGCATTTCAATTATAATTTCTTCCATTTGTTTATTCGCAAACATCATTTTCCAGTGAAGTTTACTTTATTCCCAAAAGCTTTACAGTTTTTCTTGCCTCTGTCTGAAAGTCAAATGAAAGTCTGTGGAAATTGAATTTCCCCTGCGTAGCAACATGATATTATGTTATCACTGAGGTCTTTGCTTTGAGAAGTTTTTGACTTTGGAAGTGAGACCCTTCAGTATAAACCATCCGAACCTGTCTCCCTTGGCACTTTGGTTAATCCCCTCTCTTGTTCTGTATATCACAGACAGTTTTGCAGGGCAGACAGAGCTCTCTGACTCTTGGAAATTGAGCCACTGTAGTATGACTTTGTGCAGGGCTCCTCGGTTTCTCCTATTTCAACCACCGTGGTTTGCTGGCGGTGCAAAAAAACGAGCTGAATGATGTGTAAGCTGGAAAATGAGATAAAAAGAAATGATTTAGCTGTTGTCTGACTAATGTGAGTTTACCAATTCTGTTATGGAAAGGGTTAGCCACTGTTTCTGCCTAGTAAAGCAAAGGGTGGCTGTGCTGCACCGTTTGAGGCCTAATGTTATTCTGAGGTGTAGGATTGACTCCAGCTGGCTGGCCGACAGACAGACAGGGGAGAGGCCCTTTTCCTGGATGACACACTCAGTAGTCCTTCATTACTGGGACCCAGAAACCATGACCCGCCTGTCAAATTGTTGCCACAGCTACTGCTCTCCTGAACCATGTGTAGGCAGTGCATGCCTGCCAAGGGAATCATTTTCATGTTTCATGTTAATATACACAATAGGACTGACAGTAGAGACAGAAAAAAGGAGATGAATGCATGTCGTACAGGTTTTTTTTTTTATGGTGGTGTCCCATCCGGCCTAATTACATCAAGCATGAGTCATTGATCTCTAATTAGTGGAATTTATGTCTTGAGGAGGAGTAACAGCCCCTATGACATTGGTCACAGTGTGCCTTGGAAATTACAGCAGAGCAACAGATTGGCTTCAGAAAGTCTTCAGAAATGAAATGCTGAATTTCTTCTCCCTGTCCTCACTTACATATTCTCATCTCATAGGCTTTTCATAAAGGAAAAGCAAAGCTACTTCTGATAATGAAGAATTGACAGGAGACCTGACTGGGTGAGGCATGCTTTCACTGTGAGCTTCAGAGATAGGACAATCATTATACTCTCAACACAGATTTTATATCATCCCCTTCCCATAACTGTACCCACCCGGGTGAGCGTATCTACACAGTCCAAGAATGCAAACTTAAAATGACATTTCCGTGCAATCACACTATTGGCTTTGTGCAGCTTCCGACAACAGTGTTTTATTTTTAAAAGAGACATCTTGACACTGACAGACAGCAGGAGACGAGGGACATTCATCACTCTTCTCTTCTCCCTCCCACCCCCCCCGCGATTTTTAGCTGTAGACGAAGCCAGATGGTCAGATTCTCTGCTCATATGGTTGTGCTCCTTAGAGATCATAATTCTTGGCCTGCTTGGCATAAAACATATTTTATAAGAGTGAGGAGATGCTAAGAAATGATAAGAAGAATTGAAAAAGGCCAGGACAACACCAACACCACTCCTGGGGGGAATTTGACATCTTTATACATTGATTCTTAATGTAGGAAACAACACTTCATAGTTGTCACAGGTAGAAAGAAAAGGTAGAAGAAACAAAACAACAAAAAAAGGAGGTGTCACCGCCTTGTAAGAGGTGATAGTAAAAGGTGTCATCTTTGCCAGTACAGAGTGATGAGGATTTGTAGGATACACCAGCTGTTAAATTGTCTTCGACCTGTTCTCTCGCAGAATAAAATGATCAGAAGGGTACAGGAAGAACTGCACAAACAAGGTTTGTCTATTTTAGTCTGCAAACGCTGCCAAACTGTGCGTCTTGTACCACCACCCGGCTGGATTAACCTGCTCGGGGGCTCCGGGGCGAAAAATGAGCCGCTGGGCCCCTATTACATCCATAAGCCCAACGCATGCTGTTTGGGTAATTTAATTAGACACAAATTAACAGAAGGTGTATGCACAGAATCAGTATCAGCTTAGTACTAGATTTTGACACGGGCCCTTCTTAAAGACAGGGCCTCAAGATCAGGTAATGAAGCAAGGATTTCATGGCCACTTCCTGTCTTCTTTTGCCTACCAGGAAGATAGCTGCAGTCGCTGATTAAAACAGAAAAGAAAGACACAGAAGATGACACTTTGTCTACCACAGTACGGGTGTGTTGTTTGTGTGTTCCATGTTGTTTGACTACTAATAGTGCTATAGAGCAGTGCTTTTTACGATTGGGTCTAATGAACTAATTAACATCCGACAGGGGGTAAACGCTTCAAGAAACTAGCGTCAACAAAAGGTAAGGTAGACTGCAAGCTAGCAGGCATGGATGTAACCAGTGGAGAATTGATAAGGATGCAAAACATCTGCTTTGCAAATGTATATAAGGCAGGTAATGCGTTCAATGTTTTTATTGTGTGCAACGTCGATGGAAAAACACGCTTTGACACGAATTCGCCAGGGGCAGTACGAGTTGACGCAAAGATGTGTCTGCACGAGTTGAAAAAAGCTTCTACTCGAGTGAAAGAATTGCATGAATCCCAGGGCTTTATGAATCTGCTTCATAAATATACAGAGTATAGAGGAAAATGGAGAGACTGGAGGGAATGGCAGGTATGCTAGCAAACAAGCTTACAGCTATTACACAGCCAGCAAATTCATGAGGGGAAAACCCGCTTTGGTTTCACACTTTTATAGATACTAATGCATAGTGTTCCAAAACTTCCAAATGTAAATATAACTTATTGACTACAAACACCAGATGTTGCCTTTAAATACAATTTCTTAAGAATCCACAACCTTTTTCTCAAATTATCCTAATTTATGCTACTGGTAGACTGGTTTATAAAAGACTTTTCATTACTATCTGACTGGCATCATGAGACGTATTTAGAGAAATCCTCTGGTACACAGGAGATGGTGTGTTTAAATGTATACAGTCATAGCTGTTTGTTTGGAGTAAATTGAAGAAGTGGACAGTACGCATGACAAGTAGATCGCTTAAGGGAAGGCAAGAATGCTGCAAAGAAAAGTGACTGCATCCAAGCCAAAAACAGTTACAGATGTCTGTGCCTTTCCAAGATAAAGCGCTGTGTGACTTTAAAATGCAGACAACACTCCTGCATTAAGACAGCAAAGAAATTACATGGAATATAAATGTATCAGTGAAATCAATGAAAACAGGAACCTAATTCAATGAAGTTTATTAGAAAGGCCAATTCATCTCTCACTTTATTATTTTCTGCCATGAAGAAGAAGAAGAAGAAAATGGGCTAAATGCAATGTTACAATTTTGAAGATCTCTGTTTCGTTGTCTTTGGCGGCACCTAATAGTGATAAGCTGTAATTGCAGGTGTGTTTTTGGATATCACTTCCCAGAGATGAGGACGTCAGTCAGTTGGCCGTTGGTCACAGTATGCCGCTTCACTCACAAGTGAGTCAAAGAGCGAGTCTGTTGCGTTAGCTCTGCCTACCCTCACTGGCAAAGCAACCACTTAGAGGTGAGAAAAAAAGTCACTGACCATGCCCTGCCTTTGATTTTTCCCGGGAATGACGCCACAGACACCCATCTCGCTAATGCTGCAAATAGAAGGCCTTTTGTCAATGACCATTGTTTCATCATCCAGCCGTAGTTATTTACATTAACAGACTTTTATTTAAATGAACATTTTCGAGAGTATTACTTTAAGGCTCTTGTACAACACTACACTTAATTTAGAGACTGTACAGTTGAAAATGTTTCAGGGAATTTACCCTATGCATAAGCTCGGAGATTTATTCAGAGTTTATTTTCAACAGCTGCTATCCTTGACTCTTGGGGTTATGTCTTAAATCAGGGCTGCAATTTCACTTTAAAAAAAAAAAATGTTATCAAACCGGGACATTCTCCTCAGCAAAGTTGGTTTTAATAATTCATCACTCCTGACAAACCTTCTCTGGTTTGAATTCCTGCAGTAGAAATTTGCAACCTGAGGTTTTCTGTGACTGAGAGGTGACACGGCTACACGCTGGCTCTCGCCGTGTTTACTTATTGCCATTTGTGTCCTTTTGCAAACAGTGTTTGACAGGTTTTGATTTGACCGGAAGGCACAAATGATGGCATTACTTTAATAACCAGCCATGGTCACAGTGGCTTTCCTCCTGAGCATCGACTATTATTGGAGTAATGTGTGGATTGTGCCCCTCTGGCTTGGCTGCCTCATTAAATGGCTGGAGAAGAGTGACTGGCTGCAGGGGCGATGAATTATTGATGAGAGAGCCTGATTAATTGAAAATATCCTCCACAGCAGGGAGGGTGCGTGCGTGGGCGTATTCGTGTGCGGTTGGAGTAAGTGGCTTCATGTTGACTATAATCAGTTGATGCATATAGCGCAGTTTTTGTGATTGTTATTCTGCACAGGCAAACACTGCCAAACATTTACTGTATGGGCAATCACAAATATGAACATTGTAAATTATATTATTCATATAAGTCCAGTCCAGGTGGGAGTAGTAACCTTAGGCAATCAGAGTCAGTTGTTATTAAACAATAGGAGATATATTAAATATTGAGATATTTGTGTTGGGAGACTCGGAGCATCTCCCATGTTGGTGTCCTGCACCTGCGACACGGGTCAAGTGATGAAAATAAAAGATGAAGCTGTCAAGAGATGAGCAACAGGGCCAAAACGAATTAGCAAAAGTAATCACTTGCTAACAACACCAAAGAGGGTGTTTACAAGCTGTGTTTCAATTCAGAGGTTGATCTGAAGGCAAGGTTGAACCTGTGTCTCTTCCACAAATGAGACAGATTATCCTTACTGAGGCTAACACTAACGATGCATTCAGGCGCTCCTCGTCAACTCCTAAAGTCAGACATTTCCAAGTTAATCACCAGGAAGATTCTTCAAATGGTATACAAAGTGAAAATGCAAGTGGTAAACTGGAGCAAGTCTCATGACTGAGTTTAAAGTAGGATTTGTGAAACCTAAACACATTGAATTTTATTCAATACATAATACATTTTCAACCACAATTATAAAAACAATTAATTTTAACTAGACTTGGGCCAGTGTAAACCTTTTCAAACCGGTTTGATATCAAGCCTAGTCTATATCCACGACGTCCCACATCTGGGATTGCTCCTTTGCTGCCGGGAATCCCGCCGGATCACACTCTTTTCGGCCGGATGGCCGTTACCTTCCTCTTTCTTTGTGTTGGAATGTTAAACTCCGGTCGATTTATGAGGACTATGGTTAACTGCTCCTCAGATCTCTGCAGGGTAAATCCAGACAGCTAGCCTGACTATCTGTCCAAGGTCTCTCTTGAGAATGAGACCCTGTGTCTCAATGAGATTACCTGTATACATAAAGGTTAAATAATCTGAGTTTTCTGTTGCACGACTTAACAATTCCACCAAAACAAGTTCCGTCCCGAGGCTATTTTGCAGCGGCTCTGTCGGGCGCTTAGTGCTGCCCAAGACGATTGTGTTTGGTTTAAAGAAATACCAATAAACCAGAGCACGTTTTTCTCCCATCGTGGAATGCTGTGTGGACTAGTCAGCCCCAGACCTTCTGGCAAAGCGAGACTATTTCAAGCCAAACACTGGACCGGACGGGTATACCACATTTCACCACTAGGTGACGCACGTGTCTCAGCCGCGATCAAGTGAGACAGGTGAGAGAGCCCATAATGAGAGTGTACTGACTCTAGCCCACATAATGGAGGTAATGTGCCTCTTAGCCATGACTTTTTACCTGCAGTAAGGTTATAATAACCTCTTTGGTTGAGGTGTTTACACTTTGCCTCGCTTTTTTTCAGCTCACCTCTTTTGTTGGCTTGTAATAACTTAACTTAAGCTACTGAAAAGCTATTTGATTCAGAAAACAGCGAAGCTGTTGAGAAGTAATTAAACTGGTAACGCTACTTCCAACACTGCTTGCAATATAAGTTGGATATAGCGCTGTGACGCCTTTGGCACAGGTTGCTTATGTCAGCTACTTATTTAATTTGCCAGAAGGTGCTGGTTGAACAAGTTGGCATAAAGTGAAAGCAGTTTAGCCTTGTACACCGGACCAGACCAGTGAAACCGGAAATCGACCCAACTCTAATTTTAACAGACAAAAACAATCCAACCACACGTTAGTTGTATGGACTAGTTTCTTTCAAGCATACGCTGGCCTTATTCGGCCCGGATATAGCAGGGTAATGCAGCATTTCTTGGCTCTAGATAGGCCTTGTCAGCCTTTTGTGACAAAAACAATTGTGGACTTTGGAGGATCCAGCCCTTGATTTGGGACACAGCTACAGTACCTCCATTATCTTGTTTCCTCTCCATCCTTTGTCAACATGCAAATTCAGTCCATTCTCCTCACTGAACTGCATTAAGACCCATCAAGGCTTCCATCAGAATTCTGTCTGAAGTCATGCCAGGGGAAATTACAAGCTCTCCTGGCAACTGCCAGTAACAAATTACTTATATATAAACCCACATTGATTTGAAATTCATAAAGGCAGAATATATTACAGTCTGACTCACTTTTTAAAACGCTTAAAGGACATAAACTCATTTTTACCTCTTAGTTTGATGTGACATTTACTGACTTCGATAAAAAAATCATTGCATATGCAGCGATAGCTTCGATATCACCCATACATCAAGGTGTTACAAAAAGTGAGGTAAACCTGTCATTAAGCAGAGCCCTGAGGCAAGTATGCTACTAAAATATGATATGCTATAAAGAGATATACTACTACTTAGTGCATTGGTACCGCAAATGATCAAATGTGTCTAAAATTTCAAACTATAAAGTAGTGAAAGTGAGAAGTTGAAAATGTGTAAAGAGATGTTGTTTCTCTGAATGTCTTGCTCTGTGGCAGCAAGTGCAGCATAATGAGTCCCGGAGCTGAAGCTGCAGTCACACACTGTTTACATTCATGTTAAAGGTTTGTGTCTTACGTATTTCTCTGCTTACTCTGGAGACAAGACAGATAAACTGAAAAAAATGGAATGGGACAATGGAAACAACTTGCTGCACTCAGTTTATCGTCATGACCGGGTGCTGAAACCATCAGTATGTGCCAGGGAGCTCTACAGCACAACATGTTTACTTTCCTCGCAGACGTTTCAGGCCTGCACTGATTAACTCATTGAGATCAGGTGTGTGCAAGGCAAACAGGTGTGTGCAATTAATAGATTGTCTTACTCCCAAAAGACAGAATTAAGTGGATAGCCATATAATATTCTAAAAAGAAATCCAACTACATAACTAAAGTGCCCTGCTCCTGAGTCTTTTAACTCATAAAAAATACCCAGTTGAGATCATTCCTTTTTCAGACCCTTTGGGCCCAGACAATCCAAATAATCCATTATGCCTCAGACTGAAGTGAAAGCCTCGCCGCTCCTTGGGGCATTAACCAACTTCAATACCCATATAATGTAGTTCATTAACCACGTGTCCACGTCTGCTGAAAATGCCTGACGGTGTTTGATTTCATGTGCTAACTGGAATGCAGCATTTATATTCACAACTTCAGCTGTTTTCCCCAAATATAACCTAGTAAAACCCATTTTAGGCAATTGTACCATAACTAGATAAGCTTAGAGGCTTCTTGAAATAAAATCCTGCAAAAGAAAGGAACATTGGAATCAGTAGATACATTTTCGTTTTCTCATCATATCTTTTGTTCCATTTCACGGTTAGTTAAATTTGGACTTTTTCAACTATATTCTAATGAAGAACACACAAATTTGTGATCTCAAAGGATATTCTCTAATATCATCAAGTAGGTGGACCCAGTGTTTACTTTCTCCAATCACGTAAAGTCATAATTTCCAAATTGCAGGTCTTTCTCTTTCTTTAGGATACGCTTCAGTATGTTAACTCCAATACAATATTGAATGGATGGCATACTTTTGGCAATTTCTGTATTGTGTTTATGAACAATATTATTGAGTTTTTTATTCAGTGACATGAGAAGAGGGCCCACAAACAAAGCTTTGTCCCCCCCTTCCACCTATTTATTTTCTGTAGCCTAACGTATCTCTTATATGCGTCAGTGCATGACATTTTGTTTACTATCAAGTATGTTTCTTCATTTTCGTTTCCGTCTCTCCCTCTGTGTATGCCAGCTAGCTGAAATTATGTTTGACTAGAGTTTGAATCTGATATGTTTGAATAATGCTGGGTAAGTGTAAATTCATCATTTCATGGCTCTTTAATGACTGATACAAATTTGAAGTCATGGAAAAGTTTTGAAATGTTGTCAATGACAATGTTTGGGAAATAGGGGTTTCACAGACTAGTCTAGTCGACTTTACTCCTCCACAATGAAGTTTTGAGTTTTAAGTCGACTAGTCGCTGATCATGTGGTTTTGTCACTAACAACATAGACCTGTAGCACCGTCACTGGCAATATTAGTCAAAAATGAATGATCCAGTCAAAATCCAGCTCATTTGGAACTTTATTTGAATGTCACGGAATGTTTGGGACGTAAGGAGATATTGGAGCTAAGCAAGAGGAGAGCTGCCTGTAGCTGTTGTGATTTCTGCTACGCTAAAGGACGTTTGCAGTCAGCTGTTTGTGTAAAGGCCGTTACAGATCAACCAGACAGCCGACCGTTGGCAGAAAAGGCAGTTGGACTGATCAGTCTCCTCGAGTTGGTCAAAAAAGTGCCTCGGAACACACCAAAGTGACGAAACGTATCACATCTCCATAACAGCAGGCAGCGCTAATCTGTATTGTCGCTCAAAAAATGAAAACCGGCAGCTGATTGGACGAACACATCACGTGGGTCTGGCTGCTGCTTCTGGATTTTAGATTTTTCAACCGGCCATTAATGGCGACTCATTCAGAATACGATCTCATAATGTACTAAAATAGTTCATCGAAACGTGTTTCTGAAAACATTTTCAGCGAGAAATAGGACATGCAGTTGCTGAATCTGTCTTCATTTCAGATCAACAAAGGTCAGTTTAAAAGATTTTCGTCAGATTTTGAGAGGCTTGACCGAACAGACTCGAGTCACTGACCTCGCCAGACTGTCCTTAAAGACACGCAGGAGCTACGTGCTAATGCTAACATTCTTTTGTGTGTTTTTTTGCTAATGCTAACATTACAGGCTGTCCAGCATCGGATCACTGGATTATTGCCCATGGAGCCCATGCGTAGGAGATATGACTCGCGCTACACTCATTTAAATTGCGTACACACATAACTAAGCACAAACCCAATGCATTTGTTGCCAACGTGGACGGATAATAGACTTTGCACTGAATGTTTGTTTACGGCAAACTTTTGATTGACTGACTATCACGGAGATGCGTAAAGTTACCGCTGGTAAACCCAGTAGTGTGAGGAGGTGTTAAAGCAATAACTGAAAAACAGGTAACGTTAGTTAAGCTCACTGCAAAAGCGCTTGCTGATAAATTGGGACAGGTTGCAAAATGCTAGAAAGGCTAAGCTACACAAAGCAAGCCTCTTAAGAAAATCAATATACGGGTTGATATTAAAGGGTGATGAAATACAGGTATAGAATGCAAAGCATTCTGTCATCCTGTGATTTTATTAGGCCAATGACTGAAATAAATGTCAATGACGTCATCATCGACTAGTCGACGTCGACTTGACTTTCATCACCTCAGAGTCGACTTTAAAAAAGTTGAAGTCATGCAACCCCTAGTGGGAACCCTGCGTTAGTGACTGTCCACCACATGACATCATTTGTTTTCGCCTCTGCGGTGTCCTTTTTAACTGACCCTTCATCATCTAAAGACCACTGGCTGTAGATAATAGCTCATTCCTCAGAAAATCAATCAGATTCCCTCTAAAGATTGCCGGCCTGCATGTCGGTTTGCTGCTCGTGATGGTGTTTGCACAAAGTGTGGTCATATTAAATGACAATCGTGCCCTTCGACTGAAAACTCACTGAATTTAATTTACTAATCTTTGAGCATCAAGATAAAGGCCATTTATATGTATTCCCATCTTGAAACTCAAAGTGTTTTCTCTCAAGGACAACTTAATGTAAACAGAGAGAAGGAAAACATTTTCCACTTTCGACAAAGCCGGAATGATGTTGATAATAGAATTCACTTCCTGTTTGAGTGAGATCCAAGTAATTGTACAATAATAACCCACTATAATAAATTACAATCATTTCATTTCATTGTAACCTAAAAGTGCACAGTTCAAAAATTAATTTAAACATTTTCCTTGCTGCTCTTTTGATAATACGCTCCTTCACTCACAGCCGGTGCAGAAACTTGAAGGTCTGAAAATTAGATTTCTTGATTTGATGTCATTTTTTATCAAGATTTCTCGGCCCGGGCTGATTGCGGTGCCAACATTTGGCAGACGTAATGTCAATATCAACCCGGTTAGCTGTGTTTTCTTTGGTTGCCATGCCAATTTACTATAGACTTTCATCAGTGTTGTTGGCAAGGATGCTGGGTTAATATTTGATGGGAATAAAACAGGTCATTTGCTGTTTCAAGAAAGTTCTCATTAGCAGAATCCAATATTTTGCAAATGATAGATGAGGAATGTATTGAATTATCTATATCAATCAATACGCAGACACTAATTTTACTTCACCAGCAGCTAAAAAAGGAACTAATTGATTGTAATTTCAAATGTTAGGTGATGTCCTCATGGTTACGTATTGAAGACAAAACTTACAGTGTGTTTTTATCCACTTGCTGTTGTTGTGTTGTGTCCTTGAGTTTAAGAAAGACAGAAGAAAGAATCTATCATTAGCTGTCTCTCTTACCTTCAGGGATCATTTTAAGTTATAGTTTTCTCATTAGAACTACAGCTCGCGCTACCCAAGCTGTAGTTCCAATGAGACAACCTGTAGGGGGACAGAAGGGGGAAAAGTTCTCTAATATTGCTTTAAAGAGTAACACAGCAGCACCGCTATTTCTTTGCGGGGACAAACCTGATATATTAAGTGGATACAAATTTGAGCATTAGTGACACAAAATAATTCTAAAGCAGGGGTCTTCAACGTTTTTTTAGGTCAAGGACCCCTTAGCTGAAAAAGAAATGGAGCAGGGACCCCTACGACATATATTGTGTAAAACGGAGTTGCATATACAACGGGGCCTACATCACGAGTAGGGCGGCCTATATAAAGAAATTGACATATTCATATATTTATACATCATGTTTTAATGTAAAATGGGTCATAGTTAATTCTTTAGCCTAACTGTATCTGTGGATGGCTACCGTATGGCTTCCTTAGCTATAGGCCAGTAATCCTATCATCATACACATGTTGTGCACATAGATTTATCTTTACTAATAATATGTTGGATTCATGTTGATGTATATTTTCAGACAGACATTTTTATTTTCTATTTTGTTAAACCATCAAACAATAATTTGGCGGCCCCCCTGCAGCAACTCTGAGGACCCCGTAGGGGTCACAGACCCCCTGTTGAAGATCAATTCTTTAAAGTACAAAGATTTTTTGAAAAACTCTCAAGACTTTCCATCCATAATGCAATCACTGTGAAAACTAAAACTTGCCTTTATTTTATTTTTTCTTGTTCCATATTCCAGTCCATATAATCTACACTTGCTGAGTACAGTTCAAGGTGATCCCAGCTGCGCACATGTGGCTATAGGTCTGAAGCAGTAGTCAAACCTTTGGCAGTGAGGCTTCAAAGAGGCTTCAAAGCCAGGCATCAAACGCAATCATAGCAACTTCCATACAACTCTGATAATAAGTGACTCTTAATTGCATTAATTCACTCTCAAGAGCCTTTTAAATTCAAAATATTTTCAAGAACTTGTTTCTCATACTCAATGACATTTCTGGCTTTTACAAAATCCCTAAAATGGTTGTGAAGTAAAGTGATCCAGGAAGCCAGAAAACAACGTACATTCTGCCTAATCGGAGTTCAATCTTAAAGCTTGCAACTAAGGATTAAAAAGTAATACGTTTTATATAAATATTTCTGTTGTTTCTATTGTTCAGCCCTGTAGAAAATCATCTTTCTGTCAAATGATCTTTCTGTGAACTTCGGCCGTCATTAACTGGTGACAAACAATCAATGCGTGCTATTTCAGAACTTCACTTTCCCCATCACCATTGTGACAGCTGTCTAGAGTTGCCTGATCTTGTTACTTGGGCTTGTGTGTTGAAATATCCTTGAAGGAGGTAGTCAGAAAGGCCATCGGTTAGATGGCTGACACCTGTTCTGATTGAATCCTCAGCTTTATAGGCAGGTGGCGTCAGTGGTGTTTTTTGTAGTGAGTATGCTGCGATTTCCCCCTCCCAGCTTCATACTCACTCATCCCAGAGCAGCGTTTCCCGTGCCTATTTTGTAACGTTACCGTGTATAGCATCCGCATCATCTGGCTCATTTTCTGTCGTTTTTGTAACGTTAACACCTGCTGCAGTGCCACTCGAAGAAGCAGTAGCTTCAGGGGCAGGCTTACGACAACACTGAAAGAGTGTAGTTTGAGATCACTTTCGTTTTATATCTCCTATAACGTTAGTCTATAGTGATTCACATTAGTTCATTTCAAATTTGCGCAGTGAATGAGCGCCAAGCAACTGTGTTGTTGTTACTACGCGACTCGCAACACAGACGGCGTGAATTTATGAAGTGTTAAAGTTCTGTCACAAAACAATTATCGTTATGTATCCTCAGGCTTTTGTAAGTGGGTATATGGAAATTAGTGGTGGGCGGATCGACCCAAATATCGATAATATCGATACCAACGTTGGTATTGATATTGATCAATAACAGTGTAATGGGATCAATACTTCGGTTTTAGTTTCTCTCCAGTGTGCACTGCTGCGGTTTCATCAAAGAGGTGACCTGGCTGCCTGTGTCTTGGTAAGTGCCGTTGCTTTCAAGTGCCGCTCCTGTCACAGCGTGGAGCAGGCACACTTTGCTCCTCCACCCCTCTCTTGTGATTTGATGTTGTACCGTCACTTGACTCAGTGGCGCCGGGCAAACAAGCAAGCAAGCAGCCAGGCCTGGCAGCGGCCAGCACCACACACACACAAGCACAACAGAGACGGAGCTGAATAATGGCAGAGAGGAAGAGGAGCGCTGTGAGGCTATATTTTCAGGCCAAAAATGAAACAATGGCAAGCTGTATAATTTGTAAAAAGGCTGTAAGATACAGTGTTAACACAATAAATTTATACACGCATATGACAATTCTGTCCTGGGTTTTTTACTTATAATAATCCAATGGAAAAATCACAAAAACACTTAAAGGTCATGAAATTTCATTCAGATTCAGCAATTTGATGATGAATCCACCTTAATTAATAAAAAGTATCGGTATCGGAGTCTATTTGTCACTTTGAACTAGGGCTGGTTTGGAATATTCGAATATTTGTTCAATGGATAGGCATTCAATTTTCAATTTTGGGATTTGAATATTCATTAGTTTTTTTTTAACGTGTATGCAGGCTGAAATTCACTGTGATTTGCTTGCTAAATATCCCCTAGCTGCTGGCTAAATTACGCAGCGCATGTCATCCATCTCAGCCAAAAACAGAGAAATGTTGAGTTACAAGCGAGTCTGATGTTTGTAGAGGTCTGTATGGTTATACTGTAGCAGCCTGGTGTCGTTTTCAGGTGATTTAATAAAGGGAAACATAGTAACACCTTAGTTACAGCCGTGCATAATGCCAATACGGCGAGGCGCTGGCTGGCTGAGCATTTATTCACACACACTGCGTCGGTCGTCACTTGTCAGACAGTCCAGTAAAAACTCAGGTCTTTCCGTTTGTTTTGAATGCCTGCGGCAAAAAGTTAAAGATACATTGTGTAAGAATTACTCCCATCTAGCGTTGAGATCATATATCGCAATCAACTCTCTCTCTCGCCACGCAGTATTGCAGCTACAGTAGCCTTCACGCTTCAAAAAGCGAAGGTGTACAAAAGGCCCTCTATCAGCCATTGTTGTTGGAGTTCATGTCGGAGAGTGGCGTGGACGCGCGCTTCACACCACGAGCGGGCACGCACGCCACCCGACGGAAAGGAGAGAAAAAGAAAAGGAGACTGCAGCGGTCCGGAGGATAATTAACTAGTTGGGATTTGCAACTAGTTAATTAGTTGATCTGCAACTGACTAGCTAGCAGTGCTTACCTAGCTACTGCACATGTGCGACTCCCAACAAAGATTGAACAGAAGTGAGATGTCTCACTCTGTAGCTAAAACAGAGAGCTCAACACACGGGGTGAAAAGAGGAGCTGCAGCAATGTGCAGTACATAAAAATATGGTGTTTTTTGAAAATTAAACCACATAAAACTATTCTGGTACAACCTCTAAATACAATTATGAACCTGAAAATGAGTATAATATGAGCACTTTAACTTCCTTGCCAATAGTTACATTATATGATACCATCCTAATATCTGTCGGCTCAGTATGAAGCCACAGCCAGTTTGCTAGCTAGCTTAGCATAAACACTCAAAACATACAGTAGGGGTACTACATGCCATATCTTGTTGGATTCTCCACTGGTTGCGAGGCAACCTGATGTTATAATGACAACAAGCAGTCTGGAATACAACCCCCTGTAAGACTGCAAATTGTCTTTTTTTACACTTGGGTTTTTGTACAGATTAACGAGATATAACGTGGAATCAGTAAAGGTGGTGGTACAGTAGATGGATATGGTTACATTCGGAACAAAACAAGGCTAGCTGTTGTCCCGTTTCCAGTCTTTATGCACAGCTAAGTTAACTGGCTCCAGCTTCATATTAAAAGGTGCTGTAGGTAGGATTGCGAAGATCCAGGACTTAGACAAAAAATGTGAACATCAACAACTTCTCAGTCCCTCCCCCCTTTCCGCTAAAGCCCAAAACTGTCTCCTAAGCCCCTCACCCCACAAGGGAGAATGAATGTGTGTGCGTGTGCTCCCCCCCCCCACCCTTGGCCCTGATTGGTGCATCTGAACAGACAGCAGTGGATTTTTGCAAATCGCACTACAGGCTGTAGGTGGTGCCAGAGGAGCCAGATTTTTTTTTAAATGACCTGCTTCATGTAGTTCTACTCAAACATAGGGTCAGTTTCAGCAAATATGACAGAAAGTTAGTTTTACAATTCTTACCTACTGCACCTTTAAGGAACAGACATCTTCTCATCTGACTTTCAGTAAGAAAATGAATTATTCCCCCAAATGTCCAACTTCCTTACAGTAAGTGTCATGTGCGGTCTCCTTCCATCTTCATCCTCCAGGGATTAAAACTTGTCTTGACGTTATAGTGCACATTGGTGCAGACACGCTACAGTAACTCATAAACTAGATTCAGGTGGTGCAACAAGCAGTTAGAAGGCCCGTAGAAACCTGCAGATCTTGTTATAGAACAGGCAAACAGTCATGAGAACAGAGAACATGTACAGAGATGTTTTTCTGATGTCTCCTCTATGGAGGACTGCTTACCAAATGTCTTTTACACAGCCACTGTACTGTAGATAGGGGGGTAATGTCATGCCGTAGGTTAACATACTGCATGAGGACCTGTGAATATATTGAAAGCACTTAGAGGTCTTATTGGGGGCATTTTTAGGATTCTGTCAGTAAGTGGTGTTTATAAGTATAAGCCTTTCTTTTCTTCTTCCATCTGTCAACTCTTTCAGATTTTCAGCCAAAAAGTGAGATCAAAGCAGCTCCTCTCATCTCTGACTGTTTTTGATGATGTATGTACACACTGCCACTGCTTTTGTTGTGCTCCAGTTTTGTGGCGCCAGCGAGATAAGAAATTGGCAGGCAGAAATAAAGATGATTATGCCTTTATAATATGATAAGTCCAAACATGAACAGCATCTCCTCTTTTCCCCTCGTCATGTTATTAAAAGTGTCAGAGCATTTCACACGAGTGTCCTGTTTAGAAGTATAGGAATCTGGCATTTGTAATAACTAATAACTACACTGATTTCACAGTATGGTTCCTGCTTATGAATCATTTCTCAGAATGAGTTCTGCACTACTCAAGTAATCAAATCAGTCTTTTCAAAGGTTATCATTTGATGTTAATCAAATTATTTTCTTTGTAGGAAACACATTTGTTTTTTTGAAACAGTGAGGCTCTCTATTGAAAGGCACTGTCTAATGAAAAATGCATCGACAGACACACAATAAAATGATGACAATCTGAGTCTGTTCACAGCTGAATGAAGACAGTTGGACTGACCAGAAACATGGTGCCTAAAGCATAAAGATATGTGAGGATATGAAATAGTCTTAGACTTAGTTGTACCCTGTTGTATTTATGACCACTAGTAGCGCAAAATTGCACACGTGTATGAACCGGTGGGTCTATTACATGCTTTGATGTGTTACTGGGTTGATTATTCCACTTATTGATAGTTGGTGGCAAAAAAAAAAAAAAAATGTAGCAATGTGTCAACAAAGGCAGTGAAGAAGACTGCAAACCAGCAAACAAGGATGTAAACATTGCATGACTTAAATTTGGCTTTGAAGAAAATCAGCTTTGCCATTTTTTTTGAATGGAAAGAAATATATTCAAGGCATTTGTTAGACCTCAAGGATACACACAATGAGTTTTGGCGAGGAATACTTAATCCACAGGGCACCTTTAACTTAATTCTCTTTAAAGCTGAACATACACTGTACGAACCTGGCTTCCATATTTTGGGGAATCGACCCGTGGCTCTGCATTGCAACTGTGCGTCAGCCAAACCCAATTTCTGACGTGTCAGAAATTCATCCCAACTTGACAAACATTGCCCAACTAAGCTGAAATTCGGTCCGACTCTAAAATGAATCTTGCGGCTCAAAAATCAGTCAAAAAAGGGCTCAAATTGTAAAGTGTATGCCCAGCTTAACGTAGCTCTGATTGACTAGGGAGACTTCAGTATGCCTGCATATATGTGATAAAGAAATCTTGAATTTTGTGAAAAAATATAATATGAGTTTCTGTGATGGAAATATTAGGCCACATGCTTTACTGTAAATCATGAAAATGTTGGTGGTTTCTTGGCATAAAAACTACAGTTTGCTTCTTTTTTTTTCTTTTTTTTTTACAAGAGATTCGGTCCACTGCTTTTTCCACAACAGCAGCCACAAGCAGCGCTCCTGCTGAATTTAGCAGAGGATCCTAACTCATTCCAAGTCAATATGATGTCCAGCAGAGCTTGCGAAAATGACCCATTAAACCTCCCCTCTAGAACTGATAGGTGCTGTTAAATCGTTCACAGTGATGCATTTTGTAGATGTAATTATGTTCTTCAAATAAAATAATTTACTCTGCACAATCCGGCCAGCCAATCTGTAATTATTGCTGAACCCAGGTCCTATAATATTTTAATCAGGCAGTGATATTGAACTGCTCGAGGTGTAATTAAAAAATGAGCAGGAATTAAGCACCACCATATATACGAGGGGAAAGATTGGCAGGACTGTCAAATACAGAAAAATGAGTGCATCGGATTCCTCATTTACAATGTACATCACTTTTTGGAGCAAAACAATACGATTATTAAAATCAAAATCTGACCCAATGAATAAAACATGATAAGCTTAGAAAATAATGACAAGTAGAAAATAGGCCAAACAAATGCTCATGAATTCAGAAATGATCATTTTGGTGTGCTTTAAAAGGAGGGGAAACAAGAAAGCCGTGCAAACAGGTTAACTCCAGAGACACCTGCATTTTAATGGTGCCAGAGAGCTTTTTGTGTAACATATAGTTCCTATTTCACTGCTGATTGTGTTGCAACCTTTTGATTCAAAAGCAAGAACCAACAACAGGGACAAGGGCACATGGGTGAAAAAAGGATGCTATTTACAGAGGCGCTGCCGCTGGGGATCAACCCAGGAGTCCCTGATGCTCGTCGTGAAGTTTGTCACCGAGGCAGTCGTCCAGGTGACAGTGAGGCAAGGTACCCTTAGAGAGCTCATAAGACTATCTCCAAGCATCCTTCACAGAGCTTTATTCATACCTCCTGGCCTTTCCTGCTTATGATTACCCCTCTTACAACTCATATTTGTACACTGTGCTATGATTGAGCTCTACACCATTTGATCTGTGAAGTGAGGTGCTTGAGAAAGACTCGAGGAGTATGAGAGGCCGTGTAATGGAAACACTTGGCAGCTCATCGTGTAGAGGTTGGCGTCAATGTCAAAAGTGAGATCCTGTGACAGACGTGATTAAATATTTAAAAGTGTTGATAGTGCAACTGGAGAGTGTTCCTGTGCTATTGGGATACAGTCGCTCTAAAGAGGCCTTGTGGACAAGAGCTGTTAATTTTCTCCTGCCACGTTTCGCATCTTCACGCCTAGACACGCCTAGACACTATGTACATTCAATTATCCTCAATATAAATACAAACTGACGGCCATAAACCAACCATGTTGTTCCTAATTTTAGCATCACAGCACAAATTTAGTTATTAATCTATGGCCAGATGGCATTTAACCATCTGTGTATATCGCTCTGCAAACACGTCTGCAATTCATTTTCCCGGTCAACCAGAATGTACGATGACATGTTTGGCTATCAAGTATTAGAGCTATTTTCATTACAATCAATCAGCTTTGAAATAGTCTGGAATCCAAACAAGTTCTTAAGAATTAGATCATAATTTAAAATCAGCGCTGTCAGTCTGCCCAAAATAAATCACATCAAAAATACATACAATTAAGGCATTGAAACCTTCCTGTCTGCTACACTTTGCTGGCATGCCTAACTTTAAACAGTTTTTTTGCCTCAGCCTCAGTGCTTCTGTAGTTATTGTAAAGTTTGCCACTGCTGAAATTACAGCCCTTCCTCCTCCCTGACAATTCCTAAACACCATACAATGTCCAACCAATCATTAATGATTAATAAATCAACACCTTCTATACATTATTCAGGTTTTCACTCTCCCAGAGTACCCTTTTATCTAACTAACCCTGCTTTTTCCTATAAAGGTGTATTCAAGATTAACATAAAGTTTTAGGTCCCCGTGTTTAACAGGTTTAACCTAACCTCAGTTTTTTGGCACGATAATAATCAAATTGATTATTGATCCTCAATGATGGCATAAAGTAACAGCTTTCAAAAAAGTATCTTCACGTTAATCCTTTTTATCATATCAGGCTAAACAGTCGCTGCATTCCCAAAGTAACTGTAACTTCCATCCATCCATTGTCTGTTCCCAGCAACTCCAACACTGGGAGAACATGCAGACTCCTCACAGAATGGCCCAGGCTGGCCAACGGGTTCGAACTCTGGCTGTGAGGGGACAGTGCTAACCACTGTTCCACCGTGCCGCCCAAGACTTTAATTTAACACTTATAATTTAAACAGAAAATACAGTTTTCAGTTGCAATAAATGAGAATGGATCTTTTTCATTTCTTTTACAAAACTGCTTAATTGCCATTTTAATCATGAGTCAGTGCAATGCAGAGCTGAAGAGTGAGTCAGACATAATGAATTGAAAGTGACTAATGAATTCCTAAATTTTTCATCATTATTTTTTTTGACATTCTTCCAAAGCTTTAATTTAGCGAAACTCTGAAAGTGTAATAAGAAGTGATTTATTTTGACTTCCTGTCCAGATAAATATCACTTGCCTTTATATTTAGGTCTATGTGTCCTCTAAGATTCACCTACAGCATGAAAATAATGAAGACAGTTATAGCTATATTTTTATTCTTTTGTCTGACGCTGATGAAATGCAATTTATTCATGAAGCATTGTTAAAGTAGTTTCAACCTTGATCAATAATACAACAGACAATCTCTAAGAGAGGAAGAAATAAATGAGTGAAAAGTGGAGAACCAACGTAACTTTTGGTTGAGTAGGCTGAGGCTTTTTTAATGGCGTATCGGGGAATGGGAGATAAGCTGGGAGTGGTAATGGAGAAGTCCCCTTGGGAGGGACCGGCCTGGAAGCCAAACCACCTCCGCAGATTGGATTAATATTGCATGGCCGCTTGTGCAGGGGCTCCTTTCTTGAAGGAACACTGATTGCCTCATTCACTCTTTCACATCCTTCAAAAGGAGAAGTTATCAAAATACTACAATAGTGAGGCGGCGATGAAAACAAAGCCTGCTTCATCCCTCGAAAAACATCAATGACAAAAAAGCTTTCAAAAGATTACTCTGAAGGGGACAATAACAAAGAACAAGTGACAAGGAGCATTTATCCGTTATTTATATCGCTCTAATGGCAGCACATAAAAGATGTTTTTCCTGTTCTGGAGACCTGATGTGGTGATAGAAGCAAGATTGCAACACGCTGTTTTCCAGACTGTATGCGTCAGGTAATTTGTGTGAATAACGGGTTAAACAAGGTCTATGTTTGACACGGGTTCATTGTGTTGTACGGTGAGAAGCTGCAACCTTGTGAGCCATGCATGTGTCTGCCTGCATGCTCTTTGAAAGACACTGCAATTCCTCACGTCTACAGAAATGAATGGCTGCTTTTGGTTTAATGAGTTTTGGCGAGGAATACTTAATCCACAGGGCACCTTTAACTTAATTCTCTTTAAAGCTGAACATACACTATACGATTTTAGAAATGTTGTTTAATTTTAACTCATAGTGTATGAGTAAACTGTCTGCATGTAAAGCCAAAGCTCACGATTTATGTGCTTAGAAACGGCCTTGATCATCAAAGAAGCAGGTATGCTATTTCCACAGCTGGACCAACCTGGCTTCCATATTTTGGGGAATCGACCCGTGGCTCTGCTTTGCAACTGTGAGTGTTGCAACCCCAATTTCTGACGTGTTAGAAATTCATCCCAACTTGACAAACATTGCCCAACTAAGCTGAAATTCGGTCTGACTCTAAAATGAATCTTGCGGCTCAAAAATCAGTCGGAAACGGGCTCAAATTGTAAAGTGTATGCCCAGCTTAACTTAGCTCTGATTGACTAGGGAGACTTGAGTATGCCTGCATATATGTGATAAAGAAATCTTGAATTTTGTGAAAAAATATAATATGAGTTTCTGGGACCGAAATCTTTGAAAGACACTGAGATTCCTCACGTCTACAGAAATGAATTGCTGCTTTTGGTTTAATTTAGTTGGAGGCTTTTGCTTGGAAATTTTACACTGCAGGAGGTGTCCTTCAAAGTATTTCTGTCACTGTCTGCTGGAGTGATACTTGCCAGTCTGGAGAGAGATTATGCGTGTGGGTGAATCACTGAATATACGACAGGATCTACCTCAGATACAAGGTCATGGTTCAGAGACATACTGTGTATTTCCCCTCTCTCTGCTTTAAAAGACACTGACAACCTCCATGTTCTGACCTCCCTGGTTTATGACCCTCTGTGGCCCCTTAGGGATCCTGCTGAGGATGACAAGGAGCGGGCAGCATTTGCCCACCCATTTTTCTCCGTGTCTGTGCTGCTGCAACTTTTGATGAATGAGAGGAGCGGTTGGGACACCTTTAGCCTTTCTCCGTCACGCACAGTAACTGTGCAGTTCAAACACGTGGCAGTGACCAGAGGCAGCTTGTGAGACGGGGCTGAGCTTCCTCTGGTCACACTGGATGAGCGCTTAATTACCCTGATCAGGGTTGATTTTGTGAAATGAGCACAGTGCATGATAGGATTTTCCACAGCAAAACTAAACCCAGGAACACATAAGCATCCAGCTTGGTGGAAAAGTAACAGATTTTTACTGTTATACATTTTGGCAGATGTTGTTTGTTTTTTTGAGGGGGCATCATGACGCTCATGGTTTCTCTGAGCAGTGATTGATTATGTTCTCAGCTGTCGATTGCAAGTACAAGAGTAGCTTAGCTCACACTTCCAAAAAATCTGTTTTCATGAAGCATCTAATAACAGTTTGATGGAGTGCCTGTCTGTTGCAGGCAAACAAATCAATGACTATGAGACAATCAATAAGGCAGTGAGACTCCACTTCAGTAACAGGGGCTTTGACGACTCCCATCTTCTGGCTGGTTCCGGTAACTGCAGCTCCTTACCATTATCAACCATGTCTATATAAACAGTGGTGCAAAGTAACTGAATTACTCAGGTACTTGTACTTCACTTGAGTATTTCCATTTTCTTCTAATTTATACTCCAACTCTGCTACATTTCAAAGGGAAATATTGGACTTTTTACTCCACAATATCTTGGCCCGCTCATATTTTAGATGTGTATGAGTTGTCAGCAGTTCCACCAAAGAGACATCTCTGTAGACTTTTCACATGGTTTCATCTAAATAACAGTGTGATGTCAAATTATCCATTATTTTACAAAACGTCCAAAATATGAAAATATGTGTATCAGAACCTAGTCCTTTCTTTCTTCTTACCACATTAATCATCTCACGACCCCTAGATCAGAAACCATTAGAGTTAAACTACCTTACTACCATGCGGCCCTTTGCTGCATGTCATTCCCCCCTCTCTCTCCCCTTTCAAGTCTAAGCTGTCCTATCCAAATAAAGGCCTAAAAACAAATGCCCAAAAATAATCTTAAAAAACAAACTAAAAAACGCTTATACTGCCTTATTACACCTGCACTTTCCCACAGCAGTCTCTGGCATAACATGCTCATAAGTACCTGTTCCACCCATAATAATTCATGTTTACACGTTTCCCTGTCAAAAGGTTCAACCGTGTGACTATTAAGATAGATGATTATAGAGAATTACGTACTTTATTTTCCCATTCAGAGCAAGATGGGAAAATTCGCCACTGCTGCAGTTTCCCGAGGCTTTGCTAAGTGAGTGTATAGGCTTACGGTAATTCAGCACGCACTCATACAGGGTGGAGTCCATAATGACATGCGAAGAGATATGATGCAACTGATTGCGCAAGGAGGGTGAAGGCGTTTATTGTGCAGGTGTTTTTAAAATTAAAGATGAAATTTCCACATTCTCTGTTGTGTAATGCATTTAGGAAGAGATGGGAAAAGAAACATTTGTGTATTCATAGATTCATAGTATTCATCTTATTTATTATTATTATTTTGTGTGTTTCACAAACATATGTGAATCAAGCGTTTATCTACATGAAGACGAGCAGGGAGCGTTTCTATGGATCTGGAACAGTCTAACCAGACTCAGGAGATGTCAGCTTTGCTTCTGCAGCTTGCCCATCACCTCATTCATTAGTGCCCAATTCTGTGACCACATGTTACAGCTGCGTTTCTGCCTCTTTAAGTGATAAAATAACAAGCAATGTCCCAGTCCATGCTAGATGCATAGCATAAAGCAGTTTATGTGTGACAACAGCAATTTCTTTTTCTCACAGTGATGCTTCTTGACGGCCAGCCAATGTAAATGCACCACTAAGGGCAAGCTTTCCAATCTCAGTGGGATGGAGACTTGATTAAGAAAGAAAGGGATTTGCAACATTTGGTACAATGGTGTGCTTTAAGTTCAGGAATGCACAGATGGGTTTGGAGATCGAGATGAGCTTAGCCTAAAGATGTTTTTTTTAAATCTGAACAGGGAATATTTTTGACATTTTTGCTCTGCTGGTCAGGAATACAAATGAAGTAATGAATGTTTACTGTCAGTATTGATTAAAATAGAAAGCCATTTCAATTAAGAGTTTGAGGATAACATTTCCCAGTAATGGTTGGCTATTCATAGGTGAACAAAACAAATCTGTCCGGTTAGCTCAGTTGGTAGAGCGGGTGCACACGTGCAGAGGTTTGTTCCTCGACGCAGAAGGTCCAGAGTTCAAATTCGATCTGTGACGGTTTTCCTGCATGTCTTCCCCCCTCTCTCTCAGCTTTCCTCTCTTATAAAGGCAGAAATGCCCCCCTGCCCCCTCCCAAAAAAAAAAGAATCAACAAATCGCCTACTGATCACGTCAGAACAGGTCTCAGAAGGTCCATTAAGTTGTAACAGATTTGATTTATAGATTTTATTCAGTACCACTGTAATGGCTTGTGGCTGTGCATTGTTTTAGGTTGATTGCAGCTGTGTGTAGCACTATTGTCCAAGCAAAATTCCTCCTTGGGGACAATAAAGTATATCTTATCTTATTCTAAAGTTTATGAGTAAAAGGGACCTTTTTTTTATCTTCCACTTAGCAGTTTGATAAAATGGTGCCAGTTCTTACTTTACTCAAAACAGAATACAAACCTTTTCCTTTACTACTGAATCTATATGCAGGCACAGGTTTTTCTAAAAAAGGCCAGTGAAGCTAATTCAATCTTGCTTTGGTGTGCAGGGGGCACAGCTGTAGACTCCTCTGCTTTGGGCAGGAAGAGCTTGGGAGTCGCCTGGATCCATCCATCTTCATCCTTGTCAATTATGCCGTTAGCGGGCTGCACATCTTCATTTCCAATGTGGGCACTGTCTCAAAGTACTTCCCAAAGTCACCGTAATCCAATTATATTCTGGCATTCACTGTGATACAGCCCATTAGAAAAGGCTTAATCAATGTGAGGTCTTCATTAAAGCAATTTATGAATATTCATCATGACACTCAGTCCAATACTTTATGGGAACTTGAATCAGACCATTTCCCCCCATGGCGCCATATCATAACCTGGCTTTAGTTTTAATGGCAGCTCTTTAAGTGGAGGGGTAATATTCTGTATTAGTTAGGTAATATGAAGCTCCCTCCACTTTGCACACTATTTAATCCACTGATGATACTTGGCCGTCAAACACAAAAGGACATTTTTAGTATTAGAGAGGTGTATGTAGGGCTTTTGACTCTTAGATGGTCCCACTTAGGAGTCTCCACACTTATTCTTCCAGGCACTGTGTATAAATAGTTAATTGCTCTGTAACCCTCAAATTGGTTCTTTCAACAGAGAATAACAAATAGCCAATAACTCATTTGAGGCTAAGTATCCATTACAAGCGCTTCCCTCTACAACCTACTAAACTCATTCTTGATTTCAGAAGCCACAACTGATTTTCATACCACTGGCAGCTTAACTGACTAATATATTACACAAATAAATATATAATAAATAGTAAATCATGAGGTGTGGCAGTTTCGTAGAATGCATTTGATCCAGCAGGATTTGAAGAGGTTTATAACTATAAATGATAAAATGCTGTTATCCTGGCTAGCCGCTGTTCCACTAGCTTCTGTAACTAAATCCAATCTTTGATTCATTCATTTCATCCTTCTTTCTGAAATAAAGTAGCATGTTTCTGGGATTCCATGTGGGATTCCTGTCCATGTTCGGCATCTAATACACGCTATTAGAAGTTGAAACCTTAATTAGTTTAGGAAAGTTATGGATTACTTTGTGAGTACACAAAACAAGCACAGCTTATTAACCAAATTTGGCAGGGTGGGTACGTCATCTTAACTTCCAATCCATAATAGTCACTATGACTCTCTTCTAAAGATATTCTTTTCGCCCATGGACTCGCCTCTGGGGTTAAAAATCACTGTCCTTATCTAGACATATGGAGTGAACGCCACAAAATACTGTTGAGTTCAAGTTATGTTCCGTGCGTGACTTTAATTCATCAGCGGTATTACCAATGTCAATGGGATTTTGAATGAGGTTTTCTTACTTCTGGAACAGAACCTAGAAGTTATGGTTTCACTCTGGCTCTCTATTTGCTTTCTTTCCAAAATTTAGATGAGAAGATCAATCCCACTCTCATATTTGTCCATTGAATATGAAGCTGGAGCCAGCACACCGTTAGCTTAGCATGAAAAATGGAAGCGGTGTGAAACAGCAGCTACCAGCACCTCTAAAGCTCAGTAATTAACACGTTATATCTTGTTTATTTCTTCCGTAAAAAAAAACCAAGGTGTAAAAATGTTTTAGGGGGGGATTTTTAGAATGAACAAACAAAATATATTATGTGTTAATTAGAGGTGAGGTAGGCTGTTTTTTTTTTTACTTTTTACAGGGTCAGGTGAGCTGTTTCCCCCTGTTTCCAGTTTTTTGCTAAACTAAGACAATCTGTTGCAGACTGTATTTTCATATTTAATAGACGGATATGATATAAGATGTTGTGCGCAACATAGAATGATGTTCTTTATGAAAACAAGTAATGAATTACTAGAAATAATTAGTTTTTCACTGTAACCAGAGATTAGGCAGCGCCTTTAAAATTAATTCCAGCAGTTCTGCTGTCTGTCCTATTTGTCTTGTCTTTGCAAATGTACTTTCTGATTGGTGAAGTGAAATAGTCGCATGGAACCACTTAGTCACCTCATTTGCATTCCCAAGCTGATTTTAAATGTCAGACATAATAAGCTCAACTCTGATGGTTTTAAAATATAGCTTATTATGCAAACTATGTTTGTTTCTCTCTCAGATCAGATCCAGCATGTTGTACCCTTCCGCTATGCTGACGCATTGATTAGGACTCATTCATTAAATCTCTGATCATTAACCGCAATTTATGTCACTCGTTTCTTAAAAAGCCCATTAAAATTGATGACAAGGAAATCGTTCAAATAAGGCTGAAAATAACTACACTATACTGCATTGATGTGTACATCAATAAACCGTATCAAGAAAACAATTTTCCCTCAAATGACTTGTGTAAGCAACACTTGTTTGGCCAGTTTCTGTATTTCCATTACACGTCAAGCTTATACTACATGAACTGACAGCACATCTGTGGTCGACACTCTTGTTAGTACCGTCTTATGAACTGTCAAATCCAACTGAAGAAAAAGATAATAACAAACAGGTTCTGCATTGTAGTGACACTAGTGGTGTTTCAATTGTTACTTTATGTGTGCTTATATTCAATAAACATTCCCTTTTGCTGGTCCGATGGTGTGAGCAGCACTTGCATTAAAGGTCCCATGGCATGACATTTTCACTTTATGAGGTTTTTTAACATTAATATGCGTTCCCCCAGCCTGCTTATGGTCCCCCAGTGGCTAGAAATGGTGATAGGTGTAAACCGAGCCCTGGGTATCCTGCTCTGCCTTTTGAGAAAATGAAAGCTCAGATGGGCTGATCTGGAATCTTGCTCCTTATGAGCTCATAAGGAGGAAGGTTACCTCCCCTTTCTCTGCTTTGCCCGCCCAGAGAATTTAGCCCACCCATGGGAGAGAGACATCATGGCTTTCAAACGAGCAAAGTGGCAGTTGGTCAAGGCCACCCCCTCCCCCCCCAAACCCTTCTCTCCTCCTCAATAGCTACAGACACAGAAATGACACATACTAAGGAAAGCTCATTGTGGGACTGGCTCTAGTGGCTGTAATTCTGCACCAACGCTGAATTTCGGGAAAGAGACTTCAGATACAGTATTAGGGGACCACTAAGGTCTATATAAAAGAGACTTCAGATACAGTATTAGGGGACCACTAATGCCTATATAAAAGAGACTTCAGATACAGTATTAGGGGACCACTGATGCCTATATAAAAGAGACTTCAGATACAGTATTAGGGGACCACTAAGGTCTATATAAAAGAGACTTCAGATACAGTATTAGGGGACCACTAAGGTCTATATAAAAGAGACTTCAGATACAGTATTAGGGGACCACTAAGGTCTATATAAAAGAGACTTCAGATACAGTATTAGGGGACCACTAAGGTCTATATAAAAGAGACTTCAGATACAGTATTAGGGGACCACTAAGGTCTATATAAAAGAGACTTCAGATACAGTATTAGGGGACCACTAAGGTCTATATAAAAGAGACTTCAGATACAGTATTAGGGGACCACTAAGGCCTATATAAAAGAGACTTCAGATACAGTATTAGGGGACCACTAAGGTCTATATAAAAGAGACTTCAGATACAGTATTAGGGGACCACTAAGGCCTATATAAAAGAGACTTCAGATACAGTATTAGGGGACCACTGAGGTCTATATAAAAGAGACTTCAGATACAGTATTAGGGGACCACTAAGGCCTATATAAAAGAGACTTCAGATACAGTATTAGGGGACCACTAAGGTCTATATAAAAGAGACTTCAGATACAGTATTAGGGGACCACTAAGGTCTATATAAAAGCATCCAAAGAGCACCATGTCATGGGACCTTTAAATCAACGTGCATTAAATCTTGTTGCATTAGTGTAAGGAGCCTGTAGCCTAAACGCCCCTGGTACACCCACACGTGTTTTTGCTTATTTTGCATCACTCAACTTCTTTTCAGTACTGTGTGAGCTTTTCTGTCAGTCGTGTTGAACTTGTCTGGGTGCGGACATCTTCCACTTCATCATTATTCACAATACATATAGATTGATGACATTGTGTTATTTCCAGCGAAGCTCTGCACAACTTTAGCCTGAGGTCAAATCAGCCACAATAATTAGAAACACCTGTGTGGGTGTGCAGGGCGTATAATCTTAACGCAAATCAGGTCACTCTTCAGGCTAAATTAGTAATAGTAAAAGAGGATGAGCTCTATCTAGTGGCCATAAACGTTTAATACATTTTTTTCTTTCTGACTGGACTAATATTGTTGGGTCTTGTTTCCTAATGTTGGACATTTTATATAGGCCTAGGCATTTTCTGCACTTACAGTAATTGTTTAAAACACCATATGTCCACACAATCCCATGAACACAAAAAGATCTACCCTACACAAACAAGAATTTCTTATGTAGTTCATTTCTTATTGTTATGTGCATTTTAAACATTTCTTGTTCCGTTTTTTTAAATTTTTAATTAGGGTGAGACGGTCAAGTCTATCCCAGCATGCATTTGGGTGGAAAAGGGCAGACAGGTCCAGTCCATCACAAGGCAAACACATTTAACAAACACAGAATACAGAACATCTGCACCCAGACTGACAGCCATGAGACCGTATATGCAGTTAAGTCTAATTTATTATCTTACTGTCATGTAGTTCGACAAAAAAAATACTTACATACCGTCAATTTTCTTCCTGCTGCAGCCTTTTGCTGCATCTTTAAGATTTTAAAAAAAGGGATGGTTAACGCTGCATGCCAGGTACAGTATTTGTACTTGCAGACAACTTCCACTAGATGGCACTGCCTTCAAATAGGTTGTGTGTGGTTGGTTTAATTCAGCAGCCTCCCTTGTGGCTACACTGTCCATTAATTAAAGCAATAATGAAATTGCAATGCACATTTACTAGTAACTTCCTTCCGTCTTTCTCTTATGGAAGAATGTAACATTACATAATGTAGAACTACTGCAAATGGCCTTGCTTTGTTTCATATGAGCTAAAACTACTGTTATATGTTTATAATCACTTTAAGTGCTACAGTGTGTATGTCTTATCAAAACTGCTTTTACCTGAAGAGAGAGAGAGAAACTCTCCCACACAGTGTGAAAGTGTTATTACAGTAGTTAAGAGCATCCATCATAGTGAAAGGTCAATACAATATGAAAAATCCCATAATATTCAGAGAAAATTTGTCATTTAATGTGCTGGAGGAGATGATTTTGAAACTCTGGCTGCACATCATTCATTGATCTGAACAAACTGCTTCAATATCTATCTATATATATTTGAGATAATACGGTGACCATTGTTCAGTTTCTGCAGATAAATAATTATGTAGTATTGATGCAAATGGCTTTAATCAATGGACTTTCTCTCTCCCCCATGAACATGGACACCATTTCTTCGTAAAAGTACAAGTGATGTAGAAAACAAGCTCTTTATGGGCGCATTTGTCTGGGATCCCATATGTGTTCTGCCTGGTGGACTTAGCCTTAGGCAGCACTGGAGCGTTTCCTTCAGGACAAGCACTAGTGTAGTTGGAAGGTCAAGCGCGCCACTAAAAATCATTAACCATCATTTGCTTTCATACTCTGCCTGTATAGTTGAGATCAGAAGTGACGAGGACAAGAACTCGCTGTGTTTGAATCTCAATTTTAAAGAGTTTCCACAAGAAGAGTTCGAATTCAGTTCAAAAAGAGTTTGAATTGCAGATGTCACTATACTGTAGCTATAACCTCTGGAGCAGAAAAAAGGGGCAACATACAAGGTTAAAGCTGCATTTGTTGGTGAAAAATGAAAGGCTGCTCTATAAAACAGAGTGTTTATTAACATTTAAGAGCTGGCTGTCCATCAGCTGCTACCACAGGACCATTGAATCATGTAATTTCTGTCATGGGTGAAAGATGAGGGGCTTGCAAAGCGGGACGGCAGAGCTCACTAGTTTCACAGGCACCCAAGTAAGGACTCTGAAAATACATCCACAACAGTCTCTCATTGTATGATAAGTGTGGAGAAATTGCCTGCTTGAGTCTTTCATTTCACATTCATTAGAAAGGTTCTTAACTTAATGATGCATTGTCGACCACGCTGTGCGATAAGATGCAATAAACATGCTGAGGATATTTATGATGCTAAGGTGAGGTTTATCACCTCCAGTGGAGCTTGTGTCATATGCACAGGGCTCATATACACATTACGTGTATGACATATTGTTATGCTGATTTCATATTATTATGATATACTTAGTCTTTGGTGCGACATGTTGTTCTAGTAATGCATTCCACATATTTGCACAACATTTTCCCTCTATCCATCTAGTATTTTATGAAAGGGATTTAAAGCAGAAGTAATTAATTTCTTGGCCACGTGTGGGCAGCAGAATAAGTTGTAAACACAGCATCGCCTTCAACAGTTGTTGTGGCAAACGTGCTAACAAATGGATGTCTATTTACACTTCCAACTGATATGGCACAACATTAGCATTAGAGCATGCTAAATGCTACATGATGTTCACCAGCCAGTAACCAACTTTATCTGTCTGTCGTTTGGTGTTGGGGATGTAGTGTATAGTGGGTTTCTCAGTGTTTTGTTTTTTGAAAGAAGTATAAAGCAGCATTGATTTATATTGTTATTTTGGGCTGCAGTGACACAAGCTGTAGACTCTACGCTGACATAATCACCACATAAAGCTGTTTGCCTAAATTTAGCATTCATTTGGATTTGTGTTTTTAGCAACCTGACAAGTCAATATTCACTCTCATTTTAGCTTCATGTTGCTCTTCATCAATTCCAAAGAGAAAAATCGGGCTCCTCAGCTGTTTTTCACAAATCAAACATATCACTATATAAAGCTGTTATAGCTAACTTGCTAGCAAACAGTTGTGGCGGACGTCCTGAACGGAGTTGTGTTTCTAGCAACCTCTTCCCTTTTAAAAGAAATATCTGGCTCTTTAGCTGCTAAATGTTTCTCTATGTTCACTAGCTAGTCGCTAACTACGTTTGTCTGTTGCAGAGGTGGAAAAAGTACTAAAATATTGTACTCAAGTAAAAGTACCAATACTTTGATGAAATATTACTCAAGTACAAGTAAAATTACCTATCTGAAAAATTACTCAAGTAAAGGTAATAAGTAGTTCATTTAAAATGCACTTCAAGTAAAAGTTACTTAGTAACATAAAAAAAACCTATAAAACGGGGCAGGGGGATTTAGCCAGTGCTAGTGCTAGACAAAAATTAACAATGCCACGAAACATGTTGTTTTGCTAATTGGCAATTTGCTATTAGTCATGAAAACTTCGTTTGAAGTACCAATGCACAAATACTTACCAAAACATGCTTCCGCAGATTACATATGGAGTTATTGAATGCTGCCAGTTCAGTCACCTTTGGCAGGCACATCTGAAATTGTATGATGATACTATTGGCCCTCTTGAATTTAAATGAAAAACTTTTTCTCTTTCAAATGTTGCCAAGGATTTTTGTCGTTTTGGGCAGCAGAATTTGATGTTTCAGCTAGCATTTTCTACTGAAACAGTCTCTGAACCGTCGCCACTCGCCTGATCCACCTCCATCCTGTTCTCAATCTCCTACAGAAAGACTTGGCGCCTGGTAGGCAGCCTAGATGCTGATCGTTCGTCACTGCAGTGGTTCCGGGTGCGATTTTTTTTTCTACCTTTCGGTTTTCATTAGTCAAAGTTTTTTTTTTTTACTCAGTAATGGATGGGATTTGTAATGTAGCGAAATACAATACTTCACTCAAAACGTAATCAATTACATTTGAAATTACAGATTTTAAAAACTACTTGAAAAATACAAAATACACAACAAAACTACTCAATACAGTAACGTGAGTAAATGCATTTCATTACTTTCCACCTCTGGTCTGTTGTTTGGTGTTGGGTCGGTAGTGTGCGGGTTTATCAGTTTTTTAGTTTTTTAAAGAAGTATAAAGCAAAACATGATTTATAGTGTTGGTTTTGGGGACAGCAGAACAAGCTATAAACACAAATCAAACATATCACTATATAAAGCTGTTAAAGCTATCTTGCTAGCAAAAGCTATCTTGCTAGCAAACAGTTGTAGCGGACGTGCTGAACGGAGTCGTATTTCTAGCAACCTTTCCTTCTAACCCTTTTAAGAGAAATATCTGGCTCTTTAGCTGCTAAATGCTGCATTCGTTCACCAGCTAGTCTCTAACTCTGTATGTCTGCCATTTGCTGCTAGACAGGTAGCACATGTAGTGTACGTTGTAGAGCTAATATACTTAATTAAAAACAATCAATGTAATCATTAATACAAATTTTCGAGCAAAAATGTAAAAAAAATAAATAAAAAAATCCAAAAAAATTTAGGTTTTGGAGTGTTGATTGAACAAAAAAGCATACATGAAAAATTCCAAATTTTCTGACATTTTATTGACCAAACAATTATTTGATGAATCGATTAATGAAGAAAATTATTCATAGATGAATCGATAATGTAAATAATCCTTAGTTGCAGCTATGGTACAGTGGTTTCATCTGAGCTTTTACTTCTGAAAAGGTGATCCCTGTGGGTATGCCACTACAAGCAACACCTTTTACATTACACGTAGTCTTTTGATCCATTGTTAACAAGAACATATTGATTAGTGCAACTGTAAGCACTCAAGTCCAAACATCAATAAACCTGTTCCTTTAACAAGCTGAAGTTTCAAATAAAGAATAAATGTTCGTCATATTTCTTATATATTATAAGTTTTGCTGCAGAGTATCCCCCTCATACTTGAGCACATCTCAAGTCTTTTCATTCTTTCTTTTTGAAACCATATCTTGTCAAGGGAAATGGACTGTACACAACCTTTCTCAGTTGAACTAATGGAATCTGAAGTGACCATTATTTAATGTACTACAAACGCTAGAAAGATGTCGGAATAGTGGATGAGAACACTGTTATGCAAATCAAAAACTGTCAATATCAAAAGTACTTGGCACATATGTATCTCATATAATGAACCAGGATATGAATAAGGTAACATAATATATACTGTAGCCTATATGAAGTGATTTGGATGTTAAAATCAATATGCCTCTCCGTAGCTGTCCCCGATATACACCCGACAAACAAACCTGCTTTACTCGTGCACTAAAATAATAATAATAATAATACATAATGCATCAGTGCATGCCACATGGATGATGCCAAGTGTACGTCCCACTTCATTAATTCATCCATAATGAGTTTTGCAGCATGTAGGAGCAACTACCTTAGAGGCAGCCCCAAGAGTCAAAGCTAATTAAATCAGAATCTTAAATCCCAATCTACACACATCTGCCTTTGTTTGCAGTGTAAAAAGCAACAAATGAGCTGCGCTCAAAACACACACTCCGTCTTTTAGCTATAGATGTAGATAACTGAGGACACAATTCTACACCACATGTAAACTCTTTAATTTCCACTCCACAAGTCTTTTCTTTCTGCACAAAAACCCCAAAAGGAGATCCAAACCAGTAGGTGTCTCTGTGACACAAACAAATACCCTATTATTAGACAAGTGCTTCATTGAATGCCAGATTATATTGATCTCCATTTTGTGTGTATACACTCTTGAGAAAGCTGAACATTCAAATTAACACTATAGGTTCAAGTGTAATGCCCTCTGTGCTAGCAGTTTGATGTACATCTCAAGATTACTGTAACTAAAAGCCTGTGTGGAGCGCCTCATTGCAGGTGGCTGAGCGAGGCTGGTTCAATCTCTTGCTGTCTAAAGTCACCACAAAGTCTTCAAGGACATTATCAGCAATGGAGAGATCCTGATTTGTGTGCTGCCCATATCTTGCTATTCTCTCACAAGTGATTAAGAAGCTGGAGCATCTCAGATATTGAGTGGCGATGCAACCTTTTTTCACTGAGGTGCATGCAGGCCTAAATAGAGGTGAAGGTTGTGGGGTGTTTCAGTTGAGGAAAAAAAAAAGGTAATTATGTATCAAGAACTTTTTTTCTTTAGCCTCATAAATTGTACATTACTGACCTGCATTTCTGTTGATTCAACACATGCATATGTAGGCACCAGGTAGGCCGTTGAGAGCAGGTTCTCATTTGCAAAGGCGACCTGGCTAAGAAAAGCGTAAGCGTGCGAGACAACATACAGTTTCACATCAAATACAATACAGGAGTACAGAATACAATGTGCTACAAAAAGGCTACATAAAGTGCAGAATAAGTAGGCATTACAAAGCTGGTACAAACTTGTGGTGTAAGTAAGCCGAAGGATATGTGAAAGTGATATGGTGATAACACAGTATCAAAGCAGACCCCATACATATGTATGCTAATGTTTCTTGAATGAGGAATCTGTGTGCATAGAAATCCCCACAATTGTTTATCAGTAAGCAAAAAAGTTAGAGCACCATGTGCTTGAAATTTGTCTCTGCTAGGTCACAGTGCTGAGGAGAATCTACGAGCTGGATAAAGATTCTCATCTCACATGCTCTCACAGAATACTTGAGCCCGTGGTTTATCTCTGTAAGAAGAGCTGTCTCGGAGACGACAAGTCGCTGTTTGAGTAACCTAGCGCAAACGTCACAAGTCATCATTAATCATGTGAATGTGTCACGCATCACACAGAGGTGGTTTTCCACATCTGGTCTTTAGTCATATATCCTAATCATCACCGTATCAGCGTTCCAAATCTGTCCGCGAATACATTATTCAAATTTAGTTCATTAGAAAAGTAATTTCAGCCGACAGTTAAGTCCACCTCAAACTTGGAGAACGGCCCTAATGACATTATGTTTCATTGTAATTCTCTGCTCTTGCAGTGGGAATATTGTAGCCATTTACTATCATTCATAATGGCATATACATTCCCAAAATATCAAAGGAGGCATGGAAAGTTAACTTTTCTTTTCATTTATTTTTATCCAAGCGAAAAAGTCCCATTTAAAAAGAATGTTTTAAGAAGCAATTCTGGTTTCTTTCTGGTCATCTGCTTAATGATGAAGACATCATTAAGCAAAATGAGCTAAAAAAAACAAAAGCCAATAATATCTATTTTTTTTTTCTTTTCTCGTACAACAGATTAATCATCATTATTAGCCAATACAATCTCTTTCTCAGGTCTTCTAGGACACCCTGTGTATACTTTATATCAGCCTCTTATATAACTGCATGAAAAATCAATCATAAAATTGTTGTTTAGATTATTTTGACCGATAGGCACCTTGAGCCCTGAAGGAGCCAAACAACCACATAACTACAACACACTATAAAATAGCCAAAATAGAAAAGCAGGCATTTCCAGCTGCTGCAATACTGCTGCATATTTGAATTTCACTGCTGTAATGTGATCTCAAGCTTGTAATCTCACTATTTTATATTTTATGGGTTTGTACAAACATCAGTGGAGGCTTCTGTTGACCTTGAATCAATGTATACTGAATCTCTGTGTAAGTTATTTAAGTGGTATAGGCATTCTTTACTGCAAAACTGTCTATTTTCAGACAAATGCAACCAAAGCTATACATCTTGCCTTCAGGGTTTGGCCGGCTTACACTGTGGAATGCTTACCAGAGACAATGCATGATCCATCTGTCTGCAGAGAAAGTCTCCCTCGCCCTTCCCTGAACTAATCTCACATCGCTATAACCACAAGTCTCAATTCACCTGTTGACAGAGAGCTGGAGGCAGATTTTACCCCTGAGTCGAACATCCCATCTCTGCTCCATTCACCAAGGACCAACGAAGGAGGTTTCATGTGGAACATGCAGCCCCTGAGGCCTAATTTCAGAAATCCCTGACTTTCTTTTTTATTACAGGGTGATATACTATTCTGTGCATCTGTGCTCTTCTTTAGTTTGACCTCTCTTGTCCTCTAAATGCTAAAGCCTGACACACTTTAGGAAATAATTCATAAAAGCCTTTTATATGAGCCTCTCATTTTGTGTTGACTCAACTCTTTTCAACATTTTGAAATATAACTCTGGTCATTCAACAGCAGGCACGGGACTAATTTTCATTTTCTCTGCCTGCAGTGAAAAAATATAACTGCTAATGGTCCTCAAGTTGACAAAGTTGATGGGAGAGGATACATTTGTTTCTTTCTAAGCCTGACCTGGGAATTAAATGTAAAAAAAACCAATATAAGCTACATTTCAGTAAAGTTGGGCAACTTGTGGCTGAAAACTAGACAAGCATACTTATTAGGTCTATAATATCCTAATTTATAGAAGCCCTGCACATACTGTACATAAAACATATAAACTGTCAAGAGCAGTGTATATGTTGTCAGGCAATTACAAAAGTTTAGCAACAATGACAATCATGTTATGACATTACTTCATACGTAATATTAATTCCACATCATTGACATCATTTC
The DNA here is from genome assembly GCF_031162955.1 of Sander vitreus. NCBI lineage: Eukaryota > Metazoa > Chordata > Actinopteri > Perciformes > Percidae > Sander > Sander vitreus. The sequence goes on from NC_135876.1 coordinate 19,184,202, forward strand.
TTCTTCTTATATATGTATACATGTGATCTTTATTGCAAAGCTCCAGGATAATCAGAGGTTAGATTATGTGCAATTGGTTACAGGCGCTATCCCATGAAAAACATGCATCTCTAAATTTGCTGATTTTAAATTTGTCAGACAAACTCAGGAATTAATTTGCCTACTTTTTAAGCTAAGTAAACCAATAAAAAAATCTTCCCTTAATATCAATCTACAATTCTTGCAGATTTTGAAAACTGGTAAAAGTCCAGCATTTAAGATTTTATTTAAGTTAAAGTATAGAAATAAGAGCAAAAAAATATACTTAAAGTATCAAAAGTACACGTCATGCACAATTCCCCTGTCAGTGTTATATTATTATACACTGGATCATTATTACTGATGCATTAACATGCATGAAGTGCTTTAATGTAGTTGGTTGCTGTGAAGCTGATTTTAACTATTTCATATTGTTGGGTAGTTCAACCTATAACGATGCTCCATTTTATAAACTGATCAAATGTTTTGTATGTAAAATCTTAATGTGAAAAGTAACCAGTAGCTAGTAAATATGAGTAGTGGAGATGAAGTAAGATAAAATGAAAATACATAGTATAGTAAAGGACCTCAAAATTCAGGTGTAGTATTGAGTAATGCTGAAAAATGAAAACTGAAAAATGCATCGACATAAAGCTGAAAACAGGGCTGTTTCCTTAGCTCATGAAAAGTTAATGCTTTGGAGATTTTTTGGAGAGGTTTTGACAGGACAGGAATATTAAACATGACAAAGAGTATCATGAATTGGCACAAATGACAGTATATAATAATGTCCTGACTGTTTATATGGCTGTAAAACACTGCAAAATCAAAACTTACAAATGAAAACGAACTAATTTAATCACTAGGACTAGCAGAGTGGGAATTCTGCTCAGCCGTGACCCATCATTCTTCACCAAAAATGGTCTTAGCTTGCCACCCTTACGATGTAACAGATAATAGTATTATTGTTATTGCATTGTTGCTGCCTGCGTTGGCCCAGTTGGTGTTTATTTTCCTAACGCTCCATGTCCACAGACAATGGCAGTGATCCATCCTGACTGCCATAGGCTGAGCGACAGATTCCAAACAAGAGGGAACCCCAAGGTAATCATTTGCATTTGTTTTTTATTGCAATCATTAGGACTCCCCTGCCGGGCCTCAGCACAAGTCTGTGTGACAGACCCCATGTTTTATCTGAGAGTCAGGGGAGGTATGTTGCTGGGAGCGAGCCGAAGAGTACAGTATGCTGCACTGATAAAGAAAACAGGCTGGCTACCATATATCATAGAGACATTGACATCTGTGTGTCCCTACGAGTGCTTTGTAGAGTTTGAATAGTTCGAATTATCAATAAAGACAATATGTGATTACAAATGCAGCAGATACTAATTATCATACTAAGTTGTATTGCCAATTTTCCCTGTCACTGTATTAAAAGGCAAGGAATTATTTTAATTTTGCATCATTAAAGGCCAGTACACAACATAGCACAGACTGCCAAAAGCAAGAGAGCACACAAGAGAGGAAAACTATGGGGAACAAAAGACAGAGGAACTCTAGATCAAGCTGGGCAGTGTCATGACCTCTCCTGTCCCCCAATGGAGGCCCAGAGATATCACAAGTAGTGCTTGAATGCTGTGCTCCATGGCTGTGCATCAGGATACAAAGATCACCCCAAGCTCTTACTTTCATTTAATTATCTAGGGGTCTTCGGAGAATGGGGCTGCGTGCAAACGTCCCTCTTATTCAGCATTATCCTGGGAAAAAATGACCTCAAAGGTGAGAAAGCTTTCTAGAAAACCTTCCACTTTTCAAAAAGGGTTCCCAGCAGCTGGCCACACTGAGAGGAATTGGTGTTGTTCTGGGACTTGTTCTGGGAAAGTACCATGGTGGTATTTTCCATGGTTTTACCATGGTACGTACTGACCATGGCCATGGTAAACTGTACATCATGGCCCATGGCACAAATAATGTAGCATAATGTAATTCAAAATGGAAGTGATACTAATTATATACGGCCAATCCTCAATGAAAAGTTGAAACTGACGGTAGACCAACATTTTTGCTTTTTTCTTAGATTTACATCACTGTCAAAATGCTTTCTAATATATTGGCCTATGCAGCATATTCATTATAACAATCCCTCGTATGAATGCACAGTGTGACTATTATACCCCTGTGCTTGTCACAGTGCATGCAGGGTCATTAAGCTTTTGATGAAACAATGGCAGGGCCCAAAGTGAGGTGGAAGAAGCCTCCCACGCTGAGGCCAAACTAGACTTACCGCCACAGAATATTACACTCATTCAGCTCATTACAGAGCAAACTAGCGCTTTTCTGACTCCCTTACTCACTTGTGTGTCCCTGCTAGCAGCCCACACATGCACCTCTTAATAGATGCCTGGGTCTCCCCACTCTTTTTGTCTGTGTCCTCTTATCTGTGCTCCCATGGAGGAAGTATGCCCCTTCTCGCCATCGCTGCTGCTTCTCAATCAACGTGGCTCCAACCTCCAAGACTCATACCAATTTGGTCTCATTCCCACGATACAAGAGCAATTACCCTGTTCTGGCCATCTACATCCCTCGCCACACTAAACGCCACCAGCTTGTCACTGAGCCATCACATTAAAGGAGGAAAATCCTTCATTGCTGCAAATGAGTAATGGAAATGTGACAAATGGATCTGTTGCATATTATGGTACATATTCTGTATGCAATGTATTGATTGTATGTTTTTGATGATTTATACTGTTAATTTTACAGTGAAGTCAACTTTTAAAGAGTTAAGGGGCAAATACTGTTATGATTTGCTGCTTGAAGCTAGAAAAAAGTTTGCTGGTAGCTATCATAGAGGCAAGAACAAGCTAGTGGACATCAACTATGAACTAGTTTGTAGGTCATGGCATTAATGGCAAAAGTGTCTCTTTTCAAAGACATTCATGGTGTTTGTCGTGGCACAGGTAGTATTGGAAAATAATTTGTTGTTAGGTCTAGCGGATTTAATCACCTATAAGCCAAATGGGTGTACCATCCACTAACAGGCCACAGCATGTGCTGAATGCCTTCCATTGCCAATAAGCAAGAAAAGGATGCAGGCTTACCTGAAACCCTGGTGAGCTCGACTTACTTAACACCGCTCCACTCATCACTTAAGCCAGCATGCATCGTCCCTTTTCTCATGTCAACAATAGTTCATTTAGGCTAACAAATAGATGCAGACAGTGACTAAACTAATCAAAATACTACAGGGATGAAGGTTGTTATTCGTTGGTCTCAACCAAGCGGCAACCTCGATGCTGAAATGCAGAAATGCCAAAAACTGCTGCTCCATCCACCCTCCACCTCTTTGCCCATTTTTGGAGTAGCCAACGTCAGGCACTGCCAAGATGGCGACAGAGGCAACCTCCAAGAAATTCAGGCAAATGATTCCTTGAAGGACGTTGTTGACTGATAACTGACTGGAAATACTGTCTGAAGGCTGCAAAAAAAGATCAAATGCTCACCAGTAACACCCTCTCTTAATTATTCCTGAGTCCCTGCTCATCTCTTTGGCAGAGGTCACTGCATAGGTCTCCACAGTGGGAGGGTGCCAGGGGTGGACAAGATCTGTGCTGAAGTAATGAGGGCTCTGGATATCAGGGTGTCATGGTTGATACAGCTCTCAAATGACATTGATATTTCTGGAACAGTGACATTGGACTGGAGGGCTGGTTGGTCGTCTTTGTCTTTAAAGAAGAGCCCAGAGGGTACTTATAAACAACCAAATCCACACGATCACAAAGCCTCTTTGGAAGGAGGACCAACAGTGTGGATTCATCCTGGTCACTGAAAGGTGAACTAGCCTGTAACCCCATTACAAAAAAACAACAGGTCAGAGGAGATTGATATTCATCTCTTTGTGCATTTTATGTTCCTAAAAGACCTGTGTTCCCTAAAGGTTCCAGTGGGAATTTGCATTGGGAGCATTGGAGTTGCTGCTGGTTCTGCAAATCATTCACTCTTATGAACATTGATACAGCTCTCATGTAGAGCGACAGCATGTCTGTATTCTTGTTCTTTCAAGGTAGAGTTTAGTCTCCTGCAAAGTGTCTTTCCAAGTGTCAGGATACAAAGAGATCTGGATAGCCTTGATAGGCAGTACATCTTCAGAGAGGGACATTCTTTTGCCTCATTCAATGTGGTTTGCACCTCAATGTTGTTTTCTAAATCAAAATATACATTTATATCTGTCAAAAAGTGGTAGCAGTAATGTTATTTCAGATCGTGATGATAAATAGAGCTGGGCAACAAAGAAAAGCTCTTAATTTAACAGTCAATCCTTGTCCAGCTAAAGTTATATTTAATCGATCAAAAGAATGACGATGATGGAGTTCCACAGCTAGGTCAAGTCTTTGTGACAAGGTGACAAGCTCAGCGATACAGGACAATGTCAGTCACATTGTCTGTAGTCTGCTACTTCATATTTAGGGTAGCTTGTTGGTGTAGTTTGGGCTCTTGATAAAGAGGATAAAGACAATGGACGAGATGTTTAGACGACTGCAGATCACACAAATTTCATACCATTGCAGCTCCTCTTTGCACTTGTAGCCTCCCATTTACAGAATCGATTTTTTTAAATGTGTTTAATTATGCACAGGGTATTAAATGGCTTTGATCTAAGCTGCATTAGCAATCTTTTAACTCCACTAAATATTTCGTGGCCACTCAGGTGCTTAGATGGAGCGCTCGTGTCCATCCTAACTCCATGATACAATCAGGACGAGACTTTGTCTTTTAACACCGGACAGGTGTTCCCCTTTTTGTCACATATACAACTCCAATTTAAACCTTTAGATAGGATGATAAAACAAATCACTCTGACGGTTCACTGATTTTATTGTTGTTTCTTGTTGTTGGCATAGTCTGTGACTTTGATTTATTCTCCTGATTGATTTCCTCTGGCGCCCCCCTGAGGTTGACATTTGTGGTTTCGGGTGAAATGTCTTAATAACTATTGGATAGATTGCCATGAAATTTGGTTCCCCGCAAGATAAATTTTAATTTGCTGGTTCCCTGACTTATCTAGTGCCATCCTAGGTTAATTATTTTTTCAGTACTTTGGTTTATGTCCAAATATCTGCAAAAACAAATAATGAGTACTTTGTGTTAAGTGCTACTTTGCAAATGTTAGAATGCTAACATCTGCTACACTGAAATGGTAAACATTATACCCGCTAAACATCAGCATGTTAACATTGTTATTGTGAGCATGTTAGCATCCTGATGTTAGCATTTAGCTCAATGCTACAATACAGTCTCAATGAGTCCCTAGCCTGGCTGTAGACTTGTTTGTTTTACTCCTGTTTGTTCGTTATATAGGCTCTTTTTATATATATATATATATGTGTTTTTTTATTCACTGCCATGTGGAATAGTCTTGAGGTATCTCTTAACATATGCTCATAAAACTTTAAACGTAATGATTAACTTACATTTTAAGCTAGACAAGGATTATGCTGCAACCACAATGCACATAAGTGAAAAGAACATTTTTAAATGTGTATGACATTAATGGGCGGCAGGTCGTGGGAGGATTGTTGTTGCTGCAATGAAACAATAAATTCCAGAAACCCAACAAACTGTACAGTATTTTGTGTAGCATACAATGGCTAATTTTTTTTTTTTTTTAAATATAACTTCAGTCAGTCAGTCAATTCCACCATGGCCAAATCTTTGACCTTACTACAGACAAATCCAAAGCTCCAAAGTTTTCAGCAACTCAATAACTCATAAGTATAAAGGGTTAATTACCCAAAATGTAGCTTGTATTTCTATCCAAACTTGCTGAACTGAGGGAATCGGTGCCTTTCACACCCACACACAGGCCACAGCAAGCATCCTCAGTCTGTCCTCTGCATGTTCATCTTGAACATAATTAATCAGGAAGACAGCAAGCCAAAGATAAAAAAACATTAGTCAAAAATTACTCCTGACCTTTTCTCAGTTGCACAATAAGCATCCCTTCTGGTTTTCAGTAAATCAACTCTAAATGAGTTAACACATTTTACAACTCTGAAAGTTTCTTTCCATACATGATGGACCTTGTTATCAAGACATCGTGTCCTCCAGTATCTCCCCTGTTTAAACGTGTTTTGCTTTTAACTTTCTATTTTTAAGAGTTCAAAGGAGCTATCTTTTTGGCATTCAGAAAGTCTAGACTACTGAAGACTCTGAGGATGTTTCACAAGCTGTTTGATGGGAAGTTTTGCTAGAAACGGTAGATAAAGCCACAGATGCATGTTAACACTTGTTGGCGCCATCTGTGGCTTACGTTGTAATGGTACTCGCACTGCTGTTTGCTTCTTAATGAGGGCAGATTGTTCCCCTTGATAATTATATAATGTTTTTACTTCTATATACACATTTTATTTATCTAATGTCATGTCTTAAAGATCACATACATACAGTAGAATACTTTTATTTGAAAACAGTTGGTATTAGATGTCATCTCATAGACTAAGGTTGACTGTTCATATCTCACTTCAAGTTGAGTCGAAGGCAAAGCACTGTAGTAAAGTGGAATATCAAGTGAGCAGAGAGAGAGAGTTTAATAATACAAGATCAGACGTCTCAATAAACACGTGTGAAATTCCCTGGAAACGTCAGGACAATAAGGCAGCAGCTGTTTGAAAAGTCTGGTTAATTGATCATGTCATCCTGAGGGATTATTTCCAAGCCTTAATATATGTTGGAGGAATTGTGACCAACAACACGCTGTCTGTGTTTTAGATATGCTACATATAATACTGACAGAGTATACTGTAGATGTGAAGGATAGAAACATTCTGTTAACAGTGACAGTGCATTGACGACACCATTTTGGAGAGAAACAGTCTCAACTTGTCAAAATGTCTCGCCAACGTCTTCATATTATATTAAGCTTGAAACCATGAGTGAACATTCACTTCTGTCTCCTTATCTTGGGAACAAGAAAGACAATTGTGTCCTGTGCCATAATGGGGAATGTCAGGCTGACTTTGCACTGAGCAGATCCATTCAAAATGAATTGTAAATGACAGAAAATGTGACTTTGACAGTAATCTGGGATAATTTTCTGAAGATCAGAATGCATTTATGGCTCGAAATTCACAGCGCCGCCTGGATATAAAACTCAATCAAATGGAAAAGTTTAGACAGGCATTGTTGAAACTGTTTTTAGTGCAAAAAGTCTCCTATTAATTATAGCTGAAGCAGATTTGTGTTGTTATTTGTTGTTAGGTGGCAAGAGCAGACAAGGAAGTGAGGTGACAAAGTATAAGAGCGCCAACGCTCATATTTCTCATTTGGGAAGTAATTGGAAATCACCCTATTCTGTTGTTGGGGTATGAGGATGTGTTGTGTGTATAATCTGCAGAAAAAGTGAAGTGTGAAAACAAAAAAATAATGTGCTGGGCTGTTTGTTAGCTTGGAGAAGCAAGCTTGACAACTGGTCCTGGCATAAAACGGCAAATTTTACGGAAGAAGTTTGTACGGAATCATGTTTTGAAATTTAAGGTTAAAAAACAGAGGCATGATAACAACCATGTAAAGACTCAAGCACACTGTCAGAAATCTACTCCCATCTTTTCTACTATACTGTGTCTTGGTCTCCAGTCTGCAGTGGCGTTTACCCACCGCTGCTATTATGATTCATCGGGGGAAATTAATCAGGATAGCTTAATCGCCCCTTTGAAGAGTACAAGTTACATGCATTGATGCACTGTGCCGCTATCGCCACCATTTTAATGTTTTACCTCAGAGGTGTCTACATATTGAATAACAGGTGTTGTTTGTAATGGATTAATTACAAGTCTCCATGGAGAGGGGGGAAATTGCAAGCCAAAAACAGAATTATCATAATTAAGTCATCATTTTTCAATCGATATGAATAAAGCAAATTGCATGGTGCTGACTGTATATGAGTGTAATGAAATCCGTAAAAACACACTTATGCTGTCATGCAAATCAGCAGTTCATGACAAGATTGCAGCTGAATATCACAGGGAAACAAAAACTCTGATTGATGGACATTTTAACATCTGTTCAAGAATTTCTTAAAACAATATTTACATGGCACTCCAACTCATCCTCTTCTCACCTACCTTAGCTCTGCATGTTATACATGTTTTAGATTGCACACTATCCTGTACATTGCACTGCATCTGTGTAATTTGCATCATTCTGTTCTGTTGCTCTTGTTTTTGCACATACCACGCCCTTTGCACAATGCTTATCCCCACAACAACCTCAAGTGTGCTACTTTTTTTATCTTTTTTATCTAGTTCTATTTTATTTGTTCATTCGCATCAGCTCATATGAATCATGTTTTATTAAGTTTATTCTGTTCAGCTGGAGGAACAATTACAACAAGCAACAGTGTTGGGAGTATTGGATACAAAAGTAAGGCAATTACAGTAATGTGTTGCTTTTTGCTGTAACGCAGTAACGTAACTCATTACTTATTAAATTTCGGTAATATTATACCTGGTATAATCTCAGTTACGCAAGTCACAACAAATTTTCAACCCAAATGAAGTGGTGTTATGTTTTTTTTAGAATTCACCAACACCGTGAAACATTTCAGCACCAAAGAAAAACAACATTTCCGAGATTATTTTGATGAAAGTAACGCAAAGGTGGTGTAAAGCATTACAATTCAGAGTAATATAGTAAAGAACTAATTACTCTCAAATGAGAGTAACTAGTAATCTATAATGTATTACATTTTGAAAGTAACTTGCGTAACACTGACAACCAATAATACTTTCAACATATGTATAGACATGTGAGTGAGTATTGTGTTAAGTCAGACCTAAAACATGTGAACCCATCCATTAACCAGGGGGCAGAAATAGGTTCTATTGCAATTAAAAAAGAAAACTGATGTTTTGCGCCTGCTGATGTGTTGATTGTGTATATCAAATTATAACGTAATGAGCTTGACACCCAAACAGCCGTGTATCCTGGAGGAACTCTCTGCACAGTAGGTGCTTTGGTAGCAATCTCCCAGTTTTTATAACAACTCCGAACACAACTCTGAGCTGTCTCTAAAATCACTTTGTCTTCTCTGTCTCTCTACAGTAGGATTGGGCATGGAGAACCGGTTCCAACTTGGAATCGTTTTTAAACATTATGATTCCAATGGAATCGTTTCTTTATTGGAATCGTGTGGAATCGTTTCGAATCTTATCATCGGTTCTAAATTTAACAAACAAGTTTTGGTTTCCGTAGCGACCACCGTACTTCCAGCCCCTTGTTGTGTTGCAGCCACGGAGCACAGTAAGCGGCGCTCTAAAGTGTGGCTTTATTTTACGTTGAAAAAGCCCGTTAAAACTGTAAATCACCATTGAATGAAAATAAAATGTTCCACGATGGAATATTAGATTAGGTCTGCAGCAGCGAATCAGAGCAACATCAGACAACTGAAGCTGAACGTGTTATAAGTACTATAGCTGTTTACATGCAATCATGTAATTATTGTCCTCACCCTGATTATGCACATAAACCTATTATGTTGTTTACAAGCATTGTGTGCAAAGTATGTTAATAATTCCGTCTTAATCCAATCTGCCATCTGGTAATTGATTAAATATAATGATCGCCTATCTGCTACAGGACCTAAGTGATGTGAGTCATCCCCTTCTTGTTCTTACAGTCATACTGATTGCATATCTATATATTATCAGGTGCGTTGATATGACAAACCTTAAAGGGTAAATTCACCCAAATAACCAAAACATATTTTCCAATAAACCCTTACAGAATATTTTGGCTTCATCTGCTGAGGTTTTGAGATATCCACCTATGAGATTTTGTCCAACAATTGATGTGGCAAAGTCTTGTTTGTAGTGCTGAAAATAATAAAAACATTATGTACACATATACTATATGTACAAATATGGATCCTTCTTTTAATGTCACCAGTTTGAGGCCTGCAGGGGACATTTGTTGCGTGTCTAATTTCCTTCGGCATTTTGGACTCCAGATTTGCAATTTTTTTTCATAGAAATCTTAAAGTCAAAGAGGCCATCACTAACCTGAAGCGCCAGGCTGTCACACACACCTAAATTGATTGGTCCGTTCTGCTGCTGCTAAGACACAAACACATAAGCATCCTGAAAAGATGGATTTTCATGTGATACGTGATCCCACAATCTTGTAATATCAGCATGTACTTTTTCAGGCTGTTTTACTAAATTGGTGGAATACCCCTTTAAATGACCCTGTTTTTAGTTGTTAGAGTTACAAAAATGTGGTTGTGTGTTTTGAAAACATCAAGCCAGTGCCACAGACTTTTGCAAACTGTCTCACACTAAGCAAACACAATGTAAGTGCTTCTCAGACAACTGCAATCTACAAGTATAAATAAAACATGAAATTAGCAATAGATTTTACTCTGTGGCGACTTCAAACACACACACACACACACACACACACACACACACACACACACACACACACACACACACACACACACACACACACACACACACACACACACACACACACACACACACACACACACACACACACACACACACATTCCCCGACATAAAACATAAATGTTACATAACAGCAAATTAATGCATTATGAAACTCTTAGGCGAAAACTCTCCAGAGTGAGCCAGAGATTTGTCTGATATAATGTATCAGGAGACATATTACCTCAGGGACTGTTGCCCTACCAGGCCAGCCATGATAAATAATGCAACAAAAATACATCATCATGCTGTTTCTCTTTATCCAACATGTGTAGCTGTCAACTTTGATCAATAAGAACGCACTAAAGGCGATGGCGTATAAACACATTCCTTTTTGTCTTCATTCATGCTGTTGAACCAAGAAACACTGCAAATAAGACATTTAGATGCAAAATATTTCAGCCCTTAAGGCCCACAAAAACTTTAAGGTTGACCTGGGGAGTGTTGTACAGGCAGGAATACTGTTATCAAGATAGAAATATCGAGAAGGAGAGGGACTGAACGGTCATTATTGCACAATGATGTTCTCTGAGGTTTGAGGCTTTCAAAATACCAATTTATATAACACACTCCACATTCACTGTACGTCCACTCTCAGCACCGCCATATACCTGTTACACACAGACCACGTAATGAGATGGAAATTTGAAATTCAAATTTCTTTTCTCTCATCTCTCATCACACCGTTGTAGTGATCTAAGGACCCACCCATCAATTTTGACTGTCAGATCAAAAAGGTCTTCATTTGCATCGGCTCGTGTGAATTTTCATCTGACATATGGAAGTTCTCATTGTCTGCGAGACGTTTGAATAATTAAAACAATGTGGTGTAACTGAAAACATCCTTATGCTTCTTACTTTGAAGCCTACATGTCAAGGATGTAAAAAATAAAAGGGACATTTTTAACCTTAATGTTCCTTTATGGTCTTCATTTCACAAAAAAACATATTACCATTGCTTTATCACCACGATACTTCATGACTTTAACTTATTTGATGAGAATTTCTTATAAACATGATTTTGAACTAATAACATGTTTCAGAAGTCTGCTACAGAAAATGACCCAATTTGGTTTGGTGTCTCAAAGACTCCAGCTGGTTAAATGCAATGGAGTTTCATCTTCTCTGTATCTGTGATGGTGTTTACAGTACTCTTTACGCAGCACTACCCTCCTAAATCCCAAATAAATCTATTTGGATTTCAGTTATTGGAGTTTTTATAACAGTAAAAGGTTTGACTGGGAGTCAAAGGGGAACTTTGGTATTTTTCAACCTGCATCCTATTTTCCCATGTTTTTGTATCTAAGTGACTAATGGGGACAACATTTTTTTTAAATTGGTCCAGTGTTGAGCGAGAGCGCTGCAGCCAGCAGCCGCGAAACAGGCCATGCCATGTAATCGCACGGGCAATTGTCAGCGTCAATGTACGTCCCCCCAAAAGTGCATGTTTTTGCCACTGACAGGCTCAGGTTATTATAAATGTCTGACAACATTCTCTACATTGCAGCATCCTCTTCTGCAATGGTTTAATGGCACCATACTGGAGAATTAGAGCCTCCAACTTATTCACATTACAAGTGGTGGATAAGAAATGCACATTAATTAGCATTTTCTTTTATCAATTTTCTGAAAATGTGTTTATAAATTTGGTTGGAAACCCAGCTGATGAGGAAGAAAAGCCAGTTAACAAAACACAAGGGTTAAAAGGGGAAGTTCACCTATATCTTAAGATCAATAAGATTATCAATAATTATCTCAGTTACAAGAGTTTTTGATACAGCATTAACTTCTCAAACTGCCGCAGCCTTTCTTTCACTGTATTCACTTCCTCACTCCCCATGAGCCCCCTCTGTCTGAAACAAGCAAGTGTGATTAGCATCAGTAAACTCGGCACAGCTCTATGAATTAGAATCTTGCCGCCAATAATAAAGACCAGATAGAAAGATGAAACCAAAGACTCAACTGTACTCCCCATGTGGTGTGGCCTCAGAGAGCCATGCTGCCCAGGGCTCCGAGGACTTTCTCTGAGGCATCTTTTTGATGTAAAAGTCAAGGAGTGCCCTCTGTATTGCACAGGCAGCCTAGCCCCTGCCTGACCAGGCTGTAATAGCCTATGATCAGAGATCTATTACTCAGATCTTAGAAATGGGCTCAGGGAGCACAGTCATTTGCCATTTTAAATTGATCTGTACTTTTAGTTCCTGGTCAATTGAGACAAAATCTCTCAGTTTCAATTCCCACTGGCGATACATTATTATCAATACATTATTAGAGAAATATCATAGGTTATTCTGTGGACTCTGATTTGCATAAGTATATGCATCTCATTACAGCATGGGCAAAAGGTTTTAAATGCTGAATACAGATTGTGCAATGTGTCAGAGAGGACCGTTGGATAGTGTTGAACTTCCTGTGGGCGAGCTCTCTCCCAGTTGTGTCCCTTCCTGCCCAAACATTTTAACATCATTCACGACGAGCTGGGACAGAGAGGCACACAGGAGGGTTTGGAATACATTTGGCTGAGGTAACAAATTAGATTAGTCTATTTATCTACAAATCTCTCCTCCTGCTTTACCTCTTCTCTTTTCTCAGCAGGAGGCCACAGTTGTGTCAATCCTGTCTCCTCTCCTGTTTCCCCTCAGACAAAACTGTCCATGCTGATCAGCCTCACTGCTGCAAGACAGAGAGGATATAGGGAATCAGAGAGGGAGAGTTTAGCATCTTGTGGCCAGATTATGAATATATTCAACATGCCGCAAAAAGACTGCGACCCAGCTGTTGTAGGGATATTTCATATTACCATCTTCCACGTGTGAGGCAATAATTGTGTGAATGAAAGCAATGCATAATATATTTTCATTTCCCTTTCTCCCTTTCTACACAGGCAGCTGTGGACTTTTATTTGAGTGAACTAAAAAAAAAAAAACAACTGCTGTAATAATCCAACATTTTGCTGCATAAAGGTAATGTTCTCATTCTAGCTGAGCTCTGTCAATGTTCTCTCACAACTGTTGTTATAATGTACAATAACTGAGTAGCAGGTGTGTACCACAAAGAAAAAAAAAACACTTTCCAGTTTTATTTTGACAGCAGAATGGCTCATTGAACCGTATCCCAGAAAAGTCTTGAAGTCATGAAAACTTTTAATGTTTTAGTAGAGTTATGTTATAATAATATGACTAACATGATCTGATTGAGCATGTTCACTACAGGAAAATAAACTTTTTCATTCATGCCATACTGTGCTTTACAAAGCTGTAGTGCTAGTCCAGTATTTTAAACTCCATAAAAAATATAAAAGTGCCTATTTCCATACTTATACCTCACAAGAGGATTACAGTAAAGTGTGCAGAATGCTTTTAACAAGTTGTGACAAAGCTTTAAGTAAAAGGAAAAACCTGGATCCATGCCAAACATCTAATGTTTTTCCGCAAGTGCATCACAGTCTGGACAGTATTTTTCCCCTCATTTCATACTCCGCTCACGGCCGTCTCCATTGCACTTAAAAGGTCCTGTAGCTATGCATCAACAAAATGGCTTAATTCGAGTAAACAAGTGACTTCAAAGCCACAAAGGTGTCGCAGTAAATCCAAATAAATTAATTTTGTTATCTGTTAATTACATTATGTGCCATTAGAGATGGTTAGAGTGAATTATGGCCCACTCCACCATTTACTAACTTACATAGGTGGCATTTTATTAATGCAAAGTGTTGGATTAATATTGAAGTCTTTGACATGGAAGAGGAGCTCATTTAGCACCACTCCAGCATGTGTGCTTTCATGATTCACATGCACTCTTATGGAAAATGAATCTTTTATTATATTTATATTTTCACATTGGTTCTAGGCAGTAATGAACTGTACATTATTAACAATTACATTATTCAGCACAATGAATGAATGCCAAATAAACCATTTTGAACACTAATACGAAGTAATATAAATAAATAGCTGCTACTCGTAACTTTAAATAACCTGCAGCCATTGACAGATTATAAGAATGGGCCTCTGGACACAGACATGTAAATGGCCCCACACTCTCCTAGGAGCAAGACACCCAGACGGCATCATTTATTGTCATTTTGTGTCTCTTTGTAGTCGTTTTGTGTCTCTTTGTAGTCGTTTTGTGTCTCTTTGTAGTCGTTATGCATCTCTGGTCGTTTTGCATTTCTCTCTGGTAGTTTTGCACCTCTTGTTTTGTGTCTCTTTGTGGTTGATTTGTGTCTATTTGTGGTTTTTTACGATAAAAGTCTCCTTTAACGTCACATCTAAACGTGCTTTATCTAAACGCGCTTGGTCGGGACAATTCGCGTCACTTTGGAAGCACAAGAACGGGACAGTTAGGTTTAGGGAAAGACCGTGGGTGGTCTTATAAAAGGTACGTTTCCGTGACACGCAAGACAAGAAAAGGGCAGTTGGGTTTAGGAAAAGAAGAACGGGTCAGTTGGGTTTAGGAAAATATCTTGGGTGGGGTTATAAAATGCTTCAGTGACACGCGTGACACAAACCCCGGACTCCTGGGTGAAAGTCCTTTGTTTGACCTATCCACCACCCCAACCACCCTCTCTACGTGGAATTTTGGGCTTTCATACTACTCGCTACTAGCTCCTGCTCTGCCCGGTGCGTTCCATACACATCGTATCGCTTTATTCAAGACGCTGAGAGGCACTGCCCAAGTGTCTGTATTTTACGAGTTGGGAGTTTGGACTCTCTTTGTGGCCCTTTTGTTGTGGATTTATATTTATGTCTATTTGTGGTAGTTTTGCTTCTCTTTGTAGTCATTTAATTGGCTTTTCAGCAACAATGTTAACAGTCACTTCATGCAGAGGCTCTGGTCCAGAGGCTCCGGGCCTGTAATCGGTAGGCCTGTTCAGTAATCCATCCATGATACTAACAAGCCAACTACCACTCACCTTTTGGTAGGGGGGGACCAGGGATGGCCAATCAGATTCTCGGGGGGCGTACCACCCCTCTGGCCCCTGTCATTATGTCAGTACATCATGACAGTTCACGCACTATCCATGCCACTTCCCCCGAGGATACCACCACGCAGCAAGAGAGGAAGACTCGAGAGATAAGGTCTTATCTCGTTTTATACAACTAGACAACTCGTACAAAACCTTATCAGTGTTACAGTGCGTGTATCACAATAGGCTGAGCCACATTTTCAGGGTGTGTTAAGTCTAAATGAAATATGGCGACAATTATCTAGTCGCCTGATATTAGAATTGGCAGCAAGATTCTTAATGGGGCCAGTGCAGCAGAATGATGTTGTAGTTGTAAAGCCTGTGTGTGACATCCAATGACTGTCACTGCCTCTGTTGACCTAATTCAATTTTCTTTTCAATTACCTGTAGTATATTACCATCACAGCCATTGGTATTGTGGTATAAATCACCCGACCGGACCCTGTGGCTACAGCAGACAGGCACCCCACTGGGTGATGTAGAGCTGTGTCCTGTCTGGCCCCTGACTCCCTTAAATATATTTTAGATTAAAGAAAAGAACACAAACACTTACGACCCACATTTCAGCAGCCAGACTACATCGCTGGGCCCCTCATAGGAACGTAATGTATAATTACAGTGACTCAAGGCTAGAGGCAGACAAAACTGATAGCTGAGAACAAAGCTCAATGAGTTCTGGGATCTGAGGATTATTATTTGGGGATGTATAATTAAAAAGGCCTGGGTGTAAAGTACTCCCAGTCTTGCGTCTTTGTTTCAATCTTCACATCTTAAATACTTGTGGCAGGTTCAATGAGCCTAATGGTGGTCAACCAGTGGGGTGGCTGTTGACTGGGTTGTGTTGCCAGTGTCACCTCAGTGTCCTACTGAGGTGAGAGCATTGATTTATTCAAAAGGGAAGAATGGAGTGCAACCAGGTTTGAAAACACCCTTTAATCAATAGGGGCGGTTTATCCAGTGTGCCTAATATGTGAGAAGAATTAGCCATGTTGGCATATGATGTGGGTGCAGACCAATACAGTGTGTATGTGTGTGTGTGTGTGTGTGTGTGTGCGTGTGTGTGTGTGTGTGTGTGTGCGTGTGTGTGTGTGTGTGTGTGTGTGTGTGTGTGCGTGTGTGGATGCTAAATGAAATGTTGTGCAGAGGTACAGGCTTTTGAAATGCCATGTGCATCAGTGGTGAAGGTGTTGGTAGGTTTTATTGGCAGGCAAAGTCAAGGTTAACAGGCTGAGCTCTTGTGTCTTTTGAGCAATTGAACCAGTATGCTCAGTCACAGTTTATATTTTATTCACATCACAGACTGTAAAAATAATGGACATATCATTAGTGACGTCACCCATTGGTTTATGAACTGCTGTTTTAAAGCTGGGAGTTTGGCATTTGGCCGTCGCCATCTTGTTATTTTGGAGCCAGAAGTGACCATAGTTGGTTAAGAGGGCGGAGCTGGAGAGGATTATGTTAGTGATGGCCAAATGAAGTCTGAGTCCACTAGATCAACAAAGGGTTAAAAAAAAACACACTGAATTGGTTCATGAAAATGGTTCATGAAGCTTCATTTGACCATCACTATATTATGCAAAGTCACTCTTGTGTATGGTTGCAATGGCACTGCTCTGAACTAAATGCTAAGAGGGAAACTGATTTTCAACTGGGTGACGCAAGTCATTCAGCACAGTTTTGCTAAACGGGCAAGTCCTTTGGTTGACAAGGTGCTAACATATATAACGACAGTTATACAAGACATTTTTAGGTGAAAATGAATACAAGGGAATGAAGATTAATACATAAACATGGATAACACCCAAAAACAAGTTCACAGCTATTTTAATGTACCCAGTGCCCTGGTTAACATTGCTAAGCCTTTGTCCTAAATGACAGTTCGGCATGTAGCCACGTCCCTAAAAGCATTCAATCATTGATACATTTTTAGCCATTTGTTGTCTATTGGTTGGTCCACGACTTTGGTCCAGATTGAAATATCTCAACAATTTGATGGATTGCTATGAAATGAGGTACAGATATACTTAGAAACCAAAGGATGATTCCAACTGACTTTGGGGAGCCCCTAACTTTTCCTGTAGCACCACCATCAGGTCAAAATGTTGACTTATCAAGAGATATCTCCACGTACTCAATGGAGTGTCACAAAATTTGGCACTGACATTCATGGTTCCCAGAGGGTAATCCTAATGGCTTTAGTGATCCTTTGACTTTTCCTCTAGCACCATCATGAGGTTGACATTTGTGATTTTGAGTGAAATATCTCAACTTTTGAATGGATATACATAAACTTTGGTACAGACATTAAAGTCCTTCTCAGGCTGAAATTTAACAACTTTGGTGATCCCTAACTTTTCCTCTAGTGCCATCATCAGGGTTAAATTGAATTTGCCCACCTGCTGTCATTCCCAATTGGCAAATATTAGTAGGCTAACACACTAAACTAAACAAGAAGGTGAACAAGATAAACATTATCAGCATGTTAGCATTGTCGTGTACATTTTAGCATGCAGATGTTAGCATTTAGCGCAATGCCCACCTGCGCCTAATGGCATGTTTAGTCATATCATTCAGATGGTAGTAACAGGCAACCAAATTTAAAAAATAGCCTCCGACTTGTATTTCTGTGTCATAGATATTGGGAATTTCGGACAGAGCTACAGAAGCCTCAACAAACCTGTGAAAAAGTGCTGCAAAGCCACCAGAAAAAATCCAATATTAACACTAATACAAATGATTTAGCTTATTTAAACGGAGCTTGTTTGTATCTGGTTTCACTCGTTGCCTTCAAAATTGGCAACACAGAAAATGTAGCTAATTTAGGCTTTTTAGTGGAGTGGTGGCCTAGTGGTTAGAGAAGCGAGCTTGGGACCGGGAGCTCGCTGGTTCAGCAAACAAACTGGGTGGGGAAAGTGAAAGAGCAGTGCTTGTTCCTCCCTCATTACCGCCACTGAGGTGCCCTTGAGCAAGGCCCTTAACCCCAACTGCTCCAGTGGAGCTGCTCAGTGGCCAGCAGATCAGAGTGTGGTTGTACTGGGCAGCTTCCAGGTATGAATGTGTGAGTGTGACAGGTCGTTGTTGCAAATGAGAAGTTGTCTGTTCACTTGTCTTTCCATTTTTCCAACATTATTAAGCCTCACAGAGACATTGGGGTGATTGAAGACTCTTCAACTTCAACTTTCAACTTTATTTGTCCCTTAAGGGCAATTGGTTTTGGAACATAACGCAAAAATGAAATAATATCAGTCAGACAGACTCAGCGGCCCTTCATCAATGAACAAGCGTAATCATTGGAACAACAATAATAACAATACATCATGATGATGAGCATAGCATAACAACCAAGATCAAAATAGATCAAACAGAATTACTCTTGTGATAAGATACCTAATTTTATAAAGAATAACATCAAGGTCTGTGGCACCTTATCTTTACATTTTTCCACCAAATGTCCAATATTGAAAGAATGATGACCCATAGCACAGTAAAATACAAATATAGGTGCATATGTGCGTGCATGTGTGTGTGTGTGTGTGTGTGTGTGTGTGTGTGTGTGTGTGTGTGTGTGTGTGTGTTTGTGTGACCTTGAGATGAAGCAAAGAACCACAAACAGTGGTGATTCTGTTGTGTGTGTTTTTTGTACATGGAGGGGGAAAGAGTGTAAAATACAGAGATTCACTTTTCAGCAGTGCTAAGCAGCTTTGTAAAGGGTATTTAATTAAATGAGATGCCTGAGTCGACTTGTCTAAATTTGCGGCCTTAATGAGGTTGATAACTGTGTTCTTTTTAATTAAGGACTGTTGGATCTGACAACCTGTAAATAGAGCTATAGCCAATGGAAAAACATTGCAAATTGCTTGTGTTTGTCCTAAGACTTTTTGTTGAGAGATTTTCACACCAAAGGAGAAAGGTACAGAGTCTGTCACACCTTGATAATAAGCTGTGAGTTGGAGGATAGGCAAATATCATGCAGCACTAATGACTTACTAATAAATGATAATACACCCAGTTAATAAGATCACTGTACATCTAAAATCAATTTTGCTGAGAAGTGTCAATTCAATGCAATGAGCACACTAAGAACCTTATTTTGAAATTCTGTACAATATATTTAAGCAGTGTATTTGAGCATAACACTGTGCTTTAAAAATTTTATTTTTCCAATTTGTGGTGAATTAATCTTTCAATTATTATTTTTGTAAGGCTTTTCTAACATTATCTACAGTGACTTTTACCTATGTCGCTGTCTCTATTTAACAGACTGTGAACTAGTAAAAATGTATCACTGACTCCCTTTCCAGTTTGAATTTGCATTTTGTTTTCTTTAATATCTGAAAATGTTCAAATCTGCAGTAACTGTTTTTGTCCACTTGGGGGCATTGGAAACATCCTGTAAACAGCACTGACATATCACCCTTTAAGTTGATATGGCTAACAACAGTTATTTACACATCCAGCAGATATGGAGGAAACATTTAGCATTTCGTGCTTCTGGCTACCTGATGAATATCATTTAAACTGATACTCCTTTTAGCTCTGTTTTTGGTCTCCACCAACTCCTGAGAAAAATATCGGACTCATTAGCTGCCTAATTCTCCACTGTGTTCACCAGATAGTTACTAACCTTGTCTGTCTGCTGGAGCTGGAAACTATAATGACCAGAGTGGCGAGAGTGAACCAAAACATTAACGTTGTAAGCTCGAAAATTCAAAAAATGAGCTGAAAGATGCTAATTCGCCCCGTAGAGCTAAAGGGAACTGCAGAGTTTGGTGATATGTATCTGTGGCTTTTTCCCTACAAGCAACACATTTTTACACACATGTAGTCATTTGATAAATTCAAAAAATGAGCTGAAAGATGCTAATTCGCCCCGTAGAGCTAAAGGGAACTGCAGAGTTTGGTGATATGTATCTGTGGCTTTTTCCCTACAAGCAACACATTTTTACACACATGTAGTCATTTGATACAGTGCTAATATAAAAAATATTGATTATATACTGTACAGATACAGTACAGATATTTACTATTTATCATTAGTGAAACATTTTTTTCACAAAATTCCTGCAACATCTGCAATACTACTTACTAAAGACATTAAAAGTGATTATTAACATGAAAAATATCTTTTGAGTATTACTTTTAACTGCATGGTTGTTAACATTTTCTCTTTATAACATTTTCAACCTGTATTGATTTGTATGAGGCAGGGGAGCAGGGAGAGAAATCAAGTTTGGGAAAAGGACAGAGTTGAAGGGAGGCCTAAAGAGACAGTGTGCAGTGCTTTATTTGCATTAAGCGAATTGGAGTTTTAGTTATATAAGCATTTCTCAGAGGCAGAGACAGAAGTAATCTTATTAGTTTAGTTAAACCTGGCAGAGCTAAATGACCAAAGTTTGTCTCTGCCCCAGTTAGGCCAAGTTTATTATAAAAGATTCTCCTTTAAGCCCTACTGTTCGTCGGAAATAATAAATACTAAGGACAGGGGTAGAGATATTAAATAAGGAAACTTTTCTAACTTTTAGTTGGACTATGATTTGTATTAAACACTGATACATTGAGCAGTTTCATATATTTATTTATTAAATTAAATAAAGGGCCAAAACATGTTTATTTTCCCCAAAGTAAACTATCATAGGCACAGATATTGATAACCAGTTTGAACACATTGAAATAACAGTTGTATATACTTTATTTTTCAGAAGCTACTTGATCCAAATATTGAAGGATCTGGTTCAGAAATATTAGATTTTTAAGTCTAAATTATATATACGATATGACTGATAAATAACTGGGAGAATGTGACTCCTGAAATTGATGTGAAGTGATCCGTTAGAGAGAAGATGCATTAATCAGTCCACTCATGGTTATACAGTGGTGTTACAGAGTGGAGCTTTTTTCTTCATAAATCAGACAACAGAGAAATTTTATTTTGGCCTGTTATCAAGTTACTCAGGCAAATAATGAACGTTAATTAACGATAGCTGATGGTGACCTGTTATTTTAACCTGTGAAAGTGACAGTTAGCAGCATCTAAAATTAAGAAGCTGCACCTTAGCATAGGTGTCAGTCGAGGTGCACCCACATACATTTTCTCTAATTTTCTCTGTCATATCTGTCAGAACTGCAACACATGCTGGCTGAGTTGAACAAAACACAGTAGAGTTTAGCAAAGAAAGGAATGGATTTTGATTTTATTTCAGCCGTTACCGATCCATTAAAATCTCTTTACATCCAGCCCTTTATTCATATATATTTTGTTGGCCTCAAAGTAGTCACATTTAGGGATCTTGAGTCTAAACATACTGGACAGCCTTTAAAATACCCACCATGTGAATATTTCTAGTTTGTGTAAAGCCTTCCATGTTGAGGAAATGGGCTCATTGTCCTCAGTTAAGGCCCTGGGGTATATGTGCCCTTGTGTAATATTTGCACTTATTTCAGGGTGCCTTTCAAATGACAGACCAAAAAACAGTCAGCTTTCTGTAAGGACTGTATATATTTAAGCAAATTGACCCAGCCCGTAATACATTACAGACAGAATAAAAAAAATGAGCAGTTATCGCCCTGACACTGGACACCTATTATTATAGAGAGAATAAAAGCAGGCTATAAAGTCACACACCTCTTCAAGAAGAGTGGGCTTAAAACTCAATTTAGGCCTGATTGTTCATGTTTTTATTATTTACTGAAATTCAGGAAAAGTAAGAAACACCAAGTTTAAATATTTAATAGAATTGGCTTGTTCTTCTGCGTATTGTGTTTACCCTTTCAGTTGTTGTTTGTTTTGCAGCCATGAGGCTTGTTGTTGTATGTGCCAAAGTTTTAGAGTGGAGAGCTTGAGAGTCTGCCAGCGAGAGAGTCCATTTAATATTGAACTCCATCCAACCTGCATGTCATTGACTGATGATTAACGAGCCCACCCTATAGGTGGTTTGCTGTCAATTGTCTAATCAGAGCCCTAGTCTCCTGCTGGAGGGATAATGCCTATTATAATGTCTATTTGAGTGTCCCCCATCTTCAGTCATCCTAGTTTTAGCACACTTTTTGCCTTATATATATATATATATATATATATATGTATAGAGAGAGAGAGAGAGAGAGAGAGAGAGAGAGATGGGTAGAGATATTAAATAATTAGACTAAGGTTTGTATTAGATACTGATACATTGAGCAGTTTCATATATTTATTTCTTAAGTTCAATTAAAGGCCAAAACATGTTTATTTTCCCCAAAGTAACCTATCATAGGCACAGATATTGATACCCAGTAGGTATGTCCCAACACTGTTGATGGATTTTGCATCTGACACATTGAAATAACAGCTGTATATACTTTATTTTTCAGAAGCTACTTGATCCAAATACTAAAGGATCTGGTTCAGAAATATTTGATTTTTAAGCTTAAATTATCCATACGATATGAATGATAAATAACTGGGAGAATGTGATTACTGAAATTGATGTGAAGTGATCTGTTAGAGAGTAGATGCATCACTCAGTCCACTCGTGGTTATACAGTGGTGTTACAGAGTGGAGCTTCTCCCCTTATAAACTGCAAAGGCAGAGACGATATAAAGGGGAAGATGCAACATACTGTGACTGAGAGAGGTGTGTGTGTGTGTGTGTGTGTGTGTGTGTGTGTGTGTGTGTGTGTGTGTGTGTGTGTGACACTGGTTGAAGACAATCTATAAAACCCTGACACCACAAAACCACAAGAAATAAAGCAACCACAAAAACAGCATCCGGGTTTAACTTTGTCAGCACCGTCCACATCAGAGTGGTTTCAACAACGTGTATTTATATCAAGAATCTTGTCTGGCTTTGCAAAGCAGGGGTCACGTGTCAACGGCAAAACTATATTAATATTAGTTCAAGTCATTTATTTTGCTATGGAGCAATGTTTTTATGAGTGGGTCCCTGTTTTGTTTATACACACTGCAGGTGTTTCACATTATTCCTCTGATCGCTGAGCTCGTAAACATAAATGCAATAATGTTAAGATTTCAAATATGTTTTCATCTTTGCAAATCTTTAATGCAGAAGGAAATTGATTTATAGATCTTAAGGATACACATACATGGCGCGATCCCCAGGCGCAGGGACACGAGCCGCGGTCTCTGTGGCACGCAACAACGGGGACATGAAACGCCACAACAACGGGACGGTTGAGATTAGGAAAAGAAGAACTGGGAAAGGTACCGTCACACGCAGGACACTCCGACAACAACGGGACGGTTGTGGTTAAGAAGAGAATAATGCTGAAAGGAACTGCAACACGCCGGACGTGATCCCTGGTCTCCGGGGTGAAAGTCCTGTATTGTTTGACCCATCCACCACTCCGACCAACCTCCCTATGCGGATTTTCTGCTGTTCATACTACTCCCTACCGTTGTCGTGCTGTGATTACGAAACATGCTTCCCATTTAAATACATTAAATTAAAATTCGTAATCACCACACAAAAAGAAACGACATAATCGTGTCCTGTTCACGAATCAATAGATTCAGTAACGTAACAATTTCACGAACTGCCATGAGACTGGGCTGGATGGTGTCAGCTTAGCCTACAATATGTGAATAATTATACATTTTAAATGTACATCTGGTATATACTGAAACTCACATTATTTGAACACACATAGAGACGACAAACATCTATAGTGGTTTCAGAAGAAATACAGGAGCATGTTAGGTTAGGCACAGTTAGTGAATGTGTATTTTAAGTTTGTTTAAAGGAGAAATGTACGGCAAGAGGAAGGGAGTTTCATCTGGGGCAGCTGCCGCCATAGCACTTAGACCTGGATCTCAGAACAGACAAGAGTCAATAGAGGTAGACTGAATATTAAAAACTCCTGTCAGTATAACACAATACGATGCAACCGCACCACTACAGCCTTCAAAATTACAGTAAACAAAGACATTATAACCTTTATAAATGGTAGGATTTTTTGCCACTAGGTGTACCTAATAAGCTAAATGCTGGGCTACTACACGCATTTACCCTAATGTCATAGTGCATCTGTAGGATTTGACTACTTGTAGGGCCAGACTGACCTGAGATATAAGCTCCTCACCACTGTGTTCCTGTTTGTGCACTTTTTCTCCAAAAGAACAACTCAACAATTATGTAAATGTCCTTAATTATTTTGATCTCTTTCTCTGTCTCCAGATGATTTCCATTATGTGTCCTCTTATGTTGTATGCTTCGTAAAATTGTATCAGTTTACTGTATTTATGTCAGTTTATTTTTCTCCTCAGCCCCTCGATGCTCATTTTGTATTAACAGAAACATACTCGACACTAACGCAGAAGAATACAGGGAGCGCAGGCTGAGCTATGGGATTTTTTTTTTTACAGAAGGATGACCAAATGTTCTGAGACTCCTGTACATCTGTCCCATCATTTGTTTTTGCCACTGGGACTTGTAAGACAGCAAAGCACCTGAGCTACACTCAGTGTAACCACCACAGTCTGTATACATCAGCAGTGACTGTTGCTGTGTTCAGGCCCGTCTGTGTGTATGTATGGAAGTGTGTTTGTAAGAAAGCGCCACCTCTGCAGTGCCACTATATTAGTTTGTCCTTTTTGCTATGTATCTGCTGACAGATCAGTCTCTCAGCAGTGGGAGAAACCCTTATGTCAACTCGGTGAGACTGCACGGCTCACCCTCCCCTCTGAACAAATAGGATCAGAGTCAAAATGAAAAGCATTATTACTGCTGACATCTTTATCTTCGGTCTACCTTATTTAATAACCAATTTATTTCAAGACTTCCTGGAGGAGTTTATGCTTTTGGGCAAGCCTCTCTTTGCAGCTGAGAATCTGCTGTTTAGTTATGTACACTCTGTTGCCAGAGGGGAAGAAGATGTTAGCCTTATAGTTGCACACTGCTTGTCACCATGTCTTATATTATGGTTATTCCAGTAAAGCTCTGGGGTGCTTAATTGGCCGGAGGTGTTCAAAATACACATATAGCTGAGGGCAAAAGAAAAGTTCCTTGAAAGATGTTTGCATAATGGGGCATGTAATTTGTCAAGCAAGACAATTAGTCATACGATTAATCATTTATTCAAATTGTGGGGCATTACCCACTGTACATATCCATATAAAAGACTAATATAATGTGTACACAGTATACCTAATGGCTAAGAATAGTCTTCTACAGTGACAAGCCAACTCGACTAAAAGTCTACAGACATGCTAGCAGCTCTGTCAGGCCGTGCCTATAGGCACAGTGGTGCTTTGAGGTAAATGCTGAAAAAAAGTGTTAGCACGCAAACAATATTTGAAAACAATGCTTTTGCACATATAATGTTCATCGTCTTAGCTCAGGGTGTGAGCATGCTAACTATGGCTAAGTCCTGATGGGAATGTCATTAGTTTTGCAGTTAATGGACAAATTAAAATTGGTCTGATGATAGTGCTAGATGAAAAGACCAATTCATTCTCTGGGGATAATGAATGTCTGTACAAAATTACATGTCTATCCATCCAATTGTTGCCAAGACATTTAACTAAAAACCACAAATGTCAACCTCATGGTGGCACTGAAGTAGAATTCATGGTCTGGGAACCATGTCTGTCTTGTGCATTTAGTAAATGTTTGATCATTTCACAGGATAAGTGTAAAGTTTCACCTGCTGATGGCACTACAAGAGAAGTCATGAAATCACCAGCGTCAATGTAATTTATCTTCTGGGGACCATGAATGTCTGTACCAAATGTCATGGTAATCAACCAAATAGCTGTTGTAATATTTCACTAAAAATCTAAAATGTCAACCTCATGGTGGCACTAGAGGAAAAGTCAGGGATTCACCAGAGTCAGTAGGATTCATCCTCTGGGGACCATGAATGCCTGTACACAGTTTCATGGCAATTCAGTGGTGGACCAACTGACTGGCATGCCTATAGAGCCATGATGCTGCATAGCTAAAACAAGAATAAAAGCTACAGTTATTTTAAGATGACTTGGCTTTTTAGTGTTTTTGACGCAGGAGTGCATTGACATCTTGATGAGAGCATTCATCTATCGACCTTGACCTTTTAACCACCCAGGCGCCGCATACAGCAGAGTGAAGCTCAACACTCTGAGCAAGGTGGTGTGTCTCTTAGCTCTGGTACTGTCTCCCACAGCACTCCTGTATTGAAAAACGATGTCCACTGATGAATGAAGACTTAGAGTACAACATGTTTAGTGTGGAGTTTGTGATTGAGAGAGGATTTACAATTAATGGTACAGCAAAGGGGATCAATTGCAATTAGGTGTCTGTAACGCACTGTGGCTGATAAGCATCCCTGCCATCGATCAACGTACCAACACTACTGTTCTTGTGAAGCTGAGGCGCTTGCCGCGTCTTCTTGCAGCAAACGTAATTGACCCCACGGGGTCAATGAACAAAGCTCAGGATTTGTCATGGCTCTGGAATGATCCCTCATGTGAGGGGGAAAATAGCAGGCTTTGCATTTGCAGTCATATTTATTTCTATGCAAATGCTCAGTAATCTATGAAAACACTGACACAGTTGGGGCAATATGGTGGCATCATGCTGTATGCTAATGCTAAGCATGAAGACTCTGGGATGTTTTGAATTCTTCTGCATTCTCAGCAATCCAAAGATTAGCTCGTAGAGTAGATTCTCAAAACAGATCTGAAAATGTCAAGTGTGGTTTTTTGACTTGAACCTTTCACCTCTCATGGTTTCGGCCACATTTGGATATTTAATAATATAACTTTATTGATGTAAAAACATGTAATATGTCATGTTTTCTGTGTTTCTTTGGTTTATTTCCTTTGCAGCACTGCAAACAATTCAAAGGATTTCAACTGTCTAAACCTGTGTATGCACTGAGCCTAATGCCTCTGCTTTGATCAGTATGTTACTGTGCATTGATGATGTGGTTGTATTGAAGTGCTGCCATGAGTAAATTTGCAAATACGGTAGATCTACAAGTCACGCCCAAAACTTTCTATCAAAGAATCTACATGCTAAAAGTACGACATTGCACATGAATAGATAAACCTCGGGGAGATTACAAACTTTAATTAATTAACTTTAATGATAAGAAATGTGACCTTTCATTTGAGACATCATACAATACAGAAGGCAATACGGCTCACTCTCCTTACTTATTTTTCAATATCTTTTTACAAATTAACTAAACCTGTCAACCCTGTGCATGAAAAGGTGTTGCCATTTGCAACATCATAGTTTTTATGCTAATCATCAATACTTGTCGCTGGTCCTTTGCAATAAGATTAGCCTTTACTGATACATAATCATATTTTTTATAATTTAATTAAGAAGATGGTTTCAAAATGTATTTGATTTAAAAGACTGGTTTTAATTTCAATTCACACAGTTTACAATGGTACCATGCAATCACAGCAGCAGCAGCAGCAGCAGCAGCGAGAGAGAGTACTGTGCCTGGAGGGATGTTGACCCTGTCATACTGTAAGGCTGCAGTATTTAGAGAACGAGAGAGAGAACGGAATGGAGGCAGGATAGATTAAGTGAGGGAAAAAAGAGCATTCAAGAGCTGAGTGAAAGAGAGCAGAGGCTAAAGTGAAGGAGATAGACAGCAGCTCGGCAGAAGTGACGGCTGAAGCAAAATGTTATAGCATGTCAAAATGTATCCATTTTATATATAATAGACTCAGCGTCAGCATGTTAACATGGTAACCATTGAGCTCAAGTTATAGGTGAGGCTAACAAAGGTCTGGCAATGTTGGTCATCATGTCAGTATTTACTTAACATTTATTTTCTGATAGCCATGTGAAGTATGACTGTTTTCTGTCAAAAAAAAAAAGGAAGTGATATTATAGCAACAAAACCCTATTTGGGAGGAGGTTGTCGTGGACGTTGTGTGTTACTTTTACATGACCAGACCTTAACCAATACAACAGTGCAAGTTTTTGTACCTAAACCTAAACAAATCTCAACTATAATTGTGTCAGATCAGAAAACATTCATATGAATCATCGGTCAGCAGTGGTGGAATGTGACTACATTCACATTACATTTACATGTAGGTACATTTACTCAAGTATTGTACTTAAGTACAATTTTGAGGTACTTGAGTATTTCCATTTTATGCTACTCTCTACTTCTATTCTACTACACTTTGGAGGCAAATATTGTACTTTTTACTCCACTATTTACTGGATAGCTTTAGTTACAAAATATAATCTAATAAATTATGATTTTTTTAAGATACCCAGCAGTATATAAAGTTATTAAAACAAGTTTCACCTTTTACAAGCTGCATCATTAAAGTGATGTACACATTAATGCATCAATAATTATAATCCCCAAATATGTATATATGTATTATTCTGAATAGACTATTCAAGTTAATAAGTACTTTTAGTTTTGGCACTTTAAGTATATTTTAATGATCATACTTTTATGGTTATAGATTCACCTAAATGTTTACATTCATCATATCAAATTCATAAAGCAACACTGTGAACGATCCGGGGAAGAGCTGCCCATATTAATTCACAAGAGTGATTTCAGGTCAGTGATCTCACAGTTGTGTAGCTGAGCTGGGAAGGTTTCTGCACAAATGTAGCAAAACTGCCCACTGTCCACAGAATAGAGTTTATCCAGTGTGAGCTTCGGTGTAAAGGGGATTACAATAAAATCACGACCGGTAAACTAATTTCTGTTCAACACCAAGACCAACATAGGCAATTCATTGTTCAACTTATTACGCAAATATGATGTTTGTCTGCAGCTGTGCACCTTAAAACGTGTAGTATAGAGATGGACATCTGAATTCCCCCAAAGGGATGGATACAGTATCTATCTATCTATCTATCTATCTATCTATCTATCTATCTATCTATCTATCTATCTATCTATCTATCTATCTATCTATCTATCTATCTATCTATCTATCTATCTATCTATCTGGGCTGTAACGATATGGGATATGAAACCAAAATCGTGACACTCAGATCCACGAACCTGTGTCGCGGAGTGAGAAGGCAGAATCGCGACACACCCCTTTCAACGGTAAAAACAATCATGCTAAAAATAACTGAGCGTGTTGAATGATGTCGTAATCTTATGTTACCTACCAAGAATTAGCTAAGGTCAAGCATTAGCATTAGCTACTTGTCAACCAGCACCTTTACAGTAGGCACCAAAGCATTTTTCCTCTTCGGTCCCCCTACAGGTTGGAGGCGGAATTGTCCATTACCGTTACCATTGGCATTATTCTTATGTCTCATTCGAACGAGTTGATGAACCACTGAAACGATTTTGGAAACATTATTTTAAGGTACAAAAGAATCTTTGGTGTTGGATCGATCGATATTGAAATCAATCAATATCAATAAATAAGGTCTCTGTTGTATTATTGCAAAGTGGCATGTAATCAATGATAAAACAATGCAAAAAAAAGTTGTATTATGTTTACTGACATTATTACGTGCATTAACCTTTTTTTTATCATATCTTACCAACAACCTAACAACCTCCACTAAACTACCACATGACTACCTCCAATAAATCAGCATGAAAATATTATGTTAGCAACTGTAATTGATTGTGTATGTTAGAACAATAACCCACAATATGCAACTAATTATCATTCTGTGCATGATTGCAAAACGTTACGTTTACATTTTCTCTCTCCCACCCTCATTATATTTAAATTATTTGCCCTAAATATTTCTTAAATTTCTGTTTGTAATGCAATATGTCATAGACCCGATAAGCGTGCATAATAACAGAGCTTAAAAACTGAGACCAAACAAAGCTAGCAAAACGCAGTGAATTGTCCTTTGACTGGTATTTGTTCAGAGGTCAAACTGTAACATCAAAGGATAGCAGTGACATGTTTAGCTTTGAATATCACCACATATTAAAATTCATTAGTTCCATTTGATCTGATATCTGATCCTGTGCAAATTGAATATTTGTTCATTCTCAAACTGACAAATAAATAGCAGTCAGAGAATGTCTAATCTAAATCCATGTTTTCTCCTGGTTACAAAGCTCTTAATACCCCTGTAATGCAATATGCATACTGTAGCAATGCACAGCTTAAAGCAAGCTTCTCTGGGAAAGAAAACTCCAGCATCAAACAATATAGAGCACTTGGGCAGAATGCTGAACTACATCATTTTTTTTTCTTGAAGCTAAATACAGAGAAGGCAAAGCATAACAAAAACCTTGCAAGCCAGCCATGAACGTACATTTAGTTTAAGAAGAAAAAAATATTTTTTTTTCTTGAAGCTAAATACAGAGAAGGCAAAGCATAACAAAAATCTTGCAAGCCAGCCATGAACGTACATTTAGTTTAAGAAGAAAAAAAATCTCACTCTCACTCTATTGCCCCTGTGTGTTTGTCTAAGTGCCAAGAGGATTACACAGCTAACACTGGAATCATCATTTCCTTTCTCGTGTATTAAAAGCAACAGTATGACTCAGGCTAAGACGGTTAATACCTTGAGTGTTAGCAAGAACGGCTCTGTGTATGTAAACATTATTAAAATTCAAGTTCAACAAATTGCTATGCAACGCTTATTGTTTACCTGGAAGGTTTTGAATCTGTTAATGTTAATGTTGCTAGTTACTAAACTAATGTGCATTAATCAATATTCAACACATTCTCACTCCCATCATGTATTTCCCAGTATGGCTATGTTCAGAAGGTTGTGTCGTCCGGGGACTTTCCTGTGCAGAAGCTCAAGTGACACAGCAAGACAGTGTTATTGTCATTACTTAGAATTCCTCATGGGGCGACAGAAACTACGCACTATAGCTTTAAGGTATTAAAAGTAGAAGTACTCGATCCAGAAAAATCCTCACAGTTTTGAAACTGGAAACGATCCAAAGAGAGTTTAATAGTCTAATCATTTCAGCTGGATTTGTAGGCCGTTATATTGTTGGGTAGTTTAATTTATAATAAAACATATTTTATGAACTACATGTGTTTTGTGTGCAAAAACCTTAATTTGTAAAGTAACTAGTAACTAAAGATGTCAGATTAATGTAATGGAGTAAAAAGTACAATATTTCTCTCTGAAATGAAGAGTAGAAGTAGAAAGTGACATGAAAAGAAAAGACTCAAGTAAAGTACAAATACCTCAAATTAGTACTTAAATACTTGAGTAAATGTAATTAGTTACATTCCGCCACTGGTTAACACACAGTTTAATCAATTCTTTATGATTATGATTTTGGTTTTGTGGAGACATAAAAAGACACCACCTCCACTCTCTTAAGATACCAAGTGCCTATGGTTGCTATAAGCTAACTGTCTGTAAATTGACCATTTGCCTCAATTTACATGATTAGTATTTATACTGACAACTCTAAAATACAATTCTAAGTTGTTTTGTTGTTAGGTACAATTGTATAGCTCTTTGATGG
The DNA here is from genome assembly GCF_031162955.1 of Sander vitreus. Taxonomy (NCBI): domain Eukaryota; kingdom Metazoa; phylum Chordata; class Actinopteri; order Perciformes; family Percidae; genus Sander; species Sander vitreus. The sequence continues at coordinate 19,216,074 of NC_135876.1, forward strand.
TGCACATTACTGGACATGCACATCAACATTACATATTGCTTCAGATTAGTCTTCCACTTTAAATATGTAAACCCTTTATTCAATGGGATCTGCCTGTATTTGTTATCGCTCTGTCATCTTTGAAATGCTGTGAGGAAGTGAGACATGGCGTACACTTCTGTCTCTTGTCATCATGAAATAACCAGAGGCAGTGCAACTATTGCAATTATTTAATTAATTCTGATGATACTGATGTTCCCGCACTTTTATTCTTTGTAATCTATGATGCAATAGTTACACACGGTGCATCAATAAAACATTACACTAATGTAAAAGCCAACACGTTGTGTGACATATGAATATGCTGATGAGTTGATTTAAATTTTTTAAATGGTTTGAAACTTCACTAAAGACGCTCTCTTTTTGCAATCAGAAACATCATCAGACAGAATTAGGTGAAATACATTTGAGGTGGCACTTGGCAACTCTAAAGAGGCTGGCTCCGCTCCAGTCGTAACGTGTAGAAAGAGACGGCGACATAGACAAGTTCACCGCAGCTGATTATGAAACGCAGACCAAAGAGGCCATGCTCAGATCAAAAGGAAAGTTAGAAAAGGTAGAGATTTGCAAAGTCAATCCCCACCACCCTGTTAGCTTCAGATACACTGCTTGATAAGGTCTTTGGATCGATACACTGATGGACACCGTGACAGAGGAAGGGTGGTTATGTACTCCCAACCTCTGGGATCTCTTTATGTGATGTGTTGCGACAGGATTGGCTCATCACGTTGGACTTTGACTGACCCATTAACACCTCTCGTGAACAGTGTTTCCTGTAAGTACTATGCACTTCTTAGAATCAGAATTTCACTTTTGTGTACTTTTGTTCTGAGGCTAGACATATTAGTTGCAATGAAGGGAAATCGTAATGCTGCATACAATGATGTTTTAGACAATCGTTTGCTTCCGCCTTTGTTAAAAACTGTTTTCAGAAGGCCTTTTCCTTTTCCAACATGACAAAACCCCTGTGTACAAAGCAAGGCCCACAAAGAAGTAGTTTTCCCAGTCAGTCTGGTATGTAAGAACTTGCCTAGCCACAGAACCCTGACCTCAACCCCATCCAACGCCTTTAGGATGAACTAGAACGCCTATAGCAAGGCAGGCCTTATGACTAACATCAGTGGCCGATGCTGTGAATGTGAGTCCCTGCAGCCAGCTTCCAAAATCATGTGGAAAGCCTTCCTAGAGCGAGCGGAGGGAGTTAAAGCAGCAGATTAATGCCCAGGGCTTGGGAGTGATATGTTGAACAACCACACAAGAGTGTAATGTTCTGGTGTGGTTGTTCAACCATGCATGTTTATGATAGAAGCCATTCTGCAAATGGAGTTCTTTAACTTTTTATACTTAAATACATTTTACTGATAAACTGTACTTAAGTAAGACTTTGAATGCAGGACGTATGGTTGTAATATAGTATTTGTACATTATGGTATTGCTACTTTTACATGAAAGAGTACTCCATAGGTGTCGTATTTCATTTTATAAAGTTTGGGGACTTCCAGGGGAAACTTGCAGATAAAAAAGAAAAACATAATGATCAAAACTGGTGCAGCTTAGGCCAAGATATCCTGAGTTTTTGTCTGTAGTACTCCTCCCATAATGCAACTTAATAGCATCCCTCCCCCCCAGTTTGTAAAGCAGGCTTCCTCATATAAGTGTGTAGTCTTGAAGCGGTACATGAGTAATTATACAACTGTTATACAACTGATTATACAATAATACCACTAATTAACTTTACCACTGTAATAATAATAATTGGTGGATTGCCCCTTTAATTTGCATATTTTTTCCACCAATGAGATTTCATTATCCATTACACTGATGAGTGGAGAGAGTTCCTCATCCCTTAAAATATATCTAATGTTTGTTGTTAGCACTTTTTGAACTGTAATTATAACATCAAGCAGTCTTCACAAAAACACAACAAATCACAAAGGTTTCCTCTCTTCACCCTCTGAAAAACTGAAACCATATTGCCGTGCAAAATGTATTGAGCCGAACTGCAGGAGATGTGCTCCCAAATGTTGTTTTCCTCGCCAGTCTAATAGAGATTCTGCTGTTACTGACACTAGGCCGTCAAGAAAAGAAAGTCACCTCCTTCTTCCCCCTTGCAGACTCGCTCTGTTCTTATCAGCGGGAGGGAGATTGAAAGTTTCAATTGGGTTTATCGTATCAATTGTCCGGACTGACATTCAGGGTTCAGACTGGCAGCATTGTCATGGTCAAGGAAAAATTCACTCTAAACAAAGCTGTAGATTGCTTTCAACGTGGATGCAATGTCAAAGTGTTGGATGTGATGAGACAATAACATGTCAGTGTATAATACAATACTGTGATAGAACGCATTTAATATAATCTAATTACTGTATATTACCAGTGTTGGGGAGTAACGGAATACATGTACCGGCGTTAAGTATTCACAATACAAATTATGAGTAACTGTATTCCGTTACAGTTACAATTTAAATAGTTGGTATTTAGAATACAGTTACATTGTTGAAATCAATGGATTACATGACGATACTTCTCTGTTTCATGGGTTTATTCACTCTCGCAACTCCATGCATTTCCCAGAAGCCCCAATATGAAAACGAAAAAATTAGCTATTTGCGTGATCACTGATAGAGGTAAAGATGGAGCCGGAACCAGCACAACAGAGCCAGGGCAGGAATGGGTTTCTATCTTGGAAATTCAAACAGCATTTCACATTAAAGAAAGAGAAGGGAGAACGAAATATAATTGTGCACTGCAGTGCAACTTCTGCTTGCCAGCAACCAACTTCCTTTCAGCGTTCAAATTACTCCACCTCCAACCTGAAGAAGCATCTTAAAGTAAGTTATTTTTAGCCAAGGGTAGTCGTCTGCTGTAGTTTCACTGGTCACCTTGCTATTTTATAGTTGACGTGCGACTTAACGTTCTCCTACATGCTGATTTACTAGCCCCAGAGCCGTTGAAAGACTAGCCCCGTTTGACATGTTAGCTAACGTTAGCTAAAATTAGCTTGTGGTAGCTTAGACTGCGGTTAGAGTTTTGTAGTATGCAGTTTGGGACTACAAATACAAAAATCTATCTGCTTGTTTAGGTACACATTCAGCCAGTTGGAACAGAAGAACACACCAGAATAGGCCTGTTTAGTAAGCTGTATGTGATGGCCGCATTCCTACTTATAAAATGCAATTCAATGTGGAAGTAATCCAAGTATTCAGAATACGTTACTCAGATTGAGTAACGTAACGGAATACGTTACATTTTTGGGCATGTATTCTGTACTCAGTAACGGAATACGTTTTGAAAGTATCCTTCCCAACACTGTATATTACAGACTATATTCTTAAAAGTGCTTTTGTTACAAATTAAGTCAAGTCAAACTTTATTTGTATCTATAGCACATTTAAAAACAACCGCAGTTGACCTGGAAGCTGTGTGAGTTTGGCCTTAACATGTCTGTCCATATAACTGTCCGTCTCATTTCCTCTTCAGGATTGCAGGGGGCTGGTGTCTATCCCAGCATGCACTGTGCAAGAGTCGAGACACACAATGGAAGATTGCCTGTCTATCAAAGGGATAACACGCAGACAGACAAACAGGTTTGAACAGAAGTCTTGCTGTAAGGCCAACACTGAGCCACCATCTTATCCCTTAAGGTATAATATCCCTTTGTGACTTTTACCTTTTAATTTTTATGTTCTATAGCCTAGTGAATATGCTTGTAATATTTTGTTTTCATTAAAATATGAAAACATGCTGCTAAACTCTCAAATAAATCATTGTGGCTTAACACTTGGGTGTATGGAAAGCATATGCTAGCAGCTCTGTGAGGCTGTACTAAGGTAGAATGTTGCTTTGAGCTAAATGCTAAAGTGAGCATACTAACATGTGTACAATGGCTGTGTTTACATGCTGATGTTTAGCAGGTTTACCATGTTCACCATTTTAGTTAGGTGTGTTAGCATGCTAATTTTTTTGCTAATTAGTACTAAACACAAAGTACAGTTGAGGCTGTTGAGTCATTTGTTTTGTGGCACAGGATCATAAGACAGGGGATCACCAAAGTCAGTAGGATTCTGGGAACCATGGATATTTCTACCAAATTTTCTGGCAATCCATCCAATAATTGTTGAGCCAATTTAACCTGGACTCAAGTGGTGGACCTACCAACATTGCCATCCCCAGAGTCAGGCTGCTAGCGTGGCTTAAAACATAATATTTGTAAACCCTGACAAAGGATAGTGCCATGCAGAGACAAATCCTGGAGCTCTTAGCAATTAACTATCATTCTCTGGAGACTAAGTCTGTGCTGAACATTTGTTTGAGCTATCACACCCAAATTACCCTTTGCAATAATGGTGTTGATAGGTCTGAACCAGGAGGTTTAATCTGTCTGTCTTATCTCGTGAGTCAATAGGAAATATCCACTTTTGGAATGAGATAATTCTCTAATATGATTTCTTATGTTTGTTTTAGGACATCCTAAAATGAAGGTTAAATTACAGAGGAGCTTACGGGTTACCTCCAATCAGCCAATGATTAAAAAATTTTGCTAAAATGTTAGCAGTCTTTATATTTTACTGTTTTTCATGTTAGTTTTATCAAGTTCTTGTTGACTTTTGTGAGATGTTACATTTCTACACTTACAAAAACAATATCTCATGACTCTACCTTTGAGTGCTACTGCTGTGGCCATTACGTGGAAATGCATTAATAAGACTCTCTCCCACCGTCCCTCCCACATGTTACCTTGAGTCAAAGTTTCCTTTTGTCAGTGACTTAGCCTCCAACAGCGTGCAGAGCTGTTTGTGGTTCTAGGTTTATAGGTTTCTTATTCTTGTTAACTTGTGAGGTTAAAAGAATATGTAATGGGAAAACCAGAAGTCAGTATGTTCTTTGGTAAAGTTATTCCAAGGGAATAAACAAAGTTGACTTTATTATACTTTCCAAAGACGATTTCTTCGATTTAATCCACCACCTACCGTATAGAGATGTTACTTATATTTGAATTCCTTGTTGTTCTGTTAGATACTTGCAGCTTGTGTTTTTTATTTATTTATTTAGAGACACATCTTAATGGAAACACATACAGTAATTGGTATTAAAAAATAGCCCCTAGTATTTTTCAGTTGACTTATACCTTTCTTGATGACCATGGTGGTGGGTATTCATTAAGTACTGGGGGCGTTGATAAGAAAAATGTTACTAGTACTACATTGGTTCTCACTTTGTTTGCTATGATGTGGTCATTTGTCTGATTTCACCACTTGAATTAAGTATTGATTTAGCAAAAAAACTAAAATGAACTCTGTTTGTTCAATATTTATTTAGTGAACAATTTACAACATTTGTCGAAATGAAAGTAACAGCTGATCTGTAGGTGTTAGAGGTGTCAAGATTTAACAACGGCGTTTCAATTCAATTTCCTGTTCTCTCAGAAGAAATGCAGCTCATCATAAAATCTGACATTCTGCCCATGATTCAGTTTTAAATGATTTATTTCAATGCTTACAAAGTAAAACCGCTCTAAAAATGTTAAAGCAACAAATGCCTGAGGGAAAGCAGGTTTGTGATGGAAAGATTAGTGGGGCTTCAAACAGAAGAAACAGATATGAGTATTCACTAAAGACATCATTTTACAGGTGCAAATTAGCAGCTTACATAATGTCACAACTCCTGTGATTTACGTTTATATACAACAAAATACCTTTTAAGGATTAAAGGTGTGGATTGATTTTGTATTTTCTCTTTTGATCTCCTGCTTTAAGGTTCACATTATAATTATCTACAGTATGTTTGTGTGTCAGACACATAAACCAGGTGCTGCTGTTCATAGCTGCAAAATCAGTAAGAAATTATACTCCTGCTGTATGAACAGAAAAGAAGTAATCCAAAAATAGGTGCATGTAGGCCTGTAACAATTATTAAATCATTTTCTAACCGCAATCTTTTTTCATAATCGCGGTTATTTTGTATAACTGCAATTAAAGCATTAGAGAATTTAATTTAATGAGATTGGTCACACTATTGTTTGGATCATAGGCTGTTATGATTTGGAGCCAACAAACACGTTTGCAATACCGGCGTAGCATCACCTAACAGTAATGTTAGCTAGCCTATGATACTATGGATTCCTACCAGAGGACGCCCCTCCTGAAGTTGCAAGTCCAGTCGGCTTTCGAACATTAAAAATCCACCGAAGCATCTTTACATGTGTTTAAAGGAGAATTCTGGTCGATTTCAACACATAGCTCTGTTGTTTGTAAATTTGGAGTGCTGTCAGTAGCGAGAAAAACGAAAACAATCGGTGCTGCCTACACCGTGTTATCCTCCTGCTAGCGTTAGCACCCAGGAGGCTGAAACCTTCAGCGCGCTTTGGAGGAGGGTCTGGCAAAGCGAGACTATTTAACTAGTGACGTTACTGTAAATGACGACGCTGTAGCGGAAATGAACCTCATACATTAACATTATGCTAACGTAGTTCCACAGGGATTTGTGCTTTTATTTTTCTAATCCGTACAGAACAACTTGTTTGCTAACTTTTGCTAAGGTCCCTATGACTGTTGATGGTAATTGTTGATTTTGTTTAGATGTGCCAAATTGTAATTATATAAGTGATTATTGGTCAGACTGTTTAACTAATTAAAGCTATGTTAGCGGCAGCTGTCACTTGTTGCCATAGCAACTCCAAACTAAAGCCAGAGAAATTAAAGCCGCTCTGTTTTTTGTTTGATTAATGCTTTGTTTCTTATTGATGGGAATACATGTTCTTTTTTCATCTTTTTGTTTATTTAAGCACATGTTTTATGATAATAAAGAGGTTTGGTTTACTTTGTAGGCTGTGTTAACCTGCGTATCTGGGTCACATAACAGTGATATACAACAAACAGTGCTGGGAAGGATACTTTCAAAACGTATTCCGTTACAGAGTACAGAATACATGCCCAAAAATGTAATTTGTAATGTATTCCGTTACGTTACTCAATCTGAGTAACGTATTCTGAATACTTGGATTACTTCCACATTGAATTGCATTTTATAGGTTTCTGATGTGAAGCACTTGGATACCTTTTGGTTACTGTAAAGCGCTATATAAATAAATGTTGATTGATTGATTGATTATAAGTAGGAATACGGCCATCACATACAGCTTACTAAACAGGCCTATTCTGGTGTGTTCTTCTGTTCCAACTGGCTGAATGTGTACCTAAACAAGCAGATAGATTTTTGTATTTGTAGTCCCGAACTGCATACTACAAAACTCTAACCGCAGTCTAAGCTACCATGAGCTAATTTTAGCTAACGTTAGCTAACATGTCAAACGGGGCTAGTCTTTCAACAGCTCTGGGGCTAGTAAATCAGCATGTAGGAGAATGTAAAGTCGCACGTCAACTATAAAATAGCAAGGTGACCAGTAAAACTACAGCAGACGACTACCCTTGGCTAAAAATAACTTACTTTAAGATGCTTCTTCAGGTTGGAGGTGGAGTAATTTGAACGCTGAAAGGAGGTTGGTTGCTGGCAAGCAGAAGTTGCACTGCAGTGCACAGTTACATTTCGTTCTCCCTTCTCTTTCTTTAATGTGAAATGCTGTTTGAATTTCCAAGATAGAAACGTATTCCTGCTCTGGCTCTGTTGTGCCGGTTCCGGCTCCATCTTTACCTCTATCAGTGATCACGCAAATAGCTAATTTTTTCGTTTTCATATTGGGGCTTCTAGGAAATGCATGGAGTTGCGAAAGTGAATAAACCCATGAAACAGAGAAGTATCGTCATGTAATCCATTGATTTCAACAATGTAACTGTATTCTAAATGCCAACTATTTAAATTGTAACTGTAACGGAATACTGTTACTCATAATTTGTATTGTGAATACGTAACGCCGGTACATGTATTCCGTTACTCCCCAACACTGACAACAAAAGATGTATCTTGGGATTCATTTAAACTTTAATTTGTTTGAAAGAAACAATAAAAAAAAATATATATATATATTATTCACTAAAAGAGACAATTATATTGTTAATCACAATTATTTCTCTGACAATTAATTGTCCAGCAAAATTTGGCATTGTTACAGTCCTTGGTGCATGCTTAAAATAGATAGGAAATGAGACAGCAAAATGCAGCCGTGTGACACCAGGCCACATAATGGCTTTTGAAAGACTTCCCTGCACCTCTACAGTATGAGGGTTCCCAGCAGTTTAGTAATTGTTAATTAAAACGTGGGCAATTTAACATAAACGACTGTATACAAATTGCTGTTGTTAGTTTTACAACATAAAACACAGACAACATTTATTTTGGGTGGAGGTTCACCAGTTCCCTTTTTTTTTAAACAGGATGGAGTGACGGAGCAGACTTCCAGCCAGAGAGAAACACCTAAGTGTCTATTAAATCCCCTCAAACTATTAAAAAATATTAGCTAATCTTTTTACAATTCAGAATGACATGGATGGGGATTTTTTTTAACAGGTGCATTACTGCTGAAGTGCCTTGGGGGCAGAGATTAGCTACTGCGCCAACGCATGACTGCAGGACTGAATGAATAATGCCACGAGCTGAGTATTACTGTGACTGGCTACTGTGAGGACTAATTCTGCTGCAATCTGAATGTCAATATTTAAGCTTATACTGTATATCCCCACAACTGACATTTGTTCACTGCACAGATATTTTTGCAGCTTATAAAAATAATGTCAGAATCTTTATTAATTTGAAAACGTATCTATTATTTATGATAGACAGACAGGGCGATAAACTTCTCGATGCACCAACATATTTACACATTAACTGCAAACGCATTTTGTGCTACAGTAATATTGTTTTTGAATGTACAGTCTGAAATGAAATGCTGTCTCTTCATGGCAGGATGATTGGAGAAGCAACTGGAATATCACCTCCAAGATTAGGTGCAAAAATCAGGGTGGCAAAAGTTAACAAGACATGCTGTTCTCACCACTTGTCAGCTTGTGTCAAGATGCCCTTTGGCAAACACTTTAACTTCCAATATCCTCACATGACCTGCTTGTGGCTGCAATAATCACTTTCTAGTTTGCGAAGGTCCTTCCCTCTGTACATAGGTTTGGCTTAGTTAAATAAAAACAATTTCTTAAAGTCAAAATGAAATTGACTGATTTAGCTAAATTGGTAAAATCTATAATTACCAAAGAGAAGAAATCTAAGTTTTATTTTTATAAATGTAAGCGTCAGCCTTCAGTATGAAAAATGAAGCAAAAAAATAATGTGCCAAAACCTTCATTCCCTCCAATGGCCACTTGAGGATGGCTCCAAAAGCGACCAATCAATTCCCATAAACCCCCATGTTGAAATGCCCAACTTCACAGCAGAAATTACCATGTTTACAGCCTGGTACAAAAAATGGTTTTGGTCTCTATAGCTAATTTCCTCCTTCATGACAACTGTGCAGGGGGTGACTTTTTTTTTTTTATTTTATTTTTTTTATAACTCACAAGTATAGATTATATTCAGGCTTAAAGTATGTATGCATAATTAGGGGCTCGCCACTTTAAGTGGCAGGTGGCTGCCATCACAGGAGGCGTGCATAGACTGAACAGTGGGATTCATTTGGCCCTGGAGACCTATAGGTGACGCCACAGAGACTATTTCCATATTTTATACAGTCCATGGTAATGGCATGCTTAATCGTTAAAGCAACACCAGAGATTCTTTTGTACCTTAAAATAATGTTTCCAAAATCGTTTCAGTGGTTCATCAACCCGTAACAGGGTGAACGGCACTTCTGCACTCGCTTTGCGGCCCTCTCTCGGCTATAACCACACTATGCAAGTTTGCCAGATTGGGTAGCGGATCTGTAGTTCGAATGAGACATAATGAGACATTACGACAGCGGTAATGGACAATTCCGCTTCCAACCTGTAGGGTGACCGAAGAGGAAAAGTGCTTTGGTGTTGCTTTAAATTAGTAGGCAGTATGCAGATTGAGTATGTAGTTTCAAACACAGCCTCTAGCACAACATGTTAGCCATTTACTTAATGGATCTTAGAAGCAACACACTCTTGTAAAAAGACCTTGAAGAACAGATCTTAACTGCTCCGCCCAATCATTGCTGCAATATGGAACAGCTGTCTACCAGCAATACCAGCACAAATCAGTCATTAATCACCTGTTTGTCTTAAATACTGCAGCACAGAGGCTGCCAAAGAGGTGCCAGCAATTTTATGCTTTCATTAGCGGCTCACAGTGATGATTATCTGGAGGGCCTTTGAAGGTGATATTCAAGTTTTGTACAATTCAGGGATTATTACCTCTCTAACCTGTGTAGAAAAAGCTGAGCAGGAGGAGCAGCGCCTTCATGATAGATATATTTTTGTAAAATAGAGAGATAAAGAGCATCTGCTACGACAGAGATGAGATCACAAAGGAGTTGAGATGTTGACATCGTTCCTGACGCAGGTCTTAGACTTACCACTTTTGTTCATGTCCCCAGAGGTGTCTGCTTTCCCACCAACTCAAGGTAGAGGACATTGTCGGGACACGGCATCTTATACATGTTAATGTTCCCTTTTTCCTATTCCACTCCTGTTAGATTGATGGCTCAGCAGTGGTTCTCATTGATCAATCAGACACAATCTGCGTCTCAAATGAACCTAGGCCAGGGGGATTGTGCATTCTTCCAGGGGAACCACATCCCTAAGGGTATGACAGTGTGCTGCACTGGATCGATTGTTTTCAACTTATTTGTGTAAATACTTTGTGACCTTGCCGATTTATCATCTGCATTTCTTTGCCACTGTGTGAGAAAACCACAATAGATATCAGCCCACCCTGCTGACACGGGCCCCAGCTCGTAATTTTCATCTTTGCGGTCAAGTCTAGAGAAGGATTACAGGAATGATGAAAATTAATTATGCATTTCATCAGCATGATGGATACCGCACGTTCAACTCAAAACTATATTTCTCCCGAGAACAGAGAGGAGTCTGCTCGTTCTTTGAGTGACTCCTTTGAGAAATGCTGTCAGTTCTCACTCTCAGAGGATAAAACTTGGCTGGCATGAAGTAAAAAACAAAAAAACAGTGATATAACGTCCTTACCACAGTGGCTAATGCAGGTGGTTTTACTTATTGTCAACTTAACACTGTGTAGACAAGAATACTGCATTATAATTGTGACTAAGTAAGTAAATAAAGCTAAAGATACCCAGAAAACACACCTTTATTTAAAAAAAATCTGTTCAAATAACATCATGGAATGTATGCTGTTAACACTAATGTTGTCTTTGGCTATGCATGGAAGTTTTAGACCACATTCGTCACAGCCTACGTTCCACATAATGTGTCCCTAAATGAGAGCCTGGCCCTGCATGTTGCCTCAAGCCACTTGTGGCTTTGGTCAGCCATCCTTTCTGTTGATTACGACAGAAGAAAGCTGGGTGGCAATCTTCTGAATTGTTATACAGTCCAGAACAACAGATCAAACCCTTTTGATTTTGTGTCGGCGTGGCATTCTTTAGATGTGTTGTATCAGTGGCTAATAACAAGTCAGACACCCATAATCTCTGTTTACACAGGCCCTAATCTGCCATACAAAAATACTTCACACACTCTTTGCAGCAAAATGCCTTCATTTCTTTGTGGCATTACTTCCCCGCATACTAGGAGTGTATTATTGCATGTATACCATGGCCACTTTCCACAAGGGAAAAAAGGTAGGGTGTTTTCATTTGAAGCATCTATAAAGTGTTTGTAATCACTTGGCATTAGCGTTGTTGCTGATTTTTCCTCACTCAGAATTTGTCTGTCACTTGGGTCTGGCGGACTGTTCTAAATACTACAATACCCATGATCCTCGGTCTCCGTTGCTATGGTGAAAAAGCATGAATCAGAGCAAATTCAAAATGCTTTGTTGTTGCAGTTGGGAACAAAACACTCGTTTTTTTATGTACATAGGTTTGTACCTGTTGGTTCAAACATTACTACAAACTACTACAAAAATAGTAAAGAGGTAAACAATGATGTTTCCCGCCTGCTTTAGTTGAGCATTTCTTGAGAAAGCAACCAACATTTAAATTATCATTTATCAGGTGAAAGATTTAGGTTTTTCTTGCATTTTGTCTTAGAATGATGTTTGGAAGTCTATGCAACTTTTCTATTGTGACCCATTCCCCCCCCCCGTCCATCAATCCAGGCGGTTGATAAATGCACATGTCTCATGTGGAGGAGGCAGACACTGGGAGGAGACGCTGATGGTTCCTGTCGAATAGAGAGATCAGGCTGTGTCAGCTCCGTCCTTATTTGTCATAAGTGTCCGCTGTTTCCCATGGCTAAAGACAAAGGCCAAAGAACGTACGAGGAACATGCATTTTTAATGTGACATTCTCATCAAACTCACCACAGTGGACTGAGCAGAATGCCAATGACTCTTTATTCTTCTTCCAATTACAGCGAAACGATGCAACAATATGAATGTAAGCCGTGAAGGGCACAATATGAATGTAAGCCGTGAAGGGCACAACATGACAAAGCCTGAACAGTTTAGTACTTCATCTCTTGTGAGCCTGAACTTGTGAACTTTATATTGACATTGGTATAGTGCTGGATTAGGCATTATCTTTTTAGTCAAAGATGTATTCAAAAAACATTAATCAGAAGAGCACAATACTGTAGTAGATAAACAAAATGCTAAAAACAATGTACGCCTGTGTAAAATCATCAGTTTTAATGTCAGAGCCACATTATCTTCTCTTTGTGCCTGCTGTGAAGAGAATGATGTCTTAGCTGATAGTGAATAATACAGGATATAAGCATGCAGTAAATCACCATTACAGCTTGCATTCTTTATACAACATGACATCCCTGTGAATGCTGATTTGACCAGACTCACCTTTATCTTGTTGCAAATATGCTGACCATTACTCTGTGCCCATTATTTGACAGCCCTGAAATGTCACCGGAGACAGAGAGATAGTCATATTCACCGCTGAGTTCAGAGAGAAGAAGACAGCGAGAATGTAAATAATCCTTGCTGGCACCAAACCATAGCTTTCATCTCTGATGTTCTTTTGCAGTGGCCGGTCCACACTCCATCATTATAATGAGGGTGGTTCAATTAGACAAGGTCTACAATGGGGGTTTTAAATGTCAAGGTGCAGGTCCTGACATTTCTCTGTTTGATATGGAATCAGAATGAGAGCGTAGGAGTTCACAGGGAGAACTAATCTCAACTTGCGAAATAACAAATTCCACCCTGTCACAAAGCCCTAAAGGGAAGCCTGGTGCGGCCACTTTGGAGACATTTACAACCCAACAATGCTAGCTTGCCCCTGTAAGAGCCTACTAATGATTGAATCTATTAGCATTGTTTAGGTTTTTAATTAGTCCTCGGAGGTTAGCATGTGTACCTGAAGCATGTAATGAAGGCTCTTTGGGTATTTTATCCAAAAGGATATTTGTTCGTCAAATTAAAAAGGACTCAGGGAATGACAAACTTTGAACTTGTGGTAATTGGAGTGACCACAATTACTGTGCCAGAGGGGCTGTAGTTGAGGGCAAATACATGTAAACGCCATTCTAGCATTGTTCGTTCTGTCCTCTGAAACATTGTCCCCTCATGTCAACAGAGGATGGACATTATCTAAAACTTGCTGCATCAAATACAAATCTGTCATATACAATACCAGGAAGTAAGAAGCTAGCTCCGTGCTATAGCTTAGAGTTACAGTGAAAGGGAAGTTATGGCGTCTTAAGCCTCAGTACTGTGACGGATGTGAGTGAATTTGTTGGCGGAATTTAGTTACAAACGGTATTTAATCAAATCTTTCAAATTTGATTGGATCGGAGGGGTTGACGTTCCACCCTGACTTGTGTCGTAAGATCAGGAGAAAGATGATACAGTAAAAACTATATAAATGAACGCTCTTTCTGAAATGTAAAACCAAAGTAAAAGCCAACGGGAAAGTCCGTTATTAAATGATTGACGGGGTTTGCTAGTCCCCCCCGGATCACATTTGATTGGATACATTTATGCATATGCCACTCAAGATGCAAACATATTCTAATGTTGTAAGGTGGAAAGCAGCACGGATACCACTATAAAAAACAAAACAAGTGCACGTTGACAGAATTAGAACTTGAAAAATGTGTTTTTCTTTAAACTATTTCTTTTACATTAGTGCTCATTTAACCACTATTATAAAACTTGTTTCTGCTTTATACTAAATTAGCATGAATGTAACTTCATAGCTTGTAAACTCCCACGGCATTACAATAATCCACTATTGTAGCAATATTGTAGCAAGATCTTCTGTGCTGCCGGGTTGAAGATGTGTTTGTGAAGCATCCACATTTCATTAAATTCTTTGAAAGTCTTCACTACGTTGGAATATGAGTCTAGACAGACATGCAAGTAAACTGCAACTTGACTGGTTGGCAGAGGCATACAACCCGCAAGGCAGTGATTCTATTTTAAGAGTTAGGAGACAGAAGTAGGAGTGAAACGCAAGGATGTATTCGTGGATGCTGAGAAACATGGATAAAGTAAAATGTGTGCCACTGATTCAGGATTCAAGAAAACAAATAGTAAATTCAAAACACAAGCTACATTAAATTATTGTTTTCTTCTGCTGTCAATTCTTTGTTTTCATCAGGAGTTAGTTGCAGTACTGATCATTTGAGGAACACAAAATTTAGAATGAATCATGTCAAACTGCTCACTTTATATGTGATTTGGCTTAAACAAATCTGCATCTTCCAGTTGTGTTATTCTATTATATTCCTTTCTTTCTTTGAAATTTAGTTTGAACATGTAAAAGAAAACAGAAAAATAAGATCTGTCAGAAAATAATAATATAGATAACATAGATACATCATAACAAAACACTTGATTTTTTTTTTTTTTTGACATGTCCACTAGGAGTGGGAAGAACACTTATTTAATCCCACCCCTTCTCCATATCACATTTTTAATTATTAAACAAACTTCCTCTGTCATAACAATATAATTCCAAACATCAGTCTATAATAAAGGCCTTACAGATTTGTCTTTCAAGATTGGTTTTGTCCATCTTCCCATCCAGAGTATAGCTGAGGTGAGGCACAGTTGACCCATCCTTTATTTACCACTATGGCCCTGATTACAAGTACATGGAAACAACCGGGAGACTGTGGAGGACAAACAACATCTCGAGTGATTTTGCATACTCTATGTCATGACAGGTCAATTCTTAAATGCGACCATATGAGGACGAGGCATGCAGAAACAGCATGCCCTCTCGGCGTGAATGTCAAAAAACAGACTGTTGCCTTCCTATCACTTGCAGAAATAGTGGTCATACAGTGGATGAATTACCATCCCCTCCATGCTCCAGCTCCACTCTAATAAGCGCTTGATTGTTCACAAAAATGGGGTGGAAAAAAACAGAGAGGGTGAAAAGATAGAAATCCATTTGTAAGTCTGGGCTGTGACTATTTGCATGGTGATGAAGGCCCTGAGTGTTCTGCAGTGTCTCAGACAATAGAGCCTGTGTTTGTTCTTCCCCGGGAAGTTTGAGAAGGGCAGAAAAGGGGAGAGAAGAAGAAGAAAAGGGGAGGTCGTCAGCGGAGGGGATTACGCATTGTGAGAACCACGCGCATTCGCTTCTGCTATTGTGGTGACTGAATTGCTTTCCGGTACCAAGGCATTTAGTTAAGCAGATTGTGTTTCTTTACACCCCACGATGATCTCTCTTGACGGCGGTTGGTGACAAGTGGCTTGGGGGACAGCAGAATCACACAGAACAGGTGGGTGTGGTGGTGGATGCTATACAGTACATCCTATAAGAGATCAGTGTTTTGTCAGAAGATGCAATTGTATATATTATCCAGAAAAGAATGTAACGTGGAATGCAAAGAGTCAAGAGGCTTTCAATATTAAAGTAGCAGCAGGAATTCTGAGATCCATTAGAGTCCAAGTGGTTCTTTGTGTTTGATTTCTTGCTGTGGCAAACATTTTAGGTTTGGCTTCTGGCTTTTTAGAAGTGTTGTAACTTCTGAAATAACTAACAATGAAATTTAAATGGTTAGGAAATGCATTTAAAGTGGATTTAATTAAGAGTAGCAAAGTGATTTTTTTTAGAGTTGACCTTTTGAGGCCTCTGTGTTGATAATCCCTACGGTTTATTTCATTGAAATAAATGTTTGGTTTTTTTCAAATCTCGTATAAACTGACCTCTGTAGACTGCCCTTTAGTATAGCAACAAAACGCGAACCTTCAGTGCATTCCAGTATTAGAAATTGAGTAAAAAAATATTTGATTCAGAGAACGTGTGGTGTGATTAAATAGTTATTGACAAGTGGCTTAAGGGAAAGCAGAATCACACAGAACAGGTTGGTGTGGTGGTGGATGCTAAACATCCTATAAGAGATCAGTGTTTTGTCAGAAGATTTTTTTTACATTATCCAGAAGAGGAATACAAAGAGTAAAAAGGCTTTCAACATTAATAAAGTAGCAGCAAGGGAGTTCTGAGATCCATAATAAATCAATGCTGTCAATTCTAAGAGTCCAGGGGAGAGTCTTTGTGTTGGCCACAGCGGGAAATCAGCATCTTTATAAGATGGCTTCTGGCCTTCTAGCAGAAACACTTATATATTGAGTATATTGAGTAACCTCTGTGCACTGGCCTATAGTATGTAGCAACAAAACACAAGCCCTCGGTGCATTCCACCTTCGGTAAATAAAAATCATTCAGTTTAGAGATTACAGTATTCAAAATGTGGTGTGATTAAATAATTATCAAACCGTTTTAATGGCCTTTTAATAAGTTAGGAATTTTAAACATGTTTCTGGTGAAATAACTGACACTATTTAGATCCACTTACTGAAGGGCAGTAAACAACGATGCACAAATACCCCCTTTCTAACTTCAGAACATCCTCAGTGTATGAAAACCTTGGCCAAACAATGACATGCTGTGGCATTGCATGATGTTCCCAGCCATAGTTGAATAGATAATAATACTGAAAAGACCTTTAAAATAAAGTGCATTAAGTTGATTATCTGCTCTGTGAATGTTTATTGAGATTCCTTAAAAGTTGTTGTAAAACTTTTGCCACAAACGTCTTCTTTTTTTATCAAGATAATTAAGTCTTTATTGATAATTGCATGTAGTTTAGATTAGACAGTTAATTGTTTTTTGATTAAAAAGAAAGAAATAGGATAGAGTCCTCTGGCTGCATGTAAGAGGAAATTCGTGACACTTTGCTAAACAATAATGATTTCTACTTGTGCACATAATAAAATTAAACAAATTACTTACTAGTAAGTACATGATGGCTTGACATTCCTCTGTCATTTTAGCTCAGTCTCTGGAGTCATTTAGGGTCCTGATTTGAGAAACATAAACTACATGTCAGTGTTGTTGTTTCACGGAGCTGAACACAGTAAACAACATGTCCCATGATAAGCTCCCAAATGACCAATTAAGGACTTATCGTTTTGGAAGGGTGATCTTAAAGAAGCGAGTCTTAACTGATGGATTTGTCTTCAAGATTGCAAACAGCTATAGCTTGCAAATACCTATCAATTTTCACATTTTCATCTTTACATGTTTTCATACTTTTCTACGATGCATTAAAAACTGCATAAATAATGCTAACATAAAGTAGGGCTGTGCAATTGATCGAAATGTAATCGTGGTTATGATTTTGGCTCCCAATGATCACAAAAACAGAATAATCGAGAAAAACAATTATTACGTTTTGCAAGTAAACTCTTAATTTTCTCGTGTTCTGAAAAACATAAAGTTTAAATAGGCAAAGTATTAAGGCAGATGTGTTCTGTTTTTACTGTCGATTTATTTAACTTTTTCCACTGTTTTTTAAGTTCAATAATTGCAACATCTTTCCAGAAGTCAACGAGTAATCGTGTTAAATTATCGTGATTTCAATATTGACCGAAATAATCGTGATTATATTATTTTTTTTTAATCAAGCAGCCCTATCATAAAGTTAGCATTACTTAGCATATAGCGTCGGCAGTGCATATTGATGTTGATGTGTCATCCGCAAAGTCAAGTAAAAGCTTATTTTTTTTCTTTATTGCTGCATTTAAACATCTTTTAACAGCATCCTGGAACCATTTCTACAACAGAGACACATTTTATTAGCTAGAACACATCACCATATAGGAAAATAATGTGACGGTCTCAGCACATCTGGTGCTTAACATTGTGAGACTGCAGCTCATTGCCATTCTGTCATGTGGCAGAGTAGCACACTGTACACACAGGCTACAGGAGGTCTGCTAGAAGTGGGAGGAAAGCCTATTAGAGGTAATGAATGGCTGTCAACCACATGGTACTCTTCATGTACTGCATGTCATGTAGAAATGAGAATTTCTTTTGAAAGGAGAAAATTGACCATAGAGTTCAGTGGTGTTTTTCGGTATTTTTAGTTTCTCTTGATTTTTTTTCCAGAACATTTACACGTGTAAATGATACCTGATGGATTTCATTGTGAAAGGCCTATATGGAGCGTATCTATTACTACATTTTATACTTCCATCACACTTTGGCAAGATCACAATTATTATTAAGCACTATAAAGATAGCTGTCATTCATGGACATGGATTTTACTTGCTCCCTAATAACTTTGCTATTTACAGACCTGGAGCGGAGTGTTTTTTGGCATACCCATTATTTTCCCAGAATTTCATCACATATTTCTAGAAACGCCCATCTTGTTAAATTGGCACCTAAACATCTGTTGACCTGTGCGCTATTCCAGCCACATCAGTAAAGGCTGATACCCCCAGGAAAGATTTTTAAGCAGACTCCTTGGCATGTTGGCAGCTGAGCAGTTGTTCAGAGTAACATCATGTAGGGCTGTTGTCTAGTTTTGGCTCAAGGCATTCAGTTTGGGCGCATGCTTGGCAGCCCCATGAAAGACTATAACAGCTCACGATTCACTGGCTACTAATTGGACTGTCACTCCACAATGCTCGGAGATATGAATACAGCCCGTAAAGACATACATACGCACAAACACGTTCAACTCTCATTCACGTTCTGTTTCATAATTGAATCTCAGAAATGAAAGCTACCGCATCAGTAATTGATTTTACCAGCTCATTACAAATGGGTCTTGACAGCTAATTTACTTTTACAAGATTAAACATGAACATTATGAGCTGTTAAAGTATTAATACTGCAACTACTTTAACTGCTGAAACAACGTCCTGCAGTATACTCTATATTCTAAATTTCCACAGGGACCACCCATGCTAAAAATGCATGCACTTGTGTTCCTGTGCAATACTTTGGATTAAAGCGTCCACATAGTGGGACTCTGTATGTTATGTGCTGATATTACAGTGTCAAAAAACTCTATTAAAATGGTTTAGAATTATGGCTGTTGTGACTTCTAGCCCTTAATAACATCTGATCCCACTGAGGGCTGAATGGTTTGCTGCTAGACTTGGGGGCAGTTAATTCGAGTTCAGGGGTTCATTTCTTGACAAACAATTTGTGTTGCTTTTCAAAGTAAACAACTACAAGACAAAAGTCTGAAATGATAGGAAAGAACAGCCATAGTGTCGCGGCAAACACACCTACGCTGCGGAGAAAGAAAAACTAATTTCTCAGGAGAAACTGCTAAGTTACTCAGAGAAAAGAAAAGGTTGACACCAGTGATCACCCTTGGTAACTTAAAATGACAATGCTGTGATGTGATATATTGGTCTCTTTAACAGAGGATGGTTATTGTTGCTGGTGAAAGGAACATGAAAAAGACACCACAGTTAATCTTTATAAAGCAGTGCCTAAATTGGACCACAAAAGGTTCCAGTACCCTAGTTCAGCAGTTGCATGACATGATCACCACATGAGTTTTGTAAATCTTTATATTTATAAATATATCTTGCAGCGGTGACTCCGAATAGTCGACTATTGGATAAGTCGATCGAAGGAGCCTGTATTGTCTGCCAATCTCACAGTCGAATCGTCACAGTGTCTGAAAATGTGATTATGAAACAAAGAATCATTCCATTCGGGTTATATGGGGGGGCTGAATGTCTGATTTTACATAGAATTGCTGGTGAGTACTGGCCCATTTCAGGCACTGATAGGGAATTGATGAATTTGTTGAAGTTAAACTCTGTTAACTTTGGCAGGGTTGTCAGGGCAAGATATTGTATTTGTGTTGTCCTGACTAATTTGCTGATTTGTCTGTCTTCCATTGTCCTTACACTCTTGACCCTCATGCACATTATAATTGGTGCATCGATTCGACTCATGGTTTGTTTGGGTGTCAGAGGCATCTGTGTCCCTGTTTTTCATGTCTGGGGAGACATTGATCTAATTAGAAGTCTTCATTAGTCAGCTGCAGAGTGCAGTGTCATGCTTAAGGAATGATGTTAAGGCCCTTCTCCCCCCCCGTCAAACACAATACAGGGCCTTGTCTGAATTCAAAACAGAGGGCTGTTTTCAGACGCCCGTGCACGACTGCAGGATGCAAGAAAAAAAGAGTTTGGACAAAGGGTTGTTGTCTTGTAAAATGCAATTCTGATCTGGCTTTCTTGCTTGAAATTTGTTATACATCTGAGTTGTTGTTGTGCAATGGATTTGACAGAACTCTTTGACTATCTGTCATCATAGTGCTCATATGTGGATCTCAACCAACCAACACAGCCCTAGCAGATGACCTTAAGTATGCGGCTGGTGTGATTGCATCGCAAGATAGTCTCTAGTAGGGCTGCCCTCTCTTAGCTGATTAGTCGACTAATCGGTCGTTTTGGTCTTAGTTGACTAAGATTTCTTTAGTCGATTAGTCATTTTGTATGCTTTTTCATGCCAAATGATTTATTCCCAAGAAACTTTTGAGCACATTTCTGGTAAACACAATATTTAAACTGGTACTTTTTCATGATTCTTTGTGGAGGAACTCTGTTTTACAGATGGTAACTGGACTGCATTTATATTGCACTTTTCTAGTCTTAACGTACAATAATGTTTTCATACTATCTAACTGTCAATGCATTTACACTATAACCACTTGCAGTGGCTGAAGCTTCTAATTCCAGATAGATATACACAGCCTACACAGTGATTTAAAAACATACACATATGTTTTTATAGCTGTGTGAAATTAAACACTTGATTTTTGGAGTTTACACTACACTGCTACAGATTTCATTTTCCTCATTTTGCAATCTCTGTGCACAGCTGGAAATGTCTCAGTGCCACCATTAATTAAATTGTTAACTTTTATTTCAGAGACATGAGCATGCATACAAACCACATCATAACGAGATGGGAAACAGCACTGCCGGGATCATGAATTACTGTGCTGTTGAATGAAGAATTGGTAACACTGGACCAGTGAAACCTCCATCTTGTGTCCACTAACCATGGGAAGTGCAGAGGAAATGCACGGATGGACAGTAAAAATGAGCATGCCCAGTGTTTTGGCCATGGTTACGGTCTTTTCTATGATTCCTGGCGGGGTGCTGAGCGATATGAGAGGTACTCAGGGTCTGGAAGCCCAACAATTGGCCCAGGGGTCCACTCAACTGCATCGTCGCCTGAAGAGAGGCTGGATCTGGAAACAGCTGTTTGTCCCCGAGGAAGATCCCACTCCTCGCGTTATTGGCCAGGTACCACTTCAGATTGAATGTCCTCCATGTCCTTGACACGCTATTTACCTTTGAAAATGCATGTTTTCTGATTACCTCTGAAAAAAATAGTTTGACAAAATCAAGCTGACATATACCCCCTTCTCTTTTTGTAGCTCAAATCTGACTATGACCGAGGCGAGTTTACCATCAAGTACATATTATCAGGAGAAGGTGCCGGTGATGTCTTTGAGATAGATGAGTATTCTGGTGAGATTCGGGCACTGAAGAAGCTCGACCGAGAGGAAAAAGCCTTTTACGTCCTTCAAGCCCAGGCTATCAATAGGAGGTCCAATGAACCAGAGGAACCCCAGTCAGAGTTCATCATCAAGGTGCAGGACATCAATGACAATGTCCCACAGTTCCTGAACGAACCGTATGTGTCCAGCATCCCTGAGATGTGTCCAATGGGTATGTTGAAAGATGTTGAAAGTTATAACAGTAAGAATTGAAAGTACAGGCAGGTAGAATTACATTTAAAGGGTTGGTTCAAAATACAGTAGCCTACAATAACTAGCCATGCAGGTAGTTTGATTTTATCTGCTCACGTTTCAAGATATGTGTCTCTGAGATTTACTCAATACAATGGAGGTGAATTCCATTTGTGGTGTTCACAACAAGGAAAACTGACTTTTAAAAATTCAACAGCAACATCTGTATCCAAAATCGATGCCCCTGTTACTCAGGAGAATAATCAATAGACCTCACTCACCATAAACAGTTTTTACTGGAACTACAAACTGAATAAATAGTCACAGTTCACATTAAGGTCTGTGGATTACCCAGAAACACTGATTTTGACTAGTGATGTTGCTGTTAATTTGGCATGCTAGCATTAAATGGCAATGTTGGTTGATTCATCAACAACTTTAGTTCAGACTGAAATATTTTGACAGTTGTTGGATGAGATGTCATGACATTTTTGTACAGGAATTACTGTTCTCTACAGGTAGATTCATAATAACGTTGGTGACCTCCTGTCTTTTAATCTAGCACTGTAATCAGGTCAAAATTATATGTCCAATACTTTGCTTTATGACAAAAACCCTGCAAAACCCATGACTTTCAGCCTCAGCTGTACTTTGTGTTTTGTGCTATTTAGCAAATGTTAGCAGGCTAACACACTAAACTATATACCTGCTAAACATCAGCAGATCAATACCAATCTCATGTCTTTAAGGTAAATAGGCTATCTGAAACCAGTATAGCCTTTAAAGCTCACTCATTACCACGTAATATCTCAGGGGCAGTAACTTCCCAGAATCATCATTGCTAGGCAACTGCAGTGGAGACTCCAACAAGTTACTGCTCCCAACCCAGGAAAACCCAAGAAATAGACTATAAAACGGGGAAATGTAATTTCTACACTTCAGTTGTTATTTGGATTAAATAAACAAGATGTAACGTGTTTATAAGTGATTTTTTGAGGTGCTGGTAGGTATATTTTGTTGGACAGAGACAGTCTAGCTGCTTCCCCGTTTCCAGTTTGTATGCTAAGCTAAGCTAACTGGCTGTTAGCTTCAGCTAAATTTATCGTAAAGATGTGAAAGTGGTATTGATCTTTTCATCTAACTCTTGGCAAGAAAGTGAATAAGAGTATTTTCCTAAAGGTCCAACAATCCCTTAAAGCAGTCCCTGTGAGCCAGCTAACATGACATTAGTATTTAGCTCAAAACACAGCCGTGTCCAAGTACAGCCTCGAAGAATGCTAGCATGGCTTGTTTAAATGCATTTTGTCATACACTTTTTTAGTAGTAGCCTAATATTCAAAACAGGCTAAGCTATGGCATTATTCAAGATTCAAATGTGTGTGTGTAACTATATTTTTCATGTTTGGTATCAGAGAATTATGTAGGCCTATTTGAAATATTATTCATAGAAACAAACAAGTGAATAGTTGTTTTTTTTTACCAATAAAAGTTAAACATCTATTGATATAAACTTGTTATTGGCTTTATTGTTTCTAAGGATATACTTTTAAAATGAATTTTTCTTAACTTAAATCTTGACTGAAGACAGTGAACTAAATGTTATATGAATGTCTGTCATCTGTCCCCATTCAGGAAGTTAAAAGTATTGGATTCTGAAACGTAGCTTGGATGCCTTTATGGATAAATTTCTTAAATAACGTTATTATAACCACTGCCCTTTCATGCCACAAACATTACCATTTCAATTTCTATGTAATCTGCTTTTGCAGCATAATATCTCACTCCTAATAAATCATAATGCATTTGATTCGGAAAGAGAAAGCGAGAGGGGAAGGTTGGCGTGCGGGTGACTGAAAATAAGAAATGCTGCGGTAAATCCCTGCCTGTGAAGAAAAAAAACAGAGGGCTTTCTGGGGAAAAAAGAATGAGATAGACAAGAGGACTGAGGGAGAGGATATGGTCAGTGCAGAAAAGGGTAGTAAGTGTGAAAGATAGAGAGGTGAAACTGAATGAGAGTGCGATGAAGAGAAAACGAGCAGCAGGTGGATAGTGAGAGAGATGTAGCTATATGGCTTGAGAGGTTGTCACACACACCTGCACAGCCCGAGTTGTGAAAGGCCGACGCTGCTTTCCCACCGCCTCCTTGCCCCTTTGTCAACATCCCTCCCATAATCCTCCCCCCCTCCCTTCTTCCATTTCCACTGCCCCCCCCCCCCCCAGAGCCAGACAGACAGACCCTGCGGAACTATGGCATAATCACTTTATTTCCCAGTCGACTGGAACTGCAGCCTGAGCTAACTCTGACTGTGTGAACCCCCCCTCCTCCCTCAGGGACCACAGTGGCCCAGGTGACAGCCACAGATGCTGATGATCCCATGTTTGGAAACAACGCCAAGCTCATCTACTCCATCCTGCAGGGGGAGCCCTACTTCTCTGTGGAGCCAAAGACGGGTACTACTTACAGATATGGAGATACGGCTTTTTGTTTGAACTTTACTCACTTTAGTCGTAATCAGTGGAGACTGTACAAATCTTTCAACAACCACATTTTGGGCTATTTGGGAGGCGCACTAGAGATTCGGCTGTGCAGAAATAATGTTTAACTTTATATAACTAATGGGCTTAGAAAAAGGCAGAAATGTCTCCAGTCTCAGTCTGTTGTGACTGAAGCCTGTTTTGTCTTTGGCTGTCTCCCTCTGGTCACTTTTGACAAGTTATAAACTACTTATCACTTTGAAAATTTTATTATATAAAATTCCCCTGGCAACTTTATCTCTTAAAACAACTGTTCACACATTTAGCTACTTTGTTTTAGACCATTGGAAAAAATTTGAGTGTTTACACAGGAAATTGGTTCAACTGATACCAATGCATGTAGGGTGATACAGAGGTCAGTTGCAGAACGTCCCACGCACATTGTTGACCTGAACTGTGACGAGTTGGGGGAGGGCATTATTGACGTCAAAAAAATGCAATGAATGCAATGTGTAAAAGGGCAACTCTGACATTTCTTTGGCAACCAGCTGTATTCGTTGAGAAGTGGGCAGCAATGGATATGAGTTGTAGTTTTGCTCATGGCTTCAGTTAACCTGTAAGGCTAATCCTGGATATATTTACAGTAAAATGTTTCTCATTGTTAAAGAATTGATCCGACAAGCAAGTATTGTCTGTGTAGCCAAAGTCTGATAGGCCTATATCTTATACCTTTGCGTCATAGAGCTCCATTGTTGTCCAAAAACTATCAATGAGCCACAGTGTCATGTAGGACTGTAACAATTCCAAATTTTGCTGGACAATTAATTGTCTCAGAAATAATTGCGATTAACAATATAATTGTCAAACTAATTTTTAAACAAAGTTTAAATGAATCCCAGGATACATATTTTGTTATATATCATGGTTATGTGACCCAGATTTGCAGGTTCACAGCCTACAAAGTAAACCACGCCTCATTATTATTCATATATCATAAAACATTGTATTTTTTGCTTAAATGAACAAAATCTTTTTAAATAGAACATGTATTTCCGTCAATAAAAAACAAAACATTAATTATAAACAAAAAACAGAGCATGTCTTTTACTCTGGCTTTAGACGGCTACAGACCAGGATGTTCGGAGTTGCTATGACAACAAGTGACAGCTGCCGCTAGCATAGCTTTACCTCAACAGTCCAACCAATAATTACTTATATAATTACAATTTGGAACATCTAAACAAAATCAACAATAACTGTCATGCTGTAGTGACATGTTCCTTTATTGCAAAGGAGATAGACACTTTGTAGTCCTTATAATGTAAAATACTCATTACGCTGCTGGAAATAGTCCCCAACAAATGAAGTATTTACTCCTGTTTGTGTTGACGTTTCCTGAAAACTACAGTGTGCACCTGTTCCAGGAAATTATTTAGCCTTTTTTTATTGAAGCTACATATTTGCGACCTTTTTATACTTTTTCTGTAGGAATGAATGGACTCGAGAAAGACACATAAAAGAATTGAAAGACACAATGACAAATTGCTGACAAATAAATACATCTTATCTAGTGTTATCCTTGTAAAAAGCAGCTGTTTTTTGGCACTGTTGACTGATTGATATTGTGGATTGCTAAGGGCTGCTGGAAAACCTACGTCATCTAAACACAAGATTAGATAAGTAAGTGGTTGAAATGATTTTTTCTAAGGCAAAAAATAGCATTTTAATTTGCCACGTCAATCTAATTCTCTTGATTCAAATTGTTCTTCTGTTTATTGTTGCCCACAGCCTCCACTTTGGCCAGACAGATGAAGCATCTTAAAGCCCTCTATGTATTTGTATCTAAAATGTGCAGACTTTATTGTGGTGCAACTACTTGAGGCAACATTTACTTAGGTTTTGTATAATAAAAACATAGAAAACCACCCACAGATACACTTGATGACTTCTTTTTCGTCTGTCTCCTCCACTTGCAGGGATTATTTTAACATCTTGGCCAAACATGGACCGCGAGGCCAGAGAACAGTACCTGGTGGTGGTGCAGGTGAAGGATATGCTGGGCCTCAGTGGCGGTTACTCCTCCTCCACCACTGTCACCATCAGCCTGACTGATGTCAATGACAATGGACCCACATTCCAGCACCGTGAGTCACTCATATGAGTCACAGTGATGCAACCACCAGGCCATACACACTCTGGGAATCAATGAAAGAGCACAAAGCATTGCAGACTGCGAGGACATGTTTAATATTATACCTAAGAGGCATTTATTTGATCACACTTCTCTGGTTCGGGTGGGTGGTTTGTGCTGCATTCGGCTACACACATCTTGTTGTTTAGCCGGCAGCCAAAATTAAAAAGGAGACAGTCGAAGAATAAGAGAGAGAGAGAGAGAGAGAGAGAGAGAGAGAGAGAGAGAGAGAGAGAGAGAGAGAGAGAGAGAGAGAGAGAGAGACAGAGAGAAAGAGAAAGAGAGAGAGAGACAGAGAGAAAGAGGGAGAGAGACAGAGAGAAAGAGGGAGAGTGAATGAACGAACGAGATGGGAAAGGAGATGGGGATTTTCATCTGCGCGTGCACGTGCACATGCATTGCCCACCGGATGAATTTAATCATTCACACATGAAAGGACATTTGTCATGACCTTTAGAAACAAACCTAGCTTTCTCAGCAATAAACCTCAATAAATGAATGCCCTGGGAAGAAATCAATTTTGTAGAAATGAGACAGCAAGGATGATACCTTTAACTATTAATGTCACATTCACATTCATTGCCGGTGCTACTATATGCAATGGATTCTATGTTGAGTCAAAGGGCCTTATAAATATTGTATGACCACACTTCACTTTGAACTGTGCCCTCTGTTTTGTAACATAATTGGTAATTATTATCAGCAGGGATTTCTTTTTTTTTTTTTCAGGAGCAGCTGGTTGCTGTTGAGTTCCTCCCAGTTGTGGCAGCCATCCAAATAGAGTCACTCAAAGACACAATCTCATTTTCTCATCTTCTTATTAGAGTTAGGCTGGGATTATGTGGAGTTGCCACAACTTATCTGTGACTCACACAAATTGACCCTCCGCCACAATGTTCTCGCTTCTTATCACTTTACACACTAGCAGACTCTCTTGACTAGCTATTAACAACTTACTGTCAAGTTTAGTAGGCGATGTTTGAGTAAAGAAACTTTTTTTTATTTGTTGTTTTTCTCCAAAAGTGAGTTATCATTATGCGCTGCAAAAGTACCAATTTCATATCATCCAGATTCTGCATTCCTCTAATGGTGTCAACATGAACAATTTTTTAAAACATCCTTGTTTTTACAGACCTGTACACCTTTGCCGTCCCTGAAAATGCAGCTGTGGGCACCACAGTGGGCAGGATTATGGCACAGGATGGAGACACTGGCATCAATGCCAGGATGACCTACAGTCTGGAACATGACCTGGAGGAAAGCTCCACTTTTGTCATCAAAACAGACCCAGTGACACAGGAGGGAGTGGTTCTGCTAGCCAAGGTGAAAACATATAAAGTACATCATCTCTTTGTCTAATATACGATTTTTTAAATATATTTACATTTTTAATCTAATGTTTCAAGGGCAGTAGTGTAGCCAGCAACCATAGTGTGGGTGGGCACAGAGGCCATTAGGTTCTGAAACATTATTATTTTTACAAAGACGTTTTAATCTCCGGCGTTTAGGATTTCATTAACATTACAGACACCAACGCGAACAAAATAAAAAAATAAAAAAACATTACACCTGATAGAGGGCATGGCAACATATCCTGGCACAATGCGCATACACAGACAGCTGGCACACACAAAAGCAGCAGCAGCAGCAACAGTGTAGACCCAACAATCACACACAGTAACACACCTGGCAGCAATATCAATCAATCAATCAACCAATCAATCAATTTTTATTTGTCACATAAAACCGTACGAGGTACAATTCTAGTGAAATGTTATCCTATCAGCTCCTTAAACGTGTGCATGATACATCATGAAGCAGAATGTGGCTGTCAGATTGGCACACAGAAAAAGAGTCATACAAAAGTATCTACATAAAAATGTACTTGAAGAACCAAAAGTAAGAGTACGTTTATGCAGAATGGCCCATATGAGAATAATATATGATTTTACTGGATTATAATTATTGATGCATTAAGTTAACCAACACGTTCTCACACTTGGTCAGGTGCCTTTGACGTTCTTATTGACGCTAATATATATATATACGTTCTGTGACACGGAGGAAAGAAAAAAACAACTATTGCAAGCGTGACAAGCAGGACGTGAACCCCGCTCTCCTGGGTGAAAGTCCTGTGTTTGACCCATGTCAGTTTCAACACGTAGCTCTGTTGTTTGGAAATTTGAAGTGCTGGCAGTAGCAAAAAAAACGAAAACAATCGGTGCTGCTTACACCGTGTTATCCTCCTGCTACTGTTAGCAGTGATTCCTTCCAAGGGAACACAGCAAATCTGACTGCAGTAGATGTGACAGAAAGGCATAAAAATTGTGTCAATCCAGCCAGTGCACATACCTCTGTTTATTTCCTGTTTTCCGGTCAAGTCCACACTAGTCGATTGTCGAACTCATACAATCCAACATTCCAGTCAAATTTGCTGTGTTCCCTCGGAAGGAATCACTGCACATGGATATGCACTTGTAATGACATTTCGAGCATGTTTAGAGGCTAAAAATACGTTAAAAACGTGCCCTGTTTAAGCCTGTTGGGTGCTAACGCTAGCAGGGGATAACACGGTGTAGGCAGCACCGATTGTTTTAGTTTTTCTTGCTACTGACAGCACTCCAAATTTCCAAACAACAGAGCTACAGGTTGAAATCGACCGGAATTCTCCTTTAAGCTATCAAATACATGTGGTGCAGTAAAACATATAAAGTAGCATTAAATGAAATGCCTCAATATTATACTTAAATGTATAATATGCAGTATCGCTTACCGTTTGTAAACACACAGCATTTAAAGTTGCTATCACTCTTTGCTGACGCCCATAAACGTCCTGCACACAGAAAAAAAAGAAAAAGAGAGAAAATACAGGCAGAGGGCAGATTACAGAGACCGCCACACACTTATAGGGGGTCATAAGTGATAATTGAGAAGTTTATTTGTGTGTGTACATTGTTTTTTAGGATAATACTGCATATTATACCTTTAGGAACTGTATTTGAGTAAATGTACTTTTAGTTATATCCCATCACTGGAAACAATATGCTTCTCCTTTATAGATTTTAATTTAGATGCTGTGATAATGAAATAAAAAAAAAACATTATTGACTCTGTCTCTGAATCATTTTGGGAACGCAGTAATGGTTTGCATGCTGTTTTCTTATTACTGGCATCATAATGTTAATCAAAAACGCAGCATTATTTAAGTGCGTGCTCACAGCTGGTAGCTTATTGACATTGACTAAACAATTTTAACATTGCGTTTGAGTGGTTTTCTGCTCCCATGGGAATTATCATCGGTCTTACATACTAGTTGGCAAAGCATATTTGAAAAGCTGTTACTCTTTACTCTGGCTAAATTGGTGATGAACAAGGTGTTTTCTGCTTATAACAGCCACTGTATTAATATGAATTGTTAAGAGGTATTTCTTTTCTTCACAGCCTTTGGACTATGAAACTAAAAGGCGTTTTGTAATGGCCGCAGAAGCAGTCAATGATCACGTGGACACTCGGTTTCTGACTCTGGAGGAGTTCACGGACAGGACAACGCTCAAGATTGTTGTGGAGGATGTGGACGAGCCGCCTGTCTTCCTCTCAGCGGTCTACGAGTGGAAAGTTCCTGAAAATGCAGCTGTGGGAACTGTGGTTGGCAGTGTTAGTGGCAGAGACACTGACACAGTCAACAATCCCATCAGGTAGGTAATGTGGCCCGTCTATAACAGGAAGAATGGCATCTGCCACCCAACTGCAAGGATGATAATGACAAGGTAGATACCCAAGCTGGTGGGGGCGGAACGTCCCTAGACAGCTTCCTCCACAGGGTGAAAAATCATTCCATTTCAAATAGTGTTACTGGCTCGGTGCATCCATTTTTACCCTTGATCTCTGGATACCCTGTACATGGTCATATTTATCTCATATTACTTTCGTAGGAAATGAGCCCTGCTGAATAAATCATGACGATTTTTTTTTTTTTTTATACCTCACAGACTTTTCTATCTATTGCCGTGGTATTATCACAAAGCGACGTGGCTAGGACGTGGGAATGTAATAAAGCACCTAGAAGGTGGCATATGGAATTGGGATGTGCAGTAATTTGCAAGTTGGGCACGTTGCAGAGGAGACAGTAGCAGTACTGGTGCCTGTAGTCTATCTCAGCTGAGCTTAAGAGTGGCAGGTGCTGCATATCATCCTCAGCCTAGCGTCTGTTACTGTCCCTTTGGAGACGGTGTCTCATTGATTAATACATTTAGGCTGACATTTTAGGGCTTTCCACAGTTCTACTAAATATGATAAAGTTTGCTTTTGTCAAATTGGCTTATTTTCCATGTTGTCATCAGTAACGTGGCTCACAGAAATGACTCATTACTCAGTGCGTTTTCACTCCTGGTTACCCTAATTCACCATAATGTTATAATAACTTATATTAATGAGTGTTAAACTACGGTTGTGTCAAATACCTGCAGTATTTCCTTCAAAAACAATTCTGTTTGCTTGGTCTGTGGATGATACATTTATGTTTTTTTTAAAGTTTATTTTTACATTGAAATATTGCAGGCCCTAACTTGTCACTCCCTATCAGAACACAAGACACAATGATGTGTATTTTTGTCACCGCAGCTGCAGCCCCTTTAACATTGTCTATTATTTAATTCAAGAAAGAACGTTTCTCCATGTTTACAAGGTTCCCTGTCTCACGGTTTTTAAATTATATTTCCTCACTGAAGACAAATAGTTTGAAATAGTATTCAATTAAACTAACAAAAACAAAACTATATAGAACTATGTCTATGCCATCTATGTGAGATGCTTTGTTTTCACAGTGTTGCTGTTTCTTTGTCACACTAGTCTATGCGTGGGTGGGTGTGTGTGTGTGTGTGTGTGTGTGTGTGTGTGTGTGTGTGTGTGTGTGTGCTCTCTTTGTTGGATAGCTGTCAACAGATTAAAAATGTAGCAGTTTTCCTAATTAATCTCCCTGTGGTATCACAATGTTTTGTTTGCCCAGGAAACAACCTTGCCTACTAAATGTGTGTCTCCGTGATTTTTCTTCCAGATATTCAATTGACAAAAGGAGTGATAACACAAAAGCTTTCAAAATAGACCCAAACAATGGAACTATAACTGTTGCTAAAGCTTTGGACCGCGAGACTACAAACTGGCACAATGTGACTGTTGAAGCCAAGGAAACAAGTAAGGAGAATTTCCTGTTTTGTACAGTAGCATCTTGTTTGTATGGTCAACTTATGGCACATTTATCTGTCATGAAACCTGAATATATTCAAAACAACGAGTTGATGACAAATATGAAAATAATCTAGAGTCTAGAGCAGTGATTCCCAACCAGAAGTACCCGAGGGGTAATTTGGAATAATATACAAATTGATCAAAAAAATATATGAGTCCACTGTAAGACCTGAACAACAGCCGTTGCAATTGAGCGTGATGTCGGTGGCTGCAGCAGGAGAGAGAGACAGCTATGCTCGCGAGTGCAGACTAAAACCAACTTCTATTTTTACAATGTTCAAATAATCATACACTTTTGGCACTTTTGGCATTATTGATCGTGCTGTACATGATAAAGAGGGCAGAATGTTCGTACAAATAAGATACTTATCGTACATCTGGCGACGCTGGCACCACGCCGCATCCGGGGCTTAGCGTTGAGATCGGTTCAAAGAAATATAAACGAGCCAGAGCATTTTTTCACCCCCTATCTCAGAATAGATGTAATAGAAATGGTGTAGCCAGAACATACATCTGGAGATGTGGAAGTCTGGCAATGCAAGACAAAATTCAACATGACAGGTGATATCGATAAAGTGGTAGGCCTACTTCAAAAGATTGGGATGCAAACCGTAAAATGTTCATAGAAGCGTTTCTCACTGTTTTATAATGTTAATTACGTCTTGGTTTGCAGTGAAGTGTCGATACCCATTTGTTTGCTTCACAGTTGCGTTTCAAAAAGAAGAAACATTTATCATTTTTAAGTATTATTTTGACAGAGCTTTTACAAAGCATTTATGATACATGCACCCAGTGGACTCCAGCAAATGTCTATCTTCACTACTACAGCGCAGAACCATTTATCCTCCTCTGTGGTGGTGTTCATCAAAGTGCTGGACATAAACGACAATGTGCCAAGGCTTGCAAGAGATTACCAGCCATATATCTGTGAGGGAACACAGGCGGGAGAAGTATGTATATTATGATGCACTGATGTTCATGATTTATAGCAGTGTGGCAATGAGAATTTCCAAGAAGCTGACAGAAAAAGTTCTCATATTGCAAAATGTATTACATCAATGTACTTTTTTTTTTAAACATTAAGGGACTCACAAGGAGTCATTTGACTATTTTACAGCACTATACCATATTAGAACCATAGCATTGTCAGCGACTGAATGAGATTGTCTTTCTGGAACAAGAAAACACAAATGCTTCATATAAGAAAATCTGAAATCTGCTTCTATTTTCTCAGAAATGTGTCTTTGTTTCTCTCAGCTCATTCAGCTGCTCAGTGCTGTTGATCCGGACGAGCCTGTGGAGGGACACCACTTCTACTTCTCTATGGTCCCTGAGAAGCACATCAATCCAAACTTCACTATCAGAGACAATCAAGGTTTTATTCAATTAGCACTGGTGGAAGAAATATTCAGATAATTTACTTGAGTAAAGTAGCAATAACTGGTGTAGAAATACTAAAGTAAAAATCCTGGATTTAAATTTTTACTTCAGTTTGGGGGCTTTAAGCTGTGGGACATACTGTAAGTGAATACATAAAACCAGATGGACCCATACTCCTTTACCTTATTCCTGCCATTTAGTCGCTGAAAGAATGACGGTGAGCTGCGGCTAATCCACTACCTGTATGAGCAGTGGTATAACTATTTTCATGTTTACAATAATTTGATTGAACATTATGTACACGTAAGTGTTTTGCCACATTTTGGAATGAAAACCTTCAGTAGTGTTGTGTTTTTGTGGCTGACTGCTTCTCAAGTAGTACATTGAATGAGTGTTTGTAGTGCCTTGTAGTCAGTGGGCGGTCAACACTCTCTCAAAGTTTAAAATGAAAATGGGCAGCAAAAATCAAACACACGTGTTGTTAAAGTGTGTGCAGCAAAAGAATGTTTGTATGCGTCGAAAAAGTTAGGTCACGCAAACACAGTGGTCCAGTCAGCAACCAGGAAATTAATAATGAATCACACACTTAATAAAACATATTTCCCAATGCCACGAGACTCATTTAACTCCCAAAGAGTTATCGTTAGGTGCCTTGATGAAGTCTTATGGGTGAAACTAAAACAGATTTTCCAAGGTTCTCAGGCCTTTCAGAGAGCTTGGATTGTATTTTAATTCACATTATGTGTGTCAGTTGAATTCCCCCAAAATACCATCACTCAAATTAAAAAGTGCACCTTTCTTTACATTTTTAGACAATACAGCCGGCATCGTGGCACGCAGGAGTACCTTTACCCGCAAGGATCGAACCCAGTACCTCCTGCCTGTTGTGGTGACGGACAGCGGCTCTCCAGCACTCTCCAGCACCAGCACTTTGACCATCAATGTGTGCAGCTGCCAGCCTGCTGGCCATTGTCCCAACGGGGGGGTGGAGGCCCTCGCCTTGTCTATGGGGGTCAGCCTGCAAACCTTGTTAGGGCTTCTGATCTGCCTTGTCACACTCACTGGTAAGAAAGCATCATCTTACTTTGTATTCACATCCCATCCAGTGCCAGAATATGAAACTATGATATAATACAGATATATACACTGGCTTTTTTTGGAGTCTGTTCTCTTGGAAGTCTTAGTAATCTGGCATCAAAATCATCTATAGGTGCGTTTCCATCCATCTGTTTTTATGCGCATTTTCAATTTGCACTTAAAAAAACCTGAGTGGAACTGCTGGAGTTTTGAAAAAGTCATGATTTGAAAGCGGTAGTTTGCCCTCAGCTGGCTGAATTCGAGTGGCTCCAGCCGCTAAGGTCTCCGGTGCTCCTGAGCTGCTGCCGTCAGCTCTCCTCACGGTGTAGCGGGGAGGACCGCTAGGTGTGCTATAGCTAATTCTTGTCTCGTGTGGTCTGATAGACAACAGAGAGGGTGGAAAGGGGGATGGAACAAACAGAAATGTCTTTCCATTGAGTTTTCTACATTGTTTTTCACCGTTTGGTGGGTGGCCCTCTAATTCTGCAGTGGCATAATGGTTTTCTGACTGGAGAAATAGCGTTATGTACTTATCTCGATGAACCAACATCTAACAATCACATAGCT
This sequence comes from Sander vitreus, assembly GCF_031162955.1. Lineage (NCBI taxonomy): Eukaryota > Metazoa > Chordata > Actinopteri > Perciformes > Percidae > Sander > Sander vitreus. Next base: position 19,251,094 of record NC_135876.1, read on the forward strand.
GTAGTGAATGGAAGCAAGCATTCTTTCATTTTGCAGATTTCCTGTTCTGTGGTTAAAATTTGTGAAACATCTGGATGGAAACCTGACTTACGTGTTAAAGAAAGAAGGGAAGAAAATAACAAAAAATGTAATTGAATGTCAAATGTATAGAGAATACAGAATCAAGCAATTTAAGTGTAAAAGAAACACAGCAGGCTGGTCATATATTGTACAGTACAAGCCAATAGAATTACACTAGGCAAAATAATTTCAAACTATTTACACGAAATCGTCCAGAGGTGCTGTTTCTGGAGTTTGGCATCTTTACACATCTTTCAAACAGCTAATAAAAAGGCTACTGCAGGATTTCCAAAGATCTTGTTCTTTTTTCAAGTTTCTCTAGACCTCATTGAGTCTGACAAGACAGATGTGAAACAAGATTGCTCTTTCTGAGAGGCATGTTTCAAATGTAGTTTTTCTTTAAACAATAGTGAAGTGGTGGCTGGGTTAGTACAGTTGGTAGAGCAGGTGCACATATACAGCGGTTTATTCCTCGACGCAGCGGCCGCGGGTTTGACCCTTTCATGTCTTCATCTGTCCTGTGGAAATAAATGCCTAAAATAATCTTTAAAAAAAACATTGTTTTTGCACTGTGGCTTCACAAAGGCTTTCACTGAAGATGTAGACTGGGATTTTCAGAAGACAGAAAACATTGACAACTTTGAATAATGCTCGACATCAATGATTACTTCACTCATGGTCCTGAGATATTAAGGTAACCAAGGATCAAACTCCCAAAAAGTCAGCATAGTCCTTAGACAGACAGACGGACAGACAGACAGACAGACAGACAGACCCCACTGATATTTTGTTGTAAAAAAGTCATTCTTTTTCAGCGGATCTGTTGAGCTAGAGCAGCTCCACCTCGCATCATTTTGGCAAGTATATGAACGTGTGTTAAACAGCAGGATTTTTCATTAACAAATTTGCACTTTCATTTGAATCCCTTTTTTAAAACTCATCAGCGTGCCTTTAACACACACTTTTAAAATGCTGAAAGCTTGCAAAGCAATGATGTCAGGTAATGACCATTTTGGTTGCAATACATCAGTAGCAATGCCACCCTGGGACATTGATGGGTTTGCATAGTGAAGAGCTTTATTATGACCTCGGCTGCTTCGTGTCCTCCCTTTGCCCATCACATGAAAGATTAATGACAATACCTGCTATGCTAACATTGTCTGATGAGCACAATACCCGGTGAAAACCCCGGCAAAATAAAAATAAACACTCTTTTAGCATCCTGTGTCACATGGAACGAATAAAATAAGTCTTCCTTAATGCGTGAGCTCAAATTAAAAAAGGTAAGTTATAGCCCATATTGCGTTCATTTTGATTTTTGCATCCACAACATGTTATAGAAAAACAAATCTGGCTGCTATTATTTCCAGTGCACAAGTACATTCTATGCTCCATCAGGCACCCTACATGCTTTTTTCTCACTAAGCTCATGCCCTGGTGTTTAACGGTAATGATCTTGTGCTGTGTTGCGTCTGCAGTGCTGTCAATTTTAATGCTGATGGTGAGGAGGCACAGGCGGAAGCAGCAGGAGGGATTGGAGGTGGAGGTGAAGGAGCTGGAGCTGCCTGAGACGGTGTCGCAGAAGGTGCTGTATTACGGAGAACTAGGGGGTGGAGGAGCAGGCCTGGACTTCTGCCAGCCCGCCGTACCACTGCGCCACCATCCCAGGAGGAGGGACAGGAGGCTGCGGAGGGAGGATGTCAGGGCCAGCATACGCATGTCCCTCAGAGAATCCCACCTCATTGGTCCGGATGACGAGCTCTTCAGACAGTTTATTTTGGACAGGCTGACAGAGGCAGATCAGGATCCTTACGTTCCCCCATTTGACTGCCTAAAAACCTATGCATATGAGGGGTCCGGGTCTCCCACAGGGTCCCTGAGCTCACTGGAGTCATCTTCTTTGGAGCTTGAACCTGAGCAACGTCTTTGTAATCCCAGACCCTACGTGGTTAAACTCACCCCTTGGTATGGGGGAGACGAAGACACTGTATTCTGAGGGGCTCTTCTTCTTCTCCTTAAATGGCTGTTCTTCTAATCTTTGCATTAGTAGACCAGTTCAGTGCATTTCCAATGACATAACATTTTGGAAAATACGCTTATTCTCTTTCTTGTCCAGAGTTAGATGAGATGATTGA